>NC_080692.1:37929246-38570184 GCF_030445035.2 Dasypus novemcinctus | reverse complement strand
CTTTGTGACAATCTGGTGAGGATGCTAGAGTAGCTGCCAAAAAAGAGAAAATGACCTTGGAGTTTGAAAACTTAGAAAAATGATCAGATAGTAAGCCAACCAGGGGTCTTTAGAGATGGAAAGTAAACTTGAGAGGAGAGGAGGCTGGGGAGAAAGAGACCTAGTTCCAGAAAAAAGAAAAATCCGAGAAGGCCTCTAAAACAAGCCTGGGACGGTATCTTGGAGAAACTCCTCTGTGCTTCTTGGACCAAGTTAGTCGCGAAACACTGTTTCTAGATGCTCTCGGATGTTGCTCATCGGAACTTGGGAGTCTGACATCGTAAGGAATTCAAGTAATTGCAGGAAGTGTGCTTCGGCGTTGGGGCGGGGTGGGTGTGGAGGGGAGTCTGCATTGGCTGCTGGGACCAAGTGCACAGTTCGGTTCTTGGACCACTGGAGTGGGAGAAAGGGGGGTTGTGTCCTCCGTTGGCCCCCGCAGGGGTGGGAGACCTGCGGGGCAGGGACTCGAGCGAGTTGAGAAATGGGAGGCAGAGACGGGGCAGCCCAGCAGCCTCCAGGCACCCCTTCCAGGGGAGGGCTGCGTGCTAGTCCGGCGTATTCTGGTGGCAGTTTGATTTTCCTGCTTTTATTGTCATCTCCATAATTGGTAGTTTCAGAAATGGCTTTGAAGGACCGTTCGCGTAAAAGGCGGTCGCCTATTCCAAAATGCCCTGTTTATTGGAGGAGCCCTCACCCTCTCCCTCTGGAGCTCTTTTCCCGGGAGTTTTTGTGATTTGATTTTTTTTTTTTTTTCCCCGGACGGGTCCAGGAGGGTAGGGGTCCTTCCCCGAGCCGCCTCCCGCCGAGGCCACTTTTTTTTGCACGCGGGGTCGTCCCCGGCGGTGGCGAGGAGCATAAGCACGGGGGCTGGTGCCGACGGCACTCGCAGCCTTGTAAATTTTCACCCTGGGAAATTAGCAACAAAGCCCGATCTGTCTCGCGGCGGCTTGGCACTTTCCGAGGGCGGCTGTACTTGACTGAGCCGCCGCCGCCGGGAGCGAGCGAGGCCGCCGGCGCGGGAGGGCGCGCGGGAGGGCGGGGGGAGGCGAGGCAAAGAGTCTGAAATCGGCAGGGAGCTGCGGCTCCGCCGTCCCCACCCGCGCCGCCCGGGCTCCGCCGGCGCGGTAATCACCGGGTGACCTTTTCCGGGGCTCTATTCTGTCTGGCTGGGCAGGGATTGGGTCTGGCAGCCGAGAGCCGGGGCTCCCTTCCGCGCTGCGGGGGGAAGTTGTCCGGAGCCCGCACGGAGCGCGCGAGCCTCGGCCCGCAGTTGCCGAAAAGGAGAACACCTGTAGCTCCCGTGCGGGCCACACCATCACTTGGCCGCTCCTGGAGGAACCCATTATTTTAAACTTAAAAAAAAAAAGAGATTTCCTCCTCCTCCCCCCTTTTTTTTTTCAAACAATGCTTCTTTTTGACCTTTCCCAAGGAGAAGCGCTACAAAGCAGCCACTGTGCTTGCTGAACAGCCTCCCCCCTGTATCGCTTAATTGAGAAGGTAAGTGCCAGCAACTGGGTCCGCACGCGGCGGCTTATTTGCGGTGTGTGTGTCTGCGGGTGCGCGCGTGCGTGTGCGGATGTGGGTATTTTTTTTCTCTCTCTCTCTCTCTCCCCCAGCCTCCCTTAATGAGGCATAAACTGGAGCTGCCTCCCAGCTCTCCCCACTGCAACTTTCGCTCGGGCTGCAGCCCGGGCGAGACGGTTTTGTTTAAATCATGGGAGGCTTCATTATTTTTATGATGAGACGGGAACCAGAGGCAGGCGGAGGACGTTGGGGAGCAGGAGGGGGCGCGGGCGGCGGGGCGGCACGTCGCAGGTGGGACTCGAGTGGGGAGCCGGCGAAGTTCCCGCGGAGCCGCCGCATGGCCACCCCCCAGCCCCCCGGCTCCCGGGCAGAGAGGGGCAGGGCGAGTTCGCAATTTGGGGAAAGGTCCTGGGTGGTTCGGGACCCTGCGCCCCCGCCCCCCACTTACTGGCTGGAATTCAGGACACCCCTCCCCCCCGAGTTTAAAATCTTTTGGTTCTTGTTGACACTCCCCCCCTCCCATCCCCCCAATAAAATGTTTCAAGGAGAGGGAAAAGTGGTTCTTTGGGGTGAGGACGAGAAGTGGCCAGTGGAGAGAGGCTCGGTGGAGCGAGGTGCCAGTGTCCTCGTCGGGGGAGATTCTCACGGAGGCAGCTCCTTTTTGCGGGGGCTCGCCGGCTTGCTGGAGAGAAATGCAAGTCAGATTTATGCTCGTTCTCCCATTGAAGATGATATGCTATGCTAACGCCGCATGTGACAGTTTAATCAAATCCATTTGTTACCACGCAGCTCCAAGGGGCCGTTGGGATTTTCGGATTACGGGCAGAGTTAGGGAAGCATGTGGCTTTGTCATTCGCCATCATTCCGCACACTGCCACACCGCGAGGGGCTCCGCGTTGGCACCGAGGCTCCTCTGGCCGCGCTCATCCCTTCCCCCACCCCCCGCCGCCACTTCGACCCGTTCCCAAAGTCGCTTCACAATAGTCGGTCCTCGGCGGTGCAGGCTGCGCACCAGGTCCACACTTGAGCCACAGCGAGGAGACCCCCCCCTTCCACCTGTACCTTCGGGCTTGGGGCTCAATGCGAAGCTGCAGCAACTCAGGCTCGCCTAAGCCAACTCATGCAGAAAAAGGAGAAAAGTTTTGGTAAGGTTACAATCTATCATAGATGTACTTTGCCCGCGCTCGGCACTCTTAGCTGCTCCGCCGCCTTCCTGCTCTTCCGCCGCTTTTGTGTCTTTCTGAAAGATCCGAAATATTATTGTTGTAACTGCTTTGAAAGACTGCAGCGTAAACCAATTAATCTCGCTAGGTGCAACAAATACTGCTACAGTCTTTGCAAATCATCCCTGTGTGGCTGCAAAGCCACAGTCACAAAAGGCTGGAGCATCAACTCCGCAAGGGATTCTTTGTTAGAGTGTATGTATGTTCCTTATTTTTTTTTTTTATTTTGCATGTGAGCTGCATCAAAATTGAACTCAGTCTTGCAAATCTCTTGTTGGCCTTTGCCAAGCACTAGCACTTTGCTGCCATGGTAACTGTAATTAAACTGATAAGAGTGGAAAAATGTCAGTATCTCTGAGCCTTGCAGCTGCATTGGAGAAAAAGGGAATCAAATTGGTTCCCAGCTCCATTGCTCAAAAGGGGGGGAGGTTGGGAATGGAAGGATGGGGAGGGGGGTTGGGAGTTGAAGGGGCAGAACCGAGTTAAGCAGCTCCAGTGCCTGAGATCTGGGGACATCTATTTGCATTGTTGTCCCTTAGGGGGCTGCAGCCTGTAGGGACGCTCTGGGCCAGTGAACAGAGAGAACAAGCTTTTAGGCCCAATCCAGTTTTCCAATACGGGTTGGGGGCTGGGGAGAGGATGAAGATGGGTAGAAAAAGAGAAAATCTTTTGTTTGGTACCTCTTGGCAATAGAAGGGCCCTGTTGGCCAAATTCTTTTAATCTGTGTCACTGCTCCCAGCTGCAGGACCTGCGTTCCCATTTTAGCATCTTCCTGAGGCACCTCATCTCTGCCAATCCCCTTTATGTATTCCTTCTTTCTGTTCCTGCTCCCAGGCTGTTCTCTGTGCATCTTCCGAGGGGGGGACAAAATGTTTTCCATTCATCATGTGTAGTTAGTCCAAATGTATAAAAGACTGTTTCTAAGTGCTGCAAATCTTTTATTATTATTATTTTTTTAAACCCCTGTGTGTTGTGGAGTTGTGGTTACTTTGTTGTGTTAACTACTGAAGCTGGACTGTGCGGATGAATGGCACAGAACAAGGGAACATAATGGAGGCAATCAACCGTTAGGCCGCCTCACAATACAATCCAGGCAATTAAAAGCTCACCAGAGTTTAAATGAAATGGTCCTACTTATTTCTGCACACCACACTGCGCAGGCTATTATTTATGTCTTTTCTAAAAATTATGATTTCCCTTAAACTGTCAAATAACTCAGAATGGCAGGGTCTCAGAGGCAATAAGAATTTCCCTCAGAACAATTTACATGCCAATCTAAAACTAGTTATGAGTCCTGATGTGCGATGAGCAACGTGCGAAATGTTTCCCAGCTTATGCACATGGAACTCTACCCCGGCGTGTTCCTCTCGATGGTGAGAGGAGGCTACTAACTGTTTTGTGCCTTTTAGATACATGGTGATGTGGTAACCACAACATAGTTCTTTCTCTACAACTGTTAACTTGCATGTTATTGAAACGCTTCCATTTTCAGGGGGAAAATGTAATGTTCTTCCAGAGCGCTTAGTGGAATGGAGTATAAAATATCAAACTCCTATGCCCAGGGCCAAGCAGAATGTAAGAGTTTCAAATATTAATTGGCCTCTGAGTGCTAAATGAAAATGTCAACACAACAAAAACATTGTGTGAAGACAAGCAGGATAGTGTTACTTGTGCCAAAATGTTGTATCTGGTCACAAAACATTTTGAATAAAGAGAGTTAGCTGCCTCCACTTTATAGTAGTAACACAACTGCAGGAAAGATAGCTGAGCCTCTTCTAAGGAGTTTGTGATTTTTAAAAATTCTCATCCTTGAGCTCTGGGATTTAAAAAATAATAGCCTTATCAATTAGAAAATTAAAAATGGCTGCTCTTTATGTATCTGGATGTTTACAGTAACAAAATCCAGAATGTCACTTAGTAAACCAAAATGTTCCCCCTCTCCCCAGATACACGGTTAAGAGGCACTTGGGTCTGTTCTGTACTGTAATTAATGGGATGCATTCCTGGTGAAACCTTGCTAGAAGTGGATAACCAGTTCTGATCAAAGAAACTTCATTTGTTAGAAGTTCTAGAGAGTGAGATTTAGCAGAACTATCAAGGGTTATGATTAATCTACACTAGGCCCCTAGCTCCTTCAAAGAAAAGGAATAGATAGCAGGCTATAAGGATGCCACCTGCTCTCCTGTAAAAATCCAGCTGCTAGGCTGCAGCTCCAGCAACCACAGCTATGCACACCATGCAGAAAGAGCAGCCACCCTGCTTTCTCACCTCCATTCCCCACTGCAGCTCCCTACCAGACAAGTTATTTTCTAATGGAAGTTCAACATCGTAACAATCGTATGTGCAATTCATGTATTATTTTTGTTATTTGTAGCTAGAAAAGTTATGCAGCTCTGGGAGTACCTTGACATCTCTTAGTGTGATTTTTAAAGAAAAGGTTATTGAAGGTAATAGGGGTGAAGCATTCATCAGAAGGCATCAGAGGAAACTGAAGAAGGCTTAAGTATTTTTGCGAAGGGAAATGCACAGAAAATGCAGATTATAGCTTGGTGTTTCCTTTCTTGAAACTGTTTTGAGTGCATGCACATTTGGATTTATATCCTACTACATCCAAGTTTAAAACTTTATGCCTAGAAGAGGAAGCAAAGGATAGCAGAGGGATCTCTGGACTGTAAAAAGGGCCCCCTAGTCCCAAGGCTACTGCTTAACTATCATTCAGTTTTGAGCCTCTCTTGGGCTTCTTTATCATAATTTGTAAAATGAGGGAAACTGGAATAGATGAAATCTACAGTATGTCATAGTACTTAAAAAGAGTTATTTGATAAACATGAAGACTGTATAGTTGGTCCAGCTTTTGCCAAGGCTGGGCGTTTGACAAGAAATAAGAAGAAACTAAAAGGTGACTATCATATTCATTGAAATTATTTCAGTCAAGTTGTAAAATCCAATAGAACTTGGCTAGACCTCTTATTTGGATAGAGCCATACCTCTATAATATATAAATATCCCTATGTATAGTATGGGTATACACATTTGTTATAATTAAGTATGTATATTATGTTGTTTTATGGATACATATAATTATATATATTTGGACTTTGCCTTCTGTTGTTCTTTCCCCCATAAAATAAAAAAGTATATGATTAATTATATAATCTTACGCTTTAGTTTTATTTAACAGCAAGTCCTGTAAATTTAGCTAATGTGCCATTAATATGGGCACTGACAGATCCTTGTGAATATAAACATAATTTTTATTTAATATAGTGAATACTTGGAAATGCTGTGGACTCAGAAGGAAGAATGTAAATGCAAACAAGTACTATAGGACTGGGTTGCTTTTCGGGGGATTGCGCTGGGGACTTAACTATAGGCATCTCTGCTGTGGAGTGAGGTTAGTGTAACCCCTTACAGGACGCTCTCCTTCCACCATTGAGCACATTAGAAGTGAAGTTTATAACTGATTAAGAGAAACTAATTTTTTATTCTTATAGACTATGCATGGATTGGTTTGTTAAATAACTTGCTTTAAAAATTGTTAACCATTTACTCATAATTTCCTAGAGAAAATTTTCTGTGAGGGAAGCAGAAACACTGGAAAATTATTTAATGTCATTTAATTCTTTGTATATACTGTCAGCTTACTGTTAACAACATAAATTCATTATTTTTGCCACTTTATACTTGTGACATTAGTAAATGATTTGATAAGGACTTGAAAGTTTGAGACTCTTTGTTTCCCAAATTTAGTCTGATTTCAGGGCAACCCTAAAAAAAAAAATCTAACACGTCTAGAAAAGACAATATTAAATACTGAAGTTGTTTTAGGTCTTTTGACATCTTTTTTATTCTGTCCCGTAGTCCCAGCTCTTTCTTCTTGTTGTCTTGGTTTAGGTATACAAATGCTCTCAGTCCAGCCAGACACCAAGCCGAAAGGTTGTGCTGGCTGCAACCGAAAGATCAAGGACCGATATCTTCTAAAGGCACTGGACAAATACTGGCATGAAGACTGCTTGAAGTGTGCCTGCTGCGACTGTCGTTTAGGAGAAGTGGGCTCCACCCTGTACACGAAAGCTAATCTTATCCTTTGTCGCAGAGACTATCTGAGGTAGGAATTATCCTTGCACACCAGGGATGACTGGATGCTTTTGAAAATAATTCTGGGTGTGTGTTTTTTGTCTTATTTCCTCACCACCAGTTTATATTCCTGAAAGATGTTGACCTGTCAGCCTTCAAAATGTCGCTCAGTGTGTTTACTCATTAGGCTTGAGGACTGGCCAACAAAACCTACTACCTAAGGTGTTTCGCTGTGGCATGCTTGGGTGTTCATAATTAAGAAGCAGGCATTCCACTGACTACATTGAAACTGCCAGTTAATGTCAAGGCTTCTCTTGATAGAAATAAGCATATGTTTTTTAATTAGAGAGTAACCCAAAGAAATGGGTCAGTTGCTTTGCTAAACATTTCACTGTATTTTTTTTTAACATCCTAGCATTTGTATTTTTTTTAATTTATTGAAATATATCACTCATACATAAACATACATAAATAAGTGACAATAGTTGTGAACTTACAAACCAAACATATATAACATCTCACCCTACCCCCAATAACTTGCACTGTTTTTAAACTTTTTAAACTAATGATTAAAGAGCATTGTCAAAATATTACTACTAAACAAAGTAGTTTTCCCCTAACCAATCCGATTGTTATTATCATTATATCATTTATATATGAACATACATAAACAATTAAGTGTATAGTAAAAGTTGTGAGCTTACAAAGCAAACATGCATAACATCATCCAGGGCTCCCACACATCAACCCTCTACCAACCCTTGCATTGTCATGAGATGTTTGTTTCACTGTATTTTTTAAAAGTCCAAATTGAGAAGAATACACGTGAAATGTGTTCACTACCGCCTAGTAGCTGGACCTGAATGTAGTCCTCTAAAGTTATTCAGCTAATTCTTTCTGATTCAGCTTTGCCAGAGCAATTTAGTTTTAAATTCTTCCCTGGTATTTTTCAGTATGTATACATAGTTTTGCAAACTTTCCCCAAGTGTGAATGCCTCTTCCCCACCCCATCCGCCCCACGACGGGAATTCCGAGTGGCCACTACAAAGATATCCCTGAGCAGGGCCCAGCCTCACACTCGCCAGAAGCTCTATGGAAAATGACCAAGTAAAGGCTCCAGCATTAGGGAAATGATAGCCACTCGCCAAAGTATACCTGTCTGAACAGTTTCTGGACAAAGCAGGTGCTCTTGGTTATGGACCCACAGGCCGGCCGTGAGGTAAAGCACCAGTGCCCTAAAGTCCTCTCATGTTTCCCAGAGTGTAGAGCTCAACACCTGCATTTCTATTAAGGAAACACCATTTCACCTTTGAGGGAACTTTCTGACTTCATTCAGCTGCAAAGTATTTTATTAATAAAGCGGGGTCTATCAAATTAGAGAAATGATATATGGCATCATTTGGGTTTTCATATTTGATACAGTAGATCATTTTTCTAGCCCGACATTGTCTGACAATTTATTTTGAATTTTCTCCTCTATGACACAAAATGTATCAATTAGCAGTAACTCAACCATCTTGGTCATTTTAAGAGGTGTTTTCTAGGGCGTTTGGTTCTGTTTAGTATGTAACTCAGTTGTGTTCGGTCAGATTCAATCTGTATATAAGAAATACATCATTTGATTAATGGTAGCTATAAAAGGGTGAATCTGGTACTGTTTATCAGATTCTACTCTGTCCCCTCTCTGCCTCAGCTGTCAACCTCCTGACTAATTATGACCACTTGTTACTGATTTCTCTGTCCTCCAGGTACACAAAACACACATAATGTGCCAACCATGGGAAGTGACGCCCTACAGGCAGGATTTCCCTTATTCTGATGGCACAGCTAACCAGAATTAACGTATTGCATGGGTCTTTTTAGAACTCTCTCTAGTCTTTGAACTTTTATTTGAAATAAAAATTTCTCCTCTGTTCATTTTGAGTTAGAGCTCCATTTCTATGTAAAGCATTTGTATTCACTTTTAGAGACTTAACATTGTTACCTGGTTTTGCTTTACTGATACTTAACAGGCAAAGCTTTTGACTCCTTTTTGATTTTTACATTTGTTTACAATTTTAGCATCTCAAGCGGATTCGTATTAGAACATTTCCAAACAGGAGTTTAAAAAGCCTGGGCAAGGTGTTCTAATAAGCAATAAAGACAAAAATGAAATAAAATGTAAAGAAAGTCTCTTGAAATATTTGTATACTTTTAAATTAAAAAAAAATGTAAATATGCCAATGACCTACCTGTGTTGTGAGTAAAACTGGTTTATAGTTGTCAGAATAGTATCAAGCAAGAAAAAGTAATTTTTTTTTGTTCTGTTCTCTCTTGTGCTTGTAAAACTATGAATGTTAAACTAGCATTTGATCATCTCTTGTGTTTTGTTGACGGGAATTTATCAAAATAGAATTTGTATCAGAAATTTTGATTTCTGAGTCTCTGCATTGCTTCTTGGGATAAAGCTGCCAGTTAATTTTGGATTCGCTCAAACTTTTAATGCTAGCATACTTTCTTAAATATAAACTGTGATACTGATTGCCGATATATTCATTTATCAGTATACAGTTTCCTCTTAAATGGTCATTACCGCAGTAATAGCCAGTTGTTATACTAACAGCCTGAGGGTTGTTAACATTTCAAACTAACTTGTTAATAGCAAGCTTGTCCCTTATTTAAACTGAAGATTGGCTGTAGATAGCATGACTTCTTTGCCAACTAGTAATTCTTCAACACTTAAAAATTACAGAAGTGAAATGAGGAATAGGTATGTGTGTAAAGACATTGGGTTTTATAGATTATGCCACAGATGTGGCATTAATTTTATAGGGAAAGAAGCGATCTCAATGAAATTGTGTACTCATTCAAAATCAAATGTCTCTGACAAAGTAGTCTGATTCTGTGTGTTAAATCCAACAAATTTTATTTACAAATTAATTTATTTGAATGTGCATAAGAAGCCATGTAAAATGTTTATCAAATGCCTATTATGTGAGATGCTTCGTTTAATGTAGCAAATAAAATTAAGGCAAAAATGGAGTTGTACCTAAAATTGTTATTAGTTGTTTAATTACACAAAATCTGAATATGATCAGCAAATAAGTAGTATTCTGTGGCTGTTTTGCAGAGCTTTGAAAATAATTTTCTCACTTCTCTCCTAGTATAGCAGATTTTTTTTCTTTTGGTATTTTGCACAGCCATTTCTTAACCATTGAAGTTAAATTAAAATGTGGTTTTGTTTTTTCGTGTTTTTCATCTTTGGATTTTAGGTAATTTCTTTGAGGTACCGGACAGGCCAAAAATACGTTACAAATTTGTTTTTCTTTGTCTAAATCAATAGACATCAAATAAGAACATGGAAAATGATAAAATAAGTTGTTTTCCTATACTAGTAAATTATTGGTTATAGGTATTATCTTGGGCCGTATAATGTTTCAAATCTAAGGAAAAGTGAAATATTTTTGCCAGTTATATTCAACTTCCTAAATAACTTTTCCCTGAAAAAAGTAAAATAGAAAGAAAAAATGAAAAAGAAAAAAAAACACTTGTGATGCTAAAGAGTCTTAATTTTATATTTTATGTCGTGTTACTTTGTTTAGTGATAGTGATAAGATGCTTTACAAGTTCTTTGAATGATGTTTTACAATATTAAATGATATGAAAAATATAAGATTTTAGATCATAAGATATTTTCTTAAGGATTATAGAAACTATTATTGTAAATGTGAGGTCTTTCAGTTTTTTCTCCTTTGTGGAGCAATTGGCTATATTTAAGAAAAAAGAAGAGAGAGATTTTACAGTCTGTGTACTGAATTTCAAAACTTAACAGTGGAATTGTTTACTCACCAAAACAGGGTTGATATAATTTTTTGTAGAATATAAAATGCGCATATCTGACTAGACAATTTACCTATTAGTAGGATTGTTTTCCTCCTCTAGAAAAATTAGGTAAAGGAATAGAAGGGTTGGACTTTTAAAAACTCCCTCTATTCTTGAGCTTTCTGACTGAAACTATAAAGTCAATCTACCAGTCAATATTTATATGCCAAGACCTAGAAATTTATCTGTTAAAAATTTGTCCAATGCATGTACATGTAAGCATTTTCATTTTTAAAGGTAAACTTTAAATAAGACATGTAAGCATCTTTGTGCCTTGAACTAGAGTTTAAAACTAATAGAGTGCCTAAAGTAGATTGGCAATTATTGTATAAAAATAGCACAGTTTTAGTAGTGATTCTAGGCACTGTTAAACTCTCATCTTTTTTCAGTTTGGAAAATAGTTTTAGAATTAATGTTTTTGGTAAGCATTAAGTAGTCAGAAGTAGGAGAATATCAAAATACTTTACTTTTCAACTTGGAGGCAATAAAGACCAGAAATTACCACTTAAGCTTTTGGGCAATTTTTCTTTGTGCCTGGTGAAGCTTGTAACTTCTTACTTATGCTATATTTTAAGCATTTGGTAGACACAGGCTATATTCTGAAAAGTATCTTGCCAGAGAGTTTTATTCAAAGTGCCATGAAAGCTGCTTATAACTCTTCCTATAAGAGAAGCTGAAAATATCTTATATAAAACTTAATGCAACTTGCTATTTTTTTTATTTCTGAGTATGATTTGTTTAAAATGAAACTATTGAGAGTGATGTTTCATACATGACTGTAGTTGCCAATTAACTAATATGATTTGAAGTTGCTACTCTGACTACAAATCTTATATGATTTAATTTATTATACATAAATTTTAAAATAGAAAATTAAAGTAGAATGCTACATAGAACATATATCTAGCTCAGTTTATTTCAAACTGATTAACTTGGTGCTTCTCAACTTTCATAAAGGTTAAATTTATATTGGCACATAATTATAGGCTGAAAAAAACATGAATAAGTTAATATTATTTTATCTGGCAATTCACAGCACTGATTTTTTAATAAAATTTTTTTTAAAGTGCTCATTTTTCTCCCCTTCACTGTTATCTTTCTAATATAAGACTTTTGGGAAATAGTGCATCATTTTTATTTGAAAATCACTTTGTATTGTTTTAAAATTTTGAAAACTAAAGCTTTTATTTGGAATACAAGTCCTTATAAATAAACTTTTTCTCTATGAACTTCTTTGAGTTTTCATAAAACTTTATTATAGTCATATTTTACCACATTTAAATGTCTACAATCGTCTTAGTGTTATGACATATTTTGGCATTTAATATGTTAGACCTCATAGTCTCCTAAAACAAAAATACTATTATATACCTTGCAAATGGTCTCATCTTATTTGTTGCTTTATATAAGTTGTGATTTTAAAACCATGTTTCCGGATTTCATCAGAAAGAATTATTGAAATCTATCTCGACATTTTAAACCATGTTCTATTCATGGACCAGTATAAATCGGGAGTGAGACTTATATTTTGTACAATATTTTGGGAGAGTGCCCCACACTCTGGAAAAAAACAAAAACAAAACTGGTAGATTCCCGTTCAATTTCCTGAGTGACAACCCCCTCCTACAACTTCTGTTAAAAATACTTAATCCATTACATGTTTGGAATTTCTTCTAATTTGGAAATATATAATATCTTTCTGTCCTTTTTTGTCATGCATCCATTTTCAATGACTATTTAAGTATCTAATATAATTATTTTTATTCCTGTGGCTTTGTGCTTTGTTTTATATATTTGAAGTATCCCCCCAATGACTATTAAAAATAAAGCAAATGCTTCACCATTTTTCTATATCTTTATAGTTTTTTATCTTTTTATAAAGCATGGAATACTTCAGTCAGGATAGTTTTTACACATAAGATAGATATATTAGACATACCTGACTTAGCAAAAATATTATGTTTCTATAAGTATATTTAGGATTAAATGCATCTGGAAGAAGAACTGCATTTGTGACTTGCTAAAATTGCTTATTTTGCACTTTATAAATACATAGAACTCTGGAAAGAATCTCTATTTTTGGTTGCTCTTGGAATATATCAAAGTAAGCCAGCACTTCATTTATAAATTCCCCATTAACTTCCATTAAGTGACTAATAATAAATTTTAATGCTGTGTTTTGACTGCATAAACATAATTTATTAAAGCATCTCATTTTTAAAATATGCTGAAAGTAGTAATTTTGTAAATGGTTTGGATGAATATATGCATTGTAGAAATGCATTATGTAGTTCAGTTTTCTGCTTCACATAAAAATTATATAGCCTAAAAGAACTGCACCAACTAAAACCATTGTACTTTTCTTCATTACACAGCGAGGCATTGAAATTAAATTTTGTATTTATTTTGAAAACATTTTCCAGTGCCTGTGAGACTGTCTTCTATTATTCAAAATCATATACTGTACCTCATCCCCCACCTGAAAAAAGAGTTAACATATCCCACTTTTATCAATAAACGTTAAAATATGTGGACTGTAAATGCAGGACAAGATCTTGAAAATAAAAATAGCAATATTCAAGTGACTAAGTGCTTTTATAAAACAGCATTTACATTAGCCATGTTTCTTGAGAAAGGCATTTTCATTTCTTTTCTCCTTTATACTTTTTGTTTCATAGCCCTGAAAATTTGGTTTGTATCATAGTGATACATGGAGTTTCCCCTGTTAAGTATTATGAAGGGTTTGGATTTGTCTATGCCTCTGCAGATGCAGATACTAGACTCTCTCTAACATCAGAATGAACAGTGCCTTCTGTCATCATGAACTTGGCCTCCTCATCTCAGTTGCCTAGGCTTTGATACTTGTAACATTCAGATACTTGACACTGGCTAATTCCTTAGTACTGCAAACTAAAGCACTGATTTATTCTTGAAGGATTTTCATCCCAAGAGGAAAGACAAGTTGTGAAAAAAAAAAAACCCAAAAAACTACAGAATGCCTAAATTTATTCCCTTGTGATTTTTATCATCCAATTCTGTTTTCCCTAGCGCGGCCGATGGAGTTTGATACTGTCTGTTCTATTTCAGTTCCAACCATGGTAACATACTTGTTTTGATGATTAACCATACATTTCTCTTTTCAAGGTCCTTAGAGGAAATTTATTTTGAAATGCAAGTTTACATTGTGAAGCAAGAAATGTGGCATTTAGATTTTCATTTCTTACCTTAGAGCAATTTCTTTTGCCTACTGAAGTCCTCTGCCCCTATTTGCAGAATTATTGACTATCTTTTCTGTAAAGGTATTAGTATCTCTGCATTCCCTTTTATTATATTCACCAAACATTTTTACGTATTCACAAGATACCCACATCAATCCTATACACTCAGCTGTGGTCACTTTCGGTTTTGGGCCCTATATTTCCAAAACTTCTTAATAAACCTTTTCCTTCTTGATACTATTTTTGTAGTTAAGTGAAGCTTCTAATCTTTTGCTGAATTTCTTTGTTCCATCAGGTTAGATTGTTCTGATAGGAAAATCTCTAGCAGTGGGCTTCACGAGTTTAAAATAAGATCATAGTTGAGAGAAGTAATCATCTTGGAATAGTCAGATCCTTGATTTGAAGTTGGTAAATTAGCATTAAGCTGTTGTGTATTAAGTTAGACTCTAAACAGCATGTGTTGTTATGATTCAATTTAATATTAAAAACTCTCCAACTAGGCTATAGGGAAAACGAAAGACTCTTAGGAATTCAAAGAGTATTTGCAGAGTAGTGCTCCAAAGCCATATTTAAGTAAAATTGTTATTACTAATCCAGTAAAGCATCACCCACGTTAAACCCATCTCTACGAACAGAAATAGAAAATTTAGAAAATTGGTTTTAATAAATATAAATATCAACTCTGACAAGGACCAATAAAGGCAGCACAAAACTTCATAAAATATGTGAATACTAACATCTAATAGTGATCTAAATACCAGAGGGAAATAATACATTCCCATTTCATTTATTCTGTGGAATCCCAGCAGGCAATATCAAAAGCAAGAGGCAAATTTTAGCGGTCACTACTCTAGTTTTATTTCCTAAAACTCTGAAAACACATGGTTTTAGTAATAGCGATTCTAAAAGAAATGCAAATTTAATTAATGTTTTTTGAATTATTTTATCTACTTGTTTTTAGAGGATTTTGAACTCTCTTAAATAGTGTTCTTTGAGAGTCAGTTCACCTTTAATGAAAACAAGAAGAGTCAAGATGATTACACTTTAAAATATTTTATGACATGGAGAGTGCTTGCTTTGTGTGTACCAACTTCTCAATAAAATATATTAGGACCTCCAACTACCTACAAAGACTAGGTAAGATAAGTGATTGTTACCAGTACCTTTACTTGGGTGAGTGGAGATAGGGGTGGAGGATAGAAGAGGCCAATTATAATTCCCGTATTTCATATGAGTATTAGTTTCACTAGGCAAGTTTGTATTTTACAGGTGTGAAGTCCAATTATACTGTGACCATAGAGTTGCAGCCTGTAAGTATCATGTTTGACTGTTCACTAAGGGATACTTTGCATCTTGGGAAATACATAGAAATTTAAGTTACTGAGTTGCCTTAAAAATGATTTAAAAAAAAAAACCAAAAGCCCTTGTATCTTCTGTGGCCACTCATTAGAAGAAAAATTTTAGAAAGTACTGGGCCAGAAGACTCTTTTTCCATAGCATGTCCTTGGTGAAAGAGTACTATTGAGGTTTTTATTTACAATTACATGTATTGCCATCTCTTTAACAGTTTTACAATGAAACAATTCAGTCACTTAAATATTTGAGTGCCAACAGTTTATTCCTATAAATAATGGATGTAGAATATTATAGTTCCAATTGATTTCATATACTATAAAAATAGAAAGTATAAAGTTATTGATATTTTACTGTGCAAAAAATAAGATATTCAGTGTGGGGAATATGGGAAGAACTTAAGGGCAAGTTACTTTTCAAATTTTCTATACCTGATAAATATAGTCAGTGTGTTGTTAAGTAATGAAGTAAAATATATATGAGTTTGGGGAAGCACGTTTGGCTCAACAAATAGAATACCCTTCTACCATACAGAAGATCCAGGGTTTGAACACAGGGCCTCCTGACCTGTGTGGTGAGCTGGCCCACGTGCAGTTCTGACACACACAAGGAGTGCTGTGCCACACAGGGGTGTCCCCACATAGGGGAGCCCCATGTGCAAGGAGTGCGCCCTGCAAGGGTAGTCACATTGTGCGAAAAAAAGCGCAGCCTGCCCGGGAGTGGTGCGGAGAGCTGAGGCAGCAAGTGACACAATGAAAAGAAACACAGATTCCTAGTGCCACTGACAAGAGTGAAGGTGGACGCAGAAGAACATGCAGTGAACGGACAGAGCAGACAAGGGGGGCGGGGAAGGGGAGAGAAATTTTAAAAAATACATATGTACGAGTTTTAGTCTAGTTATGTCCTATGGAGCCCATACAGGGAATGAAAAGAGGTCTGATAAAGAGAGATTAGAAATTTTTTTTGAAGAAGAGAGGTTATAACTACAAAGTAATAATGGGGTCCTATAAAAATCCTCCTGGAAGCCAGTCATCCTGTTATAAAAGCTGAGCTCCATGCTTCACCGTTCTGCCTTGGAGGTGAAATAAGATAGAGAGAGGTAGCTAGGTAACTTTTATTCTGTTTGTATTGTTCCATCTCTTATCACAGATATTGTTAAGCTAACAACAGAGGTACAATTGATGCCCCTTGTAAAACACTTAGCATCCCTGGCTGCTATTTTCTTATTCAACAAATATCACTGCTTTAGAGAGTGTACAAGGCCTTGGAATATAACACCAAACAAAACACAGAACTACCTCCTCCCCTTACAGAGTTTATATTCCAGTCAGCAGATGCAGATAATCAACCAAATAAATAAGTACAGGGTATAAACACTATGGGAAAAAATGAAGCGGTACAAGAGGGTCACAGAATTTATATGCATGCGCGTGTGTATGATGGTGGTATTTGAAATATTAAATAAGGTAGACAAATTTGGGCTCATTGAGATGGAGACTTGGACAAAGACCTGAAGAAAGTGAAGGAGCTAGCCAAAGGAATCCCTGGGAAAGACACTCCCAGCCCAGAGAAAAGCCAGTGAAAGGCCTTATGCTGGGTCTTCCTTGGTTGAGGACATCCAGGATACTAACATGGCTGGAGTCTAGGAGAGCAGAAGAGTTATCCCCTGTTGCTGTTACAACGAAAATATCCCTATCCACTTCCAAATGACCCCTAAAGGATGGGTAACACTTTCCATTCATCAGAAAACCACTGTAAAGCTTATCCATTTAGGCTATTAATGAATTAATTCCTAATTAACATCTGTTAAATTGAGGGGGATTTTTCCCCCGTTTATTATTTACTGGCAGTTTCTTCGAATGTCTTTTTATTTGACTTCGTTGATGACCTTGTGTGATTAAGTAATAGTTGTGAAATATTGTGAACCTGAAAATAGACCTCAGGATTCGGTCACTTGGATTATTGCGTGATGGTATACTTTTGTGTTTGTTTTAAACTCAAGGCATTTACTTATAAGTACTAATATGGTTAGTGGACTATTTATATCTCATAGTATTTCAATTTGAAATACAGGGGAACACCCATATTCATGAGCACCACGGCTGCCCAAAAAGCACAGGGGAGGGTAACCCCTTGCCCGTTAAGCTCTGTCCTGATCGTGTATTGACATTTATTGGACAGTTAGGTAAGAAAAACTGCAAAGATGTGAATTTTTCAAGGTTTCCAGTTTTCTACTCTTGAGGTGGAAACATCAGTTTTTCCAGGCCTGAAGATTGATTTTTTTTTCCTTCATTTTTAAAAGCAAAGCAGTGCCCTATTTAATTGAATTAGTCAAAACATTTCAAATAAAATAGTTGTCCTAATTATTTTAAATGTATCCAAGTCCAACATTTAGAGAAGGCAAATTAAAGACATATTGTTATTTAAAAGTTTGTTTAATCACATTCTGTACGAGAAGGGAGGAGATGTTACATAATTGTCCTGTTTATACTGCTATTTCTCATTTTTAACCCTGGCTCACTAATGTTACTTTCAAATCAGTAAGGACTAAGCGTTAATCTTCACAAGTGAAACAATAGTTGCATTCCCATGTTTGAGAGTGGGATTTGTATGTACAAACTGTCTTTACATTAAAAAGTTTAAAAAGGTATATATGGAGTTTAAATGTAAATCAAAGAACTGGAGCCTGTATTTGTATATAGAATGGGCTGGGCTATTACCATGGGTGCAAGATTGCTACTCGCCGACCAGCTGTGCTCATGTGCCTCGAATCTCAGGAGGAGGAGACACAGCACGAACGAGTGAGCTTTCAATATGGCGGCCATCTATGTACTGCATGCATGGCACAATCAGAGGGAGGCTTTCCAGAAAGCTGGAGGCAGCTGTTTTAAAAGTCTTCATACCTGCTGTCATCCTGAACATCCCAGGTGCATTTGTCTCTTAGGTTTCCTAATAGTTCTCCTAATCCTCTTGATGGCAGCCACCACAGGTGTCCCATCTCTTTTATCCTGGTAGACTTGAAGACCTACATTCCTAATCATTTTGCAGTTCTCACCATCCAAAGCAGACTACTTTGTACTTGACTTTAAGGTAAAGTTGCTTGGTCTTGACCTGGTCATTTGCTCAGTGTTTAAGGTATCTTGTTAGTGGTAGTTACTAAACTAAACCACTGGCTTTGGTTAGAGAGCACCAACTTATTTGATGGAACATATTAAATGCCTAACATTAAGTATATCATGGAATATTAATCTGCTGGTTTTTATCTTCTGTGACAATCACTTTATACAACTTGAGTTCCAACCAGTTCCCTAAAAATCACCTAGACTAGGTGAGTTTAAATCTAATCCCCAGATTTTAGAGGCATGTGAAGTAGCATGATGGTGAAGAGGCTAGATTTGAAGTCTGCTACATCCCAGTTTTCTGTTCTTGGGCAAGTTACTTACCCTCTCTAAGCCTCAGTTTACATACATATAAATGGGAATAATATACCTATACATAGAGTTGAGGGAAGTATCAGTGAAACAACATATATCAAGAGTATCTGTTGTTATAAAGAAAGAATAGTACTGAGTTATGAAGATAAGTGGGAAAATTAAACATAAGGAGATTACTGAAACAGATTAAGATGAACTTTAAGAATGACTCCTAATCAAGACTATGAAAGGCTACTACTATTAATATAAGATCTCTTACCAACTTTTCATCTACAAAGAAGATAGGTGAAGAAATGTCTAAATACTGTGTGTACAAGAGGCCATATAGGAAAAAATACACATTTCTTAACATTGGAGACTATTGGAATTTGGAGTGGATAATTAGGATTATAGTATACATTATGTAAGTTAGAGTGAATTTTAAACTTGTATGATCACCTCTGTAACTGAGGTGGTAGTTTTTGGAAACATCTTATATGCCTATGCTCAGCATATGCCTGTGTCCTCCTCATTTTAGTATGTGACAGTTATCTGGGTTTATAAAGCATAGCACTTCATATCCCACTGGATAGAATTCTGGGATGTTTAGTTGTGCTTCACATTCCTGATTTCTGTGTCATTTTCTCTGGTGACAAGAATAATTGAGTCCCTCCCCTTTTTTAAACTGACATTCTGTTTCACAATGTTCTTTAAAAATTTTGAGTGTGTACCTGTTTTCCTAAAGAAATTTACATATATTTATAGGTTACATATACTCTATTTTACATTTTTAGTTATGAAAAGATAGAAAAGATAGAAAGCGAATAGAAATAGAAACACTAATCATTTCTTAAGCATCCCTGGGGTTTTTGTACCCCTTATTTGGAGAGCACTATTATTTCCTAATAGCTTTTTAAGATTAATTGAGAGGTTTTTGGTAATGGTACTTATGAATAAAAGGAGAAAATACCAATACTTGGGAAAAGAGTTTTGAGAGAAAGATGTGGTAGCTCTTTCAAAGGAAAGGACTTCCTAAGGATGAGCTAATATGCCGTGCTCTATTCATTTCATATTCAATCAAGGTTTTCTTTCATGAGAACTGTGACAATGTGGCCTCTTTCCAATGCTCTACCATCATCACTGGCAACATTAATCTCCCTCCCTTGCATCGCCCCCATTCAGGATACAGTCAGAATTTAGACAGATAAATGCTAAGAGAAGCGTATGTACTAAAGGCAGTGTTTACTGCATGTAATACATATCATTGTTTGTCTCCTGTAGTGAAAAATACTTGCGTCGTGCTGTTAAAATGCACTCCTGACAGACCAGTGCTTGCTATTATAGGGTCCATTGCTTAAAAAAATGATACACTGACAGAAATACAATTTAAGAAAATTTAACACCAAGGGTAGTCAACCATGTAGGGTACTATTAAGGGGCCAAAACTCAAGGCCAGGGGTTTATTTTAAAAAGAGTCACAGTTTATTTGCTAGTAGTAGGCAAAGTTTAAAGACAAAAAAAAATCCAACTTGAATCCCTTGCTCTCTAGTCTGTAGAAAATTAATGAAAGCAACAGTTCAGTAAGATTTTATTGCAGGAATGTTTAAGTGAAACATTTTAAGAATGCTTCAGAATTTTTAAACAGTTAGTTACCATTTAGAAAGCTGTAAGACTACTGTGCGAAACAAATTGTTAGCGTTGGATCCTAGGTACACCCAGTGATTTTCTTAAAACGTGTAGTCAGAGCTGATTAATCTGAATCACTTTGTTCATTTGTGTGTGTGCAGTTTATAAATATATTTCAGATTGACAGGTCAGCAGGACCCACAATTACTACAATTTAAAATGTAAGCCATTGTCCAACTCTAGTTTGGTAGTTGAATAAATTGTATTTGTAATAGGAACTTTGAAAAAGGAAAATAACCAAAGATGAGATGTGACGAGATATGTTGGATTTTTAGAAGAGTACAGAATGTTCTAATGAATAAAGTGCTACTGAATGGTGGTAGAATGTGTGTTTTTAAGCTATCACATGGCTATATTATTAGCAGAGGAAAAACCATGAATTTAGATGAGATGTGGTATCTAATTTTTCCATTTTAAAAACAAAACTGTCATCCACTAATATTTGAGGGCCAACTATGTAAGGATTGCATGTTCTTTTGGGAGAAAGGTTGCAAAAATAATGTGATAAAATAATCTGAGCCTCAAGGAGCTTAACTAAGCCACCAGGAATTAAGAAAAAAACATTGTCCACTGCTCTGGGGAATCAAAAGATGTATGTCCTGAATAATACTCTACCCCAATGGTAGAGTTTTATTGCTCTCATTTAAGATGAGCCTTGGGAGGATAAATTGGTCCCTGCAAGAAAGAAGGTCCACAGATTAAATGCAAGGTCTTTGCAGATGTCCTCCAGAATTCACTTGGCTTGAATGTGAAGATATACAGTAATATTTTTTTTTCTATTGTGAGATTTGTCCAGATGCATTGTCCTGGGCTTCTGTGACTCAGCTGTGTTGGAGCAGACTCAGAAATGCTGGCTGAGGAAGACTGTGATCCTGACTTAGCCATGCGTGGGACATCATTCATGTGTGTGTTTTAGTTTTGTTCCTGAAAGTCCATACGTCGACCTTGTTCCAATCCTTAATTATATCACAGAAGCTCTGCACTCTTTTTCTTGCCAGAGACTACAACTTGAAATTCTGTTTGTCCATTTTTCTGTGTAAAAAAAGTCATATGGAAGAAAAAGACTTTTTAGTGGATTATCTGAAAAACTGAATGTTAAGCTATTCCTTCCAATAGTTTTACATTTATCTTTCGGATCAAATCCGAGAGCTATGTACTTGACCTTGACCCCTACTGTTTTGGCCTCTCTGAATTTTTCACAGAATTGCATGTCAGGGTTTCACTATTGGCCTGTGTTTTAGACTATTTTAATAAACAGTTGAAAAAATTCAATGTTTTAGGGTTTCTACATTACACCATGTGGACTCACTGGTAAAAATTCCCCAGATTGTTATGTAAGAAAAGTTTCTGGGACTCCTGTGAGTGTAAGTAAATGGTATTTATCATGGGCCCTGTGAACCATCTATTGGTTTATGTTTTCCCTCTTTTCTTTGTCTGTCAGGAAGGTCAGATTCAAATTTTCCTTATATTTCTAACAACTGTTTACAATTTTGTGCTCTTTATTCTCTCCCCTTCCCTGCCGCCCCCCCACCCCCAGTTGTCTGCTCTCTGTGTCCATTCGCTGTGTGTTCTTCTGTGACCACTTCTATTTTTATCAGCGGCACCGGGAATCTGTGTCTCTTTTTGTTGTATCATCTTTCTGTGTCAGCTCTCCATGTGAGCCGCGCCATTCCTGGGCAGGCTGCACTTTTTTCACCCTGCGCAGCTCTCCTTAGGGGGCTCACTCCTTGCACATGGGGTTCCCCTACACGGGAGACACCCCTACATGGCATAGCACTCCTTGTGCGCATCAGCACTGCGCATGGGCCAGCTCCACACGGGTCAGGAGGCCCTGGGTTTGAACCTTGGACCTCCCATGTGGTAGGCCGATGCCCTATCCGTTGGGCCAAATCCACTTCCCTACAACTGTGTGATCTTAATGTATTCTCTAGATTTTGTCTAGGACTATTTTTATAACCAAAAATAATTAATGGGAGTGGTTGAATTACAATGGAGAGAAAATAGAGGTGGTAGTACAAGGCCTGATGCACAGGAATTGATCAGAACAGTGAAGGAATAGAATTGAGGAAAAGGGAAGGATGTGATGGAATTAATTCTCTAGTCTGTTTTATCTAGAATATAGGTGGATTTGGATATTTGGAAATAACATTTGGAACAATGTTTGAGTTCACTCAATGTAGGATGAGAATGACAGCATCAGTTTAACCTTTAATGCTCTTTAAATCTCATCTTTATTGTGATTAATTTAGCATAAAGGTAATCCATTTTTAATATAAACAAGTACACAGATCTTAGGTAGTACTAATCAATAACCTGTTTTTTACAGTCATTTGTTGATGTAATTCACCAAGGACTAGAGCAGGAGTCACAATCCCAAAGACATCCAGGCAGTTCATCACAGTGAACAGGGCTTGCCCAGTCCAAGGGGGCAGCCGTGACTTCACTCCAGCAGACCGTGGGCAGATGGCCTCATAGTGCTGAGTCCTCCAGATAAAAGATTGTTTTGTATATGTTGAAGGGAAACCTCTTGAATTCAAGACACTAGCAACTAATTCTAGTATGATACACATGTCACTAGTGTGCAACCCCTTGGTCAGAACTTTAGAGTTCTAGTTTTAAAGAAAGTGATCAGATCAGGCTCCTGAATTCATATGGTGGCCTGAGGTGCTTGAAAGCACTTCTTAGCATTCTCAGTCCTCTACGAGGGGGTTGTATCCCTTCATCCCAGGCATCCAGGTCATATCCCTGCGTTGGAATCTCTTGGGAGCCCTCAGCCTAATGAGGACTCTTGGGATGGCTTTGTGAGGAGGAAGGCAGCCCCTCCAAAAAAAAGAGCAATTTTGCCTCTTCTTGAGCCTTGTGGCAGCCACTACAACTTCCCTGACATTAAACTGATAATTCCTGGGACCCTCACCTTGCCAAAGTTAAGACAAAAAAGCCACCCACTTCTGAGCAGTCCTTTCAACCCTCTAATAGAATGAAAGGTCAAAGAATGAAAGGCAAAGGTCATAGAATGGGAGGCAAGTCTCCTACCACAGCTTTCACAGGCCAGTGTCAATTTTTATCCTCTCTTTTCAATTTCTTTCCTAATTCCCTACATATTTCTACTGTTACCATCACTCATCGTTTTCTACTGGGCCATTTGGAAACTTCGTGCCATTAGAATCTTCCCTCTGTCCACGGTTTTTGGCAAGATGTTTGTGCCATCAAAATGATGTCTTAATGGAGTTTCGTCCATACTGTAACTGAAACCTGCCCTTCCCTGGAGGCAGTTTTCCTTTCAATTGTCAAGAGTTGCAAGGTGATTACTTTTCTTCTATAGCTTATATTCCATGCAGCCAAGAGGGGAAGCTGCCATTCCCTTGGGGATATATAACTGTCTCCACTCACTAATAAATATGCCTCTTATATCAAAGCTCACACAGCCTGGTTACACTACTTTTTACCTTTTCTCATTGCTGTCATTTCTCTCTTTCCATAATTCTAGAAGATTTTAAAATGTTTATAACTAACCCATCCCAAACGTAGCCCTAACTTGCTGAACCTCCTTAAGTCTAACAAAGTCAGCTCTCCATTCTTAGGATCACAAACTGGATCTTGCACTTAGAAAAAATATTCCATTGCAGAAGTCTTAACTCCATAATATAATCCTCAATCTCATTCCCAACTCAGTTGCTCTTTGATTTTGACATTGACTTCTTGCATTCTATCAATTCCACCTGGTTTGGTCAAATGCTTTGGTCTTCTGTCCTGTCCTGTGCAATTTGAGCTCAACTCTTGAGCATGTGAGTTCCCCCACCCATTCCATCTTTAATTCTTCTGCCACCCTATCTTTCTACTTCATTTAGTGTTCCCCATGGCTCTAATCTGGCTAATTGGCATTGGTATATCCTCCATGCCCCTTTTTTCCTATCTACAGCATGGCTGAGAAGTGCTGAAAACAAACATACATATAGATTGATGTTCTCCCAAATAGTTGTTTTCTCCTCTCCACTAAAGTTGAGGGATGAGTCAGTTCTTTGCACTTGGTTGCCATCCTTCCCCATGCGTTTTGGCAGCTCCACTGAATGTTGTTTCCCTAGAAGCCTCTTCTTTGCTGCCTCCCCCACAATTGAGATAAACCAGGTCTTACCACTACTTACATTTCATCTACTTTTCCTCAACTTCTTATATCCCTTCATTGTGGCTAAGGTGCCTCTGACCCTTTTAAGGCCAATCCCATGATTTTGACTCCATTCTCTCCAATGTCTCGTTTGTCTTTTATTTTTTGAGGAATCCTCTTCTTCAGTATCTTTAATATCTCCACTTCTACAGACTCTTGACCCTTAATCTATGAAAGTACCAAGACTCTCCCATTCTGAAAAGTAATAATCCCTCAAATATTTGTTGGTATTATCCAATTTTAAGGAACATTCTATCCTTGCCATCTGGATTTCCTTATCCTTGTTTGCTCCACATTCACTTATGATCTAGCTTCTACTGCTACCATTTCTCTCCCTAATTGATGCAATTAATGGGCATTTTCTCAGTGATTATCAGACAGTCTCTTA
Source organism: Dasypus novemcinctus (assembly GCF_030445035.2). Lineage (NCBI taxonomy): Eukaryota > Metazoa > Chordata > Mammalia > Cingulata > Dasypodidae > Dasypus > Dasypus novemcinctus. Next base: position 38,545,239 of record NC_080692.1, on the reverse strand, counting down.
CTGCTCTTAACCATGTTGATAACTCTAGTTCCCAACCTGCAAGAGGGGGAGATATGATTCAAACCCAGGCTAGATGATTCTACAACCCATTTGCTGGCAGTACTTCAGTGTGTAGTGACTACAGACATAGCTATAGAGGCATCATGGCCTGGGCCCATGCTTTGAGCCTGTAATCTCCATCAGAATTGTCAATCACTCAAATATAAGAACCAATGAACTTTTGTTTCTCCCCAGATAATCACTGGTGCTTTGCTGGCACCTAACAGTTTTTATAATGTTGATTAGTAATAGGTTGGAACAAATTCTTTATTGGAAAGAATTTGATCAAAACATTGACTGAAGAGTAGCACAGCAAACATAGGCTAGAAGGATGACTGAAGTTCTCTTCTGTATTTCTTTAATAAACAGTGGAATTTTTAATATTAGATTTGAAGCAAATAAGAAAATGTTAACAAATGTGAATTCTGATGTCATTCCTATATTTTTCTATAATTTAATGTAATAAGCTTTTATTGCAAAAGTATATGTACATTGTGGAAAATTCAAAATTATAAACAAAAATGCAAAAACCAAACCACCATAATCTTATTGAGTCTACTACTGTTTATTATTTCAAATCTTTTCTACCTCTATTTATACACATCTATATATCTTTATCGAATTGTTATATTTTACCTACTGATTTAATTTGATCTTTTTAGTCTGTAAAACGTCTGCTACCAAATCATATTCAGATTTTTCCAATTGTCCCCCAAAAACCCCTCAAAGCTGGTTTTCCAAATCAGGATGCAGTCCAGGATTTCACCTCATATCTGGTTATTTCTGTTAGTCTCTCTCAATCTTGACCAGTATGTTTTCATGACAGCCACTTATTAAAAAGACCATAGAAGTTTTCCTATAGAATGTTCCACCCTCTGCATTTGACTCATTGCTTCCTGGTGGTGCCATTATCTTGTTCTTTCTATCCCTAGTGTTCCCTGTAAAACAGACGTTGCTCTAAAGGCTTGATAAATTTCAGGTACACATTTTGTTTTAGAATACATGATAAGTGATGTATTCATGATATTGTGTCACATCAGGAAACATATCGGGTTATCTCACTCTTAGTGACATTATGTTCCTTCCTTGATCAGGGTGATGACAGGCTGATTCTGCTTTTGTACCAGTAAACTTTTTCCATTGTGACCAGAAAGTACCCTGTGAGATATTACTTGAATAACAACAAATATCTAGTTCCCTATTGATTGTTCAACCTAATGCATTTGTGTAACAATTGATGATCATTATCTAAATCAGTATTTCATTACAGGTGATAAAATGATTCTATCATTTCTTCTACATAAGCTGGAAAAGTGAGATAAAAACTTGCTAAATTCTTACTGAGTGGGGTGGATGGGGTGGCAAGATGAGAAGGGAGTGACCTCAGCTGCTTCTTACTGAGGATCTTACAAGCTAAAAGAGATTCTATCATGGCTGTCTGTTTCTACTGGGAATCCCGACCACCCTAGTCAAGACAGATGCTAAAAACTTTGTTTTTCAAATAATTAAGTCATAATGCTACCAATAAAATGCAAGCTATTTATGTACAACTGTGTTACCTTTCTTAGCTACCAATATATGATATTAGTAAATTGTTAGTCAATTAAAGGTACACCTGGCAGGTTACAGCGTCCCTACTAGAAAACTTTCCTAGCAGAGGCATGAGGCACATCGGGCTGTAATTCTGTCCCAAGCCTCACCAGACTCAGCTGTGAAGCATATGCCCTGGTTTATTTATAATAATTCTATAAATGGAGAAATTTGGAAAAATCTTTATTCTTTGGTTTCATAATTTATTGGAGAACAGGCAAACCATTTCATAGTGGTTCTTCTAAATATATAAACAATGTGTATCTACGGTAATATGTATAGTTTAATACTAGAAAACATTTTGTTCTCTTTATAGAAAAAAAAACCTCCCTATGGAAGTTATGACCTTTGTAATCAATGCCTGTTTTAAAGACTAGCCTCTAGAGAGTGTTGGGTTGGAAAAGGTCACCTATTTGCAATGATATATTCTGTCAAGAGTACATATAAGTGCAATATATTAGATCTGAACAATTCAATATATTTCATTGGAATAAAGGTCTTTTTATTTCAAATGAACTTTATTACATATACAACTATGAAAGATTTCTCTTTGAATATATTATGTTAGTGAACTAATATGATTCTTATTATAGTGCCTTGAAAATTTTAGAGCTTAAGGTCAGATCTGAACTTAGGCCAGACTCAGAGAGGGCTGCATCAAAGAAGGAACAGCTTCTTCCCATTTAAATTCAAAGAAGCTGGAAGTTGTTCTGAATTTATATTGTTCAGGCAAACTAAGTAAAAACAGCATTTCTTAAACTTGAGATTAGTTTTTTCCTTTGGAAGAAAATAATTCTCTTAGAATTCCCAAACTATTCAGTGTATATGACTGAGACTATTGCAGGACTGTCATATTAGGTAGTTACTGGAGATTTCCTAAATGTAATTAAACTGTAAGAGTTCAGATGAAAGCACAGTCTCTGTTGAGGGGATTTGCCTGAGAAGACTTCAGGGAGTGATGAGATCGGTGTGAAAGACGAGGAGAGCATACATTTCAAAGGAACTAGCTGCCCACTCAAGGACTGGAGTCTTGCACACTTGACAATGAGGCAAATGGACTGGTTTATTGAGGTGTTAAGTTTGCCAGACAAAATATAGGACACTCAGTTAAATTTGTATTTCGGATTGAGAAGTAGATAATTATTTTTAGCATAACTATGCTCCATGTAATATTAGGGTACCCTAAATCTGGCAGCCCTATTTGGGTGGGTCATGTAGAAGAAAATTGAAGAGAACCATGATCCTGTAGAACTGGCCAGAGAGCCATTCTTGGCAGACTGAATATTAGTGTACAGGTAATATGGAACCATTTTAAGCTCATGGACAAATGAGTAAAATGAAGATATTAGTGCTTGAAGGTAAAGTATCCTGACAGTTACATGCAGAATGATTTGTAATGAGGAAAGAACATGCTTCTTTGTAATTAGCCTATTTGTCTGTATCTCCAGCCCTAGACTGCAAACTTTTTGAGAACAAGGATGTGTATTATTTGTTTAAACATGGCCGGCATCTAGCAGAAAACCCAGCAGTAGTAGGTGGTCAGTAAAATATTGACTAGAAGGCAGGAGGGAGGGAGTGGGGTAGAATAAAAAATTTAGAAATGCTTAAATGAATGCAATAAAGTAACAACATATATAATAAAAATAAGCATAAATATCCAGCTGTTTAGGAAAATGTGATTTTAATAACTGAGCTTATTCAGGAAGACTTTGTGGATAAATTGAAATGAGATGGTCCTGGAAGCTGGAAAAGATATTTAGGAGATGGATCTACAGAATAAGAAGAAGATTTGTGTCCTTAGCACATTCAGACAGAATGCTGGTACAGCGCTGAGCTGCCATCCTAAGTTAAATATACAATATTATGAGCTATGCTTTCTGTTCCTTTTAAGACCATGAGGGGATAATGGTGGTAGAGTGCTATTACTAGATAAGATGGGTAGAGATGATATACCAACTAGGAGTTTCCTTCAGCTGCTAGCACCTGAGTTCTGGTGTGTTGGCCCTAAACCATCTTGAAAGTGATCTATTTGTTTTGCGTTTCAGGATGGAGATGATGATGTTGCCTGACAAGATTCTGACACAGCTTTAGAAATAATTGACCAAGTTATTTCCAAAGGAGATCGTTAATAATGGGCATTTGGCAGAAAGGGTTGAATGATAATTCCTTTGTAATGGCTTCTAAATATGTTCTCGACTTCTGCCTATAGGTCTGATGTCCATTATACAGAGTTCAACAATGGGATTTAAAAAACAGGCTGTACTAATCTAGTGGGGATAACTAAAAGTCCTATACAAAATGTATTTAGTTGACAAGGGAAGAGTGCTGGTTTCCAGTCACATCCCTGCTCTGTAATTCAGTAACTTGGGGGCGTATGAACCTTATGGGTATTAGGCACTATGAAGAGAGGTGGTGCTACCAGGGAGCTCACTCTCTGGCAAGAAAGAGACAGGGAGACATAAGTCGATGTAATGCTGTAAATTCCATGGGGTTCATGAAAAAAAGGGCTTAAATAGCCAAAGAAGGGTATAAGTCATTCTCCCGCAGAGACTTCGGAGGGGACTTCATAGATCCAAGGACATTTGAGCTGACTCTGGAAAAGGAGTAATAGCCAGGAAGAAAGGATTTAGAAGGAAGGGCTGAAGGTCCAGATAAGGAGGAACATGCCAGGGGTATGGCACAGCGGTGGGAGACGAGAGGAGGTGAAGGCTGGGGCCTGACAGGATGGCCCTTACGCATCATACCCTTCACCATATACTTACCTGCATGCACGGGGAGCCATAGAAGGCTCTAACAGGAGCGACACATGCGGTCTCTGTTATAGAAAGGTAACTGGCTGCAGAGTGGAGGCTGAAGAGCAAAGCAGGGGATTCTGGTAGAAGAGACATTCAGTTAGGAGGCAGTAGCCTAAATGTGGGGAAGAACTGACATAGATAACTGAGAAGGAAGGAAAGCTATGTCTGTACCACATTTAGGAGAGAGAATCATCAGGGTGGGATTTGGGGATCTGGGGAGAAAAGAAAGGTCAAAGATGAATTTGAGAACCCTGGTTTGAGGAGCTTTTAGGATGGTCCTGACATTCATTTTGACATTGAACCTGTGTGGGCGGAGTGTGGTTTGAGTCTGGAGAAGGATTTTTGTGGAAGGAGAACCAGGCTTGTTCTGAGGCTCCAATGAGTGGAAGGTCTAGAGAGGCAGATTATGGCTTTAAGTAAAGTGCTTCTGAGAGGTCAGGAGTGAAAAGGGCTCCCGAGGAGGGGGCAGTAGTGAATCACCTCTGAGGTCCCTTCTGATTTCGCTTTTCAGTTGAGGCGAGAGGGAGAATCCTAAGTGAGTGTGTGGTACCCGACTCTCCCGTCAATGATTTGAGAGACCCTGGGCACATTACATAATTTCTGAATGCCTCATTTTCCTCACGCATAAAATGGGAGAATGTACCACCACCTGCCTCATTTGGTTGTGTGAGGATTTATGAGATAACCCATGTGAACTGCTTAGAGCAGTGTCTGGTGAAGAGGCAGGGCTCAATGAGCATTAGCTCTTATACACTAATCCCTTACATAATGACCAGATTTCATATTGATATTGATTTGAGATCTTTCTTTAAAATCAAAGCACAGGAAAATCTTTTGACTGATTTGCCTAATTTGTTGAGGTGGAATTATCAGAGAGGGCTTATACTTTTAGTTGTTTTTGCCACTAAAAAATACTTTGCCAACAAGCATTACCTTTAGTGTGTGGAAATGGATCTTATACTGATGTTTTTGAAAAATAATAAGGCCTTGATTTTAGTGGGGTTGGCTTTATTCTTTTTGGTTTATTGATGTTGAGCTTTTTATCAAAGACATGACAGACACCATAACGTTGAGTTTAGATTTTAACTTAGAAGCAGCACTGGGCTATATGGTACTGTGGATTACTCTGTCAGCTTTTGCTAGGTAAGAAAACACCTTTTCCCTTGTGCGCTTTTTGTTTATTACTCTTTGTTACCAGTTTATCTCAGTATCTATCATGCTTCAATTAAGGGTAAGAGAAAGTTTGATCTGGACTGGGTGCCAGTCTGGGTTATTAGAACACAGACTCTGCCAGTTTCCATTACTGTTGCTAAATGGCTGTGAAGCTTTTGATGACTCACTGCTACCTTTGTGCCTCAGTTGCTACCTATCCAATGGATGCTACCTACTACTCCACTTCCCACCCCAATAAGCATAGTTAAGGATTAATTTTCCTATTACAAATTTTAAAAAGGAACTTTTTTTCTAACAGCAAAATATATATATATATATCTTCACAGTTAAACTACAACTGTTATTTTTCCTACGTGTCCTATAGTTAATGCAAGCCAGATAGGAATTGTTTCAGTAAAAAAACAAAAACAAACAAAAAACACAACAATAAAAAAAACTAAGACATAGAATTTTTAAAAATTGGTAGAATTAAGGAAAAAAAAACCTTACTAGTTCAGGTTTTTGTTCCCTCTCTAGGTAAAATAGGTTGTCGGTTAAGTGCTTTGAACCTGTCAGAAACATAGTAAAAATCTCTGAGTAGCACTGAGTAATATCAGCCTGCCAGTCTGCAGTGTTGGGAATATCTATTATGCCATCTGTCACAGGAGATTTTAGGTTGGAGAGCCGCAAATCTGCGGCCAGGGACTCAAAGTTCAAAAGCAGCAGGTCTCTCCTCTCCGCACAACATGCGTTTAAATCACTCTCCGTGAGCCAGGTGCTCTGGTTGATCATAACAGAGCGCATCTACAACAACTTCATTAAAAAAAAAAAAAGAAGAAAGATGTTCAGAGTTATAGCAGTTATAAATGTTGGGAGGGTTCTGTAATTTAAAGCCATGTAATGATTGAGATAGCAATGCAGAATTTTTAACTCTGCTGTCTTCCTCTCCGTCATTCTGGGGTTTTGGTTTGTTAGGTTTTTATAATGAGAAAATCAGCTGCGTGGGTAGAGGAGGACTGGCTTTCCAGAGGCAACCGGGAAGCTGCGGGTCCCGCACTTGGACGCATTTGTTTCTTGGGGGGAGCCTGGGAGCGCTTAGGGGTGCGGGCTCCAGTTGGTAATACATTCCTTTCCTAATGCGACTTGATGTAGATGGAGTGAGGGCCTATCAGGTGTGAAAAGTCCTGCTGCTCCTGGCCTGGAGTGGCCTCCAGACGGTGATTTGGCGACGTCAATCTAGTCATGCTTGATTTAGACCCTTAACATGGTAAAGCAGGATTTCTCTACCCCTGATCAACTTCTCAATTAGCAAGCTGCCTTGTGTAACGGCCTTGTTTTGCAATCCCTCAGGGCTGCTTCAGGGGTCATTAGGGTGAGAAAACTTCAGCACTAGCTCCAGTTCGAGCAGAGCCAGAGGGGCGCCGCAGAGATTTCCTAAATATATATAACCCCTTTTCAAGTTGTTTGCTTTCATGGGATTGATTCTTGGCACATTAAGAAGCTTAAGGCTCCGGTATCTCCTTTAGACTGCCCCCCTTATCGCCTTTGCAGCTGACAGGTTTTTTTGACAGGCTGAGAGTAAAAAGAGATAACTAGTAGGTTAGTACTTTATTTATACATGTGGACACACGTGCACATAAAGAGGCACGCACTCAACTGTCTTTTAAGTTGTCTTTTCAGGGCCTGTGGTTGCTAGAAAATATCACTTGTCATGTGATTCCAGCACTTCATTTTTCTATATTCAGTACCTCTGAGTTCCACATCTTTATTTCTATGTCCAACTTTATTCACTAATGATTTTTAAATTGTTCCTGCCTTATTCAAGTATTTTCTCTCTTGACCCCAAATAATATTTACATGAATATTTGTTAATATGATTGGAATATATTTAATTAATATTTTCCCTATCCGTAATTTGACTAAATTGCTTATTCCCAATTTTAATAGAAAAAAAAATTAATATTAAACTAGCAAGTCACTGTAAGCAGTTTTTTCCCCCATCATGAAAAATATGTGGGTAGAGAAACAGATCCTATAATAAAAACATAGAAAAGTATTTTGAAAAGTTTACTAATTACTTTGAAAATCACATTTACTTTCAATCATTATAGGTTTCATATTAGTAATTTCCTACTTTCATAACCCGCTTTCATATCCACTTGCCATTATCATGCTGTTCGCAAATTAAATCAGTGAATGCATATAAAATACTTTAGCAGGTCTGCCTTGATATGATATTTTTAGAACAAATCACTGTAACATATATTTCATGAACAGGTTTTTCCAAAGTGGTTTGCCTAGGTTTCTTACAAAAATATTTGCTTTATTGACACGGAGCAGAGCTTTATATGGTTAATAAAATATGCCTGGTTCTAGAGATGACCGAACAAGTGTATTTTGTAAAATGAAAGTTGGCTATATATTAATGTTATGCATCCTAATACAAACTCTTTTTATGAAGAGTTTGTTGTCCAGTTTTGATGTGTTTCTAAGAAATAGTTAAAAATTCTGGACACTGTGGCATAGCACTTTCTAAGAAGTACTTTAAATAATGTCCTAAAGGTGACATACCAATGGAAATACCTTAATTGTTCTCTCTTTAGAAGAAAATACATGCACATTTCCAAAAGTAAAGTCTTTACTTAAAGTCAGACCTATGGAAATAGCATTCTTACAAAAAGAAATGCTTTAAAAACTATGCAGGAAACATCATGAATGTTTATGGACAATATTGTATGTGCACATACAAAAATGTAATCTAAAGGCTTGATTGTAATTCTTTTTGTATAGTTCCACCACACAAAATTTGACTTTAATATTTCTCGTCCATAATACTGTGTTGAGTGCTCTGGAAAGCATCAAGCTTGAACAAAGTAATGCTAATAAATAATACCTTCTCCCATAAAACTCTCTTACCCTTTTGAACCTTTTGTTGATTTCTTATTTCAAAAAGGAACTCATCTAAATCCACAAAAAAAATATGTTTTCATGGTTTAATTTTGAGAATATTTCTAAAACCTAATTTAAGCCAATTCAAATTCTTTAGAGTCTCAATTAAAACATTCAAAAAATATTTTAAAGTCTATTCTACATTATATAAAAGTTGTATTTAACTGTGTTTTAAGAGGATGCTACAAATTGTGTCTGACAACTAAAGTCAAATTTTCTAATTTACACAGCTTTATTGGAATCATTCAGTCACACCTCAACTGGAATGAGTTATTGCAGAATTTCAGAATTATACAAAAGCCTCAAAGAGTATTTAGTTTAATCTGCCCACCTGGGTCAATGAAGGAACTGAAGAACAGAAAGTTTGAAACATCTGAACATTAAACTATTGATCTTTTTTTTTTTAAGATTTCTTTTCATTTCTCTCCCCTCCCCCCCACTGTCTGCTCTGTGTCCATTTGCTGTGTGTTCTTCTGTGTCTACTTGCATTCTTGTTAGGCAGCTTCGGGAATCCGTGTCTTTTTGTTGTGCCATCTTGCTGTGTCAGCTGTGTGTGTGTGTGTGGCACCTCTCCTGGGCAACCTGTGCTTTTTTTGCATGGGGCGGCTCTCCTTGTGGGGTGCACTTCATGCACGTGGGGCACCCCTACATGGGGGGCACCCCTGCTTGGCATGGCACTCCTTGTGTGTGGCAGCACCATGCATGGGCCAGCTCGCCACACAGGTCAGGAGGCCCTGGGGATGGAACCCTGGACCCTCCATATGGTAGGCAGATGCTCTATCAGTTGAGCCACATCTGCTTCCCAACTATTGATCTTTGACTATTACAAGGTTGTCATGTAATTTTTTAATCTGACCTCTAATACTCCTGAAAATGAGGGCACTGCTAATAATCAGGGTGGGCAACAGGTATATATGCAGGATTGTCCTGGGCTCACTGATATGTGAATATCTATATGTGACAAATAAAATAATACTTTTGAGAGCACTTTCTTGGAGAATTTAAGAACAATAATCCATTAAAATCTTAAGGCAGTAAATGGTATCACTTATTAAATTTGCTCATATAAAATAGTTTTTGCAGAATAAGATCAATTCCAGGAAATTTGAATGATCATTTTAATGATATTTGGAACTAGGTTATCCCTTGATATGCCTTAGTTAAAAGCAATCAGTGCAGTAAATATCCGTGATAACATTTTCTGCACCTGTTTTTTTTGGTAAATTTAACTTATAAAATGAATTGTACAGTGTTCCAAATTTTGCTATTTACCTTGAAAGAAAACATTAGTTATTAGGTTGTTTGTTTCTTCAGAGAAGTTACAAGATTTAAATAAAGACTGAAACTAAATTTTAGATCATAGATCTTTGAAGTAAGACATAATAATTAATCCTAGAAGAAATGTTCAACTGTCTGAATTTGTATTGGATATATTCAAGAATAAATAAATGTCTTACCTATTTAAGGTAGGCAATTTGTTTATTTTTATAAATAAATGAGCAATTACTGTCAATAAATCATAATCTCTGAATACAAAAGGACACTTTAGGTTGGAACAAACGAGTTTTGCATTGCACTTCACATCAACCTGATATTATCTGGTTGACTTCACTGTGGAACTTAGTGGGTCTTGTTTAGTGCCTGAATGAAAGAATACATCCCACTTGGAAATATGGTGAAGTTGACACTTGGATATATTAACTGGCTTATTTGACAAAACTCAGGGAAAAGGTCTTTCAAAGGATTCTTACTCAAATAACTGTTTACCTTCACTGCCTTCCTATTAATCCTTTTGTCCTCCTCTTTATTTTTCTTTTGTATTGAAACATTTCAGTGTTTGAAGTTCGTTAGTGATAAGATGGCCAAAAAAATGATAGTTTCGAATAAGGTATATCTGCCTTGTTCATTTTTATATGCCATGTATGCAAAAAGTAAAGCATGGAAAAGAAAGATAAAAGAGATGGTAATTGTGGATCTCTAAGAAAAGAGTCTGTAAAGATATCAAGAGTCCAAAGGTGATTTTTAGGAAGGTATTATCTAAAAAAATTTGCATATTGAAATACCTATTTAATTTTAAGTAGACAAATCTTCCTAACACTCACAATAGAATAGCCTATCATTTAAAAATTATTAAATGCTTTTATTATAAAATTATAAAGAATACTCCAATTAGCATTTATTATAGTGAAGCAGAAACCAGAGTATAATGTATGACAATCTACCAACAGCTTCCTCAGTTATATCAAGGGAGAGATATGGTAACTAAATTGCCCACAATATCTGTAAAGTGGTCATAGGTTATAGTCCTAATTATTGCTGGTTTGTCTTCTCTGTTATAAACTTACCTTAAAATTGGATCAGGGACACTATAGCAATTAGATAAAATGTCTGTTTTTAGGTCATATATGTTATCTTTTATTTTACTGTTTCTTCTGTTATTCAAGTCCTTTCCATAAGTATGTCTAAATTAAATTAGAAAAACTCTGTCTTCTAAATATCACAGCAATAAATAGCCTGCTCTATAAATTTCTTTTGTTCCAGCTACTGAAGATCCTTTTAAGGTCTAAAATGTTATTGTTCTGTGCAGTGTTGGTATAATTGCCGTATTTGCCCAAAAGTATAATCCTTATCAAATGTTGAGAAAAAATATTCAATTAAACTTTTCTCTGAATAACTCCTCCCAGTAAGCAGCCATGCTGATCATAAAGAGCAGTAAGCTCTGTACATAAGGCTTTGGAAAAATGGATATAAGGAGATAATTATTTGTTGAAAGTGAAAGAATAATATTTAAATAACAGTTTGCAACGTTTAACAAATTCTAGTGCAGAGAGGGGGCTGATTTGATGTAAATCAGCAATTATCCTCTGTCAGGGCAGCAGACTTGTCCAAGGTAACCCCTCCTTGCCCCATTTTAACAGGGGAAAACAGACAAGGACTGTCAGAAAATGACCAGATTTGCAGGACAGCTGGCTTCTCAAGCTAGGTCTGAAACTAACGAACTCTGTAACGTTTGATGTGTAAACATGGGATATGCTCTGTCCTCAGAGGCAGCGCCAGCACAGGAGCCAGGCGACGGAGTATTGTTCTTTACACATTATTCTTTACACATTGTTCATGGAGCAGAAAATGGTAAGGTTAGAAATGAGTTAACACTCAGCAAGCTTCAGGCAGGGAAAATCAATGGGGCATTGCCATCTATTCAGATTCTGGATGATCTATAATGATCTAACTATTAGCACACAAGTTTTATAACTTTAGAATACAGTATCTCTGGTCTATATATATATTTTCATCTTAAACCCTGGAGGAGAGATTTAACAGATTTCAGTTAGAAAATTCTGAACCTCTATTTGTCTTAAAAATGGTAAGCCTCATACATACAAGTCAACAGAGCTATAGCTACGTAATCAAAAGGCAGTTTGCTTGGTTTATGGAGTTGATTGGATATGAGGAAGGAAACAGCTCTATGGTAAAATTTAAAGATTTAAAGGGTCTGGTTCTTGTTTTTTCTGAACTATCTCAAGTTTCCTTGTTTAGGGCAGGGCCTTCTAACCAATCATTCATGGAGCATGACACAGTTCTTCTGGGGTGATGGGTTTCTGTAAGTCTAGGTGGTACCAGGGATTGCACATGTGTGAGGCAGGCGCTCAACCACTGAGCTGCACCCACTCCCCTCTTGTATAGTTTTAAATGGAATCAGGTCTTCCTGAAATCTGTTTCCTTAGTCTTTTCTAGAGACAGATGATAATGGCTTCCACCAAAATCTCTTTCTTCACCTTTAGCATCTCCTTTATTTTTCTATTATCCCCAATATAACACTAACTAGAGATCTCAAAATACACACAAAAAAGTTCCTCTCTTCTTTTCCTCAGGAATAACTTTTACCTATAATTTTATTAACCCTACTACCATGTTGTTGTGTTCATGGATGTGGATTATGAGCTGATTCTCAGTAAGTCCAGCTGGTCGTTGGCAGATCTTGGGAACTGGTCATCTTAGTTGAGCTTGAGCACCCCAGCCTCATGTACCCTGGGGTTATTCTTTGACTCCAGGAAGAGTACAGTTCAGCCTGAGTCTGGAAGAGGGACAATGCTGTGAGGATAGATACCTCTCCACCAAAGATGAAACATCAGCCACCCTTCCAAGCTTTCTAGGTTTCTTTTCCTACTCAGACTCAGCTGAACACACTGCTATCCTATTTGTCATTTTTTAACCATTCCTCAGATAAACATTTATCTTGACCATCTCTCGGCTTTGCTTACCATTCAACATCAACTCCAGATGCCCTTCTTTCAGCTCCCACCATTTCTCTACCTTGTGAAATGCAATCTTGTTCAGTTCCTGCACAAGTGACAAGCCTCTCAGGTACTGCAGCACAGTTCTACCAAGGGACATATCCTCTTTTTATTTCTTAGCACTTTTCTCCTTCTACCCTCATATTGTCCTTCTCACTAGTTCCTTGGTAGAGAGACCCAGTGATATCTCAGTACCTTCTCATAGAAGGCATCCACTTTTACCAGAGAGGGTCCTTTGAACCTGAGCTTGTTCTCTGTACCAGGAACTATCTCTGGCATTCTAGGAAGTTGTATATTTTTAAATCTACATGACTATATAGAATGGGCCTTTGGTAGATTTTTAACAGAAACTGTGGTTAGGCAATTAGTAGGTTTTTCTTAATTTTTATTCTTACCCTTTCTTCCAAGTTGTATCTGCCTACTACATACATATACATATATATTAAATTTTACTTTAAAAAATTACTTATGCTTGCTTGGCATGATTTTTATATGTTAAAAAAAGAAAAAAAATCATATACAAAGGCTGAGCTTATTAATAGCTTAAGTAATTTTATAGAACAAAAATTTATGTAAGAAATAATTCTCTAAATTTCCTTTAAAAGGATGTTTTCTAGTTCCTTTAAACTATGGTCAATTTTTATTGTTTCTAGCTTAAATACAAGAAAATTAGAAGTCCGTCTATGTTTATAACTATATACTAAAATATATGGAAAATCTAAATGTGCAACAATTAGAAGCATAGTTAAACATGGTGTTAAGTATTTTTATATTTTCCTTTGTATTAATACAGTTCCAGATGCTTAGTGTTTCCTTTTTCTCTTTTTACACTCCCCCAATAATTGTCTCTCTATGACAGTGAAGCACAGACTAAGACCTAAAAGAAGAGAGAATAGATTGAGCTCTTCAGCCTTGGAATGAGTGACTTTTAAAAATTTTAAACAAAAGAATTGAATGTTTGTTTTCATTTTCTGTCACTACATTCCATGGTTTAAAAAGAGAAATAGGAAAGGAGAAGGCAAGTATGTTTGTAATAAACATAAGGGCAATTGCCCTTCTCAATCTGTGAAAATGTTCCATTCTTCCCCACATAAAAATTCACCATCCAGCATCAAAAGTTAAAGATCTTTTCAATTGATTACAATTCTACGTCCTCAGAAAACTATACTTTTTGTATTCATCTTTATTCTATAGAGAGATGTTTTCTAAAAATATAGGATATTGAACCTAAGTCTTATCATTCATATACAATTTACTGTTCAATTCACATGTACTCAAATCACTAAGTGAGGATTGTCTGAATTTAAAAAAAGAAAATTTGATCTTTGTTCAGAATTAAAGATTACTGCAGTAGTATTTATTTATCCATTTTCCCCCAAATAATTAATTAATTTCAGTCAAATACTCTGCTTGCCATTGGCTTGGGGAATTTGATTTAGTGACTTGAGCCACTGACCTGAGAAAAAAAATCTATAGAAACATCTGGTGCTGTGAAATAAAAGACACTAATACAATGAACACTCATTTCCCCCCCAATGCCTGTAGTAAACCATATGCATTATTGCTGTGTTAAATGATTTCATGTCTTGAGTTTTTCCCTACTTTCCCACCCCCAGGAACTTTAGAAATGGATATACATTAAGCTACATAGAGTTCGCCTGATCCATGACTATATTGCAAAAGCTGTTGCGCATTTAGTAAAAATGCTAAATTTCCTGGGTGTGGTGAAAAAAATATAAATGTTAACTTTAGTTGTTTCTATGTCACCTGGATACAAAAGTTCTGAAATAGGGAGGTATTACACGGCTTGTAGATAGGCTGCGTTCTTGCCTGTAAGAAAGTTGTCTGTTTGGTTTTCACTTCATGGCTGGGTTTTGATTGTCAGTATCAGGTAGCAGAAGCAGAAACGGAGTGGAAAAGGGACAGCGGCATCCTTTGGGATTCCTGCAAATAGTAATATGCACTGATGTTTTAAAGATGATGGTTGTCCCCTTTTATATTGTAAACCTACCTCTGCTAATGTCTCAGAAACAAGAGAGGCCACATTACTTAAGGCCTATGATGGGTCTAAGTGGAAGGGAACAGTCTAACCCATAAATTGGCAAATTAACCCCTGCCAGGGTTTAATAATCTGTAAGACATCTTAAAATGAGCAAAAGGGATCAATGACTTTTTTTTTCCCTTACCTTAGATTCATGAAACCATACTCGACGATTACTTTAGGTCAGAATTTCAAAATGACTTCCGTTTTTTAAATAAAGCTTTGTCTGTCTCCATGTGCGACTAAGAGCACTTGAGCCCTCCTCTTATGTAGAGAATGAGATTGTATAAACTCTACAAACAGTGGTTTACAGAGATCTCTAGCTTAACCAGAAGAGTGGATCAGTGTGAACATCCTTATAATTGAGTCCGGGAGCGAGGGCTGGGAAAGAAGGGGTTACAAGAATGTCTGGGATTGTGACTAGTCTAAATGAATTAGATAAGAGATTCTTCTTAAGTATTTCTTAGACATTTGTGAAAAAATTCTTGCCAATGAGGATTATGCATGACTTAAGCTTAATTGATACATATGGAAAATTCTTTTTGCCTGAGAATCCCAACGTTCCATTTGAAAAGCAAAGAAAACCATACCTTTTGAAAACTCCATTTTGGATAGTAAGTACTTTATTTCCTTTCCCAGAAGAACCTTGTGTTTGCCCCGCTGAGAAACAGGAGATCTGAAAAGTGGGCTATAGAACGGTCTCCCGATCCTTGGACAAAACTGAGGAAAGAGTCTAACAAATGCATCGTTTTGCAGTAAATGAGATCAGATTTCCGCATCTCCGCACTCAGTCTGTGAGCTGACAGTTCAGTAAAATGTTCCCTTGTAAGGTTCGCCCTCTTAGGAAAAGGGGCAATAATTCATCATTAGGATTTCAGAGTCCAGGTGTAGATGGAAACTGATGGAGCCTCCAGCGAGGCAGGGAAAGTGCGTGGAAGAAGAAAATTTTATCTGAAGCCTAATTCCCTGGTTACAGCAGAGAATAATTAAGATAATATTGCTTCAAGAGCCCTTTAATGATTAAAAATCACATATGCAGAATCCATAAATTGGAGGGCGACAAATTGGAAGGCTAGAACGTCAGAGAGCTGTTTTGTGCACATTGTAGTGGAAAGTACACTAGTGGCAGCTCGCAGTACAGGCAGCCACCAGAGACCCGGCCCATTCCAAGGACTTTGTTTAGATGCAACAAATCATTTGTCTGTTATTAACCCAGAGCTTGTAATTATGCAGATTGCCATAGATTTTCCTGGGCCTGGAAGTGAGATTGAGGGTTGTTCACAGTACAGCAGGCAGCTCGGGGCTGGCCATGCATTACAGAACTTGCCACATTTATCATGTTGACTGATGGCAGCAGAAGCAGGTCTCAGGTCCCAGTGGTTAATGTAGTGGGTAATTAACTGTCATTTGCCTAGTAATAGGCTGATGATCAATGGTTTGTGTGGAAACAAATTCTAATCAGGTAGCTGATAAATGCTCAGCTAGTGAGAGCAATTGAAATTGGAGGGAAACTACGTCCAGAATTTCAAAACGGTATTTTGTGTGGGTGTGTTTATTAGGTATAAGCAAACTAAGTAATTCTTTAAAACTGCCTTTTCTCATATCAACCATAGTTTCTATCCACAAGTATATCTGTAGTCATGGAATAAAGAACTTTAAAATGTTCTCAATTTCTCAGAAAAGGAATTAGAGAACAGAAGAAACAAATGCACACGAGATGAAGGAACGAAGAAATTCTGCTTACAAAAGAGTAGAATGGAAGCTTTAGTTTGTGGAGCTTTCATTTTTAATGATGCCGGTAGGAGATGGCAGATACTACGTTTCCAATGAAGTTCTTTGAAAAGAAAAAAAAATTCTCAAAATCTGAATTGTAAACCGAGATCCCAAGGGTTCCTAGGGTTTTAGTCCTCAAAATAAGCAAACTACAATGTTTTTAAAAAGTCTTTAAGGAAAACAAGTGTCTAACAACTTTGAATTTGTACATCTGGAACATAACCTTGCTAACTTTTTATCAAATGTTCAGATTATATTAGCAAACTATTTGAAATGTGTTTACGGTTTCTACCCTCAAGGTGCTTATGTTCAAGAGACATTCCAACAGAAACATGACCGTAAACATTTATTTACAGATTTTCTGGACACTTAGAAACCATTCTCCCAACTCTTTTCCAAAAATTTTCATTAGTCTAGTAATAAATTGCAAAATGCATGTGTGTGTGCTAAGCAGCGGCCTTTCTCTTTGGAATATACAGCAAGTAATAAGAAGAGAAACTTTAGCACATTATTGCACAATCCTTAAATTCAATAAAATGAAGGACTAAGATTTTTAAAAGCACATTTTTATAACTCAAATGAGTTCTTTCCATAGCACCTTTGAATTCATTAGTTTAGAACTGCTTTTAATTTGGTCTTTCCCATGAGAGCCATTATATTTTTTCTCCCGTCAGCCTGATGGTGGAGAAAAAAGGAAACTGGCAGATGCAGTGTTTTTCATTTAGTTTTCTTCCTAGCTAAAGAGTACATTAACTACTATGCACAGAATATTATTTATAATAATTCTTCACCACCATTAACAACTTTAAATAAACTTGGTTTAAATATTGCCAGTGGAAATGGGCAAAATATTTCATTTTCTCCCATTATGAAACTGTAGGGACATTTTATATTCTACTATTCTTTGGGTCATTACAATAACTATTTTCAGGAATCCACAGCAAATAGGATTTTTTTTTAGAACACCCTTTTTTCCCAGACAATTCCAGTGGTTCTTAGAGTATATTATGTTTCAATGCCGGGTCTAGCTCTGTATGGTTTACGGCCTCATTTACTTTAATGTGCTACTGGAATAACATGATCATAGCTACAACCATGGGATAGGGCCATAAGGTGCATCTACCTCTAATGTTTTTTGATCATTTAAATGGCTGGCTCATAAATGTCCTCTAATAATAATGGCAAACCTTTCAGTAACTAGATTAAAGGGAAAAAAAAGTGACTTTTTCAAGTGGATTTCTTTTCCAACTAAAATGTGTAATATATGGCATTTGGATAAAGTTACATCACTCTTCTATTTATGGTATGCTCTAATAAGTAGAAGATTTTTTGCCATGAATTCACCCAGTTGACTTCTCTTCGTGTGTGATTAGGGAACCTTCCCAAAGTATTTGTCTTCCCTTTTTTTCGAACATGATGCATCTTTCATCAAGACAGTTCAACTGAGTATGTACCGCTGAAGAATATTTACACGTCCAGTCGGGATACAGCTCCTTGTGTACAACGTAAGGCATTGCCCACTGGTGCCTTTACAGGGACCATGAGCCTCTTCTCTGCTCACAGCCTCAGGCTTCCCTGTAAGACTTTGAAGACAGTGTTTGTTGTCCTAGGCTCTTCGGAGTAACGGGAAACTGCGCTGCCTGCAGTAAGCTCATCCCCGCCTTTGAGATGGTGATGCGCGCCAAGGACAACGTTTACCACCTGGACTGTTTTGCATGTCAGCTTTGTAATCAGAGGTAAGCAGATTTCATTCTGGCTCTTTAAAAAAAAAAAGGTAAGGCCCTCTCTGCTGTCTGTTTACTTAATGGGGGGAATTATATTAGTCCATTTTGTTTAAAGCAATTAAGCTCAGCATTTCTGTTTTCTGCAAACACTCATTCAGTGCCAGATACAAACCACTGAGGAGGAGAAAGGTCTTGGGACCGCATTTCTACCCCAGAGAAACGCAGAACAGTGTGATGGAATGGAAATACCTCTAGAGACTTTTGGTCTTGTTGTTCATTCTTGTTTTCTGTCTTTTAAAAAGTTGATTTTAAAAATCTCTATTTTTTGTACTACTTCCATGAGCAAAAAAAAGTTTGCACTGGGGCAAATATACATGAATTTGTGGCATGCATTTTGTATTCCATCTCATTTTTTATATTTGTAGATCCCCTATCTCTTGATTCCTTATCTTTAATTTTAACCTTGCTCTGTATGTACATTTTATGTTGCATCAAATTTCTTAGGGAAGGAGGCAGGCTATAACTAATAATTAAACAGTCGTCTGCATTGGAGAATGGAGACATTATGTGGTAAAAGTAAATTATAAATATCAAAGGAAAAGAACTAACTTTTGAGAACCTTGTGTGTTCCTGGTATTTAATATAAATTATTTCACGCAAATTTCAAAATCTGTAAAATCAGTATTACCATCTCCATTTTATAAGTGTTGAAACCAAACTTTGGTATGGAGAAAAAGAGCAGATCTGTATCGTTTGTCTGAGATATAATCAGTATTTTCAGCCATAATGAATAAGTCTTTCATTTTGGCTATTGCCTTACTAAGGAAGATTCCACTCTCTGAATGAAAGACAAAAGGCATTGCAGGTCATGGGGGAGGTCACCAGCACTTGTGCCTGTGGTTCCTGGGAGTTTTATAAGAGTGTGTATTTGTTCATATATTTGAGGCTAACTTAAATGACTTCATCATCGTAACTGAAAATGAAAACTCCACATGAGTTTAAATCAGAAGGTTTTCTTTCCTGGTTTGGTTGAAGGTACTGACCCACGAATATGTCCTCTACCCACCCTTCTTCTCGTCCTGCCAGCTAACTCTATTTACTAACCCACATTGGTTTCTTTTTCTCTCCCTCTAAAATCAAGTGCTTCTTAAATAGGCAATTTCAAAGAGATCTAAAGGATCTAATTCTACTGAAAATTTAAACCCACCTTATTTTTGGAGGATTGTATATACTTGGCAAATGGAAAATGTATTGCACAGGAAATCTGGACACGTAAACTCTAGAATGGACTCTGCTACTAACAAGCTGTGTGACCTTGAGTCAACCACTTTACCTCTCTGGCCCCCAGTTTTCTCATTTGTAGCCAAAGGGACCTGGATCTGTCAGTCAATCTCAGATATTTCTCAGTTCAAAAGTATTAGGACTTAATCTCACACCAAAGCAAGCTGTTATTTCAATGATGCTTGTAATGTTATACATTACCAAAATGTTCTCCAGAAAACAAGTGTTCCCACACCAGAAATGTACAAAACTATGCATTTCAACTGTACATGTCCTTACGTTCTAACACTGGAATTATTATTTAAAAAGAAATCTTTGTCACCTGGAGGGGTAAAAGGTAATATCACACAATTTTTAATTAGCATTTATTTGATTACTAGTGGACCTTTGGTATTTCATTTTTAGGGAATTGCCTGGTTACTCCCTTGTCCATTTATTCTATTGAGGCAGGCTCACCTACTTTATCCCTGCTCTATATAGAAAATTAAAACATCATTCAAGTGCTAAACTCAGCTTAAATTCCATTATGATGCAAAGTAATTGTAGGTTGTTAATGTTATTTACAAATCATATATCAATTTTACTTCACCACTGAAATAGAAGTTGCATTCACAATTAAGTCTACCTCCTCAGTAGAACTCAGTCAAGTAAGACAAATACTCCTAAATTTTGACCCTAAAACTGTTCACATTCTTATTGCTGCAAAATACTATTCTAGTATCATTATTAAAGTACCCAATATATTTCTGTGTTCGCTTCATTTATTACACACCATAATGGGACTGCATAGCTTCAGTGCTGGTTATGCACAATTAGCACTTAGTTATTGCCTTGTCACTTCAGCCCTTACAAGACAAACTTCTTTTATGCAAGAAGTCAGCTCATCTTCATCGGTCAATCAATGCAGATGATTTTTGTTACCCTGAACACAGAAGGTTTACAGTATAGGAAATTCTCCTTTTACTTTGAGGTTTGCTTAGGAAAGCCTCTCCAATAAAGTCATAGTGTGGTGCATGGGTCTATACACTTGGCAGCCACATAATTATCACAATTTTGCACTTTTTCAAGTGAAACACAATGGAGTTATGTAACTATAGGCACTTTCCCTCAAGCAGACTGACACCTGAAATGGTGAAATTGTAAATGATTACAAATTTTATTTAGAAGTAATTTCATCTTTACTTTAAATTAAAAGTACCACTAGGATCCAAAGCATTTTCAAGGGCTTAAAATAGTAGTGACAATAACTTTACAGGATCGGTTGTCTCTTGTAAAAATCCTCTCTGCCCTCTTTTAGAAGTAATGGCTGAAAAGGTGTCTCATGAATACAAAATCTTAAAGGTTATCAATTATAAAAGGAAATCAAAGGGAGGTTATTTTGAACCTCTTATGATAACTGGACTCTGATTCAGAACTGGAAAATTCTGTACAGTGGATTAATGTCTTAAAAGTAAATAAGCCCCTCCACCTCAGAAAATTCTGTAAAACTGAATGATTGTTTCAGAATGAAAGGAAAAGACATGCTTGTTTATCACGAAATTGCCACAAACACGTAGCCCTGTATGCCGTTTCATTTTCTGATATTCAGCACCTTCTACGGGCCAAGCACTACGCTAGTCTCTCTGGAAACATAGGTCGCTAGACTCTGGTTTCTTTCTTGGAGGTGTTCAGAGCCATGGGAGAGACAGGACGTCAGAGGCTCACAGTTCCATGTAACTGGTGCTAAACAGAGCTATCCAGAAGGAAGAGAGACCCTTTTTCCTCCAAGTCTTGGGGAGGCAGTCCTCAAAGGGTTGATAGGCTGGACGGGATCTAGGAATTGTGTCTTGTGTGGGATGGGAAGGTGAGGGAACCAGGAAGCAGTGAGGAAAGGGTTTTCCAGGTAGAGAAACCGCAAGCCAAGACAGGGAGGTGTGAAGAAGTTGACCATGCCCCCACCGAACTCCCTCCAATCTCTGAGCTCAGTAGAGAGGGGGGCGAGGTACAAGAGGAGATGGAATTGTAAAGACAGGAAGTCAGTGAATGAAAGTCAAAATAAATCCAAGTTTAAATTATGCACCTATAATACTTTTTTTATTTTAAACTCCTTGGTTCTTTAATAAATCTGAATTTACTGTTTGACTTATCACCCCACCTATTTACCTCAGAATTCCTTTCAGATTGGGAAACATGCCACATTCATGAGGAAATGTGAAAGGCCAAAGTAATGATATATCAATAAATAAACGCTTTAAGATCAAAATGGGTTGATATGGCCAGGGGATGTTTACAGAGGAATGAAAACAAGTAAGCTTTAGCATCTAAATAGATGGAGGAAGGTAAGAAGTGTTCCTCACCAGCGAACGTGTAGGTAATGGTGAAAAAATGATGATTAGCAAATAACAATGATAACAGGTTCTTACGTAGGGCTGATCATACACCTGGCACAGAACAGTCTGAATGTTTTACATCCAAGTCACTTAGCTCATTACATTCTCAAAATAACCCATAAGTAGGTTAACGTCAGCCTCCTTTTCCAGCTGAGGAAACTGAAGCACAGGACATTTAACTTGCTCAAGATCGCACAGTTAGAAAATGGTAAACTGAGGACTTGAACACAGGAGTCTGGCTTCACTGTCTGTGCTTAGAGCCCATGGAAGGTCCCTGGCCCATTTCAGGAAGGGTATTTTATGTTTCTGACTAAGAGGATACAAATGTCAGTCAGTGTAGTGGAGTTAAAGTAAAGGAGGCATTGGATAATGTATAGCAGGATTCAGGATTTTGGTGGTATAACAATGCAGAAAGGACTGGTAGGAATTTAAGTACATGATGACAATAGAGATTTCAGTGGGAAAGATAGTAAATTTGTTCACAAGTATGCAGTGGTAGTACAAGTACATAACCTGAACCTCTTGTTGAAAAAAAGAGTACAGTATTGAATTCTTTATCTGAGGATACTAAATAGGTAAAGAGGCATTATAAATACAAATTGGAACTACCCCCCCCCTTTTTTTAAAGTGTTGTGGGATTGAAATTAATTAAAATTGACAGTCACTAATTTAGAGAAAATGACATATTCAGTTTTTAGAAAGGATGTTATAAATGGAGACATCTCAGCATAAGCTTTTGAAAACCTACTTAAAATTACTACAAACCCATATTTTATTGTATAAGGATGAGTTATTAATTATACTTATTTTCTGTACTTCTCAAACCTCTTCCAGATAATTTTAGGTAGAGTCATTCTGAAATCTCAAAATTGAATCTGTTATTAATTCCAAAATGTGAAGATTAGATGGCTAAGTAATCTGAATGGACATTTTAAAAAACCTCTTAGCATATGTATTTTTTCAAATAAGTGAAAAACTAATTGAACTGAGCATACCACAAGCAATTGAGATTAGAGTACAATGAAGATTATCAATTTATTTTCAGGGCTTTTAGCCTGACCTATAAATATACTACAATATCCTCTAGCTATCACTCATATTTTTTCTGCAAATGCTAAATCTTCTAAGAAGCTGGTTATATGACATTAGGAACTGGCTTTTCTTTAAAAATTACAGTTGCAGATTATTTTGTTAAGAGTTAAGTCTCTACATTGTTTCTCTGATTTCCTCATATTTATAAA
Source organism: Dasypus novemcinctus (assembly GCF_030445035.2). NCBI lineage: Eukaryota > Metazoa > Chordata > Mammalia > Cingulata > Dasypodidae > Dasypus > Dasypus novemcinctus. The sequence goes on along the minus strand of NC_080692.1, from coordinate 38,521,990 downwards.
GGCTACATTTTTAAACAGGATACCATCCTATTTGCATGATAATTGTTTTTCATAATATATTCTCAACTCTAGCTTTTAAGGCTATTTTGTTTGAGTTATGTGTAAGTGAAACTTTCCTCACCCATATTCTATTTCATCTTGACTTTTAAGTCTAAATGGAAGTGCATGCAAAATTTATTTTTATCGAGTTAGCATATTAGCAACAAAATTTCTGAAGTAAGAATATTTCAGATATATCCCACGTATTTTACAGATACCTCACTGAATGGTAGGAAGACTTTTTAAAAGTTATGCAAAGGAATAATTCTAATATAGAAAGAAAAACCACCAAAAGAACTATGTAATTATTTTCTCACCACTCTATAGTCTATGTGTAGCCTACAAACCCTCCTGCCTCCAGGTGAAAGCACAGGTCTGGAATCCACAGGGAGACTACTTTACTACCACTGCCACAGACATGGTAGGTAGGGACCCTGAAGCGGGTTCTTGAACTATGAGGGAGCCTTGGGAGTTTCATCTGAAAAGGGCAATGACATCTACTTTCTAGGTTGCATGTGAGGATTAAATGTAATCATATATATACACACTTGGCATTAGCACATGGTAAGTACTCAATAAAATGTGGCTGTTTTTAATTACTTACTTTCCAAACACCAAAGGACAGATTTACAGATTTCATTTCTCTCCCTTGCAACAGTCTTACAGAAGTGTCTGATAGTAAAGAACACTAAAAGTTTCATCTTTGATATAAGTAGGGGCTGGGATTTGAACCCAGTTCATTGTAATATACTTCTCTGCCTTTCACATGCCTCTCATTTGAACCTTTCTATAATCTAGTGATGTAGCCACTTTTATCTCATATTCAGAGCAAGTATGAAATGTACACTATGCCTTGCAGTGGGTAGGTGAGAGAGGCAGGACTTGGAACTAGATCCAGAGACTTGGCTTATTTTTTCTCACTATAATTACTGTGAATTTATTTATCAATGAGACATCTAATTTTCACATCCTCTGAAGGGTGTGAACTAACAATAATAGATACCATACTACCATACATGATGGCTACTGTCATCATGAACTAACAATAATAGATACCATATTTTATTTGATGGCTGATAGAATTTTTAGGTCAATTAAGTGGACTAGAGCAAAATTTTAGACAATAAGAATTGGAGAAGAGTTTTCCCAGATTAGTTTGATTTTAGAAAATATGGTTCCATTATTTGTCAGGTCAAATTAATTTCAACAGTAATATAAACTGATAATTTTGAACAGTAATCAGATGTATTCAACCTGCTACTTTACATAGTCTGCACATAAGAGAATAGTATCTAATTTGGCTACTTAGTCCTGTTCAGCAATAGAAATATTTCATTTCATTCAATATTTCTTATTGATCGGGATAATCTATGGATGCCGGTTTATTCAAATGCCAGTTTTGTTTTTGTTTTTGGTTTGTTTGCAGCATTAAAAAAATGCAACTAAGAAAACAAACAAAACACACAAAACCTACCCTTGAATATTCCTTGTGTCCAATAGCCTTGACCACAAACAACTCCAGAATTTCAAGATCAGTGCTTAGGCAGTATTTTGATCAACATCATCAGCAGAGGGTAATCCCGGGGCAAAAAAGAGTAAATTCCACAAATAAACAGACCAATTTTCCTGTAAGAGGAGAGCTAATTCTTTTCAATCTGCTTTTTTATTACACTATATTCCCTTCTATTTAGTTAGCTTATGTAAGGATGAATTTCCAGAGCTACCCAGTTAGTAAATAAATAGGTTCACTCTTTGTCTAGCATTTCAATCTTTGCAAATATAAATCCAACTGCTTCTCCCTTAAACCTTCAAATTCACAAAGCATTAAAGGGTGGCTTTCACTACACAGTTTAATCTATCCTCTAAGATTTCTGCTTGAACATCATTTGAAATTGACTCTGATAAAGAGAGACTACTATCAAAGGTCAGTGAGGTCAACTTGTATAATTACGAGTAGTTTTACTGGGTCAACTCTACCAGACAGCACTCTCTGAAGGTTAAATTGTTACAATTAAATATATATACAGATATCTCCAGAGTTATTTTATTGTTAAATGTACCAGAAACAGCACAAGCATTTATTTCTGACCTTAATTGTGTCCAAAGTGTCACCATTTGGTAATTATACAAAAAGCACTTATTAAAAACAGTACAATCTTGCACATTAAACAATACTTTATAAAATAAAATGCATAATTAGCTACTAGAAACTAGTTTTATTTATCACATCAATATCAAGTTCATTCAGGTTACTCCCTCTGGTTTAATTGAAAAGTGCTCTAAGAAATGACATCCACTATTTCATAGTTGGTGAATTTGCCACAAACAAAGGAATATGACACAGCAGCACAGTCTGATACTAAAGCAAGTTTCATTTCATAATGATCACTTCCAAATTGCTAGAATTTAATTCTATTTCAATATACTAAAAGGAAACTGTCAATGGGAAGCTTTAAAATGGTCCATTTTCTAATTGCTTAATTCATTTTAATGCCTTTTTAAAAATTAAACGGATAAATGGCCAAAGATGAAGCCTTCCATAATCATTGCAGTAAAATATCATCATACTTTTATTTTCATGAATGTAAATACATATCCTTTTTTTCTCTCTTCAGTATGCTTTAAAATCACCTTTGGAGCCTAAAATGTTATTGTGATGTTCCCAAGATTTTTATATGTAATGTGGGATTTAAAATTGTGTGCATTTTCTTGAATGAAGTACATGGTTTAATTTTAATAAGGAAAGCAACTTCTAAGTCAAACTTTCACATTAACTGCCATGTGAAATTATTATTAGGAAAATAAAGCTTCATATTTATAGATCTGAGTGAAATGGTCTTAACACATCTCATTTTTTAAAAATATTTTCAGATTTTGTGTTGGAGACAAATTTTTCCTAAAGAATAACATGATCCTTTGCCAGACGGACTACGAGGAAGGTTTAATGAAAGAAGGTTATGCACCCCAGGTTCGCTGATCTATCAACATCACCCCATTAAGAATACAAAGCACTACATTCTTTTATCTTTTTTGCTCCACATGTATATGAGAATTGACACAGGAACCTACTGAATAGCGTAGATATAGGAAAGCAGGATGGTTATATGGAATAAAAAGGCGGACTGCATCTGTATGTAGTGAAATTGCCCAGTTCAGAGTTGAATGTTTATTATTAAAGGAAAAAGTAATGTACATATTGCTGGATTTTTTTGCTTGCTATTCGTTTTTGTGTCACTTGGCATGAGATGTTTATTTTGGACTATTGTATATAATGTATTGTAATATTTGAAGCACAAATGTAATACAGTTTTATTGTGTTACCATTTGTGTTCTGTTTGCTTCTTTGTATTGTTGCATTTAGTACAATCAGTGTTTAAACTTACTGTATATTTATGCTTTCTGTATCTACCAGCTATTTTAAATGAGCTGTAACTTTCTAGTAAAGAATTGAAGAGCAAATCTCATTAATGATACAAATATAGATAAAGCAAGTCTATCAACATTAAGAATACTAAAAAATAAAGACACATTCACACAAGCATTTTAGTAATATCCATTACTTATTGCCACTATAATTTAAGGAGTCTAACAGTGTTCTCATTATAGCCCCCTATTTTCAGGGGGTTAAAGATCAGCTTTAAAAATGCATAAAAATTTCATCTCAAAGAACTTTCATTTTATACCAACATGAAAAGTGCCATTTTAAAATTAACTTTAAAGCTTAACAGTTATCCTTTCTAAATTATTTTTTGTGCTCTTTACCTACACAATGGTTTTTGTTTTTGTTTTCAACCCCTCATATGAACTAGTGCCTTTGGGTATCATGTAAAATTTTTCCAAAAGGTTACTTTGAAAAAGCATTCCAACAATTGTGAGAAAACTTTAAATATGATAAATTTATGTGAATTTTACCCAAGTCTCTCCACAGGAGCTAAAGATTCAATAACCTTATGACAATAAATTTATGGCACTAAAAAGATTTGTATGTGAATCTACTGAAACCACACCACATTAATGGACGTTGGAGCTATGATCATATTTGAGCATTGAGAGTATTTTTGGCCAGTGCAACAGAATGCCCTTAGAATCTATGAGAAGAGAAACAAAGGGATTGATTTTTAAAAAGTTGAGAACTCATTATATATTTTTCTGTATTTACCTGCCATTTGTTTTAATGGTCAAAAAGTGAACACTTTAAAAGTTTAATGACTTACTCTTTCACTGCCTTTGTTAATTACCCACTCAGAATATATTACACTTAGGCTGAACTCAATCATTTCAGTTTTTAAAAGGTGAAATATTATTCCTTTACCTACATATAGTTGATAAAGAAGAGCAGATTATGGAGAAGGATTATTTAAATTATAATTAAGGAAATAAAAATGAAAATATGATCCCCTCTTCTTGGTTGTTCACATTTTGTGGCTTTGTTTCTGTAATCAGAACTACTTTTTGACAAATCTAATTCCACACAGGCACAATGAAGCATACTTTTACTGTAGCACATTTAGTGCTGCAGATATTTTCTTTATTTCTTCTGGATCATTTATATAGGAAACAATATTTCCCAATGTTATTTGCATACATATTCTGTCCTGCCAATACATGCATTTAGGGTAAAGATTAATATTGTACCTGAATTTTTGGTCTGGAGCCAAAGTGTTAAACGGAAAATAATGCTGGTGTGGATTTGAGCTGTTTTAAAACTTAGCTTTATTATAAACATGCATGTGAATCTTGATATTGCCTCTCATTTAAGAGAATGGTTCTGTGAAAAGTGAATGATATGTACAAACGCTTCACAATTAGAGTGTTCAAGTACTATGTCCCCCCAGTTTGAGATATACTAAAGAACATTTTCAAAAAGAGCTCGTTGGGACCCACAAAATATTGAGCCTTAGAGCCTTACATTTGTTTCATGAAAACAAATGACTTGCACAGCAAAAAAAGAAAATAAGGGGTGTAATGAGTGAGAAGATGTGGTTTTCAAAATGCAGCCCTGCTAGTCCCCAATAAGAGTTGTTTAAAATTCATGTGGATGTAAAGTTGTCATTTTCATTAAATTTTTCAAATGATTTTTTGGATTAAATGATTTTGCATATATTCATCAATAGGTCAAACTACTTGTAGATCGGGAACAAACTTCTTACAGCTTCTTGAAGCTGCTTAACTATCCTTGCCACCCAGAAACAAAACCAAGTTTTTGCAGTTTTGCTTTTGCCTAATCTCTTGGGAATGCTTATGCTTTTTCACTACAAACAGAATTATTCGCGTGGATTAAAGATTAAAGATAATCTAAGAAGATTAAGGCCTTAATCTCCATGAAATTATGAAATAAAACAGGAATAATTTTCCAGCTGTAGGTCATTTTACAGTGAATTGCCCTTAAAATAGTAGCATTTTGGGCTTGAAACCCTAAGCTAATGGTCTTGCCTACTCACAGTCACTGAATTGTTGTCGATTTCCTATTGGTGTTGTGTAGCTCTGACATGGCTGAGCTTGTTGTATGATGCCTACAGCAGGACACCCCCACAAAGGACCACTGATTTCTCAAGCAGTGAGAGCTCCCTTCCTGCGAGCTTCTCTTGCGGGCTGCCTGTGAGGATGGCCCAGACTCCACCATCCAGCACGGCTGGGTTTAAAAGCTGAACTGTGTTTGCAATTTCACTTTCCTCTTGCCTAATAAATATCTCCTGAGTTCTTTTCATTTTTTATATTTGCATTTATGTTTTTACTAAAAGGGATATTACACTATTTCACTGCACTTAATTTGAAAAATCCAAGATGGTATCTAGAAAGTATATATGATGCCCGTGAAAGAGAAAATTGAGTGAGAACATTTACTTTGTAAAGGTAAAGCATAACAAGCAGGCACAAGGTTCCTCAAATGCTTTCTCCCAATGTTTTATTTAGGTTTTCTCAGCTAGAGAGTTTACAGCTATTTACTTTTGTGAGGGGAAAAAAACCCCAACCTATCAACCAAGAAGGTAGCAATTGCTGGGTATCATTTTGTACATTTATACATGTTTTTAAGTGATCTTTTTGAAAGCAACTGCTCTGCAATTGTCAGTCTAAATTTTGAATTTCCTGTTTCCTACTTAATGAATCAAAACAACAAAAAAAACTCAACTAAATCCTACGATTTCAAGGAAGAGATTGTGGCTTAACTGAAACAGGGTGCTGAATATTCTATCTATAAGTAAACACACCATACACAAATGGTTTACTTTTAACTATCACTTTAGGCAAACCACTTTCTGAATATTCACTTAAACAATTTCATAGAAATGATATAGGCCAAACATGTTTAGTGTTCACTTCAGTAAGTTGCAAAAACAATCTGCATATTTATTGTAATAGGCCATTAACACAGAATACAATCTTAGCAAAAGCTTTTTGATTATTACTTTTCCTTAAAAACACCATCATAGATTTTTAAAATGAGATTTTAATGCAATCTAAAATAATAGAAAGCAAAGCCTTAAGATAGTCTTTAAACCAATTAATACGTACTGAGTGCCTACTATGCGATAGGCTTTTCCTCGAGCACACAGCCTGCTGTTGCACTGACTTTTCATACATCAGATAACTTTAAAGTGTCTTTTCATTGGTTTGTACTCATCCCAAGCCTGCTAATAATGAGCACACAAAAGCAAATACCATCTTCCACCTATTCGGTATGACATTGGTATGAAATCCCTGGAAAATATCTCAAGTAATCAATGTGCTCAGAGAATTATATCACACAAATTACTCATTAACTCAAAAGCACATAATAAAAAAGAACATCAATTAATTAATGAGTAATCCTCAGATCACTATGATTACAATAGAGCTCTGTTGAAACAGCCGGTTATAAATGGAGCTGCCTCTCTTTATTCATTGTTTGCAATTGGCCCATTATTTGGCTGAAACCAGCTTCAAATTTAACACGTACTTGTAGGTAATTGTGTGATTAGTGATAAATGAAGAATTCTGAGATCTTACTGCATATGAGATCTAATAAATGGTGAGAAAAATAAGGAAAATTCATGTTTACTATAGCTTTCCTTGAAGCAGTTATTAGAACATTATCTATCTAAAAGGTGTAGTTTCACATTTATTACTAAGACAGGATTTCAATGTTGAACACTATAAGGATTAGCTGCTCAAACAAAGACTAAAATAAGCTTTATCATTACCAGTTTTGTAAAAGTTTTGGTACCCTCAAAAGAGTATTTGGGGGTAGTATCTGGGAATTGTCAGAAATAGGTGAAGAGATTTAAAGAAATACCAAATATTACATACAAGGTCGCCAACTAAAATTTCTCAACTATCTTGGTAAGTGACATTCAAAGAGCTTATAGAGTAATTATAACAGCTCCCTTAGGTAAGTAAGAAACATCTGTTGGTAACACATAGCAGGTGTTAACAATTACACATCCTGAAATTTTTAAAAATGTCTTTAAATAGAAGAATTCTGTTTTCTGAAAAGGAAAATGTTAAATTCAAAGGTACTACTGTTTTGGGTGTGCAGGTCACATAATGCACAAAATTATAAAGCCTACATCACCTTGGATCAACTAGGTTTTGTTTGGTTCAGATCATTGCAATCAAAAGTGAATTGGAATTCATTGCACTTTTTACACAATTGGTATTCCAGACTGAGGGCCTGAATACTCATGAAATTGGTATAGCAGAGCTGATTACAGAATATTTTGGCTTTATAGGCAGTTTGGCTGCAGTTAAGTGTACCAAGTTTAACAGACAAAGTACAAACAAAATACGGGAGCAAGGGGCATTCAGATAATAGATTATCCAAATGTTTTTTACCCTGCTTCTGGAAAAAAGACTAAATCCATATAACATATAAACAGCTTATTTATAACATGTAACCTTATCATATGGCCCACCTTCAACTGTTTTTAATAATAGCTAACATTTACTAACATTTACTATTGTACCAGGCAGCTTAACAACCAAATCATCTCTACAACACCCCTGTGGGATAAGCAGTATTATCCCTATTTTATAGATTTCAAATAAAAGCACAGAGAGGTTCCTTAACTTACACAAGGTCATACAGCTAGTAAACAGCAGACCTGATATTTAAACACAGGCTTAAATCTGGAGCCCTTGTGGGTTAACACTGTGCTGTATCATAGGGTGGTAGGTTTTGTGCTTATTAATATTTTGTAGACACTGGGAATAGCCAAGAAATAGAATTATTTGCATTTGAGCAAAAATTCCAACTCTTTCAAAGGTGATATCCTAAAAGATAAAATTGGGAATGAGAGTGATCTTAGTGATCAACCTGCTTGGGAGGACTTTCTTTCAACCACACCATGAGACATTCATTTGAGCCTGCAAATACAAGGTAGCAAGACTAGGAGCTGCCTGGTATAATGTAGAAATAAAGCTGCAGTGTTCTGCCTCAGGATAAACATCTTGTGGAGACTAGATCAGTCTTAGAAGTCAATATAATTAGTACAATACCTGTCTTTGATATTTTATAACTTGACTTAATTTCATAAGATGGCATGAAAATGAAATTAAAATAGTCTGTTTTCAGCCATGTGTTCACTGGTCTAAAGTTCATAAGATGTAGAGGATGCTTGGTCCAGGCCAGCTGTCAATAGCTAAGGAACACTTCAGTCTCGATTAGAATTACAACGGCAGCCAGGCTAAAGCAACAGAGGGCAGAGCCATCATCCTTAACATAGACCAGAGCAAAATGCAATTATTTACATCCTCATATTAACACAGAGCTCCCAAACCTTCTTCTTCCACTGCTTCAACTCCACATGCACCACAGCCCCTTCCACATATTGGGGTCCTTTTAAGCCTACCTGGTTCCTGATGGGATGTCCTAAATGGAATTTCTACCATGCACGAGTTGCCCTGTATTTTCAGTACATAAACTGTTCTTAACCAGAAAAGCTCAGAACTGTGATGACCACAGAGGACCGTGATCAGATTAGTTGCATTCGATAGTTTTGTTCCTCATCCTACAGGTTACAGTGAAAGCCTCAGAAATCTTCAGTTGTATGATAGCATAGGTTAACTATAGCATGACATCCTAAGGCATCTTAATATCCAGCTTTTCACAGCCCAAGTTTGGTGCAGCTGCTGGATTGCCTGAAAGCTACCTTTGACCTACCAATTCCTACATCTTCTTAAAGTGTCCTTAAAGTGAATCGTAAACTGGGGCACTAAGATGTGGATCTGAAGCAGACATCGATCGATACATAAGAAAATATGGTTGAAGAATAAACAGTTTCCCTAATGGGAAATTTATGGGAAAAAAAATCATTGGGTACATACCAACTGCCTGGCATCTCACTAGGCATTCCTACATATTTTCTTCATCAGAGGTTTAGGTGCATTAAATATGATGTTTGCTGCTACTTATTCTTTGTTTAATGGCCGATTTATTCAATATACAACTCCAATACGCACAATTTCTCTAAACATTTGTATACCGTTTAAACAGCTATTAAAGCAAAATGTGTAAATTTAATCAGATTCAATCATCTAAACACTGATTTGATACCTAGCCAAATCTTCTAAACATTTCAATAAAATCCCACCAAATAAACTTCAAGTTCTCTAAAAACATACAAAATGTCCTGCAGTGAATCAAAAATTAACTTAAAAATATATGTAAACTTCTAACAACAGGTATCATGAGTTTAAGTTAATGTTTCTGTCTTTTGCTTCTAGTCCTTTGGAGGTTACCTTAATAGTAAGTAACTCCTTTCAAAAGCTAAAGAATATTGTGTGAGACTAGCTGAGATTATAGGACCTGTGTTGTTGACTAGATAAGCCCTGGTTAGGGCACTGAAACTAGCTGCTCCATCCAAGATGATTGGAATTTGAGTCAGTGTGCGTAAAGTCAGACTAATATTTTAATAGTCACGTTTTGCTTGTGACATCAATGGAATTTAAGTTCAAGTCTTTCACATAGGGTATAATTTCCTATAATGCAATGCTTTTCCCCAATTGATGCATGTTAGCATTATTGGAAGTTTGTGTATGCCATTTTAATGTCTCATTACAAGCTAAAAGATCATTTAGAGATTTTTCTCTCCCAAGAAATAAGAAATTGAACTGATGCAGTCAAATTTCCTATTAGGACCTTTGGCTAATCCTCTTTCTTGCACAGATTATTGGACCCTTTTTCTAACCAATTATCATGCATTACCACCTGTGTTGATTAGCACTTCGTGTTCTTGGTTCTGCTTGATTTACAGTTCTCTACATTTAATCTTCTCTACTTAACTAGAGGCAAATAAATGCAACCCCTTATAAATAAGTAGAAGTCACAGGCCATATATACCATTATATTTAGTCATTTTATATTGCATCTGTTTTGGATGCTTTACATCAACTTTTTCTCTTGCGGGCCAATTATAGACTCATGGTTTTCACAGACAAATGAATTGCAGGTGGATTTGAAGGTAAGTTGTGTTCAAGTGTTTGTGTAAGTTTCTTACTGTAGATGTCAATGGAAGAAGTTTGATTTGAAAAGCAGCACCTTAGAGAGCCAGAAATCCAAGAATGTAGGGCTTGAGAGAAAGGCAGAGCACAGCACAAGGTGAGTAAAAGTAGAACTGTACCAGAACAGGGCATTCAACAAGTAGCAGCAACAGAAATCACTTAGAGGGGAAATATCTGTATTTTATGAGATTAGTTGAATACCAAGATGAGAATAAAGAAATGGAAAAATAAGTCAAGAGCTGGGACCATGATTCTGACCTAAGGATATTGGCAAGACCATATTTTTGTTTTCAACTTCATGTAGACCTTGTTTGCTTTTTAGATAATCTTAAGTATTGTTTAACTCAAGCACAATTTTTTAGACTCAGTCAACCCTTTACTTTTTCCAGTGAAACCATCTGCAACCATAAATATGGTCAGCAGCACCAACTTTGCCATCAGGCAATGATCTTAGAGAACTTACTTAGCTTCATGGATATGAGTTGTCTTATCTGTAAAAATGGGCATAATACCTACTTCATAGGATTGTGTTGAAGAATAAATGAAACAATCTGTCAAACACTTAGTATAATGCCTGATACAGTGCTCAAGTTGTTTTTTGGTTTTTTTTTTTAAAGATTTATTTTTATTTATTTAATTCCCCTCCCCTCCCCCGGTTGTCTGTTTTCTGTGTCTATTTGCTGCGTCTTGTTTCTTTGTCTGCTTCTGTTGCCGTCAGCGGCACGGGAAGTGTGGGCGGCGCCATTCCTCGGCAGGCTGCTCCCTCCTTCGTGCTGGGCGGCTCTCCTTATGGGTGCACTCCTTGCGCATGGGGCTCTCCTACGCGGGGGACACCCCTGCGTGGCAGGGCACTCCTTGCGCGCATCAGCACTGCACATGGGCCAGCTCCACACGGGTCAAGGAGGCCCGGGGCTTGAACCGCGGGCTTCCCATGTGGTAGGCGGACGCCCTAACCACTGGGCCAAAGTCCGTTTCCCCAAGTTGTTTTTATTATTATTATTCCAAAACTCTCTAAGAGCCTCTTATGTTCTGCTTGCCCATAGAGGCTTATCAGCACAGGTGAGTGTCAGCCTTGGTTTATGACCCAATAGGCAGATGTGGGAGCAAACAAAAACAACACAGATAGGCATTCAAAAAGAAAACTGGGAAATTCCTTTTAAGTGAACTACTAAAATTGAGAGGAAATTAAATTGGGGATCCAGACTATAGTCAGATATATAGAATGATAAGATAATTTTTATTGCCTTCCATTTGGTCTCAGAGTTTTTTCCTTGTGTTGCCATACATGTGCCTCCCTGGGACAGCCTACATATTTGATATATAGCAATATTGACTAAACAATCACTATACCCAACTAGTCAGTCATACAGACACTTATTTGACCCTACTGCCTGCCAACTCTGCTGCCATGCCCTGTGAGTAATATAATTAATAGATCCTTCACTTGAGGGAAGAAAAGCAAATACCTGTTAACCACACAAGGTAATTGTTAGCCATACAAGGTAATAATTTACAAAGTGAAGATATCTACAAAATGCCATGGGAACATGGAGAAAGAAATACCTTTTGTCTGCCTGGTCACATTGGCAAAGGCTTTATAATAGACATTTGCATTCATTCTTGAAGAACCATTGAAAGATGGATAGAATATTGGTGTTTGTACATGGGTCAATCTTAATTTATGTTTGTTAAGCAATTAGCTTCATGGTGACCCATCCAGATGATGCGCAGTAGAAAGACAAAGGTTTTGAACAGACATACTGCATAATAAACACTAAGGCTCAAGAAGATCGACTCAAACTGAAATATACATGGTGGATTAGGGAGCAATAAGAGGGGATATTGAGAAATGAGTCAAGAAGCCTTCCTAAAAACCAAGGAAAGAGGTAAGTATCTAAACGGCATAGTAGCCATTAGGAAATTAAATGAGGGGGAAAGGCAATAGAATGGAGTTAAAATTTTCTAAATATGATGTGACTAAATGTGGAGGGACATGGAATATAGGTCAACTATGACTCTAAGATCTGGGAATTTTTACCCTGAATGACTGCAGTTGATTTAGTAAACAGAACAAATGATAGAGAATAATAGAAATGTATCCTCTCTGATGTGTTTCCTGGATGTGAAGAACACTGTATTCCATGTAAAAGTACAGAATTACATTCCTGCTGCAAAAATTTTTTGGACATTCAAATGAGAATGCAACATACATTAATGCTATTGATTGGTGCAGCAGAACCTTGCTGGTTGTCCACTATTCAATAACCTCTCTCCATTCTTAATAAGTGCATATAGGGCAAGGATGTACCCAAGCAAAATTTTCATTTCACAGCTTCGTTTTTCTCCAGGGGAGGCCATTTGATAGTCTTGGCTGGTGAGATGTAAACCTAAGTCAAGAGAGGATTTCTGGGCAAATTTGGCTTTCCTGATACAGATTCTACTCTTCCCTCCTCAATTTTTCCTTTTTCTTCCTGTCTGGACTGCAGCTTGGAGCCGGAGGCTAAGTACCCATCTAAGGGATAGATGCCCAAAAGGATGAAATTGCAAATCTCAAAGAGCTTGGGCACTGGCCAAGAGAACCTCTGCAGCAGGGCAGACTTGAGCTGCTCACCTCTGGACAGCTGGGTTACTAGGGTTGGGTTACCTCTTGTCACTGTGACTGGGTTTTTGATATCTGCAGTCAGAAGTAACCCCTAACAGATATACTGTGCTTGCATAAACTAGGTAAATTTTATGGGCACCTTGTATGATTGAGACCTAAGCCTGATTCTGAGAAGTTTTGCAGAGTTTAGAAAATCCAACATTATGTTTTCATCTCTTCTCCTTCCAATTTAACTCCCTCCTGTCCTATGAGGACCCACTATCTTCTAACAAGAGAGGCAAGAAGGCAAAGTTCTGGCGTTTGTGTCTTATCTTCTCTCTTATCTTGCATAACCTCAAACCTACAACCTGATTTTGACATAAAATTAGCATTTTCTTTAGATTAACAATTTATCTAATTTTACGAATGGTCAGTGGGGAAAACTGAGTTCTTATTAGACTGTCATAAAACAATATAGGCAGAAGGATGCAGGGAATAGCAAAGGTATTTTCAAGTAATTAGTTGGAACTACAGGCAGATCAGAAAGAAAGCCATTGTGCAAATGTCAGGCCATTCAAGGTTATTTTACCTTGAGGAGATAATGTCACTTCCCTGCTTTGGATATAAAGGAAGTTTTGAAACTCTTTCTGCCTATTGCAAAATCTTGTCTGAAGATATCATTCCTAATCTACAATGTTTCCTTTGGTCTGGGGGAAAAAAGGAAAACAAAAATAATATTTACATGTATTACAAAACGATATTTACTCAAAAATAATTCCTTAATCTGATGTTTATCTTCTATTTATTTTGTAATACAAATAGCCATTCCTTTATGAAAATACGGTGATGGTAGATAATAGGTTTTATTTTATATTGCCTTACTTGGAGAAATAAACAGTGTCCCATTTTGTGCTGTTTTCCCCATTAAATATAAATGCATATATTTAAATATATGTGTACAAATTTGTGAAGTCCATTAACTTTGTTGTATTTGGTTGTAGATCTAAAATCTGGTTTCGATCTTGTGTCCCTCAAATAAAACCTCTTCATTTCATTATTACCCTCCAACCTAAGCTTATGCTTCACTCTGTCCAAGTTCCAAGTGCTACGGAATCTCCTCTCAGCAGATTACTTAATTTGATAATTCAGTAACCTCCAAGTTGTCAACTCCGAGGTATTTACTTCCTCTTGTCCCCTTTCCTTCCCTCCCATCCTTCTAGGAACACTTGGTATTTTCTAAACACCAATCACTGAGACATCCAGAGGAATGAGAGAAAATGGGTAGAGAGGAAGGAGAAAGAGATGCAGAGCCTTCATGATATACAAGACATACATTTTGCCCTCAAGCAGCTCATGGTCTACCTGGCTAGAAAGTGGAAGAACTCCCTTATAACGTGATGTAATGTGTGCAGTTTACTGGCCCAATTCTGATTCTCTGGGAGCCGAGGGAAGGGAGCACCTGTCTTTGAGTGTATCAGCGCAACAGAGCCTTAAGGAAGAGGTCAGAGTGCTTCCTGTGGATTAAGGAAAGGAAGGAAAGTTATTCCAGGCATGTGCAAAGACTTCAAAACATGAGATAGCCTGGTAGGCTAAAGAAACTGCAATTATCATATAGGGGATTTGCAGATTAAACTCCATTGATCAAGGGCCTTCTCTCTCCTAGAGCATAGTGGTATCCAAATCCAAATCTGTCGGGCTTTAAATATGGGAACACATGTGTGTATGTACGCATGGGTATATATAACGAAATATTCTGACGCAGTAGATATGTTGCCATGTCCTGATATCCGAACATTTGAAAATATCCATCAAATGATTCTTCAAGGTTTAGAGACCACTGCCACAAAGAATGGGAGCCCCTGAGGGATTACAAGGCAGGGAAGGTAAGATCAGATTTATATAGTAGCTAGTTCAATCTGGTGGCTTTAGGATAGCTGGAGCAGAGGCAGCTGAGAGGATAGGTTGAGAAACCAGTTGAATCCAGTTGAAAAGACTGAGGCTTTAAAAGCAGTCGAGTTAGAATATACACTTCAAAGATACTTGGGAGGTAGTCAATACCGGAGGGGGTTAGTATGTGGATGAAGATGAATTTCAGACCCATTGCATTTGGGATGGAACCTGGAAATACAAGTATTTACACCAGGCATTAACTTTTTTTTGTTCCACAGACCCCTTTGCCGGTCAGGTGAAAACCACAGACCCCTTCTTAGAATGTAGCAGCAGATAGTTTTATTACACCCAACTAGCGTCAGGTCTAATGATTACTAATTTCGAAGTATGGATGAACATAAGTGATTTTTCAAGATATGCAACAACCGTAATGTGATACTCAGTGAATATCACTGTAATTTATTGCATATATTCATAAGTGAAGGAAATGCTAGATTTCAGTTAGAGGTCAGAGAAAAAAAACGTTGATTTTTTTCAATTCAAGCTCATGACCCCCTGAAATCTTTCCATAGTACCTCGTTTAAGAACCCCTGATTTACAATTAAAAGAAAATTCATGGTGAGGAACCCAAAGAAATTAGATATTTGCACACCTGGATAGTAAAAGCAATATCCTTTATTCTTTAAATTGTACTACTCGTGCTATTCAAATCACAAGGCAGAACTTCCCTTCTCCAGTGTAACAATCTTTCATTTAAAACACTTAATCTGAAGTTGATGGAATAAAAAAAGTTCAAAAGATTAAAGAAATCAGCGATAGCTTACTTTATGTTTACTGTGACACTTGATTTTAATTTGGATTAAGGTGTCATTGCCTTTTATGTAGCACAAAAACAGAGTTCTGGTCAGAATTACTAAAGATTCTAATAGAAACCCACCACCTCAAGAACCATTCTTTAATATCTTTACTTCTCTCAAAACCATTTTATCCATTTGTCCTTCAAAAAGTCTATTGGGGCTGCAGCTGGAAAGAACTGATGAATCTGAAAGTTTGGATCTCATTTATCCACGTAGTTCTTTCACACACAATGCCTCACGGGCAGTACTAACAATGGCAGCTGGTAGTGTACCAGCTTTTCTGATGGTTTATAGTCTTGCTTCAAAGGAAGGGTATAAAACTAAATGGATAAAGTCATTTAACTCCTTCAATAAAGTGTCCCTAAATAAAGAAATAGTTGATTACACAGTCTCTGTCAGAAGAAGAGGAACAGCTAGTGCATTCCTGGCCTTCAGGTAGGAGCTCACATACATGCCAAATCAGCAAGACTCTACCCAGGCTTTAGTGGGAGATGAAATAACCCTCTGCAATGCCCAGCAGCCCTCTTCATCCAACATTTCTCCTTTCAAACCTAAATCCTTTGAGTTTCACTTTTAGCCTTTTCTCTTCTCTTCTGCTTTAAGTAGTGATAGATGAAAATGCTCATCATCTGCTCTCTGAATAAGAACCTTAAAATACTCCTAGATCATCTCAAAATCATTCTTCATCCAGCACAATCCCCAATCTTTTGACCTTTTCTCAAAGGTCTTATTTTCCAAAACTTGAAATATCTTTGTGGCTTTCCTCTGAACTTTTTTGATGTTCTTCACACACGTTGGTGGTGGAGCTCAGAAGTTGGCACAGTACTTTGACTTGTGTGAAATGTATTATGAATCATAACTAATAAGCACCACATCTTACATCTTTGCTTTTGCGTATTAATATCATGCCTGCTTTTTCTAATGAAAATACATCTTTGTAATTCACAACAAATTTGCAGGATTCCCCTGCTAACACAGGTATTTTCCTGTGTGTTACTAGGGAATTCCATGATGTTTGTGTAGTCTGATTTTCTCTCCTGTCACAAGTGAACATTAATGTCCATATCAGTCATGGTGAACTTTGATCTAGCACAATAGTGAGTTTATCTTCTATTTATACTAAGATTCTTTAGAATTCTGAGCATATCCCCCAAATTCCTAAATACCTCTAACTTTCCCAGGTGGGTTTCCCCACCTCTTTTGTCAGCCAGCTGCTTATAGTAAGCACTGAGCCCACAGCTGACTCTTACGGAAGCCACTTGTTACTTGGCATTAGCAAAACTGGGGGTTGGGAGGTTTCAACTGGGTCAGAGGTCAATGAGAAGAATTATTATTTAAGGTGACAGGGAGAGCAAAACAAAAAGTGAAAGCAGAGTTTAAAAAAATACTCGAAAATAAAAGAACCAAGAAGGGGATCTATAAGGCAGTTAAACTTGAAGGAGACTGAAGACAGGCATTGAGATCAAGGTAAAGGGCTAGTATCCAAGTTAGCAGAATGAGAGGTGAGGGCAAATGCAGTAGGAGTTCTGTAGCAGAAGCATGGTAATTACTCCCACAAGTCATTTAGATTTACCTTAGGAGAACATCTGGTAAGGTTCAGGAACATGATAGCCCAGCTTAAAAGGCTTGGGCAGACGCCCTATCCACTGGGCCAAGTCTGCCTACCACATGGGAGGTCCACGGTTCAAACCCCAGGTCTCCTTGACCCGTGTGGAGCTGCCCACACGCAGTGCTGATGCGCTCAAGGAGTGCCGTGCCACGCAGGGGTGTCCCCCGCATAGGGGAGCCCCACGCGCAAGGAGTGCGCCACGTAAGGAGAGCCGCCCAGCGCGAAAGAAAGTGCAGCCTGCTCAGGAATGGCACCGCACCCACGCAGAGCTGACACAACAAGATGACGCAACAGAAAGAAACAGATTCCTGGTGCCACTGATAAGGATAGAAGCAGTCACAGAAGAACACAGCAAGTGGACACAGAGAGCAGAGAACTGGAGGGGAGGTGGAGGGGAGAGAAATAAATAAAATAAGTCTTAAAAAAACAAAGGCTTGGGCAAATAAATCAAAGTAGGAGATGTAGGTGAATTTCCCAATTGACTGTCTAGGACACCATGTGGATCAACCGAGAGAGATCCTTCAAGTCAAGGATGGCTATCATTTCCCATTGATCCTACCGAGCTTAGCACTACCTCTCAAACCAAAGAAAAAAGCCATTACTTAGAAAAATGAAAATGTAAAACCCCTGTTATTATCCTGTCAAGGCTATTTTCGGGCTCTTTAAAAGGCTCTCTCTATCCCTGCCTCACACAACACATTTAGGAACCTTTAGCACTATTTCATATGCCATCACTTATGCTATGCAGCCCCCCAGAATAGGTAATAAAAAGATAAGTGAAAAGTACATTATAAGATGCATTATAAATGCATCTAGTGGTGGGAATCCAGCCAGCATTGATGCAAATGTTTTGTTTGAACTGGTGGCTACACTGAAGAGGAGACTTGTTCCATTATATGAAAAGTATTTTCAGAGCATTGAGCAAGAAAAGAACGTATTCTAATATCTGCTTTATCACAAACATATCAAATTTATGCCTTTCATATTATTTTCTTCCAGATTACCCAAGTTTACCATACCTAGTTTATAGACTGAAATTACTTCATCATTCATTATTATCCTTTTGGCTTATTTTATCAACACTTCCTTTTCAGTATTCACTAAAGATGAGCTTAGTTTGGGTTGACTCCCACCGCTTTCGGTTAAAAATTAAGATTCCATAGTTTCCCAAAACCTGAAATAACAAACAATCCATCTTTCCTGGCTCATCTTCTTTCACCCCACCATAATATGCCTTAAACTGCTGTCACATTGCACTTGTCATGCTTGTCTGAATAAGCATGCTCTATAAAGCCTCCCGTGTCTGCCAAGCTCTTCCCTCCACCTACTTGCTCCTAAAGAAGCCACTCATGGGAAACTTCTCTAACTGTCCAGCGCTAAGCTAGATACACCCTCTGTGTTCCTTTACTGCAGCATTCACATTACTGTGCTGTAATTGGCTGCAAATATTTTTTGCATCCTTCTATAGACTGTGGGAAAAAAAAAAACTCCCTAGGATCTTTAACAGCAGCGGCACATAATAGGTGCTTAACAAAACTTTGATGGATTAATCAATTGAGCAATGCAGTTTACCATTCTGCTGTATTTACATAATCCTGGCATCTTTCAGATCAGTCATTTGTGGCTAAAGTACTCAATAATGTGCCACAGAGTCTAATAAGTTAGACAAAGAAAATTTGGGGAAAAAATAAGCCTAGAACACACAAGTATCTTAGTTCTCAGAATACTATGACAAATACCACACAAGGAACTGGCTTTAAAGACTAGGGGGCTGTTGGCTCATCGGCTCACCGTTTCAGAGGATCCTTGCGGTCCTCTCCTCCAGGCTGCCTGCTCTTCCCCTTGGCTTTCTCTTGTGCTGGCTTCTGGGTTCTTCTCTTTTAAGGCCTTCAGTAATAGGTAGGACCCATTTTGATTCAGTTGGCCACACCTTAACTAGAAAGAACATCTTCAAAAAGTTCTATTTACCGTGGGTTCCCACCCACAGGAATGGGATAAAGTTAAGAGCGTGTTTTTCTGGGACACATAATTCAAGGGTCCACTGCATTTGGAAGAGCAAATGCTTCTATTTTGAGGAGTGCCCAGAGAGACAAATGGTTAGCCGAGCTTCCCAGGCTGGTTGGCCTAAATGATACTGCTACAGGTGGCCCAGATTCCACAGATCAAACCTTCACATCCAGAGGTCCTGTAAATTGTGCTACCTCACCTTTAACATTCAATATAACAGGCGAATATTGAAGTGAACTAACACTTTATTCATGATTCCAGGGGAATGGATGACAATTAGAGTGTCTTTTCTCTTTCACAGCCCAACTCTTTCTCTGTTAAAGCAAAATGAAGCAAAACCAAAAAAGACTTGTCAAATTCATAGAGACAGAAAGTAGAAGAGCTGTGACGAGAGGCTGAGGGCAGGGGGAATGGGGAGTTCTTGCTTAACAGGTACAGGGTTTCTGCTTTAGGTGATGAAAACATGTTGGTAATGGATGGTGATGATTGTAGCGCAACATTGTAAATTGTAATTAATGCAATGGAATAGTACACTTAAAATGATAAACATGGCAAAAATTTAAATTGAAAAGGAAAAAAAAAAGGTTTGCTTCTTTAAATATTACTTAATAAAATGTGGAGCACTGTGTTTTAAACTGCCAGGAAAAAGAGATTATGTGAAGGTGAAAGGTCCCAAGCTATGGTAACATTTTTTTCTTAAAGTTCACTTGAGAGTCAACAAAAGAACATTTCTCGTTAGCTTTATTAACGAGCTCTCAACGTTTTATAAGTTTGGTACAAAAATGGCTCTAAATATTAAGACCTGACAGGTTTTAGTTCTTTCAGTATGGATTTGTATATCAAATGTAAAAGAAAATAAGTAGGGTACTTGTCAGATGCTAAGGTAATATGTTATGAAGTTGAGAAGAAACAGTTCCTATAACCTACTCTCTGGAAATGGCTGAATTCCAAGTTGCTTGGAAGAAGAACCTGTGAAGGAAACGAAATCTTTGAGTGCCTCTAAACATACTGAGTGGTTAAAATGGCTATTGGCCCTATGATAAAATCAACTCTTTATGATTCTCTTTTATAGTTTGTAGTTTCCTTTCTTCTTCTGTTGAAAAAGCCTGCACATTAATAAACATAAATGAAAAATATTCGTTCTGAAACTAACCCTGCAGTCTTGATGGATCATTCAACTCCACTCACAGATTGTTTCCTTGGTCCATTCTGAAGTTTTTGTGATGAAAATGTTAATTTTTTAACTTCCAGCAATCATTTTAGTTCAATTTCTTTGATGGAGACTACCAGGAATGCAGAGGGAACGAAAGACTTAGCAGGACCAGCATTGGTGTTTTTTATGCCCCTAGCAAGCAAACAAGAATAAGATTATTGTGGCCCTGACTGGAATCAGAAATGGGAGAGAAGTTTCTCCCCCCACAAGAGGCTTCTGGAAGAAAAACAACTTTAAGAAGCAATCTATATTGGGAAAGCTACCCAACAGCTGTGAGAAGTTCCTGTGATTTTGCAATCCATCCTGAGCACCAACACCTGAAGATACAGCCCCTGAACTTCTGTTTCCTCCTGGACATGAGTAACTGCCTGGTTTTGAATTCAGGAAGCCGGAGGCATCCTAGACTCATTGACGGACACAGAGGAGATGCCAAAGGCTGCTTTCAATCTGAGCCTGAAGTTTTACATTTTAAGAAGACAAATGAACAGCATTACCTGTTTACTTCAATATTGACAAAGGAAAAGCCTGTAGCCCCCTTGCACCTGTTAATACTTGCTCCTTACACTGATGTGACCCATGCAGCTGCTCATTTCAATTAGCCCAGGGCCAGTCTTGGCATTTACCCACAGAAACACTCCTGCACAAAGAAGCGCCTCTGTACGATCACACTGGCATTCTTCCAAGTCACACTCAGCTTCTGCACATTTTACCAGCTTGTCTCCCTGAGAGGAAGGTCCTGCTGGATGTTTAAGTCCCTGAAAACTAAAAGGAATCCTTGTTTCACTTAACGGTGCTTTTAAAGTTTTCTTCTGAAGCACCATTTCTTCATTTCACCTTGATTTTATTTTACTTCTCAACCTTCATTCTTTTTCTTTCTACCTCCATATAGAGAGACAATCAGGATGGTTACCTGTTTTGGTTCTCACTTTATAGCAATAACAATGAAAAAGACAAAAGAAACAAAACATGTTGATAAGAACTCCTTATGTGTCAAATTTGGAAAAATCTGAAGAAGTGATTGCCCAGCTTGTATCACGTTTGCTTCTGCATTAAATTTGCTTTCAAATGTTTAGAATTTCAAATGGTTAGAAGGCAACGGGCCATCCACTCCCACTCATCACCATCATCATTACTTTATTGGGGGCGGGAGACGATCCCAGCCATGAAAACATTGATTGCAGCTTCCTCCTGGAATTACGACCAAAAGCACCTCCATTCTCTCCCTCACCATCAGGCCTTACTTTTTCATATGAATTATATTGAACATGCCCTTTGATGACATGCCTAAGAGATGCCTAGAGACATTTCTTTATTCATTTCCCAAGTCTTCACTGTTACTAGAACAGGAAATTTATCACCTCCTAGAGACCATGCTCTTACTTTTAGTGAAGCTCTACTCTTGCTGTGGGACGTTTGATATATGCCCAGTGCTGGAAAGTTTCTCAATACATGTAAAGAGGAATGGGTGCCTTCAAAGCAACTGCCTGTTCTGTTATACTTGGACAGTGACGCATACTTCCCTGGCCCGTGGTGGAGAGTTACTTTCCTTTGCTTCA
The DNA here is from genome assembly GCF_030445035.2 of Dasypus novemcinctus. Taxonomy (NCBI): domain Eukaryota; kingdom Metazoa; phylum Chordata; class Mammalia; order Cingulata; family Dasypodidae; genus Dasypus; species Dasypus novemcinctus. The sequence continues at coordinate 38,499,759 of NC_080692.1, read as the reverse complement.
TGGTAGAAAACGAGCCATCTCACCAAGTCTGTCTGGTGACCAGGCAGCCATCTTGGACACATGTCAAGGATGGGCAGACGTGTTTACCGTGCCTTCACCACCTCTCTAAACTGGCATCGGGGGTAACTTTCCCATTTGCCAGGAGGTACATCTGCAGACAATCTCGTTTTTCAGCCTGAGTGTCTACACATTTAGTAAGAGGGAAGGTTCTATGAAACTCCTATATCTGTATGTATTTGTTTTGCTGTCAAGTTCCCTGTAGTTACTGTTTGTTCAGGGGCTGAGTTTGTAGCAGGTGTTTGGAACAATTAACCAAAAAGAGTGGAGATACCAGTAGTGGGCAAAGGGTGGAAGAATATAAAACAAAGGCTTGACATTTTAAAAACAAAGACCCTAAAAAATACACTTGGGAACTTCAGACTGGAACACATCAAAAGCGTTATGTTTCAAGTTTACTCTATTATAATTAAACTATGAACATGTGCCTGTTCCATAAAACATTTGCATTAAGTATAAAAATATTATTTTTATTAATACAGTTTATATGATTTCTTTTGAATACTAAAACCGTGTTCTGTAGGACTTTTAAGGCTTGAACAGTGAAACATATATCAGATCTGTCTCTACAAATGACAGAATCAGTCCATTCCATTTGCTTTGGATGGTGAAAATGCCCATGCAGGGAGAACTACCAATAATGCTTTGAGCGTTTTTGCTATTTGCAGAAACTTATAATCAGACGGAGGGAGTCTTTGCTTCTGTGTGGGTGACTAAGATAGCTAATTGGAGTTATGCCAAGGAATCTTTTTCATATCAAAGCAGTTTGGGGAAAATTATATTTATTTGGATGGTTTCACACTTTGAGTTTTGATTTCATTAAAATCAGCATGAATTTACAATTATAGATTTCTAACATTTCATAAGCATAAGTGCCAACTTATTTATGTTCTAACAAATAATACAGGTCCCAAACATTGTTCCCCTTGCTTAGAGAAGAACTGGTGGTCTCAACCCTTCCTTTATCGGTATTTTAACAAAATTTAAACAGTTCTTTCTACTAATATTCATTGCCCATCTGTTAAGTGGCAGACACTGCTAGGTGCTGAGGTTATATCAATGAAAGAGATTTGGCTCCTTTCTTAAGAACTTCTCACTATATTTGTGAAGACAAATATATTAAAGTTTATAAAACACAATATCACTTTGATTTATTGAAATTGTATACCAGCCACTCTCAAATGGAGTAGTTCTTATTTCTGCTAGTAGGGCCATGGATAGCATCACTGAAAATATAACATTTTAATGAAGCCTTAATATATGATTGGGAGTCAGGAACTTAGTCAGTAATTTTTCTTTGGCTCCTTGAATTAGCAGAATGTTGCTAAATTGCTAAATAAATATACCATGTAGCTGTAAGGAATATTGAGGGATGACCTGTGTACTCTAAGATGGAAGTCATTTCCCAAGAATTGGAGTATAAGATAGAGAATGAAACACTAAGAAAGAAACTATATAAAAGTAACACTAAAGAGGAAAGGCATCAAAGAAAAGAAAAGCACCCCGAAACTAGTGGTCATATAAAGAATTAGTGAGGTTAAATGAATTAATGAATCATTTAGGATTTAGGCCAATTTTGGTCCCCTCACCTCTCCCTGAATCATCAAGGCTAAGAGTTTTCACTGACTTTCATTTTCAACAAATTAAGTATAATTATTCAAAAGAACTTAGCAACGTTATTATTTCTCAAATTGGTTCAGTGAAGGGGAGACAGTAAACCAAAATGGCATCCACCCTTCCTCCCAGGTTTAACCCCATCACCGGCTCACATTGACTCTTCTTGGATGCTTCATATTTCTATTCTTCATGGCAAAGTACCACATTTAATACAAGCATAGAGGTCTTCCTTGGTCAAATGATGAGTAGATTCACATAATAAGCTTCACTAAGCATTGTTGACTAGAATAGATTGCTAGCACTAAAATGCATACTCTGTAATCTTCTTTTACCTATCGCATTTTTCATTAGACTTTGCAACGTGGCATAGACAATACGATTATAAAGTAAAATTCATCATCTGTGGCTATTAAGCCACTATAAATTGATAATACCCCTGGGAAAATAGACATATGGCTGAATGCCCAGATATATGACATTAGGAGAAAGAAAACAATACTTCATAAATTCTGTATATTTTTCTTGCTTATATGATAATTTTTTAAAGAACCTTTACCTTATCTGGATCATTTCTGTTCTCATTTTCCTTTAGTCTATAAAACAACTCTATGTAAAGTCCTCTCTGATACCTGTCCTTATACTACCTTGAGTTAGCACATGGTGAAATATATGTGGTTGACTATGGACAATAGGTAATGAACCAGACAACACAGCCAGGGAAAATTTATGGGTTAACTCATGAAATGGAAAAGGTGTAAATTGTTTTGCCTCATGAAAACAAGCCAGAATGATTTGGATTAATTATTCAGCTGGTTCACAGTTTAGCTAAATCTACAACACCCACCCCATCTAAAATAAGCAGCTTGGTCAAATCTACTTTGCAGACTCTGTAGTAGAAAGAGCACATGATTAAACATCAAAAGACCTGGATTTGAGTCTCTGTCAGACATTGCCTAGATCTGCAAACTTATATAAGCAACTTAACCTCTTGAGCCTTACATTCTTTTTCTATAGGTTGGGTGAAATAGCATCTTCTTTGCTTGTTTCATATAGTGGTTGGAAGATTCAAATAAGATGTCTGTGATAGGTTATTGTGTGGGGGCCACACCACAAAGCTTGGTTCAGTTTCTAGAATTAATGAGAATGACTAAAACAAAGAACCATGCAAGGTACATAAGCAAGATTAAGGATATCTGAAGGTGTGAGGGGCTGCAGCTCCCTGATGACTTCTTATTGCCCTAGAATGTGCACTTGAAGCTTGGTTTCTTTAGCAACCTAATAGAACAAGGTGTACAACAAATCAGAAGTTTCTAGAAACCCAAGCTCACTGCCTGTCATATCATTTTAGGCTGGGGGACATGTGATTGCAAAGGGTTACAGATGACCAAATTAACCAAATTTAATATCTTGGTTCATAATTTCATGTTGTTCCATAATTACATAACCTTCCATTTTACCTCCATTTTATTATAGAAATCTTAGGCTTATTCCAAATTTTAACATGACAGACTTGACCATGGCCTATCACAGATCCAGAGATTTTAAAAACATGATGTTAATGCAAGACCTAATGGTTATTTGGTTCATAGAGGTGCAAATTACAAAACACCACAACCACTTCTAAGTTATTAGAGGTACTCGTGAAGTTGTGGATTATCCAGGGCTTTAGAATTTACTCTTTTTCCTCTTTTGAAAAAGTCATATTTAATATATACAAAGAAACCAGTTAGACGATAGTGGACAAATTTATGTTGCAGAATATCTGGAACAAATAACAGCATCAAAACGCCAGGATCCTAAAACTGGGCCAAGGAGATATTTTTCCTGGTGTGCAGTGAATACCAAAAGAAGTGCTGCCACTCTGCCCCCTTTTCCCTCCCCAGTCACTCTTAAAACTAGATAATCTCACAGCCCAGGAATCTCCCCAGGATGGAAGTAGATGAACATTGCTGTGGTAGTGACAGCTCATCACAGATCATGACTCAGCTCTTTTGGACCTCACATTCCCACTCAGAATAGAGGGGTGAGTTTTTAGAACAACAGCAAAACAGGACTAACATGCCAACTCCAGCAGCCCTGTTTCTGGTTCAGGCTTAGAACCTCCAGGACTCACTTTTTTCAGGTTCTGGCATTCAAAGAGGACCTTCTTCCTCCCTGGCCCACTTTTCACAGGATCTTTAAGACCATGTAGTTTCTATCACTCCTTACTCACTTATGTCCTGAGACCTGGTCATTATTACACCTACTTTCTCTAATTTATGGTGATAGAATGAATTCATAATTATTGTCAAAACATGTTCATGACCAGGTCTTGGTAATGAGAATAAAATCACATTTGTACTTTTTAAGCAAAAACATACTCAGTTATGCAACCTTAACATGGTTAATATGACTTCATTTCCAAAGGGAGATAATCTTAATGATATTCTGTAGGAAATTTCTCATGCACAGTCTGATTTCTTTCAGTGGTATAATGAGATAATAAAAAACAAAAGGTTATGATATCACCTAAGCAACATTCCACACTAGGAGACAGGATGGCAGGGTAGAAAGAATATTCAGATGGAGTCAGGAGACCTTTGTTTTAACCCAAATTTTGGCCATGTGGTTTGTGTAGTACACTTAGCTTCTCTGAGAATTAAATTTCTTTCTTATAAAATGGGTTCCATGTTCCTTTAAGTCCCTTGCTAATAAATTTCCTCAACTGTAGGATGAGGGTAAAAACAGTAACCATTCACATGTTTGCAAGGAATCATATTCAGCATGGTGTTGGTTTAAAGATACTGAAAGCTCAATTTCAGTACCTTTAATCACGATTTCATTACATATTCTAGCTAGTTATTGTGAACTACATATAAGTAGGTTATATACACATATTTATTATATATAGTATAAATATTTAGGCTATATCTATGAATTGGATCTGTACAATAGATGCAAAATACACTGAAAATGAAAGCCAAAACTGACATTAAAATATTCCAAGTTTAGGTTTGATTTTGAACAAACAAAATGACTGATACTTTTTAATGAATATGCAGAAACAGTCAAACAAGTTTAACAGGTTTTGTGTTCCCTCTGATCTTGTTTTATATGTTTAGTATCTGAACGGCTACGGCTTGGACTTGATGAAATGATGTGGTCAAAATAATTAGGGAACATCTTTTTTACACAGAAATGATGGCTATGATTCCTTCGCCTTAAGTATCGTTAAGAAGCCCAATATTCTCCTTCATTCTCAACAACTTACTCAGATCCTAAAGAAAGGGACAGATTGGGGAAATAGAGCATTTTATCTCTAGCTGTTTTCTTTCACAAACAAGTTTGGAAACACTTTTTTCTGCTGGCATATATGAATTAACAAATGTTTTGTACCAAAGTATTTCAATATGCTTCATAGAGACATAAACCTACATTAATGTTTATAGATATGGATGTTAATTTGTAAATTCTTATTTACATGTGCAAATCGTATATTCTCCCATGGAGCAGAAAATTATTTCCTCATTTTATAAAAAATGCTAACTCATCCCCATCTCTGATACTGGCTAATGAAGTACAAAAAACACTCTTACAAATTTCAGTTGCTTGATTTTTTAATAGCAACTTGAAGTCTGAACTAAGGAAAAAGTTGCAATGCTTATAAGAAAGAAGTTCAAAGACCAACTCATCATTCTTGTCTGAAAGAATTAGTAATTTGGTAAAACAAGACAGTGTGTCTATGAGGAAATGAAACTGATTAACAAATCAATTAGATCACATTGTATCAAAAATTTGTTTTCCAAAGTAATCTCACCAGACTATATGTTTATGCTAACAATGCTAATATAACTCAAAGCATTTTGAAATCTTCTCCCCTGTTATTGAGTTCATGGTCACTTTCAGTAAAAAATTTAAATAATACAGATTTTCACCTAGAAACTAAGTTTCTTAGTTTTGATTATTCATCTTCATTATAAGAGTACCTACAGACCAGTGATGTCATAACATGATGACATAAGACATCCCCTGAAAAAAACCTGCCTAGAAATTCAGTGAATAAAAGGTCAACTCCCACTTGCTTAGAACTCTGGAGGGTGGCAGAGACTGGAGAAGGACTCTATAAACACCAAATCAAAGAAAAATGAAAACGTCGGGTAGGAAATTTCCATCATAGACTCATCGATCCCCTGTTTCTCCCTCACTCGGTTCCACAAAGTTTGGGAAATTGCTCAGGGACAGTGTCCCTGATCCCTTCCACCTGCCACTGGGGACAACAGCAATAGAACCTCACACATATCCAGGCATAGGAACCCAGGTATGCAGGGACCCAGGTGCACAGAGAACACAAGCCACTGAGGAGGGCTGCAAACAAAAGGCCCCCAGGAGGGAAAAGAGAGAGAGAAGGAGAATGTGGTAAAATGGCAACTGGAGCACTGCATTCATTCAACCAGTGTCTGCTGATTGGACCACCTATATGCAAGACTGGCCTTTGTGGAGTGACCCACATTTCTGGGTTGACCCCATCTGGCTCCCCAGGTCAGGACACCCTATCAGGAAGAAACCAGAGACAGAAGAGTCTCACAGAGGAAAAAAATGGGGGTTAAACTGAACTGTTTAAGACAGGAAGGCCCCAGAACTGAAGAGAATAAGGAATTTGGGGCAGTGATTGAGGGAGAGAATTTAAACAAACCCCAGGAGCTGGGGAGAATATCCAGCACAAGAATCAACAGAAGAGATTAAGATTTCTGGAGAAGGAATGGAGGAAAGGAAGCTCCCCTGGAGGTGAAACTATTACACAAAAAGTGCAATCTTAAAATCTGTACCACATATCCTGGGCAGGAATCAAATGAAGAAAAGGTGAGAAAAGTTGATGGGTTAAACACAAGCTATTCTAAAGGTCTACAAAAAGTTGGACCAAGCATCAAAGAAGAGCCTTAACGCAAAGCTAATCAACAATAAAACCCAAGACAAGAGGGAGAAACTGACCTTCAGAGTTAGCTCATCAAGACAGTCAGGAGCCTAGACATCAGTAAAAAATTACAAGCCCTACTAAGAAACAATAATATACGGTTTAATCAAGGGAACAAATTAAAACTTTAGAGGATACAGAGGTTTTGAAACAACTAATCAAAGAAGTACCAAAAAAAAATCCCCTAAATAAATTCAAGGAGAAAAAAGGAAAATATGCCTGAAGAGATTGAGTATATTAAAAAGATAATGTGTGAGCATAAAGAAGAATTTGAAAGTATAAAAACAAATGAGAATGGGAACACTGCTACTGAGCCCACAGAAATAAAAAGGATTATGAGAATACTGTGAACAACTGCACACCAATAAATTAGATAATGTATATCAAATGAGCAAATTCTTAGAAACACACGAACAACCTAAACTCACTCGAAAAGAAATACAAGACCTCAACAGTTGAATTACAAGTAAAGAGATTGAATCAGACATCAAAAACCTTCCAACAAAGAAAGACTTCACTGATGAATTCTACCAATCATTCTAAGAAGAATTAATATTAATCTTCCTCAAATTCTTTCTAAAACATTGAAGAAAATACCACCTTACTAATAATATGAGGTCAATATTACCCTAGTATCAAAGCCAGATACAGATACAAGAAAAGAAAATTATGAATATAGTGTAAAAATCCACAAAAAAATACTTTCAAATCAAATCCAACAGCACATTAAAAGAATTATACCCTATGATCAAGTGGGTTTTATTCCAGGTATGCATGAGTGGTTCGACATAATAAAATCAAATAATGTAATACATCCACACTGCCAAAAATGAGGGGGAAAAACTACATGGACATCTCCATTTACAGCTCCCTCCCCCCTAAAAAAAGACATTTGACAAAATCCAGCATTCCTTCTTGATAAAAACAAACAAGAAACTTAGAATATAAGAATAGAAGGAAATTTCCTTGACATAATAAAGGCTCTATATGAAAAGCCCACAGCTAAAATCATACTCAATGATGAAAGACTGAAAGTCTTCCTTCTAAGATCTTGAACAAGACAAGGATGCCCAGTGCCATGACCGTGATTTAACGTTGTAGTGGATGTGTGAGCCAGAACAGTTAGGCAAGAAAAAGAAATGAAAGAAGTCAAAATTGTCAAAGAAGAAGTAAACTTTCACTATTTGTAAATGATACGATCCTATATATAGAAAGTCCCAAAATCTATAACAAACCCACCGGAGCTAATAATGAATTCAGCAAAGTGGTGGGGTACAAGACCAACACCCCAAAGTCAGTAGTGTTTCTATACATTAGTAATAATCAATCTGAGGAGAAAATTAAGAAAAAAATTCTATTACAATAGCAACTAAAAGAATCAAATACCTAGGTATAATTTAATCAAGGATGTAAAGGACTCATACACAGAAAACTACAAAACATTGCTAAGAGAAATCAAAGAAGACCTAATAAATGAAAGGATATTTCGTGTTCATAGATTGGAAGACTAAATATCATTAAGATGTAATTCCTACCCAAATTGATTTACAGTCAAAGCAATTCAAATCAAAATGTCATCTGTCTCCTTTGCCGAATTGGAAAAGCCAATTATCAAATTTATTTGAAAGGGTAAGGGGCCCCAGATAGCCAAAAACATCTTAAAAGAAGAATGAAGTTGGAACATTCACACTACCTGATTTTAAGCATATTGTAAAGCTACAGTGGTCAAAACAACATGGTAATGGCAAAACAATAGATATATTGATCAATGAAACTGAAGTAGTGTTTAGAAATTTATCCTCACATTTATGGCCAATTAACTTTATTTTAATTGGCAAAACCTGTATTTATATTCTTACAGAGTTTTTCTTCTTTTTAAAATCAATTTTATTGAAACATATTCATAAATCATACAGTTCATCTAAAGTGTACACTCAATAGCATTTGGTATGATGACAGAGTTGTGCATTTATCACTTCAGTCAATACTAGAGCATTTTCATTACACCCCAAAAGGGAAAAAAAGCAACAAAAAACAAAAACAAACACAAATACCCTACGCCTTAGTAGTCACAACCCAATCTCTCTATCCTTTCCCTGCCATACATAACTTTTAAACTATTTCCATGCCTGTAATTGATTTGTATCTATGTTTTGCATAGATGGAATCAAACAATATGTAGTACTTTTTGTGTCGTTTCTTTCACTTATCATTCTTCCATTTTTTTTTTGTCTCTTCAACATATAGTTATGGGAGAGGATGATATCAATATGCAAAAGAATGAAAGAGGACCCCTATCTCACAATATATACAAAAATTAACTCAAAATGGATCAAACACTTAAATATCAGAACCTAGAACATAAAACTCCTAAGAGAAAATGTAGGGAAGCATTGTGGTAGCCAATGATTTATTAGACTTTATACTCAAAACACAAACAATGAACGAACAAATAGATAAATAGGGTCTTCTCAAAATTAAAAACATTTGTGCATCAAAACATGCTTGTCATGAAAGTGAAAAGACAGCCTACTCAACGGGAAAAATATTTGGAAGCCACATATCTGATAAGGGTTTAATATCCAGAATACATAATCCTACAACTCAATAATAATAAGACAAACCAACCACTTAAGAAATGGGCAAAAGACTTGAATCCAACTGACATTTCTACAAAGAGGATATACAAATGGCTAAAAGGCACATGAAAAAAAATGTCCAACATCACTAGCTATTTGGGAAATGCAAATCAAAACCACAATGAGATATCATTTCATACCCCCCTAGAATGGCTACTATTAAAAACAAACAAACAAACAGAAAACTACAAGTGTTGGAGAGGATGTGGAGAAATAGGAACACACATCCATTGCTGGTGGGAACGTGCAATGGTGTACCCGCTGTGGAAGACAGTTTGGAATTTCCTCAGGTAGCCAAATATAGAATTAGCATATGACACAACAATTCTGTTATTAGGTATATACCCAGAAGAAATGAAAGCAGGGACTCAAACTGATACTTGCACACTGATGTTCATAGTGGCTTTATTCACATTTACCAAAAGATGAAAGCAGCCCAATTGTCTCTCAGCTAATGTATGGATGAACAAAATGTGATATATATTTAAAATGGACTATTATTCAACCATAGAATGGAATGAAATCCTAATGCATGTGACTACATGGATGAACATTGAAGATGTTATACTGAATGAAAGAAGTCAGACTCAAAAGGTCAAATATTGTGTAATTTCACTTTTATTTACTAATTATAAGAAGTAAACTCAGATGTTTTTGATTTTTTAAAATTTAAGTATATCACTCATATATAAATGTACAAACAATAACTGTATAGTATTAGTTGTGAACTTTAAAAAACATATGTAACATCATACAGGGCTCTTATACCTCATCCTACCACCAATACCCCTTGCATTGTTGTGAAACATTTTTAACTAATGATTAAAGAGCATCCACAAAATATTACTACTAACCAAAGATTCTTATATTTAGTGTATTTTCCCCCAACCCACCCTATTATTATTTTTTATATCATTTATATATGAACATACATAAACAATAAGTGTGTAGTAAATGTGAACTTACAAAGCAAACATGGATAACATCACACAGGGGTCCCATGCAACAACCCGCTACCAACACCTTGCATTCTTGTGAGACATTTGTTACAAATTATGAAAGAATATCGTCAAAATCTTACTACTAATTATAGTCTATATCTTACACTTGGTGTATTTTTCCCCCAACCTAAACTAATATTTTTTTAAAATATGTTTTTATTACAGAATTTATGAGCTTGCAAAACAATCATGCACATGTGTAGCATTCCCATACAACATCCCTCTATCAACACACCACAACACACTGTGGTGGAACATTTGTTATTACAGATTATGAGATAATATCATCAGTCTATTACAACCAACCATGGTCCATAGCATATATTTGGCACACTTTTTCCATACTCCCCATTATCAACACAGTACATCATTGGCATTGATGCAAGAATACTACAATACTGCTGTTAACCACAGTCTATAGACCACGCCAGTTTTATTTTCCCATGCTTTTTCACATTCCCACCACCTGGCAATAGTGATATACATCTGCTCTAGCTCACAAAGGGCACTCTTGCATCTGGACCATCAAGCACAATTCTCATTCACCTCTGGGTTTACTGTGTTATTCAGTCCCTATATTTTCTCTAGCTTTCTTTCAATTGACATTTATGTCCCTAGGCTACCCTTTCCAGGCACATTCCTATTAATAAGCCAGCTATTACTCACTATAATGTATTACCAACTCTACACATTTCCATATTTTTATAGTAAAGTTAGTTAAAATTTCTACATACATTAAGCATCAGTAGTCCATCTCAGTCTTCCTCTTATCTCCTTTAAGAATCTATCTTCCATCAAGTCTTGACAAGGTTTTCCTATATTTTCTGCTAGAAGCTTTATGGTTCTTACTTTTATATTTGTTTTTCTATCCATTTTGAGTTCATTTTTGTATAAAGTGTGAGAGAGGGGTCCTCTTTCTTTCTTTTGGCTATGGATATCCACTTCTCCCAGCACTATTTGTGGAATGGACTTTTCTGCCCAAGCTCAGTGGTTTGACAGGCTTGTCAAAAATCACTTGATCATACATGTGAGGATCTGTTTCAGAACCATCAATTTGGTTCCATTGGCCTATGTGTCTGTCTTTATGCCAGTACCATGCAGTTTTTACCACTGTGGTAAGTAATACGATTTAAAGTCCTGAAGTGAGAGTCCTCCAACTTTGCTTTTCTTTTTTAAGATGTTTATGGCTATTTGGAACCCTTCACCTATCCAAGTAAAATTGATAATCATGTATTCCAATATTTTTAAAATGCTGGTGGAATTTTTATTGGGATAGATTGAATCTGTATATCAATTTGGGTAGAACTGACATCTTAATGAAATTTACTTTTCCAATCCATGAGCATGGAATGTTCTTCCAATTATTTAGGTTTTTTAAATTTTATTTTAATGATGCATTGTAATTTTCTGAATAAAAGTGCTTTATATCATTGGTTAAGTTATTCCTAAATATTTGATTCTTTTAGTCATGATTGTAAATGGAATTTTTTTTTCCTGATTTCCTCCTCAGATTGTACATTACTAGTGTCTTTTAAAGTCTTTTTCATCTAAGTATAGCTACTCCAGCTTTTATATATATATATATATATCCTCCTTGTGGCTTTTTGCCTGCTCTCTGCTTTCTGTGTCCATTCACTATGCATTCTTCTGTGTCTGTGTCCCCCCTCCCCCCTTGTAGTTTGCTTGCTCTCTGCTCTCTGTGTCCATTCATTTCACATTCTTCTGTGTTTTTGCTTGTCTCCCTTTTTGTTGTGTCACCTTGCTGACTCAGCTCTCCGGGGTTCTTGCGGGCCGGCTGTCCTCTGTGGTACTTGAGGGCCAGCAGCTCTCCACAGCGTGTGGGCGAGCCTGCCTTCACAAGGAGGCCCCGGGACATGAACCCAAGGCCTCCCATATGGTAAATGGGAGCCCAACTGATTGAGCCACAGCCACTTCCCTACTTCAGCTTGTTGTTGTTGTTACTGAATGGGTGCAATATCTTTTTCCAGACTTTCACTTTCAATCTATTGGTATCTTTGGGTCTAAGGTGAGTCTCTTGCAGACAGCATAAAAGTGGCTCATATTTTCTTATCCAGTCTGCCAATCCATGTCTCTTGATTGGGGAGTTTTGATCCATTAACATTCAATGTTATTACTGTAAAGGCGGTTCTTATTTCACCCATTCTGACCTTTGGGTTTTATCTGTCGTATTTTATTTTCACCACTCTTTTGAGAATTTTATTTACTTTTACTGATATGATCTTCATTTCTAGGTTCTCCAAGCCTCCCTCTCCTGTCTTTACATTTCAGACTGTGGCACACCCTTTGGTATTTCCTGCAAAGCCAGTCTCTTGGGTACAAACTCTCTCAGTTTCTGTTTATCTGTAAATATTGTAAACTTGCCCTCATTTTTGAAAGACAATCTTGCTGAATATAAGATTCTTGGCTGGAAAACCTTCTCCTCCAGTATCTTAAATATATCATACTACTCTCTTCTTGCCCCATGGTTTTTGATGAGAAATTGGCACTTATTCTTATTTGGTATCTTTTATATGTTATGCATTGCATTTCTCTTGCTGCTGTCAGAATTCTTTGTCTTTGGCATTTGACATTCTGATTAGTATGTGTCTCACAGTTGTCTATTCAGATTTATTTGGATGGGAGTACACTGTGTTTCTTGGACATGAATATCTATATTCTTCAATAGGGTTGGGAAAATATTCTACCATTTTTGCTTCAAATATTTCTTCTGCCCCTTTTCTCTCCTCTTCTCCTTCTGGGACCTCCATGACACATATGTTTGCTTGTCTCTTGCTGTTGTTTTGTTCCCTGAGACTTTGTTCAATTTTTTTCATTCTTTTCTTCATCTGTTCTTTTGTATGCTTGCTTTTGGAGGCCATTTCTTCAAGCTCACCAATCCTTCTGTATCCTCAAATCTGCTGTTATATGATTGTAGTGTATTTTTAATTTCATTTATTGTGACTTTCATTCCTGTAAGATCTGCTATTTTTCCTTGTATGCTTTCAAATTCTTCTTTGTGCTCATCCAATGTCTTCTTAATATCCTTAATCTCTTTAGTCATCTCATTGAATTTATTTGGGAGATTTGTTTGAACAGCTGTGATTAATTGTCTCCACTCCTTTATGCTATCTGGAGGCTTATCTAGTTCCTTCGACAAGGCCATAGCTTCCTGTTTCTTGGTATGGATTATAATTTTTTGTTGGTGTCTTGGCATCTGGCTTACTAGATGGATTTATTCTAGGTGCAATTTCTCTTTTTAGTTTAGGGCTTTCTTGCCCTTTCTCTCTTTCTTATTTTGTAGAAGGAGCTGTGGATGTAGTTGATGCTGTAAGCTGTGGAACCTCAGCTGCCTGCATTGCCCCAGGGACCTAAGAAGTTCATCCAATCTCACTCCTTTGCCAGAGGTAGGGACAGAGCCACAGCTATGTGTAATAATCCAAGTCATACAAGCCTAGATTATAGTTTCACAGAGACATTGATGAAGCTTCACACCCCTCCTCCCCTACCTGGGTGGGGATGGAGCTGCATATGTGGGCAACAGTCTATGTAGTGTGGGTCCAAATGACCACAGTTGTCCCAGTAGATTTCCTACTAGTCATTCTGTGCCAGCTAAATGTACCTGCAGTTACCCAGAGAGTTTGGTGAAGGGCCCGCCAACTAGTCCCTACCAGAGGTGGGGCTGAAGCCTAGGCTAAGGCTGCAGGCCAATCTGAGTGAAATAAACTGGTTTCTACCATCACTGTGATTTTCAGTCAGCCGGCCTCCCCTCATGCTGGGGGTGGAGTAAAAATGGCAGCTACTGGCCTCCTTGCCACTTGGTCAGGTTCAAACTTTAGCTGTTCTTAGGCTTATACTTTAGCCTGCTGAATTTACTAAATCAGTAGCTGAAGTTGGTGGTCAGTTGTCACTTCCTCCCCTGTTTTTGGGAATTGGAGTTTTCTACTCCAGCCACAGAATTGCTCCCGAGGTGGTTTGTGCTGCCTTAGTATGATGATCACTGGCCTCTGTGGCATGGCCTATAATTTCCTGGCCCCCCAGTTTCCTCCCTGCCAGAGGTGGGGCTGAGGCTTAGGCTAGAGCTGCAACTGATCTGGATGGAAAGAAGGCAGTCCCTACAAGCACTGTGATTTTCAGTCCTCCCTGCTTCCCCTTGTGCCAGGGGTGGAATTAAGATGGTGGCTACCACCTCTTTCTATCTTGGACAGGTTCGAACTTAAGCTGTTCTTAGGATTATACTTTAGCCCACTGAATTTATTCATCAGTAGCTGAAGTTGGTGCCCAACTGTCTCTTCCTCCTCCTTTTTTGGGAAGTGGAGCTTCCAATTTCAACCACAGAATAGCTCCTGAGGCACTAGTAGTGGATGGGCACCAGCCTCCATGGGCACTGGCCTCCAAAATGTGGAGAACTCTATTCACAAACTTTATCTGCAGATGGGCAGTATCCTCCTTCCATTCTTTCAAGGATGTTGCAGGATGCTCATCTGTTCTCCTGGAGTCCCCAAACAGGTTAGATAGCTCTGGGGGTTACTAACTGCCCTGTAGCAGGAACTGAGTCTAGGAGCACCTTACTCTGCCACCATCTTGCTAGTTGTCCCCAAACTCTTAGATTTTTGAATGTAGAATATAAGTTATCAGGGTATAAACTGGAGTTAAAGAATGGTGAGTTGGCGGCGGAATTGGCCCAGTGGTTAGGGCGTCCGTCTACTACATGGGAGGTCTGCGGTTCAAACCCCAGGCCTTCTTGACCCGTGTGGAGCTGGCCCATGCGCAGTGCTGATGGCGCGCAAGGAGTGCCATGCCACACAGGGGTGTCCGCCGCGTAGGGGAGCCCCATGTGCAAGGAGTGTACCCCATTAGGAGAGCCGCCCAGTGTGAAAGAAAGTGCTGCCTGCCTAAGAATGGCGCCGCCCACACGGAGAAATGACACAATGAAAAGAAACACAGATTCCCGTGCCACTGAAAACAACAGAAGCGGCGAAGAAGACACAGCATATAGACACAGAGAACAGACAACTGGGGGAGAGGGGAGAGAAATAAATAAATAAATCTTAAAAAAAAAAGAATGGTGAGTTGATGTTTAATTTGCACAGAATTTACATTTAAGTTGATTATAAAGGTTTAGAAGTAGATGATGACATTGGTAGCACATTAGTGCAAGTATAATTAACAGCACTGAATTATATAAGTGAGTGATATTAAAAGGGGAAACTTTAGGTCATATATGTTACTAAAATAAATATTAAAAGATAAAGCATAGAACTGTAAAACACAGTGAACTCATTGTAGACGATGTAGTCTAGTTTACAAGACAGGTATAAGAATGTTCTTTCATGATTATATTATATGTATGGCACTAATAAAAGGCATTAATAGGGTGGTATATGGAAAAATACACTAATGTAAACTATGGATCATAGTTAATAGTGCTATTTTAATAATTTTTCACCAATTATAAAAAATGTTCCACACCAACCCAAGTGTTGGTGGTGTATGGGAATGCTCTATTTTATGAATGATGGGTCTGCAAACCCACAAATTTAAGAAAAAAAATGCCAACAAATATATTTGGATTTCTTTTTTTTTTAATCTTTATTTATTTATTTAATGTTACATTAAAAAAAATGAGGTCCCCAAAAATCCCCCACCCTCCTCACCCCACTCCTCCTCCCATAACAACAACCTCCTCCATCATCATGAGACATTCATTGCACTTGGTGAATACATCTCTGAGCACTGCTGCACCTCATGGTCAATGGTCCACACCATAGCCCGCACTCTCCCACAGTCCACCCAGTGGACCATGGGACGACATACAGTGTCTGGGAACTGTATCTGCAGCACCACCCAGGACAACTCCAACCCCCGAAAATACCCCCACATCACATCTCTTCCTCCCACTCCCTACCCCCAGCAGCCACCATGGCCACTTTCTCCACACCAATGCCACATTTTCTTTGATTACTAACCACAATTGTTCATGTATAGAATATCAGTAAGTCCACTCTAATCCATACTCTATTCCTCTATCCTGTGGACCTTGGAATGGTTGTGTCCACTCCACATCTATGTCAAGAAGGGGCTTAGATTCCACATGGATGCTGGATGCAATTCTCCTGCTTTCAGTTGTAGGCACTCTTGGCTCCCTGGTGTGGTGTTTGATCTTCTTCACCTCTATGTTAGCTGAGTGGGGTAAGTCCAATAAACCAGAGTGTAGGAGTTGCAAGTCTGTTGAGGCTCATGGCCTGGCATATCACATGGTCAGTCCAGAGATTATTTGGATTTCTTTTTATACCAAAAATCAAATGCATTCTCCAAGAATGTATTTTAGTTATCTTTTGGGGATACAAGAATAACATGTAAAATAGAATCATAGACCCTTCTTGTAATATACAGTTATGATTTTTTTTAAGTATCAGAAAACATTACCAGAACCAAGATGAAAACTGTGTCAAACAAATAGTTGTCACTATGTACATAATGAATCCATTGTGAACATCAATAAGTAAAAAATCTTCATGGAAGACTTAGAATTTAAGTAATGTTGTGGATGATAGGGATGGATAAATATGTTACATTACAGGATCTTATGTCACGGATTATATATTTTATACCTAGAAGCAACTGTTTTCACTTCCTAATTTTACCGATGAGAAAACGCAAAGCCAATGACTTTTTATGACTTTCTCAAGGAAAACCAACTTGTTAGCAGAGCAGAGATTAGGTTTTCTAAGTCTTTGTTTAGGGCTTTTTTTCACAGTAATAACATTTTCTCTGTTAAATGCAACCCATAGGTGGTTTAGATTTTGGAAAAGGATGGTTTTTATTTACTGAATTAATATAACTGACACTACTCTAATGTTAAATTCAGATCTAAAAGTCCATTCTGTTAGCGTCTTTACTTTTATTTTGTTTTCAAGCCTATTTCATGTTCAATACCTTTCAAACAAAAAGAGACCCTTTTCATATTTTATTAATTTCTAAATGATTATGACCACACTCAAATTTATAGAATGACTAACGTATGTGTGTAAATGAGGTACCATCTGGAGAAATAGCTTGATTACCTTTTAAAAAAAAAGTTAAGGCCAGGGTTTCTCTAGATGAAAAGCATTTTCTTTATAACCACCTGAACACTTGCAAAATTCACATATTACTGCAAAAATAGAGTTGAAACTGTTAGAGCTGCCTGTGATTACTATCAAGAGCCCCAAATATTGACCCAGATAGAGCATATCAGAGGAAAAAGAATTTCTGCTGCCTGTGTTATGAAGGGGTTAATTATGAGACCTGAGATAAGGTGTTCGCACATCTGGGCACTTCATCAAGTCATGGAGTCAGGAAACAAGGGAGAATAGATGAAGGTGCTAGGGATAATAATGATGGCAAGTAATGATTTCCCTAGAGGTGAGCTGATCTATGGCCACGAGCAAAGAAAAAAGGCTAGAAAGTACCATAACATTACCTTGGAGTACTTAACAGACTCAAAAGCAGTAACCCTGTGTCAAAAAAGGCCCATCATCCTGCTCATTTTAGGTAAAAGAGTTATGCCGAAGTACAAGAGGGGAATGCAAAATTCACATATGAAATTAAACAGCTGAAAGGTATGATTTAACAATGCTCAAAACTCAATAAGCCAAAGATAAACAGCAAATTAGATGACTCAATGTCAGGAGGAAAAAAACATCTTCCATCGATCCCATCGTCAAAAATTAATCTGCCTGAGAATGCCCTCTGCTCCAATCCCCGAGCTGATAAAGAGTGGAGGAATAGAGTAAAACCTATGTACCAGCGCTTCACCTTCAGGCTAGACCCTGATTACAATCTCCTGTGAGACTTTTCAGCATGAAGCGCCTCTCATGTTGGGACTGCAAAATTAAATTGCGATCAATACTTTACAAAAATAATTGGGGAAAAATGTTCAGAAGTCAGAGCTGCACTGTGTGGCCACAAACATATGAAAGTTATTTTTTTTTCCTACCTTTCTGGGGGTTATTCTTCAGGATAGATCAGTTCAAAGGTGTCTCTTGACAATAGTGTTCTTGGAATGGTTTCGCTCACCTTGTTAGGGAATTTTAAAGCAGAGCATTTACAGCCTACCAAGAAGCGGTATCTTATTGCTGTGTTCTCCTTTTCCTTTCTTTGGAGTGCTAATTTCAGCCCACAAATTCTTTTTGTTTCTTTTCACTTGGATGTTGATTTAAATGTCTTTGCAAATTAATTCCCATTGTGAAGCAGAAGTGACCAAAAAAGATTGCATTCCAACAACAACAAAGAAAATCACATGAAAAAAGATTTGGTAGTTTTTTTTCCTTCAAAACTTTGCCTAAGATTTGATCTGAAGTGCACAAATGCATTTAAATGTTGAATCCTGTAGTTAAATTTAGAGTAAAATGCATTGAATCAAACTCTTCATTGCCTTCAGCAGTGCTTAGTATTCAGCTTTTCCTTCTTGTGTCTGCCTCTGAATAAGTTCTTATTTTTGGCAAAGATTTACTTTTTAATCCATAAAAAGAGGAGGAAGTGGAAAATATAAGTGCCCATGTGAATTTTTTTTTTTTGCTTTTCCAGTAAGTGGTCATTTTTGGCTTTGTTATGTAAAAGTTTGAAATATTGTGTTTTTATAATTGCATTTTTGGAATCTGTATGGGCTTTTCTGGATTTTTGTTTGTGGTATGACAGCTCTGACAAGACAGTCTACTGATTTGCCTCAGATGAATCATTTTTCACAGCCTCAGTCACACACGCAGGAAACAAGGCAGCTGCATTAAGAATACACTGTACTGTACTGAAGTAGGTGTGCGAACTAGCTAAATGGGCATATGCAAAGGGGAGTAATCAGGGGCATGCTGTCATCCTGAGGGAAGGGGATGGGTTGAGGGGTGTCCTACAGGAAGTCAGGACTGGGTGAAGGAATTGCAAGTGTGCTTATTACATGTGAAAACGACAATACGTGGGACTAGATTGTAAACACCTGGGAAGACCAAATGCCATTTAAAGTGACCCTAGCCAAAGAAATGGCAGCATCCTCAAGAGGGGGCACGGGAGAAATTTTACTGGGTACCCCCAAATGAAACAACTTATGCCTTATGATTTAACTATGATGAATTTCAAACTTCAAATTGGTTTCCTCCCACCTCTCTACATGTTCCTTAACAACCTTTTCATGCTATTTTCATCAGAAAGGCAGAATGCAAGTTTATTTTAAAATTCACCAGAGATGAACATAGTAGAAATGAGGAAAAAAGGAAGGCAGGAGAATGAGGGAGAGGAAGGAAAGAGATACGTGCACATCTCATAGACAACTGTGGTCCAGCCTCCCCGTTGTTCTCCACACATACCTTTTCTGGTCCCTCTGGAACATATTTCACAGTCACAACTGCCTGCCTATTGCTGACTCAATTCTTTATGTTTCAGTTCAGAAATCTACTCACTGAGAATAATTTCCCTGAATCTCTCCGTCACCATAATTAGTCATCATGACCCTGTTACACATTTAACATAGCACTTACTATATAGAATTTAATTTTTCCTTCCCTGCCATACTGTAATATTTTTGATAGCATGGTTTGTCCTTTAGTCATCTTTGTATACCCAGACATTTTTTTCTAACATGAAGGGTCCACTTTCTTTATAACATTCTTTCACTGATTTGGTTTTCCAACTCTTAATTTGCCATGTGTCACATAAGTCTTGAAGTTTGGTTTCTTCATTTCTGAAATAACAGCTTTGAACCCAATAAAGTGTCTCTAAAGTCCCATTTGAGCTCTAAAATTTCTGACAATAAAAATGATTGGATATTTTGCAAAAAAAAACCCAAACACACAAAGTCTATTACAATGCCTGTCCCAGCTACCACCAGTTCTAAATTGCCCTAAATAATATTCAGACTTTTATGTTTGTTCTTTGTTTTTTGACTACATGACACCTCCTTACCCTTGGCTTTAGCTGTTGAGTCAGCAATAGTTACTCACCAGAAAGTGACATATATTAGGTTGTGCCACATGGAATTGTTGATATTTGTCCATTTTGACATATTCAGATGGTAGTTTCAGGTTGATCAAACTAATATTGGCTGTTCAGAGAAAGATGGCATAGGCTGGGATAAAAACTTGAATATGTCAAATCAGAATCCCTTTCCAGAATTGAGAAGTGGCACAAACAAAGAATAATGGAGTAAGCAGGATTTGTAGAAACTGAACATATGACTCAAGAGGTATGAAGAAGGATGGGGAAGGTGGTGCCATGGATTCCAGATAAGCTGAAATTGTAAGGAAACAGAGTCTCTTTGTAAGTAGAAAGCATAAGGTAATGAAAAACCATATACAATAAAGAGAAAGATTAAGGCAGTTGCACGAGGAACATAGAGTAGCTACTTAGAGAGCAGTCCTGTCATGTTAATGTTGGATGCACGTATGGGAATGCCAGCTAAGATCATTCTGTGTGTCCACTGCCATTCAACTACTACTCAACTGAGATGTGGTTTCCACACTTTTGTTTTCTTAAGAGTCCCATTTCCCTATAGCCCACCATAACGTGATGTCCCTAGAAGTAGGTACCATAACTTGCAGCCAAAGAAGTAAAACAAATATTAAAGCAAAATAACAAGAAAGGTTGTGAGGTCTCCATAAAAATGAGGTCTACAAAACAAGGGTCTTTGTGTGCCAGGCACTTTACACACATTATTGCCAAACCTAAAAGCAGCTCTGGAAGGATGTATTACTGGTCCTACTTTCCAGATAAGGAAACTGGAGCACAAAGGCACACATCTAGTAAGTGACAGAGGTGAATTCGACCCAGGTCTGTTGGTTTGAGCTTTTTCCACTATGGCACACTGCGTCCTCACCTCCCAAAATAGAAAGTGATGTTAGAATTAGAAAAGTTTAGTTTTTCTGTCTTCCTATTAGTTATATATAAATTATCCACTCACCTAGAAAGATATGAATGTTTCTCCATTTAGCCATGGTACTGGCATACCAGTAGTTATTCCCTAATGAATCAAATATTTGCAGCAGCCCCGAGCCTCCAAGTAGGATATATAACTTTTGTAGTGCTAAATGCCTTTTGGCTTTGGGCTAATGCTCTGGAGACAAGCATAAGCATAAACCATTTTATTTTGTCTTAAAAAAGAAAGGCCATTTGTGGCTCCATGGGAATATCACCGTCTGACCAAAACAAAACCAGTGAGTTCTCTCTAATCTGGGACACTTAACCTAAATTAGTTAATAGTCAGAGTATACTTTAAAAAATCTGTTGTGCTTGGAAAATTGGATATCCATATCTAAAAGAAAGGAAGAGGACCCTTGTACAAAAATTAATTCAAAATGGATCAATGACCTAAATATAAAAACTAGAACTAAATATAAAAACCTAAAGGAAAACATCTTCAGGATATTGTGATTGGTGGTGGATTCTTGGACCTTATATCCAAAGCATGAGCAAACAAAAGAAAAAATAGATAAATGGGACTGCCTCAAAATTAAACACTTTTGCTTTTCAAACAATTTTGTTAAGAAGGTGAAAAGACAGCCAACTTAATGGGAAAAAATCTTCGCAAACCATATATCTGATAAGGGATTGATCTCCATGTTATATCAAGATATCACACAACCTACTGACAAAAAGATAAGCAATCCAATTTTAAAAAATGGGCAAAAGAATTGAACAGAAATTTTCTGAAGTAGAAATACAAATGGCTAAAAGATGCAAGAAAAGATGTTCAACATCACTAGCTATTAGAGAAATTCAAATCAAAACCACAATGATAAATCATCTCACACCATACAGAATGGCCATTATTTAAAACAAACAAATGAAACAAAACTGAAAACTACAAGTGCTGGAGAGCATGTGGAGAAATAGGAACACTGCTTCACAGTTGGTGGAAGTGTAAAATGGTACAGCATTTGTGCAAGACGTTTTGGCAGTTCCTCAGAAAACTAAACATAGAACTGTCATATGGTCTGGAAATCCTACTACTATTAATAGGAATATATTCAGAAGAACTGAATGCAAGGATATGAACAGATACTTGCACATCGATATTCACTGCTATACTATGCACAACTGCTAAAAGATGGAAACGAAGTATCCATCAACCAATGAATGGATAAACAAGATGTGGTATAGTCACATGATGGAATATTATTCAGCTGTAAGAAGAAATCAATTGGGGAAGCATATGGCAACATAGAGCAACCTTGATAATATTATGTTGAGTAAAATAAGCCAGACACAAAAGGTCAAATATTGTATGGGCTCAATGATATGAACTAAATACAATAAGTAGACTTACTGAGTTCAACCTGAAGTGTAGGTTGGTGGGAGATGGAATATGAAATGAGAAGGGGGAGACAACGCTGGATGTATGTAGAATGTTTAATAAGGTCAAATGTAAATATGTGATAATGGTTGGAATTGATGCTAACACATTATAATGAATGTAACAAATACTCTTGATTTATGGACCTGATTATAGCTGCAACAAATAGTCTAGGGAGATTAATGTTAGTTGGAGGACAGCTGGAGGATAATATAGGGAAAGTATAACAATGATTTTGGCAGTAGATGAGGATTGTGGTTAATAAAATATATACAGGAATGTTCTACTACAGGATTTTAAGAATGTGGTGATACGTGGGAAAAACATAACTAACAATTTGTAAACTATAATTAACAACAACATTGTAATGTCTTTGTAGCAAAAGCAAAGTTGGTACTATATTAATGCTAAAGGTAAAAAAAAAGAATATCGGGTATGGTTTTGTGAGATATAAAGATGATTAAAAAATTTTTTCTTCATTTTTTTCATTAATAAGGATACCTAGGCTATGTTATTTAAGTAATCTGTGTTTATCTGTATATATTTCTGAAAACTGGAGGAAAAATTGAGGTAGTAGTTGGAATTAGATGAGATAAAAATGTCTGGACAAAACATTTAAAGAGTAATGAATGCTTCCTTAACTTCTTGAGTTGCCCTTTTCTGTTATTTTATTTTTTTGAATTGGAAATAAAGTTATTTTTAAAAATCTCTTACATTAACTAAAAAAAAGATATTGACAGAATAGCCAATGTATTCAGGCACTTTTCTGGGGGCTAAGGATACAGCAATGGACATGAGAGACAAGGTCCTGCTCTCATGGAATTTATGAGTGTGAATGGGATTGGGGGGTTGGTGAGTGGGACTGGGGGTGGATTGGGCAGTCCATGGAGCTGGGGGAAGGGCTGGATGAAGAAACAGGTGAATGTGTGACTTGGTGAACTCTGGGGAGCCTGAGAACTGTGATTGAGAGTACAATTACAGGAGTGTTCTTTGGGCAAATATGTCAGGGTGGTATCACCACAGCAGGGTGTCCGTGGTGGGGGATGTGTGGGGAAGGATGCCTCTGTGGAAAATGAATAGTGTTTATGTGGTCATAAGGTATTTTCTCAGTGGGTGGAGACTCATACAATAACATATACAATATTAAACTCTCATTCTGGGGAGTACTGCTACTGTCTCAAATAGAGCTTTGACAACCTCTAGAGCAGGGTTTCTTAACAAGGGATCCATGAGCTTGAACTGAAATTCAAAAAAACATTATTCTTGTGGGGATATATTGGTATGGGCGTGTTATATTTATTAAATAGTACACAGTACAGTGTGGACTTGGTAAGGGGTCCATGGTTTTCACCTGCCGGGCAAAGGGGTCCATGGAACAAAAAGGTTAAGAACCCCTGCTCTAAAGTATATAAACAGTGTCTAATAAAAGAAAACAGACAAATATGCTAAGACTCAATAGTAATGCTTGTACTTATGAAACTTATTCCTGTAAAATGGAAACTTAGCCTGATAATAAATATTGCTTAAGAGTTACCTCCTGAAAACCTCCTTGTTACTCAGATGTGGCCTCTCTCTAAGCCAAACTCAGAAAATAAACTCATTACATTCTCCCTGATATGGGACATGACTCCCAGGGATGAGGCTCCCTGGCAATGTGGGATTACAACCAAGCGCTAAACAGCAAGGCGTTTGGAAAAAGACCTTGACCCAAAGGGGCACACATTAAACACGAAAGAATTTTCATGGCTGAGATTTCAAAGGGAGTTGGAAGGTCATTTCAATTGTTACCCTTACGCATGTCTCAGGCAGAACTCACTAACTGCCACAGTAAACACAGCCTCAAACATGGGTGCTCCTGAGAGCTCTAGAAATGTGTGGACGCGACAGCCTCGTGAAATCGGCACCCCATCGGTGGGCCTTATTTTGGAATGTATGATAATAAGTTTCCCGAATATAACAAAGTTAGAATCATTTATAATTTCTCCACTACTACCTCTTTTATCTGAACGTATAATTAGCTCTGTACTCAGTAAATATATTCCATGGAATGGGTGTAGCTCAGTGCTGCTCCCTCTTTTATTTGATCTATTCTAATGCCAGTTCAGCCAAGAATCTCAGCAGAGCTATGACCAATACCTACTCTCCAGTTCATTGGACTCACCCAGGCCAACTAACGAAAGAATGATCCCCCCCAAAAAACAAGTATTTAAAACTGCAAACCAAACAGTTCCTTCCATCTGCCCCATAAGACATAAGCCCCCTCCCAATCTGAAGCAGAATGGGCACCATCACCCAAAAGCCTCAAAACTGAGGAAAAGAGCAAACATATGAGGTAGAGGTAGAATGCAACCAGATCAAAGTAGACTTATTGTTATCACAGTAACAGAAGAACTTGTAACACTGATATAAAGATAGTGGTTACCAGAGGTTTGGAAAGGAGGGGGAGGGAAGAATAGGTGGAACCCAGTGCATTTTTAGGGCATTGGAATTTTCTGCATGATATTGCACTGGTAGATATAGGCCTTTATACATTTTGTCAAAACCTGTAAAACTGTACATTACAAAGTATAACACATAATACAGACTATGTCTAGACCTTGGTTAGTAGCAATGCTTCATTCAATACTGGTTCATCAATTGTAACAAATGCACCATACTCATGTAAGATGTTATTAACAGGAGAAAAATGTGGAAGGGGGAAGGGGCGGGTTATGTGGGAATCCCCTATAATCTTGATATTACTTTTCTGTAATCTAAAACTTCTCTAAAAATAAAGTTTACTATGTAAGAAAAGTGACGGAAGTAGATTTTAAAAAACAAAAGAAACAAGTACAACCATTTTGGATAATATTAGGTATCATAACTTCAAATTTTGAAAAGAAATGAGATGTAACATAGAGAGAGGGAGACTATATTAGATATTGTGGTTATATTTAAGACTTGAATGATGAACAGAAGCAGGTCATATAATATAAAGATAGAGAAAAGAAATTCTCAGTGCAAAGGTTCCAAGGCAGGAACAACCCTAACATGTTAAAAAGAACATCAGAAGGGCAGTGTGACTTGAGCAAGATTTGTGAAGGGAAAGGTTGGAGAAGATAAAGGTAGCTGGGAACAGATTAGGTAGAAACTCATAGGCCACATAAAAAGTTGGGATTTTACTCTAAATACAAACCTGGAAATGTTAATGGATTTAAGCATGGGGAATGAGCTAAGGGCACATGGATCTTGGGTGATCACCCAGGAAGACAATCTGTATCTACTTGCATCCATCTCTGTTTAGGGCCTCGTGACATCTATCATTTTGGTGATGAATGTATCACTCATTATCTAGTGCTTGGTCCTCAGGCTTGTAGGACAAAATTTTATTTTTCCATCACATTAAATGAAAATACATCTCTTAGTTCTAAACATTTAACCAATCAAGGACTTAGAGGCCTGCATATAAAAACAGAATATCCATATATTAATTTCCAATGAGAACTTACCAGAGGGTCCAAAATTCTCCAAGTCTGTTTGCTACAATTTCTGGCATTTATTGCTGTTTTGCCAATGAATGGGGAATAGCTGAAATCTTTTGGCTAAAATGCTCTCTCCCCTGGATAGTGCTCAAATGAGCACAAGGCACGTTTGCCCCTGACATTCTCCCAGGCCATAGTTCATGATAAGCTTGCCTGCCTTCTAAGGGAAATATTATTTCTATAGATTGCATATATACAATCAGATAGTGATGAAGTTTGTTGGCCATTCTGCCTCTTTCCAATGACTTCGCATATCTATTCTCTGGTTACATATTGATCTTTCAGTGTAAATCTTTTATTCTTCATGTCCAGCTCTTACAAGTTCACCTCCCTGTAACCACTGAAAACTGACAGTGACTAGAACAAGCAGAATATAGTGCTAAATCAAATAACCTATCAAATGACTATTGACATTCTGACTCTGAAAGAGTAGGCATGCTCACTATTGGAAAGTTCAGGCTTTTTGGAAGTGGTTGACTCTTCCCCCCAACACCTGCTCCCTCTGCCTTCCGCCCTAGAATCTATTTCCCTCAGCGTTGACACTCTTTCTTATTATGTTGATTACAGAGAACAGGCTTGTTCCTGACTCACGCTAGACCCACAAGTATATTCAGCTCAAGGAAGCCATCCCTGACATGAATTCTTCATTTAGAAATCAGTGTTTTCATTCTTATCTCTTACTATGGGTCCTCAAATTGTACCTGATTTATTCTGACCTCAATTCATGTGATATAGACTCACAGAATTTCAGAAATGGTAATTCCCTTGTGAAGCACGTAGCTAATCCCCACACTTACAGATGCAGACTGAGGCTCTGAAAGGTAAAACAACTTGCACAGCTTTGAGAGCTGGTTCATGACAGAGACAGAAACACTATCCAGGTTTCCTGTTAACTGGTTCAATATCCTTCGACAAAATCTTACCAGTGTTACCTATTTCCTCAGGGCCCTGCCAGGTGCTAAATTAGATGCAATCTATTTATTTGAGTTGGGTTTGTTATGGTTGATCACAGCTTGATGTAATGTCCCTTAGATAACAATTGCTTAATGGAAAGACTAACTGGGAAAACATGGTGGGCCGAAGGGGCAGTGTTTGGGACAGGATTTACCACAATGTCAAACTGACCCTTCCATGTGAAATGTACTGGCCTGTAGTGACACCAAAGAGGCAGCCCATGCAGAGCTCATAAGCCCTTATGGGTGGTAAGTGCTGGGCATGCAACACAACTCTGGTTATGGGAGGTGTGAAGAGAACCAGAGTGAGCAGTGAGGACTAAAACTGAAAATAAATGGTGAGAAAAATCCAGAGATTTCATGAAAAACTGCAGTTATGATGAAGCAAAAACTAGGAGTAAGATGAAGTAGCAGAGGAATTAAGGTAAAAAGAAAAAATATATATATATGTATGAAAGAATGAGCTATTTGATAATGATACAGAGAGAAGCAATGACACAGAATCTTAATTACTAATCACTGGAAGAAAAGTGGGTGAGTCATGGTTACTTGCTCTGAGTACATCCAACTACTGAATCCCATTTCTGAGTACTGGCTATTGGACTGTATGGCTGAAAGGCCATCCCTGGATTCTTATGAGATTACTATTTCCTTATTCCCAAGTGTACCATTTTATTATGGCATTATATAAATAATTCAGGAAAATTTCTATGTATGTCTATGAAAGTATCCCAATGCTGTATGCAAATTACCCTTAATGGCAAATGGCTATTTTAATTATATAATAGACTGACCTTTTGAGGAACTCCAGTGATGCTGATATGTCTTCTGTTTACATCAGCCCATATCAAAGGATCAGACTTAAATGGCTATACATAGATTTCATGTTTTCAGCCATCAAGGAAGATCTAAAGAAGCATACATTTCTAGGGATGGATAAGAGTCATTGTAGAAGAGTGGAAAGTCATTTGAAATAATCACCATGTTGCAGCCTGAAGGTGTTTCACATGCCTTTATTGGTAAAGGGAATCATAGAGAGTAAAAAAATTCAATGAAAACAAGTATGATTACCAAATGATTATATCCTCCAGATCTTCTAATTCAGCAACATTGTGGTGTATGGGATGAAATGTGTTCCACAAAAAGATATGTGGAAGTCCTAAGCCCAAGTATCAGTGAATGTGATCTTATTTGGAAATAGGGTCAATGTGGTTAGAATTAGTTAAGTTAAAAGGAGGTCACACGGGAGTAGAGTGGACCCTTCATCCAAATGACTGGGGTTCTTCTAAGAAGGGGAAGAGAGACACAGACACAGAGGGGAAAGCCACGTGCATGGAGATGGAGGCAGAGGTTGAAGAGCTGAGCACCAAGCCAAGCCCTGGTCCACGAGGAGTGCCAGTGAAACCACCCGGCACCAGGCAAGGCCAGGAAAGCTTCTCCCTTACAAGTTTCAGAGAGAGTGTGCCCCACTGCCACCCTGATTCCAGACTTCCAGCTTCTAGAACCATGAGGCAATAAATTTCTGTCGTGTTAGGCTACCCAGTTTGTGATACTTTATTATTTTATTGGATGTTCTCTTTAAAAAAAAAAAAAAGAGAGAGATGCCTATTGTCCAACTATAAAAGCACTGCCTTAATGAAAATTCTTCTTGCTACCAAGTGCATTTCTATTGCAAACGCTTCCCACCACCCACATCCATGCCTTTCTGCAGGTGAGCATGCCCATCTATATATTACAGAGGCAGATAAAATGGGAGATAAATGCAGTCAGAGGGAAAAAAAAAAGCAGAACTGGCAATGGAACATTACATCTGTTATTTCAACTGCCCCTTGATAAAGTTGTTGATTATTCTCTTTTTAAAAAATTGACTTTGACCTGAAACCCAGGGAAATTCTTGAATTCCCAGTAGCTTTAATTGTTTCTAAATTAAAATTCAGGATGACATTAATACTGAATGGCTCCTGGGCAATGTTTCTTTGCAGGTTAAACATGTTTTGCCCTGAAGGCTGCAGGTCATAAGGTATAGATACCCAAATGAATGAAATTGGTGATCCCAACTAGTCTATAGTGGATATTAACATATATCACCAAACTACCTTAGAATGCGATGCTGTTTGCAATATCAGTCTCTCTGTCTTCAGGAAATTGTTGCTAGTGTGGGAAAAGGAGGACAAGGAGGAGAATTGAAGAGTCTGGGAGTGGGGAAAGGTACAGTAATAAGACTGAAAATTAGAACATTCTCCTCATCTATTCTTGGCATTCCTTCACTTTTTTAAAAGCAGGAAAGAGAAACAGCACCTCCTTTCTTAGCCTCAGGGAAGCATAAAGAGCAGTGTCCTCTGAGTTCGCTAGGACATTTCTATTTTTCTCTCAGGTGTTTCTGATATTTTGTTACCAGAGAGAAAAGATTTCTATGAAATTTTTAAAGTTTAAAATCAGCACTTACCAATAACTGCCAACTGTAACTCCCCAAAAGCTAAGAAAAAAAAGAAAAAGAAAAAGAAAAATCAGCATAGTTATTGAAGAGAAGACTAGATGGAGAAAGCTCTAATCCTTTAGGAGTCAAATGAAATCTACGTTTCTGTGCTATTATGTATAGAATAAAAAGGCCAAAGTCATGGGCATTAGCCCCATAGGGGCCAGTTAGCTGGACTCAAATTCAAGGCCACAGAATATATATCTAACTTTGCTGTTGGCACTTAATTATATCAATGACCATCAGGAGGAATAGAAAGTGTCTTCTCAGTATCCATTGTGATATTACCTAACACTTTCAGTGTGTGTAATTGTCAAAATAATTGATGGCAATTTAAAAATTATATTAATTTTAAATATAGGCTTATTTGCACAAACTGCCATATAAATGTAATGTTTATAAAATACAACTAGGTATTGCTTTTACAGAGGGAATTTTGGAATTTTATCCATGCAAAGCTAAGTTCAAGTAGTCTACTTTTTTCTTCATAATTCATACAGTGGTTTTTCTCCCTGTAGCATTTTCCATTACAAAAGAGTTTATAAATATCTATTAAATACTTAGGAGGTTAAAAAAGCCATTAACAATTGTTTTAGCATCTCTTTTCTAAATTAGCTCATAGCCAAATATTAGTCATTACCTTTCTTAACTATGTCATCTTAGAACCAGGGAGAAGTACCTACTAAGACTTACTTTATCTTCAACCCTAGTATAATTTTCATTGTTTTAAAATAAGGCATAAAATGATATTACAGTGTTACAGAAAAACTAGAGTTTCAGGATTAAGCCAAATTATCATAAAATACTATAAGAGAAATTTATGCTAATCACAGGAAATGTTTAATATAATTTCAAAATTACTAATTCAAAATGAAAAACTAAGCTTTGCATACTGATAAGGTGCTGGGTGGCAATACCAACTGTTGAATCAATCGAAATAAAGATAAACATGACACAATATTACAAATGTGTTAAAACATAGCTTTCTGTCTCATCTATAACTATTTTTGTACATATTTTTAAACAGCTAGCTAATTACTATTTAGCAAATGCCATCTTCACAATATACTGACAAGGGTTGAGAAGAATAGGTATCACTTCCTTTTTTCAAAGTCCAAATATGCTCAAGTTTCTTTCCAAGCCTGCAGACTAATGCAGGGAATCCTAGAGGACTGAGGCTGCAAGTTGACAGAGCCTTTCTAAGCTCTCGAAGTCAGTAGGAAGAGGCCCAAGGTATCTGTGCTTCCTTAAAAAGTTCATATGAGGAGATAATAACGAATTCATGTACTTACTATGTACGAGCACTGTTCTATGCACTTTACTTAGAGTACCCTGTTTAATTCTCACAAAACTTCCCATTAGGTAGTTGAGGAAATGGAGGCTAGGAGAAGTGTATTAACTTGTCCTAAAGTTTACACAGGTAATAATTATGATAGAGTCAGGATTCGCCTCTTTACACTGCTTTCTCATGACCAGATTTGAGCACAAAGCTCTGCATCACTCCCTCAAGGTGTATGCAAGCCCACCTCTGGAGAGAGAGGATATACAGCCTAGAGAAGTGGCTTTTATCCTTGTTCCCTTAAAGCTCATTTCAGGCAAGAAAGCCAAACAGTCAAAACAACTGAGGTAGAATGGGTGACTTAACAATAGGAATTTATTGGCTCATGGTTTCAAAGGCTAGAAGGCTTGCTTCCTCCCTGATTGGTATCTTCCGGCTGGCTGGTAGTTTGGGGGATTCCTCTATTTTTCTGTCATTTGGCAGTGAACACAGCAGTGTCTTCTCCTTTCTCTTCTGGCTTCCAGGGATTTTTGGCTTTTGGCTGTTCCCCATGGTGTCTCTTTCCATATGCCTTTCTCTCTGCTTATAAAGGACTCCAGTAACCCAGATTAAAAGCAAACCTGATGTATGGGCCACTCCTTAACTGAAGTAATATCTTGAAGGGATTTATTTACAATGAGTCCATACACACTAGAATGCAGACCTGGTGGGGAACTAACTGTGGTACATGGTGCAATCCCCCACACCCTGGTTTATATTTAAATTCCATCAGGAGGAAATCCAAGCATGATGATGGCATTATAAGAGTAGTAAATAGGGAAGTGGACTTGGCCCAGTGGTTAGGGTGTCTGTCTACCACATGGGAGGTCCATGGTTCAAATCCCGGGCCTCCTTGACCCATGTGGAGCTGACCCATGCACAGTGCTGATGCGCACAAGTAGTGCCCTGCCACACAAGGGTGTCCCCTGCGTACGGGAGCCCTATATGTAAGGAGTGCACCCTGTAAGGAGAGCTGCCCAGCACGAAAGAAAGTGCAGCCTGCCTAAGAATGGCACCACCCACATGGAGAGCTGACACAACAAGGTGACACAACAAAAAGAAACACAGATTCCTATGCCCTGACAACAACAGAAGTGGACAAAGATGACGACGCAACAAATAGACACAGAAAACAGACAATCAGGGCAGGGGGGTTGGGGGGGAAGGGGAGAGAAATAAATAAATAAATCTTTAAAAAAAATTTTTAATTAAAAAAAATATTGCTGCTATTTATGCTAAAATTTAAAAAAAAGAGTAGTAAATAAGATGAGGGATATGCAAAAGGTAGAAGGAAAGGAGTATCATGGAAAGGTAAAAACAGGAAAGATAATCCATATGAATTTCATTGCTTGTATATTCATGGCACATCTTTCTTCCCTGTGGAAATGGAAAGCAGTGTTGTGATCACTAGGTTAATGTGTCAACTTGGCCAGGTAATGATACTCAGTTGTTTGGTCATTCCATGGACTTTAATCATCAGTGAGTTGATTGCTTAGATGGCTGGTTACATCTACAATCAACTGAAGAGATTGCCATCAGTAATGAGTGAAGTCTCATTCAATTAGTTGAGGATCTTAAAAGGGGAAGTGATTTCAGCATTCAAAGAGAGAATCCTATCTCTACTTCAGACAGCCAGTGTCTCCTGGGAACTCATCAAGGACTTTTATCAGAGCCCCTAGTTTGCAGCCGGCCCTGTGGAATTTGGACTTGTGTATTCCCACATGTATTAGTCAGGGTTCTCTAGGGAAACAGAATCAACAAGGGATATCTGTTGATAATAAGAGATTTATCAGAGTCTCTCATGCAGCTGTGGGGATGCACAAGTCCAGGTTCCTCAGACAGGCTGCAGCCAGGAGCTCTGATGAAAGTCCAATGAAGATTCTTGAGGAATTCTGGTAGATGTTGGCTGTCCAAAGATTAGCTGGGAAATTCTCTCTCAATGCTGGAATCACTTCCCCTTTTAAGGGATTCGACTGATTGGGTTAGGTGTCACTCACTGCTGGTGGCAATCTCCCTGATTGATGTAATTGTAACCAGTTATCTGTGATTTACCATTGCAGTAAAGTCAATGGTGACTAAAGTCCATAAATGCCCTTGTATTACAGTTAGCCCAGCCCTTCCTTGACCAAACAACTGGGCACAATTACCTGGCCAAGTTGGCAAAATAGCCTAACCATCACACCACAGTAGTGTGAGAGTTTATTTAGATAAAATCTCATACTATTTACAGATACCTCCTGTCAGTTCTATTTCCCTGGAGAACCCTAACTAATACAATTGTCATAATAATTACGTGATATTACATTATACTATTGTCTTAAAACATCGAAAAACTGGCAATATTTTGTTTTATTTTAAACAATTATGCTAAAGGTTAGTCAGCATTTCCTGTGAAAGAAACAATAATATTTAGCCAAATAGTTTTTAAAAAGCAGACAATAAAAAATAACTTCAATAATTCATATTAATTCAAGTCCTATGGTTAATAAGGCAAATGGAGTGCTCTCAGAGGGGATAAAAGCACATAGCGGTGGCATCAAGAATTTCAAACTACTTCTGGCAAAGGATAGAATAAGTCCAAAATACCCCCTAACTACCTACTACTCATACTTTACATTTGGGATACACTTAATATCATCCTAATTTTGCAGATGGTAAGCTAAATATAGCACCTATACAATTATAAGACAAACAAGCAACTGCTTACATTCTTCTTTGTTGTTATGGTATTTAGTCATCCAATTTGTCTGAAATTTTCACCATATTAAGCTTACACTCATTTGGTCAGGTCCAGAAACAGTGAGCTTGTGACTCAGCAATTAGACTGTTGCAAAGCTAAATATATATCAAAGTTGAATAACAGATTATGGATTGGATCACCAAATAGGATGATGAATAGTCCATTTGAATTGTTAGATAGATAACTGATTCAGTAGAGATCAACCTGATAAAGTATGAATACATGTCCATTTTACTAACATTAGTTAAGTAATGCATATGTAATATGCGATAGGTACTGTTCCAGGCTCTAGCGATAGGATGGAGAATAAGGCTTCCCTCTGAGTTCTAAAATTCTACTGGCACTAGGAAAAAATTTTCCTGAGGCTAACAAGACTCACTTTGATTTTATATAATTACGCAACCTGTTCTAGCATCATGGTACTCTCTCTGAGAGCGGAGAGCAAAGAATGGGATGACTTAGCTTCCTAATGGAGAGGAGGAGGACTCTTTAGGCTGAGCTTTAATGAATGAGTAGAAAAGAAGGTGAAATTGCATTCCCTTATTCATTCATTCACTCATTCACTCCAGCTGTGTACTGAGCATCTATTACGTACCAAGCACTTCTTTAGTTTTAAGGCTATATTATGGTGATCAAGACATGGTACCTTCCCTCAGGATGCTTAGTCTGGTGGGGACTAAACCTCCAAGTATGGAAAGAGTCCTTTCCCCCAACAGTACACATGCACACATTTGAAAAAGCATGCTGAATTCAGGGAAAGATAAAGAACCTTGTGTGGCTGAAGAATAAGGGACATGGAGAAATATGAGGGTCTTAATCCCATCTGTCCTCCTTCTCCTCTGCTGTTGTACTTCCTCCAGGTGCTGGTTATTTGCATCTGAGACACTGCAACAGCATCTTAACTGGCCTTTCTACCTCCGATTTCACTAACTTCTAAATAATGCCATATAATGTTTACTTCAAAGGCTGTCATTTCTTTTAGGATGCATACCTCAGCAGGGCATTCAAGGCCTTTTATGAACTTGTCCCTACTCACCATTCTTCTCCCAAGACCTCTCCACCCACACACTGCTCTTTCTTGCACCTTCTGTTTTCATTCTACCAAACACATTGGTCCAGAGTTCGCAAGCTTCACTTCTGGTAACTGGAATGCTTCCTCACCTTTGAGGAATCTTTCCTTTAGCTTCCTTTACTCTTCTGGTCTGCAGAGGTACCCATCCATGTCCTTCCATAAATGTATATGGTTACATCTACCAGAGAAAAGGCTGTGCTATATTATACTACATATTCTCTTGCCTGTGTTCTTCATTCAACCTGCTTCCCCTGGAAATAGGGGCCATATCTTTTGTTTCAGCAATATCAACACTTTGTATCATGCCTGAAAATAGTAACTAATCAAACATATTTGTTAATGAATGAATGAATGAATGGTTGATTAGCATGTTTGATTAGGGTATTTTAGATGCTATGCTAAAACTTCATCCTCTATACCAGTGGTCAGCACACTTTTCCTTCAAGAGCCAAAAGTAAATATTTTAAGCTTGGTTTTTGTCACAAATACTCAACTCTATCACTGTAGTTTGAAAGCAGACTTAGTCAATATGTAAATGGATGGACATGGCTATATTCTGGTAAAATTTTATTGGTTAGCCTCTGGGCTGTAGTTTGAAGACCTTAGCTATATGCTAGATCTGGTCCACAAACACATTTTGTTTTTGTTGAGAGGCAATTCTCCATGGGTCTCTCCTGTTTCTGCACTTCATGCAAACAGAGGCACTGCTACCTTTGATCCAGACTATCTTTACAAGGATGTTTGTACAGCCAGCAGCCTTGGAAAATAAAAATGGTGTCTCCTCTAGAGAAAAGGGAAGACATGCTTACTGCCCATTATAAAAGATTCAGGCTCCAGGAGCTCAGGCTTACTCTCATTTCACACAACCCATTATATATGCACTTGCCCCCTGTGCTCTTCATGCCATCCTTTGGAACTTGTACTCAGGGAACCAGAGCAATTGCTGA
The DNA here is from genome assembly GCF_030445035.2 of Dasypus novemcinctus. NCBI lineage: Eukaryota > Metazoa > Chordata > Mammalia > Cingulata > Dasypodidae > Dasypus > Dasypus novemcinctus. Next base: position 38,464,148 of record NC_080692.1, on the reverse strand, counting down.
CACTCTGGCTACTGCTTGTACTGTGAGTAATAAAATCCTTTAACTCTTGTATCTTCTGCCAGCATCCATGCAGCTGTAACCAACTAACTTGTTAGCTCCTAAGCAGGGTAAAATGCCAGACCCTCCATAGTTCTTGATAATTTTTCCTACACCATACTTGAAACAATTTGAGTCAATTATTTACAGTTGACTTTACTTCTTAAAAATCCTAATTTTTGCTTCTTCTTGAAAAATTGAAATATCTAACAACATTTGGCCTGTGTTTCCATGTGACAGCAAATGGCAACAACTAAGTGGCAGCTGTCTCCATAGTCCCCACAACTCTGTGCTCTGTCCAGGCCCACACTGCTTGCTTCACTGATTTATATTCCTTATCTGGCTCATGTGGGCATTGGGTTTGTGACCCCTGCTTGAGGCAATAAGGTGACATCAAATGTATTTGAAGTTGGAATGAGGTTAAATCTGTGTTTTAGAAAGGCAAATCTGTTGGTAATGTGTAAATGAAGTATAGTGAAGGGAAACCAGAATCAAGTGTTGGAAGATATGGTAATATACCAGAAAAAAATATGATAAGGGCTTATACTAATATAATGACAGGTGTAATAGATAAAGAAGAAATTATAGCAGAGAAATTTTCAACGTGAAATTGTCAAGTTTTGCTGCCATATTTGGTCTATCTTGAGTGGGAAAGAAAGGCACTATGAGTTATGCAAAGGTTTTTAGCTTGAGAACTTGAGTGATCCAGCAGATGATGATGCCTTTAGTTAAGAGTGAAAACAGGAGGAATTCAATATAGCTTTGATGGAATAGGAAGTTCACAGAGAAGGCTAAGGACCTGACAAGCTAAAGGAGCTTAAAGAAGACTCAGGAAGAAATGTTAATAAGGCACTGAGTCTGTAGGTTGTCTATGGATAAACTTTAGGTTATCTGTAAAGCCTAAGATATTAAATGCTAAACTTACTATGGCTGTTGCATACAAGAGATGTTACAGAGACAGTTGATGCCTTTCATTAGATTCTCAAAGGGGCCTGTGATAATTCTATAGAAAAATATTGCCTGGAGTTGTAAATTTGGGAATCACCCAGAAGATGGTGGACAGCACCATTTGGAATATGTCTCTGGAAAGACAGTAAGCAGAGAAAACTAAGTAAAAGTCAAGGAAGAAACAAACACAAAATATCATGTGGACACAGAAACGGGAAATTTTCAAGAAGGAATGTCGAGACTTCAGAGAAATTAATTAGATTAAGGCATTAAAAGAAACCATTATATTTGGTGACAGGTAACCTGGAACACGCATAGAAGCCAGGCTTTAGTGGGACTAAAAAATACATATACAATAAGGAAGATTAGAAAGTAGAGGCAGCAAAAGTAAACTACTTTGGGGGGTTGCCTAAGCATTAAGATGAAAGATTAAATTTAATAGAGTTGTGGGAATTATTGTGGTAGGGGGAAATGAGAAACTTGAATATGTTTTTAATTAAAAAGGAGACACCAAAGGAGGAAAGCAATTAAAGACTTTATAATAAGGGCAAAAAAATGTTAAAATGTGAGTATTTGTAGCATATTTAGATTCCTTATCTACAAAGAAATGTTCTGGCATTTTCACTTCTCCCTACCCATGCCCACATTCTCATCTTCACTTTAGCCTTATCAGCCATTTAGGGGTAATCAGTTGGGAGAGAAACAAATAAGATTGGGAGACTTGCATCACAAAGGGTGGGTATTTACTGGAGAGAGGAACATGGAATAAATTTGAGGGAAAAAGAAAAGTAGAAAAGGGAAAAGACCCTTCCAAGAGAAAATTAATGGCAGGGAATTAAAGTGTGGGAGGTATAATGACAGGTGTACATTTACACCGTGGAGAAAGGGAGGTTTCAAGGCAGTTACAGATGTGAGAAAATGGTAGTGTAAGATGGATACGAAGAGGAACTCCTAATGTTGAACTAAATTTCCTTTCATGATTTTTGATAGCTGAAAGTAAAGATCTGGATTACTTCTCACTTTGATTGCTGAACTGTGTATCTTTGAGTCTGACACAGTATTTAAACTGGCCATTTGGGGTGGGAGTATTTATTTAAGTTATACAAAATGAGAGGGCTACTAGATTGCACAGCTCTGAGTAGGACCAGAAACTTCCTTTCCATCCATGCCTTTACTTCATACTTCCTGGTCCCCAAATCCTAGTACAGAAGAGCAGTAGTGTTCAGGATAACAGGATGAATAATTTTGAAACCAATAGTAGAGAAAAGATATAAGTGGTGGAAAGGACATTTTCATAACCATTATCTCATTTCCTAAAAGCCAGGAGCATTGAAAAAAAGAAAGATGGCAGAATGATAGCCTTCTTTGCATGCTGATTAGATTTGTACTCATTATCAACTCTGTTTCTTCCCACCCAAGACTGGGGAAGGTGAAGAAAGCCCCGACATGGGAAAAACACAAAACAAAAAAAGAAAAAGAACATTTATGAGTGAAGCAAATCTAAGAAAGGGAGAAAAGTAAGAAAAATGCCATTTGGTCATTGCTCTTTCCCCTTCCCCTCCGATGAAATCATCCGTATTTACCCTGCCTGCCCTCCTTAAACTATTTGAGGGAATGATAGGAGAGAAGTTATTTTAACTTGGCACTACACACTTCAACTTCAGCCTGCATCTTCCAACCTTAGAAAGTCAATTTAACTTGTCATTCTTTTTATATCACTTGGTTCTAATCCTTAATGTGAGACTGCTTTACCTCAAGATTCTGGATCTAGTGCCAGGGGCTAGGAGTTGGGGAAATTCCATCTTCCTCTGTCTATCCCATGGAACAGTTCTAGAATCTGTAAATAAGATTGCAGAAGGTAAGACATTCTTCTTACACCCTAAATTTACATACTAAATTCCTATTCCCATAGTCGTATACTTCCTGCCCTAAAGTAGTTTGGAGTCCTGAACAATCAATTTTTACATACTTAGACAATATCTAGCATGACCTATGCAGGAGCAGGTGGAGCAAGAAAGGAACAAGCTGCTTATTTCAAAGGCTTCAGTTTGTTTTCTACCCATTTAGTGAAATGTTGTCTTTGGATCACGTCATTACTTTTTTTTTTTTTTAAGATTTATTTATTTATTTCTCTCCCCTTCCTCCCCCCTCCCCCACCCCAGTTGTTTGTTCTCTGTGTCTATTTGCTGTGTCTTCTTTGTCCCCTTCTGTTGTTGTCAGCGGCACAGGAATCTGTGTTTCCTTTTGTTGCATCATCTTGCTATGTCAGCTCTCTGTGTGTGCGGCACCATTCCTGGGCAGGCTGCACTTTCTTTCACCCTGGGCGGCTCTCCTTACGGGGCGCACTCCTTGAGCATGAGGCTCCCCTACACGGGGTACACCCCTACGTGGCATGGCTTTCGGCACTCCTTGCACATCAGCACTGCGCATGGATCAGCTCCACACAGGTCAAGGAGGCCCGGGGTTTGAACCACGGACCTCCCATGTGGTAGATGGATGCCCTAACCACTGGGCCAAGTCCACCGCCACTTTTTTTTTAAGTTAGAGAAGTTGTGGGTTTACAGAAGAATCAGCCATGAAATACATGGTTCCAATATACCACCCTTTCATTAACAACTTGCATTGGTATAGTGACTGTTACAATTGAAGAAAGCATATTTTTATAATTGTACTATTAACTATAGTCCATGGCTTAATTTAGGATTAAATGTTTGCTTTGTTTGGTTCCATATGTTTTTACATTTTTATTCCAGTAACATATATATGACAGGAAAATTTCCCTTGTAACAACATTCCAATATATAATTCAATCCTTTTATTTTAAAATGTTGTGCTCTCATCACCACCATTCATTACCAAAATTTTCATTGTCCCAAATAGAAACTCTGTGCATTTTAAACCTTAACTCCTTATTCCATATCCCCACTCCATTCCCTGATAACCTATATTCTAGATTCTGACTGTAAGTTTGGTTATTCTAATAATTTCATATCGTAAGATCAGATAATATTTGTCCTTTTGTGTCTGGCTTATTTTAGCAACATGATATCTTCCAGGTTCATCCATCTTATCACCTGTATTAGGACATAATTCCTTTTAAGGCTGAGTAATATTTCATTGTATGTCTATACCATATTTTATTTTCCATTCATCAGTTGATGGACATTTGGGTTGCTTTCATCTCTTGGCAAATGTGAATAATGCTGCTATGACCATCAGTGTGTAAATATCTGTTCTGTCTCTGCTTTCAATTCTTTGGGGTATATAAGAGGGATTGCTGGGTCTTATGGTAAGCCTATACTTAATTATCTGAGGAATGTTATTCTACAGTGGCTACACCATTTTATATTCCCATGAGCAGTTAATGTTTCTATTTTTCTCCACATCCTCTCCAAACTTGAAATTTTCCATTTTTCTTTAAGTACCCATTCTAGTGGGTATAAAATGGTATCTCATTGTGACTTTGGTTTGCATTTCCCTAATGGCTAATGATGTTGAGCTTCCTTATACATGAATTTGGCCATTAGTGTATAATCTTTGGAGAAATGTCTATTCAAATATTTTGTCCATTTTGTATGATCTTTTCTCTTTTTTGTTGTTGAATTGAAGGATTTCTTTATAGACTCTGGATTTTAAACCCTTATTGGATATGTGACTGTCAGACATTTTCTCCCATTGTATAGATTTTCATTTTACCTTCATGATAAAATCCTTTAGTATGCAGATTTAAATTTAATATTCCTGAGGTCCCATTTATCTATTTTTGTGGTTTTTGCTTTGTACTTTGGGTCTAAGAAAACATTGTCTAACACATGGTCCTCACAAGGAGGTCCTGAATGGCTTCCTTATATTTTCTTGTAAGAATTGTATAGTTTTAGTTATTATGTTTAAGACTTTGATCCAATTTGAGATAATTTTTGCATATGGTATTAGGTAGGAGTCTGCCTTCATTCTTTTGCAAATAGAGATCTAGTTTTCTGAATATTTGTTGAAGAGACTATTCTTTCACAATTGAGTGGACTTGATACCCTTGCCAAAAATCAGTTGGTCAAAAATGTAAAGTTTGTTTTCTGAACTCTCAATTCAATTTCATTGGTCTATTGTTGGAAACTGAGGCACAGTGGCCTCACCAGGAGAGACATGCTGTCTCCATGGCTACACTTGCAACCTAAGGAATGTGATAATTAAGACTTCCCAGCAAATAGGATGAAGCTAATAAAGGCTGAAAGAAAAGATGAGCACATACCTTTTGTAGTTAATAATACACTTAGACTTTGTACCTTGAGATAGGATTTTTTTGAATTCCTTAGACTATGAGTAAAGCTGATAGTTAACTGCATGTTGCTGCTTGTTGTCATGTAGGTTACATGTTGCTGCTTGTTGTCACATAGACTGGGATATATAGAGAGCCCATTGTAAACAATAAAGTTGTCCGATGAGTCTCTACTTACAGACCCCCTGATCACAGAGCTCTCTTTCTTTCTTTCTTTCTTTCTCTTTCTTTCACTCTCCTTTTTCTCTTTCTTTCATTCCCAATATCCTTCGGGTTCAAATCTCCAACATCTGGCACCCAACATGGGGCCCAAAGACGTTAGTGAGTCTTCAAATCAGTATTGGGAACTGCAGAAAAGACCTCGTCGGGGGTAGTGTGATATCCAAAGCAGTGTGACTCAAGTCTTCTTTTAGGTAAGTAACATTTTCCGTGAAGTCATCAGGATAATAGGTAATCAATCGGGATGTGTGGAAGCATATTTGCAAGTGTTAAAAACTTCACTGAAAGTTAATGGGGTGCCTGTAAAAAGTTATGAATTACTAGAGTTGTTTCTTTAATACAAAAGCATTGGTGATATGAGTCAATTGTAAACTGTATGTTTTTATTGGTGTGTTTTAATTGTTTTGTGTTTGTCTGTTTGTTCAATGTCAGTGTATATTTTAATACCTTCAGATGGTGAAATAAATTAATAACTAAAATTTTTAAAAGAGCGCTATTCAAATGGCCAAAAATTAAATAAGCACTTACATTAATACATAAGTTTAAATGTTAATAAGATCTCTACAATGATAAAAACTGTAAGTCTTGATTAACAAAATTACTGTAAGTCTTTTCATAAAAAGTTGTTCTTGCCTAGATTGAAATGAATAGTTTATTTTTCTTCACAGGATAAAATGAAGGATGTAAAACTTAAATGAACATTAAAGAAGGTTAAAAGTTTGTGGGAATGCTGACTGAAATTTAATAAGTTTTTTCTAAAAGGTGTGTTTCGTCCAAAAATAGGATGGCTAATTTTCATAAACTCATGGGACCTAAATGCATGGGGCAAGTTGTAGAAGATATTGTGGTAACTTTACATAAGTGAATGTATTCTGTGAAGGTAAAATTTGTCTTAAAATAATATAATTATAGTCTATGGTTATAAATAATTATAAGAAGTTTAATGAAGCATTGTTTAAATTAAGGTATTTAAATAGCTAATTCCAAAAAGTCATTATTAAACAAAAACTGAATTGATAATACTAATAATAAAAGGTAATTTTATAACAGAAAAACTTGTTGATGGCCAACCTCCCCTGCCAACTTGCTTCTAGGGGACTGTTTCTGGTATTGCATGCTACTAAGTATTTAAAGTGAAGAAAAGTTCATTATTTTAACAAGCTTGTTTAGTGTTGATGGCAATTACATGTCGTAAGAAGTTTGCCTAGTAACTTAGTATGTGGGAAATATGGAATGTGTTTTTATTGTTAAGGAAACAGGAGATGATTTTGTCCTAAGATAAAATGATTGATTATTGGGAAAGAGTAGAGTGTGGGACAAAACCTAGATGAATACTGAAGGTGTAAAATGTTCGTGGAAAAGAAATTTTTATGATGAAAGTTAAATAAAATTTGATGGGTCTATCTATAAAGTTTTAAAAGCTTTAGTATCAAGTAGTATGTATCAAAGTTAAAAATTTTGTTCTTTCTCAAAGTCTCTCAAGTCATTAGTCTGTTTTGGTAAAAGTTTCCTAAATAATCAGTATACAAAGAAAGTCTGTTTTATCAAAATAGCTTCTTGTGCTTTAACCTCATCATTTCCTCAGTGTTTGAAGAATATTTTTTTAAAGGAAAAAAAATTCAAAACTGCTTTCTTAAAATCAAATCCTGAAAAGTAGCTTTTTATTCCAAACTAATTACATGAGATTTGTTCTTTTACCTTGAAAGAAAAATTAAACTAATAGTTGAGTTCATTTAATATATTATAAGTTAAATGGAAGGTAGTGTATAAATTTACCAATATTTCAGCTTAATATTAAACAGAAGTACAATGTGATTAATTATGGTTTTAATTATTTATTATAAAAAGGTATGCATCACAGAATCTACCTCTTATCATAAATTAAAATAATAACACAGTAGTATTCAGCAGTCCCAAATATTGCTAGTTTGTTGCAAAAAGTTAATGTCCAGCTGTGTTGCTATCACTTTGTTTTAAAACATGCTAAGACTTTATTTAGTGTCTTCTTAGACAGGTCAAGCCAGCCTGCATTCTCCTACCTGTAGAAAAACCCAACAATGGACTTCTGCAGTGCTTCCCCAAGGCTGTGTGCATAGCCCAATCATCTGTCCTAGCATGGTGATAATAATCTAGCTGTGTAGAAAAAATCAGTGGCTGAAACTCTACTGATGACATTATGTTAACCAGTAATCCTTTTTTCAGAACAATTGGGACAGGCTGCAAAGTCCCTGCTGCTCTATCAAATTCCTAAATGTGGTTTGGTTGGGTGGGATAAAACTATGCCCTCTGTTGTAACTGATGGAATGCAATATTTTCTCATGTTAATGAGCTTGTAATATTGTTGAAGTGCTGAAAACCTTTCATCCCTCATTTAGCTCAAATATTAAAACCATTGTATGTATTAATTGGAATAAGTCCTTCATGGAAGTAGGAAAACCTCTAGCAAGCTGCTTTAAATAATAAAAGGAAGGTAAATTGTGGACATTAACTTAGCCTATGAATTGGATATGGCAAGCACCAATATTGGCTTTGGGTGGAATTTGTGGCAAAAAGCAAAATTCTAAACAAGTACCCCTTGGGTTTTAATCACAATTCTGGAAGGAGGCCCAAAGTACAAAATTAAAAAGCAATTGTGTGCAGCATAGGAGGTCCTGCTAAGAGTGAAAGACTTAACCCAATAGTGTTTGGTCACTCTATAGACTGCCATTCTTATCTAGGGGTAGATTGCAAATACTAAAAGCAAAACAGAAATGATGGACTGTTGTAAATCATCCCCAAATTGATGAAAAAAACATCTGGGATAGCTGCTAGTAGTAACGGGTGATTGTCATGTCCCTGCCCACTTCACTAACATCCCTTTTAGGATTGTTGATGCAGATGTCTTTGTGAAGATCCAGGACCCTACCACTGAAACCTGGGAAAAGGCAGTGTGGCTCCACTGAAAAGGCAAACATAGTGAGTACCAAACCTTGTGGTACCTAGCCCAGCAGTTCCAGCTGCCTGTTACACGCCAACTGCTTCATGCTTACTCCAATGACTGTGACATCAGATCCCTCCTGCTCTTGAAAGGAATGAGCCCTCAGATGACCTGTGGCAATTGCTGCCATGCATCACATTAACTTTACAAATTCTGGAACTGTGAATTTGGCAGCTTGTGTCTGCCTATGGACTTCGGGCCAGTGTGCTCTCTCCTTATGCTATTGTAGCAGGAACTGTTAACATTACAAAGGAAAATGGATACTGGCCCCTTGGGCTAATGACACTCATAGTCATAACCTACAAAAGAATTTGTGGAAAGTATTTCTTGGAATTGCCCCTCCATATGAATGGCTGGGAAATATAAATAAGACAGGACAGTATTTGACCCTTAATCAAACATATCATTTTAAAACCTGTGTAAGAAATCATTTGTTTTTATAACTGGTAAGATAACTACTAAGAATGACTCATTGTTTAATGAAAATGGTGCATTGTATATATGTCTATCAGAAAGTGTGTTGCAGGATGAAGAACAATAGCAATAGCCAGAAGAAGAAAATGCATCTGGATACCGGTGAGAATGACGCAGATTTGGCAGTCTTCTGAAAGTCAATTATTCCTGCATAAGAATTCTTGAAACGAACTAAATGCTTTATTGAACTGCTTATTATAAGTATTTTGGGACTGACTGGAATCATTACTGCTGCTACTGCTGTGGTAGCTTTACATGAAAGTACAAATACAACAATATGTATGTGATTGGCATAAAAATGCTAGTGATTTGTGGCATAGCCAAGAACACATTGTTGAACACTTAAATAATCGGATTACTGATTTAGAATTGGCTGTTTTGCATATTGGAGATCAATTGTATAATTTAAATTTGTTAAGGGGGTTGAGGTATGATTGGAATGAAAGTAATTTCTGTATGACTCTGCTTGCATATAATTCATCCAATATAGAATGGAGAAAAATTAAGAATCATTTGATAGACCATAAAAGTAATATCTCTCTGGAAAGAATTGAATCACAAAGGAAAATATTAGAAATGTCTCAGAATCAAATTCATGTAGCAAATGATAAGGATATTTTCTCAGATATGATTTCACATATTACAAAATTTAACCCAGTTAATTGGTGGAAATCGCAGCATTTCCTGTCAGCTTTAGGAATAGGGCTAATCATATTTGTTCTGTTGCTCATGATTCTTGCTTGTGCCAGACAGTACTTTTTAAGAAAATTGCAAAGCATAACAGACATGGGACATAAAAAGCACTTCAATAACTTCCCCTAGTCAAAGAGCTTGCCTGGTAGTCAATGATGGGTAAGACTCTCAGAGGAGGGCAACCTAAGACAGGCATGGTCACCTCGACTAAAACAAAAAGGGGGAGATGTTGGAAACTGAGGCACAATGGCCTCACTAGGAGAGACGTGCTGTCTCCATGGCTATGCTTGCAACATAAGGAATGCGATAATTAAGAGTTCCCGGCAAATAGGATGAAGCTGTTAAAGGCTGAAAGAAAAGATGAGCACACACCTTTTGTAGTAAATAGAACACTTAGAATTTGTACCTTGAGATAGGATTTTTTTGAATTCCTTAGACTATGAGTAAAATTGATAGTTAACTGCATGTTGCTGCTTGTTGTCACATAGACTGGGGTATATATAGAGCCCCTTGTAAACAATAAAGTTGTCTGATGAATCTCTACTCGCGGACCCCCTGATCCCAGCTCTCTCGTTCTTTCTTTGTCTTTCTTTCTCTTTCACTCTCCTTTTTCTCTTTCTTTCATTCCCAATACCCTTTGGGTCCAAATCTCCAACAATCTGTATGACTGTCCTTGTGCCAGTGTCATGCTATTTTTATTACTGTGGCTTTGTAATAAGTTTTAAGATAAGGAAGTGTGAGTACATGAACTTTGTTCTATTTCAAAATGGCTTTGGCTATTTGGGGCCCCTTACCCTTTCATATAAATTTTATGGTTGGCATTTCCATTTCTGCTAAGAAGTCTGATGGAATTTTGATTAGAGTTGTGGTGAATGTGTAAATTACTTTGATATTTTAGCAATATTTAGACTTTTAATCCATGAACATGGAATGTCCTTCCATTTATATAGGTCTTCTTTGATTTCTTTTAGCAATGTTTTGCAATTTTCTTGGTACAAACCCTTTATATCCTTAATTAGATTTATCCCTTGTTCTTTGATTCATTTAGTGGCTACTGTAAATAGATTTTTTTTTCTTTATTTCTTCTTCTGATTGTTCATTACTAGTTTATAGAAACTCAACTGATTTGGGGGTACTGATCTTATAGCCATCACTTTGCTGAATTCATTTACTAGCTCTAGGTGTTTTGTTCTGGATTTTTCAGAATTTGCTTTATATAGGATCATGTCATGTGCAAATATAGAAAGTTTGACCTCTTCCTTTCTAATACAGATGCATTTTATTTTATTTTTTCTTGCCCAATTGTTCTGGCTAGAATTCCAGTACAATGCTAGATAACAGCAGTAACAGTAGGCATCCTTGTCTCGTTCTTGATATTGGAGGGAAAGTTTTCAGTCTCTCACCATTAAGTATGATGTTACCAGTGGGTTTTTCATAGGCACCCTTGATCATGTTGAGGAAGTTTCCTTCTATTTCTAGTTTTCTAAATATTTTTATTAGCAAGGGGTGTTGAATTTTGCATGCCTTTTCTGTATCAATTGTGATGATTTTATGTGTTTTTGTTCTTCATTCTGTTAATACAGTGTATTATATTAACTGATTTTCTTATGGTGACCTACTTTTGAATACCTGAAGTCAATCTCAATTTGTCATGGTGTATAATTCCTTAAGATGTTGTTGGATTCAGTTTGTTAGTATTTGGTTGAAGATATTTTCTTCTATATTCATAAAAGATACTCATCTGAAAATTTCTTTTCTCATCGTATCTTTTTCTAGCTTTGATTTGAGAGTGATGTGGATCTCAAAGAATGAATTAGGACCATTCCCTCCTTTTCAATTGTTTGAAAAGTTTTATCAGGATTAATGCCAATTCTTCCTGGAATGTTTGGTAAATTTTCCCTATGAATTCATCAGGTCCTAAGTTTTTCTTTGTTGGGAGATTTTTGATAACCATTCAATGTTTTTATTAATTATTGGTTTGTTAAGATTGTCTGTTTCTTCCTGAGTTGGTGTAGGTAGTTTGTGTGTTTCTAGGAATGTGTCCATTTCATCTAGTTTATCTAATTTGTTGGTTTATAGTGCTTCTTAGTATCCTCTTATATTCCTTTTCATTTCTGTTAGGTCTGTAGTAATGTCCCCTTTTCATTTCTAATTTTCATAGATTCCTCTCTCTTTTTTTCTTCATTAGTCTGGCTAAAGGTTTGTCAATTTTATTGATCTTTTATTTATTTATTTTTTAAGATTTATTTATTTATTTCTCTCCTCTTCTCCCATTTCCCCTCCCCCCAGTTGTCTTCTCTCTGTATCCATTCACTGTGTGTTCTTCTGTGACCGCTTCTATCCTTATCAGCAGCACCAGGAATCTGTGTTTCTTTTTTGCTGCTCCACCTTGTTGTGTCAGCTCTCTGTGTGTGCGGCACCATTCTTGGGCAGGCTGCACTTTCTTTCACACTGGGGAGCTCTCCTTATGGAGCACACTCCTTGCACATGGGGCTCCTCTATGCAGGGGACACCCCTTGGATGGCTCGGCACTCCTTGTGCGCATCAGCACTGTGCATTGGCCAGCTCCACATGGGTCAAGGAGGCCTGGGGTTTGAACTGCGGACCTCCCATGTGGTAAGTGGATGCCCTATCCACTGGGCCAAGTCCATTTCCCTTGATCTTTTAAATAATAAACTTTGGTTTTGTTGATTTTCTCTATTGTGGTTTTTCCCTTTCATTCATCTACTCTCTAATCTTGCTATTTCCTTACTTTTTCTTGTTTTGGGTTTAGGTTGCTTTTTTTCCCCTAGTTCTTTTAGAATTGAGGTAGGTCTCTGATTTGAAATCTTTCTTCTTTTTTTAATGTAAACATTTAGGGCAATAATTTTTTCCTTCAGCACTACCTTTGCTGTATCCCATTATTTTCTCTTTAACCTCCTTTCAACCTATTCATGTCTTTGAATTTAAGATGAGTCTCTTGTAAAGAGATTCATGCTTTTTATTGTGTTCTGCCAATCACTGCCTTTTACCTGGTGAATTTAATCCATTTACATTTAAAGTCACTACTAATAACACAGGACTTTCTTATTACAATTTACTATTTAGTCTTTGTAAGTCTTGTACATTTCTGTCTCTCAATTCTTCTGTTAATGTCTTCTTACATCTTTGATTTTTGTATTGTATCATAGGCCCTTCTTATTTCTATCTGGATGTATTTTCATATAGCTTCCTTATGATTAAAATGGGGTTAAAATTTAACATCCTAAAAATATAACAGTCATATTTAATTTGATACCAATTTAACTTCAGTAGCATACACATACACAGTTCCTATATCCCTCTGTTATCCTCACATTTTTGATACTTGGTACAAATTATATCTTTGTACATTGTCTATCCAAAACTGTAGACTTATCATGACTTTTTATGCATTTACATTTTAGCAACTGTAGGGAGTATGAAATGGAATTATACCAAAAAAAAAAAAATACTGGCACTTATTATTACCCAAATGGTTACCTTTACTGCAGGTCTTTATTTCTTTATGTTGCTTTGAACCACTGTCTAATGTCCTTTCCCTTCAGTCTGAAGAATTCATTTTAGCATTGCTTGTAGGGTTGGTCTAGTGGTGATAATTCCCTCAGCTTTTGTTTATCTGGGTTTAATCTCTCTTTCATTTTTGAAAGAAAATCTCATCAGATATAAAATTTTTGGTTAACAACTATTTTCTTCTGGCACTTGTCTCCATGGTTTCTGATCAGAAATTGGCACTTAATCTAAGTGGAATCTCTTGTACATAGCACATTACTTTTCTCTTGTAGCTTTCAGAAATCTCTTCTTGTCATTTGTATTCTACAGTTTGATAAGTATGTATGGGGCATATTTTTCTTCATAATTATCCTGGTTGGTGTTCTCTGGGCTTCTTGGATGTGTGTACTCACATCTTCTGTTACATTTGGGAAGTTTCTGTCATTATTTCTTTGAATATTACTCATTTCTCTCTTTCCTTTCCTTCTGGCTCTTCCCTAAAACATACATTGGTATGCTAATGTTATACCATAGGACTCTTAAGTTAATTTTGCTTTTTATAATTCCTTTTCCTTCCTGCTTCTAAGCTTGACTCATTTCAATTTTCTTGTCTTCATGTTCAGTGATTCTTCCGTCTACCAGCTCCAATCTGCCTGTAAAACCCTCCTTGGAAATTTTCATTTCAATTACTGTGGTTTTCTCCAGTAATTTTGTTTGGTTCTTTTTAAAGTTTATTTCTCTTTATGGAATTTCTCATATTATTCATTCATGTTTTCCTTATATCCTTTATCTCTTTTCCTGCATTTTCCCTCATCTCCATGAGCATATTTACTGTTGTCCTCATATTCTTTTGTCCTTTCTTTGTATTTTCCTTCACCTCCTTAAGCATATTGAAAACCATTTTTTAAAAGACTTTGTCTGGTATGTCTACAGTCTGGTTTTCTTCAATTATGTTTTCTAGGTTTCTATCCTCTTCTTTTGGATTGGCTATCATTTCCTGTCTGTTTGTCATGTAATCTTTTGTTGCATACTGTACATTGTAATATGTTACAATGTTAACTTTGGAACTTACTCCCTGAGATAACTGTTTCTTGAGTTTGTAAACAGTTGGTGATATAACAGATATTTTCTTGAAAGTCAGGAGCTAACAAAACCAAGTAAATCTAAGAAAAATCACCTTTCACCATCTTTCCATATTGGCTTTGCATTGGTTCGTGCTCTCTGTCAGAGTCTAACCTTATCAGGAAGGTCAGCCTAAGACGATGCAAGGTGTAGGGTCCTCCCAGCTTTTCTGTGCCTGTCTTGTCCTGGGCTTGTTCGTGCTAGTGGCCCTACTGGTTCCCCTGTTTTCAGGAGTTTGAATGCCCCTTCTACTTTTCTGGAAACATATCTTCTCCATCTTCTGGGTTTTTGTCTTAGTTTGCCTAAGGGCTGCTAATGTGAAGTACCAGAATTGGGTTGACTTTTAAAATGGAAATTTTATTTGGGGTAAAAACTTACAGTTCCAAGGCCATGAAATGTCCAAATCAAGACTCCCTCAGAGAGGCTTTCTCACCAAAGTCAGCTACTGGTAATCCTGGTGTCCTGCCATGTGGTGATCAGGTATATGGCAGGGCTCATCTTCTCAGCCTTGAATTTTTCCATAGGTTCAGCCTCTTTGGGGTGTCTTCCTTAAGTGATCCTTGAGTCTTCTCTCACATGGCAGGATCAAAAATGGAGGAGCTCCATTTTCATGTGTCTCTCTTTCACATAGAATAGTAAATGTGGCAGCTTCCTTTCTCTGTGTTTCCATTTTTATCAGGTCAGCAAGAGGGCAGAGACCCAAGCTAGCCCACATCTCATGGATATAGTCCAGTCAAAAGTGTCTCATACCCACATGAAAGGATTAGTTCAAAAACATAATCTTTTTATTTTTGGGATTTATAAAATAATTTCAAACTGTCACAATTCTTTACTGCAAATTTAAATCAGGTATAACTTTGCCCTAAGCCATCTGCCTCAATTATTTCTTAAACTGCTTTCCTGTCTCCAAATGCTTTTGCCTAGAGGCCAAACTCTGGGATGGAGAGGGCACAACAGAGGGGAATTTCCTAAGTTGGTCTTTGTAGATGGATCAAGGCTATGAACCCTCAAGAGGAGCATTGGCCATCTCCAGACTGCTCTAGGGTGGGGGATGAGGTAGGGGCCAGAAAGGGCACCAGGAGTTCCCTTCTCAGCTTCCCAAAGCTGCGCTTTCTTGACTTGGCCCCTGCCCAACCAATGCAACCCTGCAACTCTGAAGAAGCCTACTCTACTTAAGTCTCCTCTACTGTCTTTATCTCTTAGGGCAGGAACAATGACTGTCCTCAGAGCTGGGACCCCAGTAATCTGAAGTAGCTAATCAAAAGCAGTAGTCAGCAATCAATCAGCATGCCCTTCCCTCCTGGCACCAGCAAACTATGCCAGAGGTGGACTCCACTGCTTCCTGATATGAGGGTGGGGATGTTTGCCAGTAACCCCCACATGGAAAGAGCAATTTAGTGGTAATTACCGTATTTACCAGCATCTTCCTCTCACTCTTGCCTGGATAATGTCTAGGGTTCTCCTGGACTCGGGAGTTTCAAAGTAGATGATTCAGATAGTTCCTTCATGTTTAATAGTTATTCTGGTGGAAAGACTGATTCCTGGAACTTCCTTCTCTGCCATCTTCCCACAATTCCCATCCTGACTTCATTGCTTTTTAATACCTTCTTAAAATTTAGCATTAGCAAAGTGCCACTGTGAATTGGTTTATTTTTCCCTTTGTAATTTATCAGCCATTGTTTTCTGTTACATGGAGCTTTAGGGGCTATGTTCAAGTATCTATTCTCATCATATTTTAATTTACACAAATGTAAAACAAAACAGGAAGATATTGTTTCAAAGAGTAGTAGCTGTAAAAATTTGTGGATAGAAACTTTTCACCATGGAAAAACATCTCTGAGGTCAATGTGAGCAGGAAGTATAATCCCACACAATAGTACCTATTCAATAGGGAGTGGTACAGATCATATCAAACTGAGTTAAAAGTCATATATTCATAGTTTGGTCTTAGGTCAACCTAAATTCTTGAAAAATTTGCTAACTTAATGGAATGAGTCTATAAAGAAGACTTGTTCAGGTTTTTGTTTTTGTTTTCTTGGTCCTGAGATAAAACCTTTTAAAAGCCACCAGAAAATTTAAGAAATCATATGCACAAAATATTTGCTATCATTTGCCTGTGTGTTCTTAATTATCTTTTATCATGGAACTAGCTTGTCTCCTACAGTTGTAAAAAATAAACAGCAAAGCATGGTTTTCATTTGCTCAGATTTGAGCTGTAGACATTGCTTCTCAGTAATATTAAATAAGTTATTTAATTCACTTCTGTTTAAATATTGATAAAGTTTATGATTTGTACTCCAGATTCTTTCACAACCTAGAGTAATTTAGATAATTAATAGAATTTTTGATACATTTTAGAATAATTTAAATTAATATTTAATTCAAAGTTCTGTTTGATATCATATAAGATAATGATAAATATGAGTATTTTGGCAACGAGTAATTCTTTAATAGCATTCTCTTACAGAGATATAAATGTTTAAATATTAATTAATTTAGTACTATCAGAACTGCATAGTTATTAGGTATTTCCAAAATTGGAAAAACTTTTATTGCGCAGTAACTGGGTAATGAAGAATGAAAATGAAAAGTCCTCATCTAGTCCTTATAAGGGACAGATCAAATGAAATTTCCTAATAATCTGGAGATGTTTCATAATTGAACACTTAGCAGCCATTCCAGAAATAGCAAATATAAGGCTTCATTATTGACTAGGGTTTCAGGGTCCATCACTTCTGTCTCTATATCAAAGAGGTTTTCATTACTCAAGTAACATATGGAAGTAAATGAACCAAAAAAGAACATGTTGCATTATTTTTCTGCATTAAGTGCTGACATTATCTTTGCCACACTCTCTGTGTGGTTTTACGAGATGGCAATCCATTCAGAGACAGTTTGAAGGTACTTGTTTTTTTCAAGCTTATATCTTTTTGAAGAAGCCCATTTTCAAGATGGCAAAAAGTATGTGAATTACACCCAATCTAATTATCCTGCAATGTTTGGGAATTTATTCCTAAATGGTTGCTGTTAAAATAAACTGTCAATTTAGATGTCATAGTGAAATTCAGGTTAAAAGAAAATGTATAATGATTTCTATATATTTGTGAACTATTGTAAGCATGCTTTTGTTAACAAGAAACAGGAGAAAAATAAATAGAAAATGATTTTTCTCCATAAAAACTTTGCCTTTGTAACAGCAATATAAACTGGCAATTAATTAATAGGATGTCCCATTATTCCACATATATTTATTGAGCACCTACTTTGTGCAAAAATCATGCTGGGCAAAGCCTGCAAAGCACATCAGTCTCTGCTCTGACAAAAACTACTCTGAATTAACCTTGCCCTAATCTTGTAGTAAAAGCCACAGAGGTCTAGAGGAATGAAACACTGCCATCAAAGGGCAAAGGAAGCATCTCTTCCCTTTCAAAATGAAACCTTGCAAAATTGCATAAAACTCAAAATGTAATATCTATTTAAATATTCAAACTACATTCAAATTACAGGGGTTGAATCTGATTGAAATGTGCCATTGTATTGATCAAGTCAGAAAGAAGTTAGGCGAGAGTAACACTGGGAGTTGAACTGGGGAAGAACAACAACATGATTAGAGAATTCGTTAACCCAAATTTCCCTCATCCAAGCTTGGGGGAAGAAGGCAGCGAAAAGTTATAAGCATATTTTAAAAAATGGTAAATAAGTGCAATGAAAAAAAAACTACATAGAATTTAGCCCAAAGAAGTTTAAGTGACTCAATTTGAGCATATAAGATATAAGATATTTAAGTTGTAATATCTTCTTTTGGAGATTGTAGCACAGAGCAAAGGTTATATTTTTAGGTAATTTAAATTTACAGTGTATGGAGAGCTTGTGAAATACAAAAAATATTTCTCAATAAGGCAGTAGCGTGATCTCTTTTTCTGGGACTCTCTAGGGAGCAGCATTTTGATTTTGGCTCTGTCTACAAAGCAGCCACATGAGTTAAAAAGTGAAACAGTAGTTCAAGAAAGAATTAGGAGTTCCTTATTTAATTCCAAATAACTGCAGTGGCTATTTTCTCTAGTTTTTTCATTATTATGTAGACATATCTCATGTTCTATCAAAATGCACATAGATGATATTACTTGGTGACTTTCAAAATCAGAGAACTTTCATATGCAAGAAATGCAAACTGCTTATGACATAAACTTGTAATCATCTGTATTAGTCGGCCAAAGGGGTACTGATGCAAAATACCAGAAATATGTTGACTTTTATAAAGGGTATTTATTTGGGTAGAAGCTTACAGTCACAAGGCCATAAAGAGTAACTTACTTCCCTCACCAAAGGCTGTTGCCATGCATGGCTACTGGTCTCTGCAAGGGTTCAGCCTTCTTCTTCCTCCTAAGGATCCATGGTTCCAGCTTATTCTGATCTCAGCTATAGGCTAGCATAAGGCTCATCTCTCTCCCTGGGGCTTGTTTCTTTCTGGGCTTTCTCAGCTGCTCAGGGCTCTGGTCTTTTCAGCTGCAAACTATCAGGTGAATGGCTTCCAAAAGTAAACTCTCAGTGTTCTCCTTTCCGTGTATTTACTTCCCTGTTTTTGATTAGGCATCTATTTATATAGCCCATTAGGGGACTCAAACTGAGTTGCCCTAGTGTTGTCAAATAAAAGCCCTAATCTTGATTTAATAAAGTAAAAGTGAAACCTTTGAATCTAATACAATCTGATACACCCAGAGGAACAGACCAGTTTACAATCAAGTCCAATATCTATGTTTTGGAATTCATAAACAATACCAAACCACTACATCATCTAAGGGAAAATACAATGAAAGAATTTATATTGGTTGGAAGACCAAGAGCGGACATCAGTAGGGGGCATGAGATCTTATTCATTCTTTCATTCAATCATTCATTCTTTGAACAAATATTTATTGTGCATTTACTAAGGATCAGAAATATAGCCATGAACAAACTCCTTGGGATTTAGCTTATATTCTAAGAATACGATGGAGAGCAAGATAAAAATAGGACTCAGAGTCTGATCATTACATTAATATCAAGAAGGAAGAGTAAGGAAATGAGAGAAGAAAAAAGAGGAGAAATTAGTCTTTGGAAGGTAACATTGAGAGTAATTGTTACCTCTTTTCTCAGTTTCTTATTGTTTCTTAGCCATCTCAACCAAATATTTTATATTTTCCAACTCACTGGTTAGACTTAGCTTAATTTCTGGCACATTATTTTAAAGGCATAATTTAAAATTTTGTCTTTAAACAAAGATGAAGTTTTAAGCATACTCTTAGATTGAAGAAAGAATACCTTACTTGGCATTCTAAAGATAGTCTTTAAAATGATCAAAAATGATCTCCAAGCATTTTTTCATCTTTCATACTTTTGACATTTATTGTAAAAACTTTTTAACCTTTAAGCAATTTATTTAAAAAAAACAACAAACTTTTACTACTAAACTAAGGATGATAATGGGGAGGGGGAGTTTCTCTAGTAGCCTTAAAAAAGAATGCAGTACTATTGTACCCGTAGTTTAATCTACTAGGATTCCATAGCCAAGAAAAGATGGGTGTCAGATCTCCACACATAATCTTCAGAGCATCCGGAACTGAGAAACAGAGCCTGAGCAAAAGAAAACAAGATAAACTTAAGCAAGCCTGCCTCTAACTTTATAAGAGTGTGAATCAAATGGTGTTGGAAGGGAAAACAAAAGGCCTCATCAGTTTCAGAATTGGAACTGAGACAGAGACAACTATTACTGGCTTCTTGTCTCTCTGCTCTGTGCAGATACTGGTAATGCACCCATTGAAATGGGAAGAAGGAGTGGGGAAAGCCAAAAAAACTTTTTCCCCCAGATCAGATTGAAGGCCGAATGGGAGCCACACTTCTGCAAAAAGTAGGGAAACAAATAGGCACAGAAAGCCCATTGATGCAATCGAAACTTCTTACAAAGTTTTGGTAAAATGTTCTGGACTGGATAGCTCAATATTTATCTAAAGGAAACAGAGGAGCTGCCTGAAAGATTAAACATTTTTATAAAGAGGAGATAAGGAAATGAATACCTGTCACTTCATGCTACTTGATTAAATTGAGAATAGCTACTTAAATAATTTTTGTGTTAAACATGTGAGTTAAACATACGAGTTTTGTGTTAGCATAATAAAAAAATGTGGATGTTGTTGTTAGTACCTAACTTGATGAAAAAATTATGTATCTAAAAACTTGAGGTTCCTATAAAATCACATCAAAAGAAGTAATTCAATTACTTTTCATGAAGTATCTATCCTAAAAGGGTCCCTTTAAATACAAATCTTAAGAAGATATTTTAAAATATTATTCAGACATATTTTAAGAGCAACTCTGAATTTTTAAAAAATCACACTTGGTATTTTAACACAATCAATTTTCTTCTTTATATCACTGAGACTGTTTCTGAAGTCAAACTTTGGTACCAGATTCTAAAGTTGCTACATTAACACTCTTATTAGTGGGACACACTGCTTGGGATAGAGATGGGCAGTTGTTTTTGTAGAGTATAGATATTTTGGCATGATTTGTTTTCCTTGGTTGGTGTGTGAGCTACCCTGACTTAATGTATTTGCTTGTAGAACTTTCTTACATATCATTTGATCATAGAAAACAGGTTTCCTCTTAGAATGCAGAATTGTGTGCTTGTTCTCAAGAGTCACAGACTATTTCTTCAAAAGAATGAGATAATTAGCTTAGATTCTCTGTCCTTCCCCATGGGCTGTCATAAACCTTACCAATGAGGAGAACCTATCTCCTCACTTTTCCTGGGGTGACTCAGACCCCCTAACAGCCTTTGCTGCATAAATCCATTTTGGAATACAGTCTTGTCTGGGTGGTGGCAGAGCTGGGGATAACAAGGGGTGGCAATAATTTCAACCTTTCTGTTTCCTAATATCACAATGGTAATAAGTTTCCTGAAAGTCCTGCTGCTATAATAAAACATAGCTTCATGGGTGACTGTAAATTTATGTGCCCTGGCTGATGACGGGACGCAGAGAGAGGTATTAGGGAGCTCTTCCCACTCAAGAGTTTTCGGGACAGAGCCCTATTGCTATTTCTGCTCAGGAGAAGTCTTTCCTTATCCTGTAATTTTGGATTTAAATAAAATTGTTAAATATGAATGAAGCAGTGATTACTTGAAAGCCCAGTGGAAGTAGTGGCTTCTTTTATTTAGGAGTACATTGAAACCTTCATGCTGTTTTATTGGAGGAGACCAAAAAGTCACCCAATTTACCATCCAGCAACCCAACATTTCTAACCTTCGCTGTATGGGATGATTATGCTTTAAAGATGAGACATTTGCAGTTGTGCATTAGGTTCTGATTTCCAAGAGCAGCCTTTTAGAGGAATTCCACAAAGTGTGCTTTACCAAACACTTGCATCAGAATTGCCTAGACTAGCATTGGTGCAATGGTAGATTCTTGGACCCAAGTCCATACATCCTGAATCAGAATTTCTGGAGGTGTATCCAGAGAATGTGCTTTCAACAAGTTACCAAGGCAATTTTTGCACAAATGCACATATCAAAGTTTGCGCCTTAACAGGTTGATAAATTACTCAGGCACAATAGTTAAGCCATAGCTACTAGCTAGTGAACCCCGATTGTTTTAGGTGTGGAAGCAGAGCAAATTGTCAGTTTCCTCCAGAAAGTATTTAACCCACAACCTAGCTAAAATTCCCTTTTCTCTGAATTCAGAAGGTAGTTCAAAAGATTCTGATAGGACCAAGAAATAACGTTGTGATATATGATATAAGATTCAAAGAAGAGACATATATTAGACTATGTAACCTTGGGGATCTGCCATTTCCATACTTTGTTTTTGCTTTTAACTTCACCACGAACACAATGTGAAAATGCTATAGTCTCGATTTTGTCGCTTTTCTCTTAATTTCAGACCATGCCCTCAAAGTACTTTTAGTACTAGCTTCTTGAATCTTTTTCTTTTCTGGCTTGCTTCTGCTGCTGCTTTCTTTGGGTTGTTTTTGGTGCTTGATTAGCACTAACTCATTTCCATGATGTGAAAAGAGCTATTATTTGTTCCACAATTCTCTCAGTGATTTGTCAGCTTCTGTTTCTTTCTTTCTTTTTTTTTGTCAGAGGGAAAAAGCCTGAGAACAGTGGGTTCTGATTTCAAGACTAGCTTTTTAGAGAAATTTACTAAAATGCCAAATATCTGATCCAGAATCATCCCAAAGTCCTGTCAAGAATGCAGATTCCATGGTTCTTTTTCTCATGGGTGTTAAGTTTCTGTTTCTTTCTCTATTAAGTAGAAAAAAGTTACTCTTAGGCAATCTTTCTCCTCATTTAGTGGGAATCAGATAATAGTTACTAAACTTTAGAAATTTCTCCTTGCTCTTCTATTACAAATTTCTTAAATGGCACGAAGGGCTTATTTTTTAAAAAACTTGTATAAGTTTTATTCCTCTCCTTTTAATTTTATTTTCCCTCTTATCAGCATTCCTCATTCTCCTTTTTCTTTTCCCACCAAGACAACCACTCAAACGTGTTTAACATATACTCATTTGGTTTTTTTGAAAAATATATGTTGCTGTTTAGTATGCATGAATTTTTAAAAATATATTTTTATTACAGAAGTAGTGAACTTACAAAATAATCATGCACAGATGTAGAATTTCCATACAACACCCCTTCACCAACACACAATACTGTTGTGGAACATTTGTTACAGATTATGAGATAATCATCAGACTGTTACTACTAACTATGGTCCATAGCTTTTTTGGCAAATTTTTTCCATACCCCCCTATTATTAACACAGTATATCTTTGGCATTGGTGCAAGAATATTACAGTATTACTGTTAACTATACCCCACAGGTTACATTAATTGTATTTTCCCCATGTTTCTCCACATTCCTACCACCATTCAATAGTGACGTACTTCTGTTTTAGTTCACAAAAGGACATTCTTGCATTTATATTATTAACCACAATTCTCATCCACCTCTGGTTTCACTGTGTTGTTCAGTCCCTAGATTTTTCTCTGGCCTTCTTTCAATTGATATTTACATCCCTAGACTACCCTTTTGAGCCACAATCCCATTTATAAACCAGCTGATACTCACCATAATGTGTTACCATCAACTCTATACATTTCCACACTGTTATAGTCAAGTTAATTAAAACATCTCTATATATTAAGCATCAGTACTCCTTCACAGCCCTCCTCTATCTCATAACAACTTCTCAGACATGAATATCTATGTCCTTCAATAGGGTTGGGAAATTTTCTACCATTATTTCTTCAAATATTCATTCTGCCCCTTTTCCCTTCTCTTCTTCTGGGACACCCATGACGTGAATGTTTGCATATCTCTTGCCATCATTTCGTTCCCTCAGATCCTATTCAATTTTTTTACATCCTTTTCTTCATTTATTCTTTTGTATATTTGCTTTCAGATGCCATATTCCCAAGCTCACCAATCTTTTCTTCTGCCTCCTCAGATCTGCTGTTATATGCCTCCATTTATTTTAATTTCACTTATTGTGACTTTCATTCCTGTAAGATCTGCTATTTTTCTACATATGCTTTCAAACTCTTCTTTGTGCTTGCCCAGTGTCGTCTTACTTCCTTACTCTCTTTAGTCATCTCATTGAATTTATTAAGGAGATTTGTGTGAACATCTATGATTAGTTGTCTCAACTCCTTTGTGTCATCTGGAGGCTTATTTTGTTCCTTTGACTGGGTCATATCTTCCTGTTTCTTCGTGTGGATTGTAATTTTTTACTGGTGTCTTGGCATATAACTATACTAAATGTATTTATTCTGGGTGCAGTTTTTCTCTTTAGTTTCTTTCATTTGGGCCAAAAGCACCTGCAGTTGCCCACAGAGGCCAAGGAAACACTTCCACCCCTCCCCCATCCTACTGGATAGAGCCCCATGTGTACGACTATTAGTCTGTGCAGGCTGAAAGTGCGTTTAGTTGTCTGGAGAGGCTGGTGCAGGTCCCCCAGCTCCCTCCCAGCTGGAGGTGGGGCTGGGGTCTAGGCTAGGGCTGCAGTCCAATCTGGGTAGAAAGAAGCCAGTCCCTAACTTCATTCTAATTTTCAATAAGCCCCATTTCCCCTCATGCCAGGGGTAGAGTTAAAATGGTGGCTACTGGCCCCTTTCTGACTTGGACAGGTTCAAACTTTAGCTGTTCTTAGGATTATACTTTAGCCAGCCATGAAGCAGTAACTGATGTCAGTGGTCAACCGTGTCTTCTTCCCCCATTTTTGGGAAATGGAGCTTCCAATTCCAGCTACAGAATAACTGCTGAGGGAGGTTGTGCCATCAGTGGAGGGTTCGCCCTAGCCTCCACAGTGTGGCGTGCTCTACTCATAAATCCTTACTGTAGATTGACAGTCTCTTCCTTCTATTCTTTCAAGGATGTTGTAGGATGCTCTTCTTATCTCCTAGGCCCCCCAGGTGCTTTAAATAGCTCTGTTTAAATTACTAACTGCCCTGTAGGACGAGCTGACTCTTGGAATGCCTTACTCAGCTGCCATCTTGCCCCCATCCAGTATGCATGAATTTTGAATTTACGTAAATGATATTGTTCTGTGGACTTTCATTCTTGTTTGCTTTTTTAATCAGTATTATATTTTAAAGACCCACCACATTGCCAGGTGTTCTTCTATCCAGATTATTATCCCTGGAGGCTGCATAGTACAGCATGATATACAAGCCACCCCCTGATCCTGTCCACTCCCCTAGCAAGGGACCTTCAGATTGGCTCCAACTCCCTGCCACCATAAAGAACATTGATATTAGGTTTTGGTTTTTTTTTTTTTACAAATCCCTTAATACTTTGTGGAATTGTGGGGTTTTAGATGGGCAAGCCTTGCTTTGTTTATATATGCTAGATCACTTTCCAGAACAGCTGCAACAATTCACCTGGAGTACATGGAGCTTCTTATATATCCACTTCCCTTAATGTTAGGCTTTATCCAGCCTTCAAATTTTATATTTTTCTGGCATAAGTACATAGGTAGTGTATAAGGGAAAGGGGAATATAACTATTCAACAATTCTTACTGATTATGATATATTTTATATTGTAATAGATGCTGAAATTACAAAGAAACTAATCTATTTATTCTGCATTCAAAGTACTCGCCATGTACTGGAAAAGCTGTTGACAGTAGAATGAATTCAGTGTGTTAGAAGTACAAAAGGGGTCATGTAGCCCACAGTGGCAGGATCAGGAAGATTTTCTGCAGAAAGTGACGCTGAGATTTGAAAGGGTGAGTACATAAGCTCGTTTTAAACTAAAGCACAGTCCTCCTCTGCTAGTAAAATGTATCCTTTTTGACTGAATGTGCATTGTTGGCCACCAGACCTACAAAGCTATATCAACCCTGAGCATCAAAGTTCTATATCCCTTTGCATCTTAAAAAATGCATAAGCATTTGTTACACCAGACATTGCAGGGACATCCAGCAGAGAGAACAGCATATACAAAGGCAGAGGGAAAAGAAGTTACACAATTGCAGAGACCAACCTGGGAATGCACTACCTGCTTTATGTGCATGTTTTCATTGAACTACAGTAGTCCTGGGATATATATGTTAGTCATCTTCATGTTTCACTGAGGAAAAAAACCCAGGAAAAGTACATTGCCCAGTGCCAGTCCCCTAAGACCTTAATTGTATTTTCCAGAGCCTACTCTTTAGCCAACATTCTTGACTACAATTTTTGGCATTCCTTACACCCTGCCCTATCCCCGCCATGAAGTTTACAAGTGCCCAGAACACTGCATCCTCTTTTCAATGTAAATCGCCTGTGATAGTTTGAAGTTCTTTTGTGAATCCAAAAAGATTATGTCCTTAAACTAATCTATTCCTGTTAGTGTGGCACCCTTTGATTGCATTAGATTCATTTTAGATCACCTGATTATGATTACTTTTGACTGGACTATGTTAGTAAGGAGTAAGCCAGCTTGGGTCTCTGCCCTCTTGCTGGGTCTGCAAGAGATACAGACCCATATCTCTCTGTAAAGAGATACAGAAAGAGAGACACAGAAAGAAAGGAAGCTGCCATATTTGATCATGCAAGGTGAGAGAAAGGATGTTCACCCACAGCTGAGTGAGGAAAGAAGTTCCCTACAGATTCATAGAGCAGAGGCCCAGGGAGAGATGAGCCATATGCCTGATACTCACAGCTGAACTTGGGAAGAAAGCAGAGCACCCAAAATTGAGAGAGGATACCTGGAGAGAAACACACCCTGTGCCTGGTTGCCCACAGCCTAGCTCCGGGAGAGAGCAGATTCTGGAGAGGAAGGCTAGAACCTTAGCAGAGATCAGTAACTATCTTGACTCATCACATGGCAGGACAACAGGATCAGCAATAGCTGACTTTGGTGAAAAGCATTTCTGATGGTGCCTGGATTTGGACATTTCATGGCCTTGGAACTGTAAGCTTTTACCTCAAAAAATAAAATCCCCTTTATAAAAGCCAACCCCTTTCTGATACTTCACATCAGCAGCCCTTTGGCAAACTAAGACACCCATACCCATTTGCTGCTTTCCTCTCCTGGCCCTGCACGTTCCCATTTTAATATTATCCAGAATTTTCTTGGAAAAAGCAATCACACCAGCAATAACAGAAAAATTTTTGCTAAATATGTTCCTGTGTTCTACCCAGATGGAGTGTACTTCATTATAAAGTGTCCATTAGGAAAGCTGATTATGCCAAGAGTGTTACTTATCTTACTAGATCTAGTAGACAGCTTCCAAAGCTCAACACCATCAAATCCTTCCTTCTCTTGTATGCACATGGCATTCAAAGGTAGGGCCTATTTCTTCTCCCCTTGAAACTGGAACTGTCAATGTGTCAATTTTAGGTCTGATTTTTAGAGGTCTGACAGCCTTTTTCTCTCATTTTTAAAGCAAATCTCCATGTGTGATGTCCCTGAGATTACTGTGCTGTGAGAAAGTCCAGGCTAACCATATGAAAGAATAATGAGGCAATAGATATGTAAGTGAAGCCTTCTTGAAGCTTCCAACTCAGACCAACAAGGGCTTCTTTTGGCAGCTTATTATAAGGTAGTGGAAGACACAAATGAATTAAAGAATTAATCTTTAGTATTAAGACTGAATTTAGAGGAAATATTTCTAACCCATGGTTTCCTAGATTAGAATATAAAACTGATTTCATTTTCAGTTTTCCAGATGGCAAAAAAAGACTTGCAGTTAGAAACAACCTCACGGAAACGACCAAATTCAGAGCACAATTAGTAAAATGCAGTCTCAGAGTAAAGATTAAGTAAGGGGATACTGTAAAATCTTTTGCTAATACCTGAAAGATTTAAGATAGTTCACTCTCGTCTCTCTCTGCTAGATAAAACTGCTACTAAGAACATTAAAACAATTTTCTCATACCATCCTGACTCAGCCCAAAGAAAAGATGGGTCTGTTTGAGGATATTTTAGGATATGGTTTTTGTTTAATGCACTGGTTCTAGGAAACCCACACAGTTTTTAAGAGAATTGTATTAGTAATATTGCACCAACTTGAACTAAAAGGGACAGAGATAGCACAAAATGAAAAGAGGCCTTTAAGCCTCAACCTTCCATGGGCAGAAAGCAGACTTAGAAATCTACTAGGCTGAAAATGTAAGCGATTTCCTATGAAAAAGGAAGGATGACACTGAGGGTAGGGCTAAGTATTCAGGAGGTAAAGTCAAGAAACACTGAGTAGTATTTCCAGGAAGCAAAAGTGAGCCCTACTCTAGGAAAATATTCTGCCTCTAGAGCAGGAGAATTGGGAATATGTGCCAATTGTATGTGGTTATCACCAGAAAATTTATTTGTATCTCATCCCTCTACCCTCACCCATTGCAAAATTCTAAGATGTTTATATTTGTTATCCTGTCCCTATCTCACTATTGTGTGTTGAGTCTAAGAGGGACAAGCGACTTGTGTTTTTCAGTTCACAGTCCTTTGTCTCTGAGGTATGTACCCAAAAAGCACTTCTTTGGGACAGATTGAATTTATTTTTCACAAGGATAGGATGCGAGAGGTTATAGATGGGAGGTGAACCACAGTAAATAGTTCTCACAATGGCTGTTAACCCTCTGCTCCTTCCTTCCCTGTAGGCACATACCACTTCACCCATTAAGAGATGGGGTCTATTTCCTACACCTAGAATTTGGGCCAGGCTTGAGAACTGACTAGCAAAATATGGTGAAGTACAATGCTTTTAAGGTTCAGGTATAGTTTTTAAGAGGCATGTCACCTTCCATTCATGCTCTTGACACCAGCTGCTATGTAGGAAATCTGATCACCCTGAAGCCACCACGTATGTGGAAGTTAAGCCTGCTATATGGAAAGACTACACGGAGGAGCACTGCTGTCTCAGACGTGTAGGAGAAGCCTAAGACTTCCACCATGCTCTGCTGCTGAACGAAGACCAGCTGATGCCATATGAAGCAGAAGAACCAGCCAACTGATCCCTATGAGCTCACAGCATCTTAAAAACTTTGGAGATGATTTGTTATTCACAATAGAAAACAGAAACACTCCTTCAATTCCACTAATATGTTCATAAAATATGGGCATTTTGACAAAATGTGTTTCCCCCAGGTTTACTTTGGAACATTATATAGCACCTGGAATAGTCCCCAGAAGTGGAAATATAAGCTATATAAGTAAAATCATGGATGGGTGTTAGGAATACAATGTGAGGGAAAAATAAAATAAAATCCCTGAAGTCTAGTAGAATAGAATAACTCTGTAAATTTGAAAAATACATAGAAATAAACAGCATATCAATTATGCATATAAGGGAAAAGAAGCAAGGGAATAAAACAAGATTCAGGGTAATGGTTACCTCTAGAGGGTGAGAGGCAAGCAAAGAAATAGGATGGGAAGACGCACACAGGTACATGTAAGTTGCTGGTAATTTTCTATTTCCTGGGCTGGGTGGTGGATTTACTATGAGTTGTTTGCCTTGTTATTAAAAGTAAAGCAAAATGAAATAGGGCTATGCATATATCTTTGGACATGTTATAATGATGATGTTTCCACTTCTGTGCACCTGAGTTTCAACAGACTAATAAATAAGAGCAACTTTTTGTTAGGGTCAACTCTCACCAACACAATTTTTGGAATGCTAATTTCTAACCGCTATTACCCCCACAACAACTACTTTCCATGAGGGAATGGGTAAGGGTGAACTGAAATGCTCCTACAGGTGTTCCCCTATATAATCCACCTGGCTTCCATGGACTATTTCTCAGATCCACAAGTAGCCACTTGGGTCCTCGAGAGCTGTGGTGACACCATAATATAGCCACAGGAGCTACAGAGCGTACTTCCAAAGCCAGTAGAATCTCTTCCTGCTTATAGGGACCGACCACAAGAATGTCTTCTGCCCCTTTGTGCTTCCAGAGTAACAAAACTGAACTGGGGTCAAACCTCCTCTTTCATGGGTATATGATATTCTGTTACAAATCTGTTGTTCTTCCTGGAGATCCTTTTTCCTGCTTTCTCCTTCTTTGAAAGATACTGAGGAAACACAATACTTCTTATTTGTGGAGCTGTTTCTCCCTAGGATTTTCACCTGGCTCCTGGCAGATGCATGAAAGAATGCCTGGGAATGAACTTAAAACATCCTTCCTTGTGACAACTCATTGTTCATTCAATAGACCCGGTCATTTCAGTTCTTGCTCTTTAGGGTG
Organism: Dasypus novemcinctus; assembly: GCF_030445035.2. Lineage (NCBI taxonomy): Eukaryota > Metazoa > Chordata > Mammalia > Cingulata > Dasypodidae > Dasypus > Dasypus novemcinctus. The sequence goes on along the minus strand of NC_080692.1, from coordinate 38,434,194 downwards.
AGTTTTTTCTCATTAAATTCCTCAGTCCTTCTTGTGAGTGTATGTTGGCAAGGCAGCTCCTTGGCCAAACTATGCCTAGAAACATCCATACCCAGATTGGGAAGATAGTTAGATTTGAACCCTGGGACAGATTTTACATCTAAACATATATAGTGTGAATTCCTTCCATGACATTTTAAAACTCTTTAGTAATCTAGCTACAACAGTAGCAATTTTTCAAACACAGTTTCTGTCCATGTTATTACCTGTCCAGAAAAGGAAGGATTAGAACAATATGAAAATTGGTGAGTGTAAATGAACATGGACTTTTAGTTCAGCAGTTCAACTAATTTCTCTCCGAAGCATGAGGTAACTCGTTCACACTCAGAGGCCCTTTAAATGACATGATTCAATGTGACTAAAAGATGTACAGATGGCACTACACTGCCTCTGCTGGGAGGAGAGGTCAGACGGCAATTGGCTAGAACACAAACCACACTAATGCATGGCTACAAGCTGCCACGTCAGGGTCCGTCTCTCTAAAAGCCAGGTAGGTGAAGTAATAAAGCACTGCAACAGTGCTCCCCAGCTTAGGGAACACTTTGTGCCACCCTAAGTGCTGTCAGACACAGAATGACTATTTCAGGAGCAAGAGTTTAAATAAACTATCACCTATTTTATTTGCTTAATAAGAAACCAAATATTTCAAACATGAGGTGAGAAATCCAATTTGAATCCACCATCCTACATATCATTGAATTTTTAAAATATGAGCATTGAAGGATGACATTTAAAATCACACTAGCATAAATATTTATACTTGCAACACATACATACTTTTATGAAGTATAATCCATTTGGCTACCTATTTAAATAATGACAAGAGAATTAAAACAATCCAACAACATAGAAGGCCATTAATATAAATAAAGGACTGATCATGCTACCTTAACATTCTAAAGTCAAGTGTTACCTCATAAGCTAATGTATGCCCTATAGAAAATGGTTATTGAAACACTGTGACTTTCAAAATACTAAAAACTGGGAAAAGAGGAAAAAGTTACTGATCACATATTTCATGAAAGAATTTGTACTAAACACAAAAGAGGCACATGAATTAGAAAGAACATGGCTAAATGTCAGTCCATCCATAAGAAATTTCACATCATCTTAAACTTGGTAGCATGATATGTGTTAAAAGTAGCCCAATCTGGGAAGCAGATGTGGCTCAACTGATAGAGCATCCACCTACCATATAGGAGGTCCAGGGTACAAACCCAGGGCCTCCTGGTCTGTGTAGTGAGCTGGCCCATGTGCAGTGATGATGCACACAAGGAGTGCGATGCCATGCAGGGATGTCCCCTGGGTAGGGGAGCCCCACACTCAAGGAGTGTGCCCTACAAGGAGAGCTGCCTTGTGCGAAAAAAGTGCAGCCCATCTAGGAGTGGCATCGCACACACAGACTGCTGATGCAGCAAGATGATGCAACAAAAAGAGACACAGATTCCCAGTACCTCTGAGAATCCAAGCAGACACAGAAGAACACAGAGGGAATGGACACAGAGAGCAAACAGTGAGGGTGGGTGGGGAAAATGGGAGAGAAATAGATAAAATAAATCTTAAAATAATAAAAGTAGCCCAATCCATTGTTGCAATTGCAATAATACATGCAAAGTAACTCCATTTATCCAGTTTAGAAGCAGTGCTTTTTCAAACTAACAAGCCATAAGGAGCATGCTCTACAATTTCCTCATTATTAAAAAGGGGAAGATGGACAAGGGATAAAAGATTTGCTGAGAACACAAAACAAACTAGCAGCAGGATCAGAACCAGCACACAGATCTTGTCTCCCAGACCAGTTCTCACTCCATTGTACCAGTCTGTTTTTATGTCTCAGCCATGAGAATGTGGGCTAACACAGAATAATTAATCACAGTGCTTAGTATTATAAAATTTTTGCAGAGATCATTTATTTTAAGCTCCCAGTCAATAAGCTGTGAAATATTTTCAGCTCTGCTTTGCACATAAGGTAATTGGGGATCAGGGTGATATGTCAAATATTAAACATCAAGTTGGTTTTGAAAGGAAGACTATAAGTCAGATCTCCTTAATCTTACATGACTACTCTTTCTGTTGCAGTATACAGCTTTTCAAATAATTAGCCCCTGGGCTTGTACCATGAACTTTGCAGCTAAAAGCAAAACATGTAAATAACTGTATAGAGAGGCTTTGGCTAAGTCTCACATTACAGAAGATATTTCCAAATGTGTTAAGCAAAAAGTAAGTTTATCTGTATGGCTTGGTATCCTGAGCTCAGAGCAGTAAATGAATATATCTCCCATAGTGTTAATTCTACTGTTAAGTAATTTATATCTCAAAAGTATTTAATAAATCATGTCATTTTATAATATTTCAAGGTCTTTAAAAAATTGAAATTTAGACCAATAAAGTATTGGGGCTCATGTGTCATAGGTTGGGAGGAGTAGTTCTGATGCAAGAGTCAATTGCTCAGGCTCAGGGGTCATATACCCTGATTTTTAATTCAAGATTCACATTACTTTTTACATGACCTCACTAAGGTTTTGTTTCTTCATATGTGAAATAGGATAATAATATTAACTTCAAGCATTCGTATAAAGATTAAATGATATAATATAGGCAAAGTGCATAGTACAGGCCTAACATACAGTAACTGGTCAGTAAATATTAGCTAGTTATTAATCAGCGTTTGCTGACTAATGCTTCAGTAACAAGAAATCTACAAATCTCAGCTTAGAAATGCAAATGTTTATTTCTTGCTCACTTTAATGTCAACTGTGGGTTGATGCCACTTTAGCTCTATTTAGCTTCTTCTTTCTGGAATCTAGGCTGAAATACGGCACCTATGTGGAACATTCTGTTCTCACAGTAGAAGAAAAAAAGACAAAACCAATAGCCTGAACCAACAAGTCTTACAGCTTTTAATTAGGAATGGCATATGTCACTTCCCCTCACATCATATTGGCCAAAGTAATGCACGTGCCCAAGTGGGAAGGTTCACTCTTCCCACAGGGAGGCAATAGAATTACATGACAATGGATAGGGGTGGATCATTCTTTTTCATGAAGGCAGCAAATAATTTGGAAGAACAGTTAATTCTACCATATTAATTCTTTAAACTAAGAAGAGGTGAAAGATAGAAAGAGCACTTAACAAAGAATCAAAAGAGTTGGTTCTACCTACTCCACCTCTACTAGTTGTATGTTCAACACATCATTTAATATCCCCAAATTTCAGAATCCTCGTCCCTAAAAGGGCTATTGTAAAATTTAAATGATGTAAAGTAATTCAAAGGGAACCATATAATGACCAAGATTAAGAGTGAGAAAGAAAGGTTCTGCCCATGAAGAATTTGCTGTTATGGAAATCCAAAGCTGTGATCAATATTTCAGGGCAAGAACCAGGTACTGCCCTGGACTGTAAACAAGGAAATATAGGTGTATTAGTCAGGGTTTTCTAGGGAAACAGAATCAACGAGGGATATCCATCGACAGTAAGAGAATGATCAGAGTCTCTCATGTAGTCGTGGGGATGCACAAGTCCAAGTTCCAGAGGCAGGCTGCTACCAGGAGCTCCAATGAAAGTCCAATGAAAATTCTTGATGAGTTCTGGGAGATGTTAGCTGACCAAAGACGAGCTGGGAAATTCTCTTTCAATGCTGGACTCACTTCCCCTTTTAAGGGATTCATCTGATTGGGTTAAGCATCACTCATTGCGGATGGCAATCTCCCTGACTGATGTAATTATAACCAGCTACCTATGATGTACCACTGCAGTAAAGTCAATGATGACTAAAGTCCATAAATGCTCTTGTATTACAGTTAGCCAGTGCTTGCTTGACCAAGCAATTGGGCACAATTACCTGGCTGAGTTGACACAGTAGCCTAAGCATCACAAAGGGCAATCCAGGTATCTTATTATGAGCTCTTAGTGCTTATCAATCATGAGGGCTCCTTCTGGAAGAATGTAGGCAAGAATAAACTACTTACAACTAAGAACATTTCAAAAGTTAAGTAACTTGCTGAATTTCAGCATAAGCAAACATGAAATACAGACCTTAAAATAGAGATGATGAACCCACCTGTACTGCCAAGATGCAATAGAAAATGAATTGAAAATTGTCACTTATATACAATGGCCCAATATTATTTTCTCAGCTCATAATTGATTATTCAATCAATTATTTCTCGTTTACCTGTTTTGTATCCAGTAATGGCAGGTGAAAAAATCTGTTAAAAAAAAAAACATATCCATGATATTATGGCCCTTGGATTCTAGTCAAGGAGAACGAAATTAATGAGATAATTATATTAATGATATATGACTGCAAAATAAGATATGTGCTATTCAGAGAAAGGATATGATTGATTCTATGGGGTTCATGAAAAAGAAACCTGGCTGAGGTTGGGGGAGGAGGTAGCCAGGGAAGACATTTTAGATAGGTAATGTTTAGCTGAGATGTAGGCGTTCACCTTAGTCACTGGACTAAAGTCTTGATGATGAAGAGCATCTCAGACAGAGAGGCCATCAAGGAAAAGACCTGGGGGTGGAAGGAAGTATGATGCTGAGAAACTGGAAGGTTACTGTGTCCATAATGGATTAAAATAAAATGCACATCTCAATATGCTTAAATTTTCCATATTCTTAATTATCACTGAGACTGATGTGTTAAAATCTCACACTAGGTTAAGAGAGTTTGCTGATTTCTATTTTTGCCTTATGTGTATTTAGGTTAAATTATTGGTGCATGTTAGTTTACAATGGCTCTGAAGTCCCAGTAAACTAAACCTGGTCAAAACCATCCTTCTCTCAATGGGAGTGATCCTCTTTATCTCTAGTAATATTTTTTTCCATAACTCCTAATTTGCTGATATTCAAATAGCTTTCTTTGGTTAGTAGCTGCCTAATATATCTTTTTTCCATTGTTTTACTTTCAACATTTCTATGAACTTATTTTTAAAGATATTTTTAATGAACAGTATATAGCTGGGTCCGACACTTCCCCAATCTATATTTCAACTGGAGAATTCAGTCAATATACATTGCTTGTGATAAATATATTTTAAATAATTGATAACATATTGTTTTGTGCTTCTACTTGTCTTACTCCTTTTCCTGACTTTTTATTAGATAATGGTATTATTACATTTATTCCAAATAGTTTTACTGTATTGGTTGAAAGCCCTGTATCATATTAATTTATATATACTCATTTATGTATATATTTACATATTTATATATGTATATTTGGAATTAACATTATTAGTTAATTTACATGTCCATATATTTCTATCCAAACAAGTTATAGATCACAGACAAAATTAAAATGGACATTAGAATATTATTAGAACTAAATGATAAAAGTAAACCTAAAATTCATGTAATATTGTGATATTAGTACTTAGAAGAAAACATGTAAGTACTTAGATTAGTACAGATGAAAACCTAAAATTCAACTCAAGAAACAGGAAAAAAGTAATATCAAAATGTACCTGAAGGGAAGCAGAGTTGGCCCAGTGATTAGGGCGTCCACCTACCACATGGGAGGTCCAGGGTTCAAACCCGGGGCCTCCTTGACCCGTGTGGAGCTGGCCCACGCACAGTGCTGATGCGCGCAAGGAGTGCCGTGCCACGCAGGGGTGTCCCCCGTGTAGGGGAGTCCCACACGCAAGGAGTGCGCCCGGTAAGGAGAGCTGCCCAGTGCGAAAGAAAGTGCAGCCTGCCCAGGAATGGTGCTGCACACACAGAGAGTTGACGCAGCAAGATGACGCAACAAAAAGAAAGATTCCTATGCCGCTGACAACAACAGAAGCAGACAAAGAAGATGCAGCAAATAGACAGAGAACAGACAACCGGGGCAGGGGGAGGGGAGAGAAATAAATAAATAAATAAATCTTTAAAAAAAAATGTACCTGAAGAAAGTAATAAGAAGGGAAAAATAAATCAAAAGCAAAAATCTCGTCATTCACTTCCTTCTCCTTTGTTGCTCCACCCCAGCCAAACAAGAATCCTCGATGATCCTCAAACATGCCAAGCAATGCTCTCACACATCAGGAGCAAGCTGCCACCTTTACCTGGAATGTTTTACCGCCTCACATTGCTCTTATTTAGATTTTTTGTTCAACTATGACCTCAGTGAGGTCTTTCCTGACCCTCTTAAATTCCCACACTTCTATTTAATAATTCCCATGCTCCTGACCTCCTCTACTCAAAACAACGTACTTTGGGTTTTTCTTTTGTGTCTTAAATTTTTATTGTGAGTTCGTATTTTGGGCTCTAACTCTGGTTGAGAGGCCATTCTCCAGAAAGGATGTTTTTGCTTCCTGCTTCCGATTCTAGGCATTATACCTCCAAATCTACTTTAATTATATACCTTGGCTTAGAGGTTCCTGGACCATGCAGGGACTATAGATTTGAACCATAAACACATCTGAGGAAAGAGATGTTGTTACAAAGTCTCAGTGAATTTTCTTTTTATGTTTCATTGGATTCTGGGCCAGGGGCCAGCAAACTATGGCCCATAGGCCAAATTTCGCCTGCAGGCTGCTTTTGCACTGCAAGTTAAGAACTATTATTATTATATATGTTTTAAAATGGCTGTAAAGTTAAAAAAAAAAGATGAAGAAGAGTACATGGCAGATACCATATGGGACCCTTAAAGCCTAAAGTATTTCCATTTGGTCCTTAACAGAAACATTAGCCAACCCCTGTCTCTTTTTTGCCAGTAGATAGGAAGGATGTTTGGTTCAAGTCTCTATTCAAATTGCCCATGTCTAAAGTTGATTTGTTTGTCCTTTTATTATTGATTTGTAATGAGTCAGGCACCTAGTAGATGCTCAGTAAATACTAATTAATCAATCAGAGATCAAGGAAGGGAGACAATTCTGAAACACCAAATAAAAAGAGCCAAGGTGAATGATTTCAATAAATATCACTAGTTATCTCAAGCATCAACAACACAATTGCCAACCCCTCAATAAACCCCTTAACCAACGCAAGCGCCATACCACCAGCCATCTTTCTAATTTAGTTCAATTCATTTACTCTCTATTCCATGTTTCTCTTAGGAGCATACGAAATCTTTTTTTGGTCCAAATAAGGGAACATAAGTTTCCTTCATTTCCAGATTTTCGGCTAACTAGAACAAGAAAAACAGAAACGGCATTGCTATTAGCATTGCTATTAGAGATATATTAAGATCATCCAAAGAGATGGGAATGCATTTATTGATGAATAATCAAGAGTCAATTTTTAAAAGTATGTTTTAAAAGATGGCAGATGACCAGTATCCTAGTATCTTCAGTTCTTGCATTTTAAAAATTGTGTTTATCAGCCTTAACATATAAGGCAGAGCTTTCAGAGAACCAATGGACTCTTCCTTTTCACTGTTCTTTTTTTTTTAAAAAAAAAAAGTTATAGTATTATTTCTCCCATTTTTATTAAAATTATTTAACATTCATTTAACAAGCCATGTATACACTGGACCTTGTTAGGGATATAGAATTGGTTTTGTGTTTTACATGGTCTTGCAAAGGCACCTTCTGAAACATGATTTGCTACTGCAATCCACAAACGGAACATGATTGTACCCTTTGTTTCACCTTAAGCCAGAAGCAGCTCAAGCTAAATGCCAAGCTTCCCTGAGTTACAAATTTAGAATCTCTCTGAGGTGGCTGTTCACACGGTGCATTAGCGTACTGTACCGGTTGATTAGCAATGCTTTCAGAGTGGTATATTGACTCCCAAGTGTGCTTCCTCATTTATTGTACTTATGCTCATTTTATTCTTATCCCAATAATGACAGCTTTCATGTAAAATGAAAGGAGAAAATAAGATTAATGCCTGCTTAGTATACCTCTATCATCAAGTACCAACATACAGGATTCTGAATCAAACATGTCTTCTCTGAATTTTAGTATCAATATTATTACTGCTCTCATTCAAAAAATGATCAGAAGATAACCATTTGTCATTTCTTCAGGACAAGTAGACATCGGTCAAGCAATAATGGTGGCAGTGGGGGAAGGGCAGCAGGAGAAAGGGGAGAGACAAGTTATATGAATTTTCATGTTCAGTGGGGAATAGAGCAAGGACAATGGAAATCCAGGTCAGCCATCTGGTCTATGACAATGCTCAGTTTCAGTAGTAATCATTTGAGAATATATTGGTAATATGCATTCAGCTTTGTAGTAATTATGAAAGTCTATTTTGGTGTTGAGATCCAAGAGCCTTAACAGGTTTGAATGAAATACTAAAAGGGCAAGCCATACATACATGCATGCATACATACACACACACACACACACACACACACACACACACATATATATTCAAAATTAATAAAAGTGATACCTAATGATGTACCTTCCATCCTCAGAAAATTAAAAATTAGAAATTTTCCATACAGTTCTTCATCTGGAGCTGCAAAGACACTTCTGCATGTTCTGTCACTGTGATGACATTTTGCCTTCTTGCTAATAGGCATGAAATGTTTAAATACAAAAAAAAGTCGAGGTTGGGAGGGTAGGTAGGTATGTATGGCTGTTACACAAAGACTATCATGGTGTTTATATTTACAACCAACAAAGGACACATTTTCAATTGGAACTCGCTCAGAGGTTTCTGCAAGAGGTTACATGTCAAATCTGTCACTTCTTTTCTAATATGGCACAGAATGTCCTGGTTGGACATGGCTGATGAGCAAATAAGTCCCTATAGAAATAAGATGACAAAGAAATTGTTACTTGGAATTAACTTGTGAACATTGCATTCTCAGGCATTAAGCCATGAAAAAAGGAAGTGACTGATCAAACCAAAGATAGCATAGTCAAGCATGGTAGAGGGCCAGTGGTAGATCAGCACACCAGAATATCAAGGAACCAATCAGAAATAAACAGAAGAATTCTCCCCAGTTCCTAAGAGGTGAGGTACTAAAAGTAGATATTAGAAGCCCAGTGTATTACTTTTATAATTGTATATGTTTATGCTTAACTCAATTAACAGTTTAGTGCATATAGTTTCCATTCCACATGATGTGGTCAGACTTTTCTATACTCTCTGGTTGCATTCGTAATGGCCTCCAAGGAGAGTAGGATTTCTTAACCTCAGCACTACTGACATTTTGGACTGGATAATTCTTTGTTGTGGGCAGACCGTCCTGTGCATTGTGGGATGTTTAGCAGTATCCCTGACTTCTACCCACTATATGCCAGTACCAACCACAGTCATGAAGATAAAAATATCTCTAAGACATGGCCAAATGTCCGGGGGGAAGTAGATGAGGAAGCACAGATTTAGAGAGCTATATTAACCCTATTTCATGATACTAAAGTCAAAATTCTGGTTGACAGACTTAAAAACTGTCAAGTAGTATTCTGGATGGCATCTTGACAAGGTTTATTTCTGACTAGGTGTGCTACATTTAAAAGGCAGGGATTGATTTTAGTTTGAAGAAGTGTTCACTCTAAGGAAGGCCTTCTTGCCTCTATGGAAAGACTAAACTACAAGAGCCAAGGACCTAAGAAACTCACTCAAGGATTTCCAGATGCCTTTAGAGCTTGGTTCAAAGTAAAGATTCCATCTTTTATTTTAGAAAAGAAACAGTGTGTTGTTTTTTCTTTTTTATTGTCTCTGTTTTTTGCTACCAGTTCAATAAGAAGCCAACTGAAATGAACCATTTTCAACTGCTTACCTGCTTTTGAAGAATACTTTAAAAACTCTTTACCATCTAGGTACCTCACTTTGGATCCTTTAGTTGTCCATCGTCATGAATGATTTCACTCTTCCCCATTAAGGTTAAGCAAAACAGCAAAAATATCTCCAAAGGCACTAGCCATTTTGGGAAAAGTGTTCATTAAGTTAGCAGATGTATCAGCACTCTGGTGGCAAGAACCACAGTAGATACCATCACCCGTCATCAATACTTGACATTATTCAGATCAAAACCCAAAATATTTTGCTAAAATTTCAAAATCATTTGGTATTAACAGCAATTGAGGAAACAAACAAAACACAGAATTGAGAGACTACTCAGCTAAGTAACCAGTTGTGTATGTGTTTACCCAAATTATTTAAAACCCTTGATTTTTGAACATGGAGAAAATGATCTTGATCAAAACAAGGGGTCACATCATTAATGGCCCTTGTAGTTTTGACAGTACTACCACTTAACAAAGATTCATTTTGACCCTGAATCATTGCTCAGGTTGTGAAGGAGATAAGAGAAAAGCTGTTTTATAAGTGACTTTTACAGGGAAGAAGAGAAGTAGGCTGAGAGATTGCACAAGTTTTATGCACTATTCTTTGAGAGAATATAATAATCTTAAAGAAGCATGTGGCTGTTTTGTGTAAACACAGAGGAAAGGCATTTATATTTGCCTAGAGAGAAGTAAGGAAGGGACTAGCAGAAGACATGGTGAAGGCAAATGATGCGTTTGAGGAAGTCCGATAAGACTGGAGGCTTAGGGAAGACTTTTGTATGTGTAGACATTTGTACAAGCATGTTGTATGTGTGTGTTTTGTGTTCTAAAGCTGATAAGTATGCTGTTCATTGCATCTAACTGTAACTGCAAAGATCAATGAAGAGATGAGTTTGTTCAATTCTAATTTTTTCTGTGACATTGGTGAGTTTTCAAGGAAGGTAAAATTGGTGGGTCTACATTCTGGTTAACCCATTAATCACTAATAGGATTATTCTGCTACTATCCATTGTAAATTAAGTATAAAATTTAGCAGTTATATTGAATTCTAGATCAGCAAGCTGATTTTTGTGTGTGATAAATATACACTTTTTATATAGACTTTCAACTATGGGCCAAAAATAAAGTTGGGTGTTTTTTTGGTGTTTTTTTTTTTTCCCCTCCCCATCCTTTTTGACATACAGTCTAAATTCCCCATATTTTCCTTATACATAAAAATAAAGACATTGCTTCTGTTTGTCCAAGATGACAGTGTAAGGCAGTGTAGGGAACCATTTTCCCATAGAATCTTTCAATAACTAGCAAGACAGGCACAGCCATTTACCTCCAAACTCTCAAAACAGTTAAAGGGTTGCAATAATTAGGTAAGTGCTGAATTAAGGAAACTTAGCTTTAAAAATGGTGGAAGTGTGTGGTGACTGGCTGAACCATTCCCCGTCCACTCCTGGGAGGTGTGGAGCCAGCCCGTGCTTCCATTGTGAGGCCCTGGCCCTGTTCAGGAGGAACAGCATAACCCCTAGGCACAAACTGAGGTGCCAGTGTGCCTGTGCCAATCTTGGCTAATCTATCCACTGGCGGTCTTCCTGAAAGACTGAAACAGGAATCTAGTCTTGGTATCAACCTTCAAGAATGTGCCCTGCAAGAGGAGTTTGCAGATGGTTAAAGCTGTGTAAAAAACTGGTAAGTCCAAGTGGCCTGGGGCAAAGGATTATATCCTTTAAATCATAAACTAGAGTACCAGGGAGGAGTGAAAGTCTTCTCATAGGGAGTAGAGGGGGCATTCAAATTCCTATAAATGGAGAAATTACTAAGACCAGGAGAAAGCACAAGCCCAGGATAGACTCAGGCTGAAAAAAGATGGAGCAGACCATGCACTTCACTTTTGCCTGGGGCTGATTTCTTGATAGGAGGGTTATAACTCTGAAGGAGGGCACCCCAATGAAAAGACAAATGCAAACCTGTAAAAGGTGTTTTATGCCTTGATTCAAGGAAATCACTTTCATATCATGGGCTGAATACTTAAACAACAGAGAACTCAGGGACTAAATTCCAGTGTTAACACTTTAAAATATTAAAATGTACAGCATGCAACAAAAGATTATAAGACAAACAAAAAGAAAAAGGAAATGATGGCCCATCTAAAGGAAGAGGATAAAGATCCAGTAACCATCAAGGAAAAAATGTCTAGACTTTGTACATAATGGACAAAGGCTCTAAAAAATAGCTCTCAGTATGCTCAAGGACATAAAATAAAACACAGAGAAAGAACTAAAGGATATCAAGAAAACAATGCATGAACAATATGAGAATCTCAATAAAGAGAAATTGTAAAATATTACGAAGCAGAAATACTGGAGTCAGAGACAATAATAACTGAAATGAAAATTCTCCAGAGGGGGAACAACAGATTAGAGTCAGCAGAAGAAAGAATTAGTGAACCTGAAGACAATACAATCAAAATAATACACGTTGAGAAGAACAAATAAAAAAGAATTTTACAAAGCAGGCAGAGCCAAGAGACCTGTGGGACTCCATCAAGCATACCAGTTACAAATTATGGGAGTTCTAGAATGAGAAGAAAGAGAGAAAGAGCAGAATGAATATTCAAAAAATAATGGCAAAAAAACTTGCCAAATTTAACAAAAGACATGATTATGCACATTCAAAAATCCCAAGGAACCCCAACCAGGAAATACTTGAAGAGTAGTATGCCTAGACAAATAGTAGTCAACCCATCAATTGCAGAGGACAAGCACAGAGTACTGGAAGCTGTAAGAAAAAAGTAACAAGTTATGTAAAAGGGAGTTCCAATAAGATTAAGTGCCAATTTCTAATAGAAATCATGGAAATAAGAAGACAGTGGCATGAATATGTAAATTGCTTAAAGAAAATAATTGACAGCCAAGAATTTTATATCTTGTGATACTTTCTTTAAAAAATGAGGGAGATGGTGACAGACCAACAGGCAGAGCTGAATTCTTTAACAAAAACAACAGAAAAGAGAAAAAAATTGTCCAAAGGACCTACTTTAGGGGTCAGCAGACCCAGACAGTGCTACACAACTCCCAGGGGGGTGAATGACAGAGAGACAAAGAAGCTGAAAAGACAAATGTGATTTACCAAGCACCCATGGCAGCCAGGATGGGCTCCTCTCCTCCACCCACATGATATTAAACTGGCTCACTATAGCTGACTGAGAGGGGAAAAAACATCTTCCTTCCTGTCAACTGTTTCAAGGGAAAAGGGCGGGGATATTGGGGTGCTCTTCTTCAGTGATTTTGGCCAGCAGAGCCCACTTTGAATCTCTGATCTGGAGATTCAACATAGGAATACAGGAAGCCAAGACTGAAACACTTCCATGGAAAAGTATGCTGACTAGCACCATCTACTGATTGATCTGGAAATTGTGTGGACAATAATTATTCATGCTTTCTGTATCAAACCCCTGGGAGAAAATCTGTGCTCCACTAGTGAATTCCTGGTCCGATTTTGGAAACTTAAGTGGACAATTTTAAAGACTGAGAATAAGTTGAACCAAATATCAAAGAAGAGCTGTTGGGGGATAAAGCAACAGGCAAGAAAGAGAAATTAGGCATCAGAGTAAACACATTAACATATTCAGATACCTAGACATCAGCAAAAAATTACAAGCCATACTAGGAAACAGGAAGAGATGGCCCAGGCAAAAGAACAAACCAATATCCTGAAAAGATACAGGATTTAATACAGTTAATTAGTATAATCACATAACTCTCCTAAATCATTTCAAAGAATTTAAAGAAAATATGACTAAAGAAATAAAGGATATAAGAAGACATTGCAAGAGCATGAAGAACGATTTGAAAGCTGGCAAAGGAAAGTAACAGACCTTATGGGAATGAAAGTCACAGTGGATGAGATTAAAAATACATTAGAGGTACATAAAAACAGATTTCAATTGCTTGAAGACAGAATTAGTGATTTCAAAGACAGAACATCCAAACTGGAAAAGACAGGAGAACAGAAAGAGAAAAAGTGGAAAAAATGGAACAGAGTCTCAGGGAATTAAATGACAACACTAACCATATAAGCATTCACATTATTGGTGGCCCAGAAGGAGAAGAGAATGGAAAAGGGGCAGAAAGAATATTTGAGGAAGTAATGACTGAGAACTTCCCAAACCCTTATAAATATCAATATCCAAGAGGGACAACACATCACAAACAGAATAAATCTGAATAGACCTACCCTGAGACACCTACTATTCAGAATGACAAGTATCAAAGATAAAGAGAGGATTCTGAAAGCAGCAAGAGAAAAGAAAAGCATCACATACAAGGGAATCTTGATAAGATTAAGTGCTAACTCCTCATAAGAAACCATGGAGGAGAGAAGAAAGTGGAATGATGTTTTTAAGGTACTGAAAGAGATAAACTGCCAGCCAAAAATTCAATGTCCAGCAGAGCTGTCCTTCAAAAATGAGGGTGAGTTCAAAGTCTTCACAGACAAACAAAACTGATAGAATATGTTACCAAAAGACCAGATTTGTAAGAGATACTAAAGGTAATGCTGCAGTCTGAAAGAAAAAAACAAGGATGAAATATTTGGAGAAGAATTTAGAAATGAATATTAAGAAGGGTAAACTAAAGGATAAGAAAACAGGCAATAAAACAATATGACAACAGAAAGCCAAAGGACAAAATGGATGAAGCAACTCAAAGTTTCCAAGTAGCCCTTCACATCTTTCCAATGAAATTAGAAAGATGGAAAGAAGACCTTCCCTGGGCAAGAACACTCCAAGAACAACAGAAAGTGGCACAGAGGATTAAAAAGAGTGAATCATCAGCAAAAGTAACAGATTTCTCACCAAAGTCAATTCCTATGACTTTGAAAGTGATAAGATTGTTGTTTTTTGTGCACCTATTGCTGAGAATCAGTAGACACCTTCAACAAATAGAACAATGGTTATTGTGTCTGCTTCTGGGACTGTAGAGACTATAATTGAGAAGGAAGATGGTACTTCAACACCAGATGGCTCTGTTTTTATCCAAGCCCAATGAAGGAAAATGCATAGCATGAATTGAGAGTGTCTTTTTTTAATTATCATTTAAAATTTTAGACATAGGGATATTTAGTCTGGAGAAACAGGGCAAATCTCCTGTTGGTAAGATAAGTTTTTCAGATGAAGCATATAAATCTAAATTATAGCATTGTTGTATAGTGTTTGGACTAGGCATTGATAAGTTATTGTTTATACTTAAGATTAAAATTCCTAACAAAATGTTTTTTATGTGTAGGCATGCAGCAACAGTTCTTCCTAAAATGGCCGATAACGCCAAATGGTGTCGGCTCATGCTGCCTTTCCCGTGTGTGCCAAACTGAAGTCTTCCTCTTCCCCTGGTAACAAAAATCCAACAGCCTATCAACATCGCCACCATACCATACCACGGATGCCAACAAAACCCATTATTCAATAGTTATCAAAACACTCCACTCACCTGACTCCATATATGTTCAACAACACTCAGGATCTGTGCAAGACGGGGAATTGAGTGCCCTTATCCATGTCTTCCTTTACAACCAGTCAACCCCCCTCAACATCTTCACTGACAGTGCATATGCAGCAAATGCCATTCGGGCTCTGCCATATGCAGTGCTCAAAAATAAAACTGGCCTCTTAATTGACGATGGCCTCCTACTCCTGCAATGCCTCCTCGAAAACCGTACACATCCTTGGTTCATCCAGCATATTCGGTCCCATACGGAATTGCCTGGGGCTCTTGCCCAGGGAAACAGTCTAGCAGACTCTTTGCTTGTAGTCTCTCTTCTTTCCACCCCATTCAATCAGGCTAGGCTCCTACACTCTAAATTCCACATGTCTGCCAGCTCCCTTCACCACCTCTTTCCCTCTCTCACCCAAGCGCAGTGTAAACATCTCACTCGCACCTGTAAACACTGTGGCCCACTTCTACCATTGGGTCCTCTTCAGCCTCAAGGAGTTAACCCCCATGGGCTCTGCCCCAATGCCCTTCGGCAAATGGACGTTACCCATATACCTGCATTTGGCCATAACAAATATGTCCATGTCATAGTAGATACCTACTCAAAATTCCTCTTCGCACCGCTCTTACTGGAGAAAAGGCCAGGAATTCCATTACCGCCTGCCTCCAAGCTATCAATCAAATGGGTGTTCCATGAACCATCAAAACTGATAATGGTCCCTGCTTCCAGTCCAAAGCATTCCAACAGTTCTGTGTCAGTTGGAACACTCAGCATAAGACCGGCATCCCCTATAATCCTCAGGGGCAAGCCATCATTGAGCGATCTAACGCTCTCCTAAAAAACACATAAACCAAGCCAGCAGGGGAGTATCCCCGCGATGCTTCCCAGGATCTCCTTAGCAGAGTCCTAATCACCATCAACTTTCTTACATTTGATAAAGAACACAGCACACCTGCTATTCGCCATTGGGGGGGCCTACGAAATGCCCCAATACCAACACCTCTTGTTGGGTGGAAGGACCCCCTTACCAATACATGGAAAGGGCCCCACCCACTTCTAACACAAGGACTAGGGTTTGCTTGTGTCTTTCCCGAAAATGCAGAACAACTTATTTGGGTTCCTAGTCGCCTTGTGAAGCCCACCACTGCACTAACTCAAGAACCTGATGAAGCTCTGCACCACCCCGAGCACAATACTCTGTAGCCTAGTTGCCCTCCTCACTGCTGTCCTCCTAGGCTGCACCGCTCCTAGCTCATGGACAACAGCACAGCGAATCTCCCTTGTCTTAGCCTTCCTCCTCTATATTTGTGCCCTCATTACTGCAGTATGCCTCCCTTCTGCATAGCAACTCCCCACTTGGCCTGTGCAACCTTCACTATAATCCTCCTACTCACTACCACAGTCGATGGAACGGCCCTTTATGTCTGGACATTTACAGTAAGAGAAACAGTAAGTACTCGCTCGAGCTCCACATTGCGCCTTCTTGGCACAGGCAGGTGCTCACCTCAGGGATGTCAAGCATCTCTTACTATCAAATTCTCAACACCTACCTCGTACTGACAGAGTAGCCAAAGGCCTTATGCCTGCTTCCCACACATCCAAACAAAACAGTATTGCACCGACCCCTATTACAAAGGCTCCTACTATGGAGGCTGCCCCTATTGGAGTTGTTTCATTAATTGGCCATGGCAGTCATCCAAACAAAGCTTCTTTACAAACCACTCCGATGATTATTATATCCACATCAGAGACCCCTGGGATACTAGATGGGCCACTGGTGTCACTGGAAAACTCTATGCTCATGGAGGCGACACCCGGCCTACTGGGTCCATGCAAATTTCTCATGAATATCACCTCTATAACCGCTCCTCACTTCCTAAAGATGCAAAGAATGTGTGCACAGACAATTAGATAAACTTATCAACCCATGCAATCCTTTGTACACTTCCCCCTCCTGGCACGCCATCCTCAATAATACCCTCAACCTCCTCAATCAGTCTGGAATTATTAATACTACCCACTGCTTCCTCTGCACTTCCTTTCAATGCCCCCTGCTAGCTGCAGTTCCCATCTACACCACTAATTATTCCAATGCAACAGACAAATGCACCCCCTTCCCTCTCACTTACATGCCCCTCTGGGACAACAATGCAGACAATATCACCTGTTTCCAAACCAACACAACTTCCCCCTCTCCTACCTGCGTTACTAACGTCTCTTTTTCAGGTAACATCCAGCTCCCAGGAGATCAAATTTTTTGGTACAACCAGACCCTCACCTCCTGCATCAATGCTAGCACTCCCGGTCCCTGTGTTCCTATAATAATTGTTCCCCAGCTCTCACTGTACACAGAGGCTGACGTCTCCTACTTAGTCTCTCCCTCTTGTAGCAGAAGGGCAGCACTCCTCCCGTAGGCACCAGCTTTACCTCCTCCCTTGTGGCAGTCGGCCTTGCCAGCAGCGCCCTAACACATACCCTTATCTCCACCAGCAACTTTCAACAATCACTCCAAATAGCCCTTGAATCCACTGCCTCTTCCCTCGAGTCCCTTCAAAATCAAGTCACTTCACTAGCCAACATAGCCCTCCAAAACCACAGAGCCCTAGATCTACTTACAGCTGAAAAGGGAGGAACATGTCTCTTTCTCTGAGAAGAGTGCTGCTATTTTATTAATAGCTCTGGCATAGTAGAACAAAATATCAAAATATTAAATGATCTGCACCAGAACTTAACAAAACACCAAACATTTAGCCCCCCTTTTATGAGTTGGCTCTCCTCCCCCCTCATGCAGTGGCTCACACTACTTCTTAGTCCCCTATTACTAATCATGTGTGTTGTTTCTGTAGCTCCTTGTCTCATCAAATGGCTCCAAAAGCAGAAAGAGTCCATTTCTGCATTCACAGTTTATAATCTACAGCTTCACCGATACCAGCCAGTCCCACGCTCCAACGACTAAGAGGAAGCTCCAGTGTAACACCACCTAACTATAGATATTCATGGTGAGCCACACTATAAGCCCTACCACTCCTCCAGCTCGAGTGCTTAACTGGCAGCCAATAACGGGTAAGATCTCCAGAGGGAGACAACCTAAGACAGGTGCAGTTACCCAGGAACCATCCTCGATATCACAACTGGCTATGATATTCCAACATGCTTGGCTGGTAGCCAAAGATGGGTAAGATTCTCAGAAGAGAACAACCTAAGACAGGCACAGCCACCATAGTCAGCTTCAAAAATAATAACAATACGGAGGAATTGTAGGCATGCAGCAACAGCTCTTCCTAAAATGGCCGATAACGCCAAATGGTGTCAGCTCGCGCTGCCTTTCCCGCATGTGCCAAACTGAAGTCTTCCTCTTCCCCTGGTAACAAGAATCCAACAGCCTATCAACATCGCCACCATACCGCAGCCTATAAAGATTTGCCACACCACACCAACCCCCTCTCCCTGCCCATATAAGCTGTAGCACCTCCTCAATAAACCAGACCTGCGCTATGAGTGCGTCTCCAGAGCGTTCACTGTGTGTGAAAGTCTCTGCACATTCCTACCTGCTCGGCTCCTCTCTGGGCTCTCCTCAGCCGCAGTAACCTCGGCACAGCAGTGCGCCCTCTCCGGTCTGGCTCCTACCGACCCTCTCCACGAGCCCTCTGTCTGCCCCCGCTGCAGCAGGGTTGAGCAGGTGGCATAAGTGGCTGAGCAGGAAGTAGGCAGCAACAGTACATTGAGAGAGCAAACCCGCTAGCCCTGCCCAGCAAGGCCCTGAGGAAAGGAGCAAACCTTGGAAAACAGCAACATTTATGTATAAATTTAATTTAACCTAAATATATGGATGGATACATTTTAAAGACACAACCTGAAAGGCAAATTCTTGAATAGTAAATAACTTGGGCAGTGTTATTTTTTTTTTAAATGAGGGAAAGATTAAAGTTTTCCCAGATAAACAAAAGCTTAGGGAGTTCTTCACTACTAGACCTGCCCTATGAGCAATGCTGAAGGGATTTCTTCAGACTGGAAGGAAAGGACAATAGAGAGTGGATGAAAGCAGCATAAAGAATTAAAGATATTTGGTAAAGTAAACCATTTGGGTAATTATAAATCCCAATATGAGTATATTGAAGTTTTTAATATATAAATCTATGGTTTACTTTTTATAGATTAAAAATGCAAATGCATGAAAAGTAATGATAAGTATATGATTTGGGACATATGATGTGTAAAGATGTAATTCATAATGTACAACCAAAAGAGGGAAAGAGAGATATAGAAATAGTGTATATGCATGCTATTGATGTAAACTTGGTATCAAATGAAGCGTGACTGTTATAACTTTAGGATGATAAATTTAAGCCACCTGGTAGTCACAAAGAAGATATATGAAAAACATATAGAAAAATAATGAGAAGGGTCTCAGAATGGCACAACACAAAAAAATCAAATATATATATACATATAAATATATATATATATATATATGTAAGCATTAATGGAATAAGTGAGGGATAGGAAAGGTTTAAGATTTACAAATACTGATTAGCTAAATGACAGAAAAAAGTCCTGCATTATCAGTAGTTATTTTAAATGTAAATGGATATAACTCCCCTGTCAAAAGACAGAGATTGGCAGAATGGATTAAAAATAGTATCCAACTATATAATGTTTACAAGAGACTTTCCTTATATTAAAAGACATAAACAGGTTAAAAGTAAAAAAATAGAAAAAAATATACCATGAAAATAATAATAAAAAAATACTGGGGTAGCTATATTAATATAAGCTAAAATATACTTTAAATCAAAAACGGTTATGATGGGTAAAGAAGATCACAATAAACTATTAAAGGGGTCAATTCAACAAGAAGATATAATAATTATAAATATATATGCACCTAATGGAATTGCTCCAAAATATATGAAGAAAATACTGGCAAATTTGAAGAAAGAAATAGATAGTTCTACATTAATAGTAGGAGATTTCAATACACCAATTTTAATAATGGATAGAACATTTAGACAGAAAATTAATAAGTATTTAGAAGACTTGGATGATACTCTAAACTAACTAGATCTAATAGACATATATAGAACATTTCACCCAATAGCAACAGAATATGCATTTTTCTCTACTGCACTTAGATCATTCTCCAGGATAGATCACTTACTAGGGTAACAAAACAAGTCTCCATAAATTAAAAAATATAGAAATTATACAATGTATCTTCTCTGTCCATAGTGGACTGAAGCTAGAAATTAATAACAGAGGGAGAATGGAAAAATTTTAATATGTAAAAATTACACAACAAATGAGTCAAAGAAGAAACCACAAGGAAGTTAGGAAATATCTTGAGGCAAATGAAAACAAAAACATAACATATCAAAACTTAAGGGGTGCAGCAAAGGCAGTGTTGAGTGGGAAATTAATAGCTCTAAATGCTTACATAAAAAAAAAATAAAGCTCTCAAATCAGGGACCTACCCTCACAATGGGAGGATCTAGAAAAAGAAGAAGCCAGAACTAAATCCAAAATTTGCAAAAAGAAGGAAATAAAAATTAGAGCAAGGAAAAATGAAACAGAAATCTAAAACAACAACAACAACAAAAAAAACCCAACAACAATAGAGAGACTCAGCAAAACTAATAAAATCAACAAAACTTTAGCTAACTGACAAGGAAAAAAAGAAAAAGGACACAAAGAACTAAAATTAGAAATTTAAGGGGGGACATTATTACAAACCCCACAAAAATTTTTAAAAAAATGAATTCTATGAGGATACTATGAACAACTTGTATACCAATAAATTAGATAATCTAGATGGTATGGGAAACCTCCTAGATATACACAAACTACTTATACGTACTCAAGAAGAAATAGATCTCAACAGACAAGTAGGATATTGAAACAATAATTTAAAACCTCTCTGAAAAGAAAAGCCCAAGACCAGGTGGCTTCTCTAGTACATTTTAACAAACTTTCCAGAATAATTAACACCAACCCTGCTCAAAATATTCCAAAAAATTAAAGAGGAGGGAATACTTCCTTACACATTCCATAAGGTGAACATGACACTAATACCAAAGCCAGATACAAATACCACAATAAAAGAAAATTACAGGCCAATATTCTTTGTTTATATAGATGAAAAGTCATAAACAAAATACAACAAACTTAATCCAACAGCATATTTATAAAAGAATTACACAACAGGAGCAAGTGGGATTTATCCCAGGTATGCCGAGGTGGTTAAACATAAGAAAATCAATTAATGTAATAAACCACATTAAACAAATGAAGGAATGAAATCCCTCAATCATCTCAATTGATGCAGAAAAGGATTTGACAAGTCCAGCACCACTTCTTAATAAAAATACTTAGAAATCCAGAAATAGAAGGAAATTTCCTCAATGTGATAAAGGGCATATGTGAAAAACCCACAGCTAAATTTATACTAATTGGTGAAAGACTGAAAACTTTCCCTCTAAGATCTATAATGAGACAAAAAAATGCTCACTCTTACCACTACTATTTAGATTGTACTAGAAGTTCTAGGCTAAGCAATTAGGCAAGAGGAAGAAATAAAAAGCATCCAAACTAGAAAGGAAGAAGTAAAACTTTTCCTTTTGTAGATGATATAATCCTACATATATATATATATGTAGAAAATCCACAAAAAGATACTAGAGCTAATAAATGAATTCAGAAAGTGACAGCTACAAGAATAACATGCAAAAATCAGTACTGTTTCTATACACTAGTAATGAAAAATCTGAATAGGAAATCAAGAAAATATTCCTTTCGTAGTAACAACTAAGAGAATCAAGTATCTAGGAATAAATCTACCTAAGGATGTATAGGACACATGGAAAACTACAAAATATTGCTAAGCTAAATTAAAGAAGATAAGTAATTGAAGGAGATTATGTGTTCACAGATTGGAAAAACCAAACATTGTTAACTTTCCATGCTACCAAAAGCAATTTACACATTCAATACAATCCCAATCAAAATTCCAACAAAATTATTTTCAGAAATGGAAAAGCCAACAATCAAATTATATGGAATGATAGGTGATTCTGAATAGTCAATACCATCTTGAGAAATAAAAATCACAAATACCGATTTAAAATTTACTACAAAATCACAGTAATGAAAACACTGGCACAAGGTCAGACATATTGAACAATGAAATTAAACTGAGAATTCAGATCAAACTTTAAATTTATGGCCAAATGGGTTTTTTTTTCTTCTTTTTTTTCTTTTTTTAATTTTTGTTTCTTCAGCCAACTGATTTTTTTTTCAATTTTATCAATTCATGTTACTAAAACATAAATCCATCCAAAGAGTACAATCAATGGTATTTGGTGTAATAGCATGTTTGTACATTCATCACCCCAATCACTCCCATAGCACTTTCATTATTCCAATAATAATAATAAACAAAAAACAAACAAAACTTATCACCTCTCAATCTTTCTATGCCTCACCTGGTGTACACAGTTGCTATTCCTTCTCTCTAGTATATTTGTATTTATATTTGTAGCAACAGTCTTATATATGCAATTTCACCCATATTCATGTTTTACATGAGGTTTTACTATCTCACTCAGTCCCACATTAGTTTTTAGCTTTCCTTCTAGTAACATACATGACTTCAGACTTTCTTTTTCAACCAGTCATATTCTTCAATAGCACTGCTAATTACAAACGCCATGATATGTTTTAACCACTTCTATTTATTTTCAAAGATTTGCAAACAACCTTTTTAAACAATTCTGCACAGATTAATCCTCAGCTTTCTATTCTCTACCCCCCTTCTATTTTCTGGTGACCTATATTCTAATGATTAACTCCATGAGTTTGCGCAATATGTTTAGTTCATAATTGCACAATCATACAGTATTTGTCCTTTTGTGTCTGGCTTGCTTCACTCAACATAATATCCTCCAGGTTCATACATGTCATCATATGTTTCATGACTTCATTTCTTCTTAATGCTGTATAATATTTCATCGTGTTCATACACGACAATTTTTTATCCATTCATCAGTTGATGGACACCTGGGTTGTTTCCAAATTTGGCAATAGTGAATAATGTAGCTATGAGTATCAGTGTGCTGATGTCTGTTCACGTCTCTGCTCTCAGCTCTTCTGGGTATATACCTAGTAATAGTATTGCTCATTCACAAGGCAAGTCTAAATTCAGTTTCCTTAGGAACTGCCAAACAGTCCTCCACAATGGCTGTACCATTCTACATTCCCACCAACAGTGAATAAGTGTTCTTATCTCTCCACATTCTCTCCAACATTTTCAGTTTTCCAACTTTTTAATAGAAGACAGTCTAACAGATGTGAAATATCTCATTGTAGTTTTGATTTGCATTTCTCTAATGACTAGTGATATTGAACATCTTTTCATGTGTTGCTTTGCCATTTCTGTTTCTTCTTTGGACAATTGTCTTTTCAAGTCTTTTGCCCATTTTTAAATTGAGTACTTTGTCTTTTTATTGTTGAGTTGCATGATCTCTTTGTATATCACAGATATTAAATCCTTATCAGATATGTGATTGCCAAATATTTTCTCCCATTTTTGGAGATTTGGCTGCCTTTTCACCATTTTAACAAAGTTCTATGAGGTACAAAAGTGCTTTTTGACAAAGGTGTCAAATCTACTCAATTGGAAAAAAATAGTGTTTTCAACAAATTGTTCTGGGAAAACTTGATCTCCATTTGGAAATGAAGGTGGACTCCTACCTCACGCGGTATACCAAAATCAACTCAAATTGGAAGAAACACATAGAAAATAACAAAAACTATAAAACTCCTATAAGAAAACATAGGAAAGCTCTTCAGGATTCTGTGTTGGACAATGGTTTCTGAGGTTTTTTATCCAAACACAAGCAAGAAAAGAAAAAATAGAGAAATGGGACTTGATCAAAGTTTAAAATGTTTTTGTATTAAAGGACTTAATCATGAGAATAAATAGGAGATAATATTTGAAAATCACATATCTGATAAGGGTGTAACATTCAGATTATAGAGAGAAATCCTTAAACTCAGCAAGAAAAAGACAAACAACCCAATTTAAAAACAGACCAATGCTTGAATAGATAACTCTCCAAAGAAGATACACAGATGGCTAAAAAGCACATCAAAAGGTGTTCAACATCATTAGCCATTGGGAAAATGTAAATCAAAATCATAATGAGATACCATTTCACACCCAGTAGAATGGCTACTACTTTAAAAATGGAATATAAAAAGTGTTGCAGAGGATGTGGAGATATAAGAACACTCATCCATTGTTGTCGGGAATTCAAAATGTTTTAGCCACTCGTGCTTCCTCGGTAAATTAAATACACATTTACCATATGAACTGGCAATCCCACTTCTAAGTATATACCCCAAAGAACCGAAAGCAGGATGAACAGATAACTGAACCCTGATGTTCTTAACAGCATTATACACAATTGACAAATGATGGAAGAAACTCAAGTGCCCATAAACAGATGAATGGATAAATGAAATGTCATATATACATAAAATGGAATATTATTCCACTTTAAAAATAAAACAGGTTTC
This sequence comes from Dasypus novemcinctus, assembly GCF_030445035.2. Classification (NCBI taxonomy): domain Eukaryota; kingdom Metazoa; phylum Chordata; class Mammalia; order Cingulata; family Dasypodidae; genus Dasypus; species Dasypus novemcinctus. The sequence continues at coordinate 38,409,424 of NC_080692.1, read as the reverse complement.
TGATACATACTACAGCATGGAAAAACCTTGAAGACAACATATTGTATGACATAAGCTGGACACAAAAGGTCAAATACCATATGATCTCACTGATAGGAAAAAATTTGTATAAACAAATTCATAGAGTCAGAAAATAGGCTATAGGTTAGAGGTTGGGATAGTGGTAGGGAATAGGGAGTTAATACTTAATTGGTAGAGTATTTATGTGGGATGATGGAAATGTTTGGTAATGGATGGGGTAATAGTAGCACAACACTGTCAATGTAATTAATGAAACTGAATTATAAATTTAAGTATGGTTAAAGGGAAAATTTTAGCTTATATTTATATTCCTAGAATAAAAAGAAAAATAACCATTGGACTGTACAACACAGTGAACTCTATTGTAAACTATAGACTATAGTTAATAGAACAATTATAATAATACCTTTCACCTATTTTAACAAAGTGACTTCTCTAATGACAAGAGTTAATAATAGAGAAAACTGTGTGTTTGGGCAGGGGGTATATGGGAACCCTGTATTTAGAAAACTAAACCTACAACTTCTCTAATAAAAAAAAATCTTGGCCCATTCCTTGCCTCCCCCTACTCCCCTAAAAAAAATATATCCAATGTGCTATAAACAATCTCAAAACAAACAAACAAACAAGGTATTAGAAATTTTTTTAAAAATTGTATAGCACTGAAATTTGAGTCATAAATGGGGAAGAAATGTCTACTTACTGGTACTGACCTAAGAAAGTAAAGAAAGTTTATTTTATCTATTCTATCTCATATATTGAACAATTGAGAAAATATTTTTAAAATGATAAACACTGTCTCTAGAACTAATGAGAAAGAAATCTATTTAAGGTTAATTATCAAAATCAATAAACTGATGTTTCCCTAAGGGAAGAAAAACATGAAATTAAGTAGTTCATTGAAAGCAATACATTTTATAGTATCTTAATAATCTCAAGAAATAATGTTATCTCCTTAGATTAACTAGGATATATAGCCTGCTTTTTTTTGGACCTCATGTCAACTGATTAAAACAGGTAAAGTGTATTAGAAAATTCAAATAATAATTTGCCTAAACCAATGAAAATGGCATTATCATATTGACTTTTTTATTTTTTTCCTTATAAATATTAGAAACATGATGTAACATGACATTATATATTGCACATTGCCTCTAAATTGGAAACTGTATTATACTTAAATCACAAGCAGAAACAGTCTGTATCTATTTGACCCAAGTGGGTAGTTATGTATCTCAGTAGGAAATTTGACAAGTTAGCTATATTCAAAACTAAACAGCAACATTCAGCACATATCCATCCTGTGCCTATTATTTGCTAGGCACTATTACAGCTGCTAAAAATATGGAAGTGAGCAAGACAGAAAAACATCTCTGCCCTCATGAAGGCTGCTTTCTAGTGAGGGAAGCATTAAAGTAAATAAGTAAATAGATAACTACATACATATATATATTTCAGATTGAGATAGGTACTATGAGAAATAATAAATCATTGAGGGATGACAGTACTTGATATGGTGGTGGCTGTAGAGAGGCAAGCATTTTATCCAGGAACAAGTTTTTAAAGGATCCATATTCTCAAGTACAAAATGTTTTTGATGATCAGAACTGAAAAATGTATTCTTATGTGCCATTGACTTCTGCAGATGTAGATCAACATAGAGACCCAAAGGTGGAATGGTCTTCATGACATACCTTCTCTCACCCCTTCACGCTGTAGTGAGGACGTAATATTTCAGCTGATTTTACCCTCATTTACACAGAGTCATGGCAAGGCTGGCCCTATAAATCAGGTTTCCTAATACCCAGTCAAGTATTCTTTTGTAGTCTTTTATTCACCCTGTTTCTATGTTAGTAAAGGAGAATGACTAGGTTACAGAAAAAAAAATGTAAAGGCATTATTAAATCAAGGGTTAAGAATAATAAAAGAATAATAATAAGAATAATAAAAGAATATTTGATATGTAAGATTATTTTATATACAGAAATTCTTTGGATCATTATGTGTAATTCAGTAAAAATCACTATGTCTAAATCAGTAAAAATAATTTTAACAGAGCTGGTTAGTTTATTGATTGATAAAAATATTAATAATATAAACAGGTGGTGGTATTCCAATTCTAATATCCCATGTAAGATTACCAACTGAGAAAATAATTATTGTCTTAAAAAATGGTTTGGGTTCACACTGCATATTTCTGCTGTTCTCCCTTGTCTTCAGTATTGGCTACGGCCAGAGGCAAGTATTAGACAAGACAGACAAATGGACTGGTCCAGAATGGCAAATTCTATGTTTCCTTAATACAGTGTCCTGGAATGACAGCAGTTATGTATTTTTAAGTCTGCTCTTCCATTATGGCGATAAATGGTTATTTAAATACAGTCAGGTTCAAATCACACCAGTGGAAAATGCAGCAGGGAAAAGTATCAAAGACAAAGAACTTTTAAATAAATCTCTTCTCCCCTCCTGCCATATGAGGTAATTTCTATGCCAGATGGCAGATGTTTATGCTGGTACTTAAAAGAAGTAAAAATTAAATGGATCTCAAACTTAATTGTTTTTAGTTTAAAAATGCTCTCAAATAAAGGGAGGATGGTAGAATTTCATTTTAAATGATCACAAAAAAACTAGGGATATTAATATATAGTTTTAAGTTGGAAAAAGTTATCCCTTAATTCATTCTTTATTTGAGTCCATTATTTACTTTTGTTACTATTTTTCAGGTATTTTTAAAGGATAAGTCATTTTTTTTCTAGATGCTATGGCAAAACATCTTCAAAGGACTATATTTTAATATATAATGACTCAATTAACTCTTTAAAATTGAGCAAGGGATGGGATATTTAGAAACTCTTAATCTATATCTGTATCAGTGTGAGTCAGAAAAGTTACCTGGTGGCAAGGCTGTTTTATTATGGTGAGGATCCACACAGATGACAGAAAACCTACCCTCCCATTGCTACACGGGCAACTCTTGTTCATGCAGATCACAATGATCAACTTATCAATAAGAAATCTCTTCTACTGCAGGCTTAGTATAGTAGAGAAAAAATTTATTATTAAGATGTCAAAGTGCATTGGTCAAAACTAAATCTGATATGTGAGAATTCTTTTTCTTTTCAGTAAATAAATTAATGCTGATCAGATATAAACCCTGCTTTCTTCATCTAAAATACGGGATAAAGTTTTTTAGGTAGTTCTGGAAATCCCAGCTGAAGGACAACTATAAGCTCATATGACTAGTAAACACCTGATTTTTATATTTTGAAAACTCCCAAAACATTTACCTTTGTACAAATGTGTAGAACAGTGGAAATTGTTGGGAAAATAATTTTAGATTAGTATAATATAGTAAAGATTATGCCAATTATTAGCCATAGGATCTTAAAAAAAAGTGATATTCTTGAACTTCTTTACTATGAACAATCAATTCAACAAATCTCAATTTAAATGTCTAGAATGAATTTGCTATTTTACTATGTGTAACAGAAAAATGAAACAATCACTTTCCTCAATTTGTTTGCCTTTTTTTTTACGATACAGAGGCATTTAGAAAGAATACTTTAATTATCCAAGGATAAATTTTGGCTTCATTTTTAGTTCCTTTCATAGCCTAAAACAAATTCCAGTAGATTTCTTTGAGGCAGTGTCATCAATTACTTAGCCAAGGGCAGCTTATTCCCACACTCTGTGCAATCCTGCCTTCCTCTCATGGCACTGCAGCCTGTCTTACAATGAAGACCAGTCTCAAAGAGTTTTTCACATTCTTTGCCCAAAATCTTACATCCTTAACAGAAGCACTGTCTACTTTTCAGTAGGCCCTCAAAGCTCTCATAAGTCAGGTCTAGTTGATTTCAGATTATTATAATGAGTGGGTCTGTGGAGTTCTAGAATGGTACCCATAAAAAAGGGCACTCTGCATTTATGCAAGTTACACTGCTGGCCAAGCAGCAGTGACAAAGATACCCCCAAATGCAGCCACTCAAATAAGATCTATCTCAATTTCTCTCCCATTTAACAGTACAGACACAGGTGGGAGATTCAGCAGACATAAATAGCTTTTCATGTTTTCTCTTTCTAGATTCCTTCTACCTTGTTTTCATACCATCTTCTAGTTAGCCTCATTTGAATGGGTGGAGTTGGTGCAGTACCACCTGTTAAAAGGTGAAGGAAGGGGAAGGCAGTTTCATTGTTAAAGAAATGAACTCAATGTTGAATTTCCTAGGGAGGTTGAAAAATATTGTCCCTAGCTGGGCAGCCCTGTGCCCTGCTTAAACTGGAAGAGGGGGTTGGCAAATCTATTCCTTCAAGGATAAAGGAGTTAATAGATACTTGGGGACAATTACCAATCTGTGCCCCAAGCATTTAATAAATTGTTTATAATAATGCCTTTGACCAATCCATCTCCCAACAAATATTTCCTTCATTCCTACTTTGTATACAATATTATACTAGTCCTCATAAAGAATATATAAATTATATACATATACATTGAAAATGACCAATAATAAGAGTACTAATAATATAGGATATTATAAGTGCTAAGTGAGTGCTGTGGAAGATGTGTGATATTAGTATATGTTTTAGTTTAATAGGCTGTTCAAAGCAAATAACATGAAATGGGTTGCCTTAAACAATGGGAATTTATTCACTCGCAGTTTTGAGGGAGGAAAATGTCTGAATCAAGGCTACAAGGCAAAGATTTCCGGCTGAAGACTAGCTGCCAGTGATCCCTGGCTCCTCTGCCACTTGGAAGGCATGTGGCAGTGTCTGCCAGTCTCTCTCTTCCAGGTCTCATTGATTTCGGCTTCTGCTTCTGTGACTTTCTCTCTCTCGTATCTGAATTCATTCCCTTATAAAAACACACCAGTAAGAGGAGTAAGGCCCATCCTAATTGAGGTGAGACACACGTTAACTGAAGTAGCCTCATCAATAGGTCCGCCTTATAATGGGTTTACACCCATGAGCATGCATTAGATTCAAGAACATGCTTCTCTGAGTACATATAGCTTCAAACTACCACAGTATTCAACATTCATTTCCTGATAGGAAGACCGGAAGAGAGGGATCAGCCACCTCACAGGTGCCCATTCTTGTTCCATACTTTATAACAAAAGTGCACTTGAACAGAAACAGAAGAAAAAGATTGATTAAAATGGATTTCATCAGAATGAAAAAAAAACACACACACACAAAACTTGTATGTCAAAGGATATTATCCAAAAAGTGAAAAGGCAACCTACAGAATGGAAGAATATAATTACAAACCTTATATCGGATAAGGGTTTAATGTCTAAAACATATAAAGAACTGCTAGAGCTCAACTACGAAAAGACAACCCAATGGACACTGGGCAAAGGACTTAAACAGACATTTCTCCAAGGAAGATGTACTAAATGACCAAAAAGCACAAGAAAAGATGCTATAACATCATCGGTCATCAGAGAAATGCAAATAAAAACAACAATAAAAAAATACCACTTCATACCAACTAGAATGGCTATAATGACTGGAAAAAAAAAAGTTGAATAACAAGTGTTGGCAAGGATATGGAGAAATTGGAACACTTATACATTGTGGGTGGTATTGTAAAATTGTGCACCACTGTAGAAATCAGTCTCTTGGTTCCTCAGAAAGTGAAAATAGAATTACCATATGATCCAGCCATACCACTTCTAGGCATACACCTACAAAAATTGAAAGCAGGGACTCAAATAGATATCTGTACACCAGAATTCATAGTTCATAGCAGGATTATTTGGAATAACCAAAACATGGAAGTACCCAAGTATGCATCAACAAATGACTGGATAAACAAAATATATACACATACATACATGGAATATTATTCAGGTGTGAAAAGGGATGAAGTTTTGATATAGGCTATAACATGAATGAAACTTGAAGATGTGATGCTGAGTATAATCAACCAGATAGAAAAAGACTGATATTATATGATATCACTTATGTGTAATACCTAAAATAAGTAAATTCACTGAGACAAAAAGTACATTACACAGTATAAAGGGGTTGGGAGGGGAGGGAAAAGGGGGTAATTGCTTAATGGGTACAGAATTTCCATATGAGATGATGAAAAGTTGGGATAATAGATTTTGGTGATGGTAGCATAATACTGTGAATGTAATTAACACAACTAAACAGTGCACTTGAAAGCAATTAAAAGGGAATATTGAACTGTATGTACGCAACTACAATAAATTCTAAAAATTAGATGAGATAGAGAAGGAGGAATGGAAATAGGGAAGGAGAGGAGAATGATATGGCAATGTGGCGAAGTTAAAATTTGGCACATCTGTTTATCTGGATGATGTTTTCTTGTCTGTACGGGTTTGGTATTATATTTGCAACTGTCCTCTAAGTTTTAAATCCTTTCAAAATAAAAAGTTTAAAAAAAATGTTAGTGTGAATTCCCCTTCTGCCTCATAGAAGAGAGCCTACAGCAAACAAGTTCATTTCACCAAGAAACCATAAAACCATAATTTCTATCTTAAAAATTGATATATATATATATGTATGTATAATTGATAAAGAACACACTCATTTTTATAAATTTTGACATAGATTTTATGCCTATACTCACCTTTTGGTTAAATTGCATTCATTCGTATTGTTAGTGAGGCTGAATCAATCAACTGCATTCTCTAATGATGGAAGCAGATGGAAATAGAATGAGCTTCTGAATCTTCCTCAAGGGCATTGTAGAGGATGTTGCACCCTTAACTGAAAACTGCTCAATTTTGCATTAGAGCTGGCCAATGTAGACATAGTCTTATATTTTCACTAATTTTGAATTAATACTCTAGAAACCAGCAGCTGACAATGAGCCTGAACAGTTGGTTTCACACCTGAGGCCTCTTTTAAAAGACCATTCTCATCACAGTCAAACAACAGGAGGATATATTAGAGGGAGAAATGAGTGCATTTTCTCTAAGACTACTTAAGCAGGAGTTTCTCTTGAACTAATTAAGATTCAATTCTATTTCAGAAACTAATGTTTGAAGCAGACATTCTGTTTGGGAATTATTAATAAATGAAAGCAGAAGGTTCCAGAGCACACAAAATGGTATTTTTCCTGGTGGATGCTCAATAAAAGCATTTGTTAGTGAAAATAATATTTTTAAACACAAAATCAAATGTTCAAGGTAAAGTTAAGGTGAATGAATATGATATATAAAATTATTAATGAGATCTGAGATATTTTTAAGTGGAATAAGTGACACTTTTGACTATTAAAAACAATCCTAATCCTCTCAATATTAAGCTTCTAGGCTGTTAGAATTCTTAGAGTCTGGGGCAGAGGAAGATTGCAATCTGCCCTCTTATTTTATTCAGAATATATTGGCATAATATGAATCATAGTTCCATTTTTGAAGAAAAATATTAAATATACATATTAAATCTACTTATTAGCTGTGATGGTTCATCCAACCCAATTCAAAACAGAGCAGCTGTTCTAAACCAGAAAATGCTACTCTAGTGTGAAGAAAAATATTTTTGGCTGTAAACTTCAATAAGTTTACAAAAGTTGTTTGAGCTGTATACTGCATTTTTTGCGTAAAAAAAATTGAGAGATGGGAAGTGGCTGTGGTTCAATTAGATGAGCTCCCATCTACCATATGGGAGGCCCTCGGTTTGCATCCCGGGGCCTCCTTGTGAAGGTAGGCTACCCTGCACACCATGGAGTGCTGCCCAGCCTGCAGTCAGCAAGGTGATGCAACAAAAAGAAGGGAGACAAGAGAGAACACAGAAGAGCCTGACAGGGAATGGACACAGAGAGCAGACAGCAAGCAAGCCACAAGGAGGGAAGGGAAAATAAATATAGACAGACACAGAAAAACATACAGCGAATGTACACAGAAAGCAGACGGCACACACACAAAAGCCGCAAAAGTGGGGGGGGGGGGGATAAAAGTAAAATTGCCAGAAAGCACTGTCTTCCTTTCACATGATGCATCTTTTGCATAGACTAGAAGTTGGGTGTTCCCCTGGCCTTCTAGCAATAATTATACTACACACGAATCATTATTGCCTTTTGTTCTTAGATATGGATTCATATGATACCCAATTTTAAAAAAATAAATCTTTCTCTGATATTTCTTGCCTTTTAAAAGTGTTTTATTTTAAATCTGGAGGTTTTAAAATTTTTATTGGTACCGTGCATTTAGAATGAAACATTTTATAGTTACATGATTTTTCATAATAGGATTTTTAAAAACTTATTTTTTATGTCAATGTTACAAGTCACTCAGTTAACACAAGATAACTATGATAACAATAAACCTGATTTAATCTGTGGTTACTTATTTTTGTTCATTTCTCAGTCTTGAGGGATTTGGGACAATGTCCACTTTTACTGCTTCAGGGTGAGAAGGGACATAGATATATTACAAGGCAGAGGAATAAAATTTGTTTGCTTGCAGTTGAGACTATTCCTTGCTTTGGGGATGGGGCTGGTTCATTATTATTATCTTGTTAGTTGTTCAGGGCAAGTCAGAAGAACTGGAGGGTAGCAGCTGGCTGCATATCTGCTGGTTTTCAGGACTCAGTTAGCATAGGAACAACCCAAAGGCTTCAAGTTTCTGAAAAATATATTTAAAAGGTAAAATGAAAATTATAGATTCAAATAAAAAAAATAGAAGAATCATGATTATGGTATTTATAAATGAGAATAACTATGTTATACTGGGGAAATAACTTTCCATATATTCCTAGAAAGAGCTCACTGTGTGACTTGCTTATGGTGTCAACAGATGCCTAGGACCCTCAGGGGCACTTTTGTGTGTGGCTTTGCTTACTGTGGTAGTCTGTGCAGTCTGACTGAGACCTGAATAAGTGTAACCTATAGAAGAACCTGTCTCACTTTGAAATCTCTTAGCCTTAATAACTGTATTCTAGTTAATATTTTCCCCTTTGGGCCAAGGCCTTTATCCTAAGGCATCATTGATTAACACTTGGTAAAAATCCCTCAGTGCCAGGGAGCCTCATCCCTGGGAGTCATATCCCACATTGAGGGGAAAGTAGTGAGTTTATTTGTGAAGTCTGGCTTAGAGAGAGGCCACATTTGAGTAATTAGGATGTTTTCAGGAGGTAACTCTTAGGCATTAATTATAATTAGGCTTAGCTTCATTATTATAGAAATAAGGTTCATAAGTGCAAGCATTAAGATCAAGGCCTTGGCGGCGGACTTGGCCCAGTGGTTAGGGTGTCCGTCTACCACATGGGAAGTCCGTGGTTCACACCCCGGGCCTCCTTGACCCATGTGGAGCTGGCCCATGCACAGTGCTGATGCGCGCAAGGAGTGCCCTGCCACGCAGGGGTGTCCCCCGCGTAGGGGAGCTCAACGGGCAAGGAGTGCGCCCTGTAAGGAGAGCCGCCCAACGCAAAAGAAAGTGCAGCCTGCCCAGGAATGGTGCCGCACACACGGAGAACTGACACAACAAGATAGCGCAACAAAAAGAAACACAGATTCCTGTGCCGCTGATAACAACAGAAGCGGACAAAGAAACAAGACGCAGCAAATAGACACAGAGAACAGACAACCAGGGTTGGGGGGAGCAGGGGAGATAAATAAATAAATAAATAAATCTTTAAAAAAAAAAAAAAGCTCAAAACCTTGGCTTATTAGCTTATTTTCTTTTTATTAGGCAAGGTTTATATATTTTAGAGCATTTGGCCATCTTAAGAAAGTAGCAGCACTTCCCCAGGAGGAAAGTTTAATATTTTGTTAGCTACCATGAGGGCCTTTATTTATCCAGAAAAAACATATCTATAGCAAAAAGGTGTGTTTCTATAGGTACGTTTTCTATATTAAGCAAACTCACAGAGGTAGGATCTAGAAGAAAGGTTACCAGGAGATAGAATGGGGTAGAGGTACATATTCTAGAAGTATGTAGCTATATAACATTCAAGATGCTCAAAAGACCCTTTCTATTAAGACAACTGATCATGTCCCACCTTTACCTTCTTATTAGAATTATGTTGACAGATCATAATTTATATAGTTGCCTTGCTTCTTGTGTAAAGTTCCTCCTCCTCCTCCTCCTCCTATTCTCCTTATTCTTCTTATTCTTATTCTTCCTATTCTTCCTGTTCTTATTCTTTCCTGAAGATGGGGCTTTGAACTACAGTTGGATGCATGTACTTTTAGAGAAGCTTCAGAGTAAAATAGTATAACTGACAAGGAAATTCATTGTTTCTGTGACATATAACATTTTTCTAAAAAGGAAAAAATATAACATTCTCATACCTACCCCCTATTTTTGACACTTAATGTTGGTGTGGTATTTGTTACCATTGATGTAGGAATGTTAAAATGTTAATTTGCTTTAGAAGCATTTTTCCCTATGTACCACTCTATGATTAATACCTTGTACTAGCAATGTATTTTGTTACAGATCCTGAAACAACATTCTGATACTTGTATTATTAACTACAATCCTCAGTCACTGCAAGGTTTACTATGTTATATAATCCCATGTTTTATCCTTCTGCTTTTCATCTAGTAATATATATGACCCAAACTTCCCCTTTCAACCACATTCATTCACATACTTCAGTGCTGTTACACTCACAATATTGCACTACCACCACCTCTATCCATTTCCAAACAATTACAATCAACCTAATTATAAATTTTACACAGATTAAGCATCAGCCCCCCCAATCTCCATTTCCATTCTATCTCATGTTAAAATTTCTTCTAGATTCTACTTCTATAAGTTTTCTTATTATAATAGTTCATATTAGCGAGATCATACAATACTCATCCATTTGAGTTTAGCTTATTTCACACAACATAATGTCCTCAAGGTTCATCCATGTTGTTGCATACATCAATACTTCATTCCTTCTTACAGCTGAATAGTATTCCATCATATATACCACAATTTATTTACCCACTAATCTGTTGATGATACTTGAGTTTCTTCTATCTTTTGGCAATTGTAAATAAAACATTGGTGTGCATATATCTGTTTGTGTCCCTGCTTTAAGTTCTTCTGGGTAGATTCCCAGTAGCAGGATTGATGGATTGTATGGCAATTCTATACTCAGCTAGATGAGAAACCACTTATTCTTCTTCACAATGGCTCCACCATTTTACATTCCCACCAGAGTAAATGAGTGTCCTATTTCTCCACATGCTTTCAAACACTTGTAGTGTTCTCTGTTTTTAATAGTGGCCAGCCTAGTAGGTATGAAATAATATTTCTTTGTGGTTTTGTAGTTTTGCTTTGAATTTCCCTAATAGCTATTGCTGTTGAGCATCTTCTAAGGTGCTTTTTAGCCATTTTAATGTCTACTTTGGGAAAAAATCTGTTCAAGTCTTTAGTCCAATTTTTAACTGGGGGTTTTGACTTTTTATCATTGAGTTTGTAGGAGCTATTTATATATGCTGGATATGAGACAATTACTGAATATGTAGATTCAAAATAATTTCTCCCATTAAGTAGGCTATCCTTTCACTTTCTTGACAAATTCCTTTGATGCACAAAAGTTTTTAATATTGAGTACTTTCCATTCATCTATTTTTTAAATCATTGCTCATGCTTTGGGTATGTTTATAAAACCATTGCTTACCACAATATCTTGAAAATGCTTCCCTATACTTCTAGGACTTTTATGGTCCTGGCTCTTAGATTTAGGTATTTGACCCATCTTGAGTTGAACTGTGTATAGGATCAGAGATAAGGATCTTCTTTCATTCTTATTGGATATGGATATCCAGTTTTCCCAGCAGCATTTATTAAAGAATTATTCTGTCCCAGTTGAGTGGGTTTGGCAGTTTTATCAAATATCAGTTAGCTGTATATGCCCAGGTCTAGTTCTGAGCTCTCAGTTCAATTCCATTAGTAAATTAGTCTATCCTTATGCCAGTACCAATGCTGTTTTGACCACTGTAGCTTTGTTATTTGCTTTAAAGTCATGTGGTGTAAATACTTCAATTTTGTTCTTCTTTCTCAAGCTATTTTTGGGTATTTGAGGCCCTTTACCCTTCCATATAAATTTTATAATTGACTTTTCCATTTCTGAAAAAAAAAGATTTGGAATTTTTATTGGGATTATGTTGAATCTGTAAATCAATTTGGGTAGAATTGACATTTTAACAATATTTAATCTTCCAATCCACGAATATGGAATGTCCTTCCATTTATTATATTTAGGTCTGTTTTATTTTAGCAATGCTGTGTAGTTTTCTATGTTCAAGTCCTTTATATCCTTAGTTAATTTTTTTCCTAGATATTTGATTCTTATACTTACTATTATACATGGAAATTTTTTATTAATTTCCTCCTCCTTTTGCTCCTTACTAGTATATAGAAAACCTACTGATTTTTACATGTTGACTATATCCCACCACTTTGCTGAACTTGTTTATTAGCTGTAGTAGCTTTGTGTAGATTTTATTGGACATTCTATATATAGGATCATGTCATCTGCATATAGTAAAAGTTTACCTCCTCCTTTCCAATTTGGATACCTTTTGTTTCTTTTTCTTGCCTAATTGCTCCAGCAGGATCTTCTAAGACAATGGTGAATAAGAGTGGTGACAGTGGACATACATGTTTTATTCCAAATATTGTTAGAGGAAAATCATTCAGACTTTCACCATTGAGTATGATGTTACCTGTGAGTTTTTAATATATGCCCTTTGTCATGTTGAAGAAGTTTCCTTCTATTCTTATCTTTCAAAATGTTTTTATTTTTATCAAGAAAGGATGTAGATTTTGTCAAATGTCTTCTTTGCTTAGTTAGAGATGATCATGAGATTTTTCTCCTTCAATTTGTTAAATTGGTATCTTACATCAATTGATTTTCTGGCATTGAACCTCCCTTACATACCTGGGATAAAACTCACTTGATCATCGTGTATAATTCATATAATGTGTTATTGGGCTGAATTTGCCAATATTTTGTTAGAGGATTTTTTGCATCTAAATTCATTAGCAAGATTTGTCTGTAATTTTCTTTTCTTATAGTATCTTTATCTGGTTTGATGTTAGGGTGAGGTTGGTTTCATAAAATGAGTTAGGTAAAATTCCTTTCTTTTAATGGTTGGAAGAGTTTAAACAGTATTTTTTTAAAATTTCTCTCCTCTTCCCCCCCACCCCAGTTGTCTGTTTTCTGTGTCTATTTTTGCTGCATGTTCTTCTTTGTCTGCTTCTGTTGTTGTCAGTGGCATGGAAATCTGTGTTTCTTTTTGTTGCGTTATCTTGCTGAGTCAGCTCTCGGTGTGTGTGGCGCCATTCCTGGGCAGGCTGCACTTTCTTTCACGCTGAGCGGCTCTCCTTATGGCTTACACTCCTTGTGCATGGGGCTCCCTTATGCGGGGACACCCCTGTGTGGCACAGCACTCCTTGCATGCATCAGCACTGCACATGGGCCAGAACCACACGGGTCAAGGAGGCCCGGGGTTTGAACCGCAGACCTCCCATGTGGTAGACAGACCCTAACCACTGGGCCAAGTCTGCTTCCCTGAACAGTATTGGTATTAGTTCTTTATGGAATAATTGCTAGAATTCAACTGTGAAGCCATCTGGTCTTAGACTTTTCTTTTTTGGGAAGTTTTTGATGACTGATTCAATCTCTTTACTTGTGATTGATCTGTTGAGGTCTTCTATATCTTCTAGAGTCAGTATAAGTTGTTTGTGTGTTTCTAGGAATTTGACCATTTCATCTATGGTACCAAGTTTGTTGTCATACTGTTGTTCATGGTATCCTCTTATGAGTCTTTTTATTTCTGTGTTGTCAGTGGTGATGTCTCCTCTCTCATTCCTGATTTTATTTATTTGCTTCTTCTTTCTTTTTTTTCTTTGTTAGTCTAAGGGTTTGTCAATTTTACTGATAGTCTCAAAGAACCAGCTTTTGGTTTTGTTAATTCTCATCACATTTTATCCTCAATTTCATTTATTTCTGTTCTAATCTTCATTATTTCTTTCCTTCCTCTTGCTTTTGAATTAGTTTGCTGTTCTTATTTTATTTCCTCCTGGAGTGTAGGTATGTCTTTGATTTTAGCTCTTCATTTATAATGTAGCAAATATAGTGATAAATGTCCCTCTCAGCACTGCCAACATTGCATCCCATAAGTTTTGATATGTTTTGTTCTTGTTTTCATTCCCCTCAGGATATTTACTCATTTCTCTTGCAATTTATTCTTTTCTCACTGATTATTTAGGAGTATCTTGTTGAACCTCCATAAATTTCCATATATATTTTCCAGTTCTCAGCCATTTATTGATTTCTAGCTTCATTCCATTGTGGTCAGAGCATGTACTTTGTGTAATTTCAATCTTTCTAAAATCTTTGAGACTTTTCCTATGACCTGACATGTTATCTATTCTGAAGAAAAATCCATGAACACTCAAGAATAATGTATATTCTGCTGCTTTGAGGTGCAATGTTCTATTAATATAGATATCAGTTAGGTCTGGTTCATTTACTGTATTAATCAAGATCTCTGTCTCCTAATTAATCCTCTGTCTACATACTCTCCTTATTGCTGAGAGTGGTGTACTGAAGTCCCCCACTATTATTGTATTACTTCCCCCATTTTTGTCAGGGCAGCCCACATAGTCTTCTGCATTACTTTGCCTGCCACTTTACCCCATGCCAGCAAGTATGCCTGCCTTCCGGCCACTTCTGGAGAACAAGGGCACCCTGCCATTCTCTACTCCACCATTTTAGATTCCCGCATAAGTTTTGATACGTTGTGTTGCCATATTCATTCATCTCAAATACTTAGTAATTTCTCTTGCAATTTCTTCTTTGACCCACTGATTGTTTTAAGAGTGTGTTATCTAACTTCCATATATTTGTGAATTTTCCAGTTCTCTACTGATTAATTTCCAGCTTCATTCCATTGTGGTCAAATAAAGTAATTTCATATATCTTTCTAAATTCATTGAGATTCATTCTATGACCTAACATGTGGTCTATCCTGGAGAATGATACATGAGCATTCTAGAAGAATGTATATCTTGCTGTATTGTGGTACAGTGTTCTATATATGTCTCTTAGTTCTAGTACATTTATCATATTATGCAAGATCTCTATTTCCTTGTTAATCCTGTCTAGTTGATCTATCTATTGCTGAGAATTGTGTATTGACGTCATCCACTATTATTATAGAAACATCTATTTCTTTCCTCAGTTTTGATAGTCTTTGCCTTATGTATTTTGGGTCACCTTGGTTAGACACATATTTTTTATTGTTCTTTCTTCTTGGTAAATTCACCCTTTTATTAATATATTGTGTCATATTTTGGTCTTGTATAGCAGTTTTGCATTTTAAAAAGTCTAATTTGTCTGATATTAGAGTAGCTACCCCAACTCTATTTTGGTTGCTATTTGCATGGGATAGCATTTCCAATTTTTCACTTTCATGCTATC
This sequence comes from Dasypus novemcinctus, assembly GCF_030445035.2. NCBI lineage: Eukaryota > Metazoa > Chordata > Mammalia > Cingulata > Dasypodidae > Dasypus > Dasypus novemcinctus. Next base: position 38,393,995 of record NC_080692.1, on the reverse strand, counting down.
TGTGTCCTTGGGTATAAGGTGAGTCTCTTCTAGACAGCATATAAATAGATCATATTTTATTATCCATTCTACCAGTCTGTGTCTATTAACTGGGTTAATCCATTAACAATCAATGTTATTTCTTTAAAGGCAGTACTTACTTCTCATTTTATCCTTAGGCTTTTATATGTCATATCTTATTTTTGTTTCTTTCTTTACACTTTTAGTAACCCCTACTAATAATATTCATTTCTACACTCTCCTCCAAACCTCTCACCTGTCTTTTTCTTTTGGCCTACAGAGCTCCCTTTACTATTTATTGTAGTATAGGACTCTTATTGATGAAATCTCTCAGTTTATGTTTATCTGTGACTATATTAACCTCTTCCTCATTTTTGAAGAAAAATTTTTTCTGGATACAGAATTCTTGACTGGTAGTTTCTCTCTTTCAGTACCTTAAATATGCCTTCTCATCTCCATGGTTTCTCATGAGAAATTAGCAGTTAATCTTATAGAGCATCCCCTTTATGTGATGGATCACTTTTCTCTTGCTGCTTTCAGAATTATATTTGGCACTGGACAATCTGATTATTATGTGCCTCAGAGTAGTCCTGTTAGGATTTATTCTGTTTGGAGTATGCTGCACTTCCTAGATATGCACATCCATGCCTCTTATAATATTTGGAAAATTTTCAGACATTATTTCCTCAAATACTACTTCTGCTTTTTCCTTCTCTTCTTCCTCTGGGACACTCATATTGGATATGTTTTTGCACTTCTTGCTGTCATTCAATTCCCTGAGACCCTGCTCAATTTTTCGTTTTTTCCTCTAAATTTGAGTTCTTCTAAATTTGAGTTCAGATGTCCTATCTTCCAATTCACTAATTCTTTCTTCTGCATGTTCAAATGTCTTGATATGTGATGCCAGTGTATTTTTAATCTTTTCTGTTTTGTCTTTCATTGCCATAAATTCTGTTATTTTTCTATGTATGTTTTCAATTTCGTCTGTATACTCACCCATTGTCCTCTTTTTTTCAATTTTAGCATAAACATAGTACTTTCTTTTCCTGTGCTACAAAAATATTACAATATTACTGCTAACACAGTATCTTCTTAATATCCTTTATCTCCTCCTTCATCTCCTTCAATTGATTTAGGAGATTTTTATGGTTATCTTTGATAGTTGTTCCAAATTCTACATCTCCTCTAATTTCCTAATTTGTTCCCTTTACTTGGCAATATCTTCCTGTTTCTTAAAATGGCTTGTAATTTTTTTGCTGTTATCTATGCATCTGATTATCTTGATGAGTTTATTCTGATGGTCAGCTTCTCTCTTTTTCAAAGTTTCTTCTTTGAAACATGTTCCAGCTTCTTCATACTTTAGAACTGCCTGTGTTTAACTGATCAAACCCAGACCAGAGACCAACAAAATGGGCACAGACCAGCTCCAAAGAACTAGTTACTCTGCATTGGCCTCTCCCAGTCTCCCTGTCCTGTTCCTTTCTGAATGTTGTACCATGGTCTCCTGGCTTCCAGAATCCAAGCACTGCCATCTGCCTTCCCACTGCACCTGCCTCTGCCTGTGAGCCCTCTCTCACAAGACACTTTCCACCACACCCTGCAAGGTCTCCCTCAGAAACTGCCCATGTCATTTCCCTTATGTCCAGCAAGGCCTCCACTGTGGGTATTCCATTCAACTCCCTCTGCATCCCTGACCTTTCCCTGGTTCCTAGCTAGGCCTACCTTGTGGAGGATAAGTGCCTTCTGTCCTTTCATTTTAATATCAGAAATAGGTGTATATCAAAGCCATTTGCCACTCTCTATGAAGGCTTAGGCTCAGGCTTTCGACAGCCATTTCACATTGCCTAAACAGAGGATTATCAGGGGGAAAAAAGTAACCATTGACAGTGCTAAAAAATTGTGCAAAATGTGAAACATTTAGGGGAAAATGGGGGGAACATCGAAATGTTTAATAGTCAAGATTTTCAGCATGGGCATGCTTTGTACTGTCCAACACAAAAGAGAAGGTGTATTAAGAGACAAAAAAAAAGAGTTAATTATTAAATCTTGTTTTATCTTCATTACTGGTTTCCACTCAGAGGAAAAAATATATCCACTTGGGATTCTTCTTGATTTCTGTAGCCTCTCATTCTTTCCAATCCTGATACATACAATACCCTCTGTTTTAACTGTGCTGGACAGTTCTTTGCTCAAGGGGTTCATATTTAATGACTTCAAAATAGCAGTCTTTTTTCCTGCAGTGTGAGATAAAAACTTTTCTTCCATGGTTTTCATAATCACTTATAAAAGAGTTCAATATGGTTTTTTTAAAGATTTATCTATTTCTGCTCCTCCCCCTTGATTGTCAGCTCTCTGTGTCCATTCGATGTGTTTTCTTCTGTGTCTGCTTGTATTCTCATTAGGTGGCTCTGGGAACTGATCCCGGGACCTTCCAGAAAGGGAGAGAGGCGATGATTCTCTTGCGCCACCTCAGCTCCCTGATTTATTAACTCTCTTATTGTCTCTCCTCTGTGTCTCTTTTTGTTGTGTCATCTTGCTGTGTCACCTCTCCACATTGGCCAGCACTCTACATGAGCCAGCTTGCTGTGCAGGCCAGCTTGCTTTCACCAGGAAGCCCTGGGTATCAAACCCTGAACCTCCTATATGATAAATGGGAGCCCAATTGCTTGAGCCACATCTGCTTCCCTCATCTATTTATTTTTTATTTTATTTTAGTATACTTACCTGTTCTGCAGGTCAGCAAATGCTGTAGTATGTAAGTTGTATAATAGAAAGGATAATGAAGCATGGATTGTAAGGTTGCTATGGACTTACTGTGACTTTATGTAAGTTACCTTTCTGTTCCAACTTCTTTATCTGTCAGATGAGGACAGGATGGCCATCCTAGTCTTTTAATAAGGTTTATTTAGAACTTAAAAAAATGAAGTGGTGCAAAATGATTGTGAAAGTCATGAAAATCTAGGAAACAAAAATAATTCATTTACAGTACACATATATGTACTGTAACCCAGTGTCCTAAAAACTTATTTTTAATAACAAAATAACATCTATGGTGAATTGGGGAGTAGAGTAATTTAAAGTGTACAATTGCTGGTGATGGTTTGGTTTTACAGTTTTGCAGATCTACATCCTCGCAGTAGCTTATCCATGTGTGATGAGATCTTGGGAAAACAAGCTCATCATATCTCCCCAGATGACAGACATCACACAAAGTATATCTGGAATTCAGTATAATTTTTTATCATCAGAAATAACCATTGCCAGCCAAAAAAGTTTTATTGGTAATCCAAGTTAAGATTAGAAGGTGATTGGCAATAACATAGGATAAAAGAAACAATTGTGCTTTTAAGGTCACATCTACCCAAAACAAACAATTGTTTTGTGGAACTGCTCTGAGCTCAGGTAATTTCAATTATTCTTCTCTGATTCCTATGAGATAATTGAAGTGTATTTTTGTATTCTATTTTTGCTAAGATTGGAAAGCACATGATTTTCCAAGGAAAATGGAGATTTTTTTTTTCCTCAGAGGTCCAAAGTTCTTCTCATATCTCTCCCGCTTACATGGAAAGTAACTCACTTATCCAAAGAATCACTTTTTCCTAGAGGGTTTTTGTATTGTTGGTATCTAGGCAAAAGTTGAATGGATGATAAATTGACATGCTTTAAAACATCAGAGAGGCAAGAAAGATCTTCTTTGGCAGGGAAATTTTAGTATAAGAAATGCTTGGAAAACTATTCTGATAACATACCTGAGAAAATATTTGAAGATCTACCTTAGTAATTTAGAATAGTCATGTGAGCTGACTGTCCCAAAATAATTAATTCAGTCCCATCAGTGTTCAGAGTACCCATGGATTAACAACATATATTTCCTACCATGGGTAAACTAGGAAGCCTGAATTTGGACAAGATCAGTGATTTTATGGTACTTTTATTCTTGGATAAAGAATAAAATATTTTATTTTCCAGTATTCCAGGATACTGAAATAACCAGTGATCTGCTTAGCTGTAGTCCTCCCCAAAGCAATTTCATTTTATTTTCCTTGTTTCTTTTCATTACTTGATCATGTCTATATTGTTTCACTGTTAGCTAATTTGCTTAGCATTCACTTTATCTATTTATCCTACATCTTCTTCTGAACCTTCTCAGACCTTTTCTACTTACAGATAGGTTAAATAATCACTGACCTTGTGATTTATTAGAAACCCAGAAAGCATCATTCTATATAATATCTCCCCTAATGGTCTTCTATAGAGCTGGGAGAGATAAAGTAATCTTCCAATCCATTTAGCCTTTTATTTCTATAATATAAGTGGTTGAAAAATGTAGCATTTGGATTCATAAAATATTCTCTTTCATGGCCCCATGTGGGTCATGTTTTCTATTCTAGATTGTTCAAGTAAAACCCCCATGTTGGGTTTCTCCATGTGAAGAGACATGATCCAAATCCACAGTCAAAGTAAAATCCCTGCTGAGATTTATCTATATAATCAAGGTCATGAAGGCAAAAGATGTTGAGGAACTGGGTTTCAGATTTCTCTGGGATATTCTTCCCTAGGATTCTCTTCCTTACTCCCTGGCTTCTTTTTTTTACTTAGAAAATGCAATTTGTCCCATTTGTTCTTTTTTTTTTTTTTTTTTTTGGTCCATTTTATTTATTTATTTATTTATTTATTAAATTTGTTTTAATTAAAGTTAATAGATCACAAGGAACCTACTCCCTGGCTCTTGATTACTACTTTGTTTCCACCTCTTAACCATGGCTTACCCCAGTCAAATCAGGGGTTACTCAGCAGGAAAGTTTCAAAAATGAAATTTGGCAAGATGGACTATGGTTAGATTAATTCTTAAATAATAAGGCACCTGACCTGGATCCCTTGTTAGAGGAAGACAGTCATCGTAACTTAGGGGATCCAAGGGAGGAGGGAAGTCATGTTCTTCTATCTTAATTACAGCCATACAAAAATGGACTAATTTTCATTTTCTTCCTCCTCTACCACATTACCCAATGCAGTAAAGATAATCAGATACCCCAAACTCATGAGATTAACAGGGTTTCTTAGATGAGGGTATTTTTCCCATACTTCTTGAGATTTAAAATTTCTAGGAGGTTGGGAACCCTCCAGGGTTTGCTATCAATCATTTGATGAGGAATTGAGAAGGAAGTAAAGGAAAGAGACAAAATACTTACAAAAAGTTGAGATTAATTTTAGAAAAATGAACACTTAGAATCTGCTTTATCACCCTCAAAAATGACAAGCCTTATCACCAAAATCCTGTTTGTTATAAAGTCTTAATAGAACATTAGAGTTTCAAGTACTTTATAATTTGATAATAATGGGTGGGCCAGAATGGTTAACAAATCTCAGTAGAGCTCTGGGTATAAAATACCATACCAAATTGCTTACAACCATTTAGATTTCTGAGACAATTCCCAGCTTTCTCAACCTAGCAGGGTAGGTTATATAGCTTCCCTAACAAGCTACTACTTAACACTAAACATGAAGACTTCAAGATGTACTTAACCTTGATGGAGGGAAACCTTGTATCTAATAAAGAGAAATAAAATTCCGAATTACTGCAAAGCACTGCAGCAGGCATGCTGCAATTCCAGTCATATGAAACCTCTGTTTACAGGAAAATGATGGTATGAATCACAATGATTCTCCTAAGGACTCAACTGTCTACCTAGCTCTCTTCCATATATTTATAATATATAATTTCATTTTCATACAAGCTTATTACACATATTAAAGCAATACTTTTCCTTGTATGGACAAGATTCATTGATAAAACAATGAAGTGAACTAACACCCTTCCTAAATAAAGTTTCACCAATAGCTTCGTATGTTAATGGACCTATTTCATTGTTAATGTGACTGACTGCTTATTGATTCTCGCAGGAATCTAGCAAGGGCTTCAGAGTACAATTTAGTTTGGAGAGCTCTGGGTCCAACATCTATGCTCAATTACAACTTTCAGAAGGGGAGATCAATAAAATTTAAATTGCTTATGGTAATCACAACTTCAAATCATTGTGATCAGCATAAGCAATCTGCTGACCCCAGCCAAGTTCCTAAATTGAAACTTGTAATGAGTGGTCATTTAGTTTGGGTTCATTCATATTATTTTGGAGGCAGGTGATGAACAATTAAAGATCAGCCAGCACCTTCTCTGCACAACATTCCCATCTTTATTCCCAAAGTATTAATATGCAGTAACCCTCGGGTTCATGCTTTTGCACTTCTTTAATGGGTATTCTGTATGAATAAGCAATTATATTTTCTATTAAACAATTTCAGTGTAATTGAATTAGCAGTTATAATATTGCTAGGGCAAGCAAAAGCTTTCCTAGGGAAAAATTAAGTGATATTGGGTAGTGCAAATTAATTTATAGAACTGAAAAATGTAACCAATTAAATAGAATTGCCTTGCCTCCCCCCTCCTCCAAAATACAATTAAGCAGCACATTGTTTCAAAGAATATGTTTCAGAGCAATTTGTTTTCAATCATAATAGCTGTTTTTCATTCATTATGAAAAGCTGTCTATTATAATGAAAATTTCATAGGCAGTTTTCCTTGACGAAGCAGGTTGCAAGTTTAAACAAAGATAGCCTGCAGATTACTTCCTTGATAAGGAGTCACTTTAGAATTACATTTTAATAAATCATTGAAAATAAATCTTCTGCATTACAGCATGAAGGTTTGGAGAAAGAAAAAGCAAATAGAGAGAAACTAATCAATGAAAATCTCCTGCTGCCAATATAATAATAGATGGACCAATGCTAATATATAAAGTGTATTACACTCACACACACAGCCGAAAAGAAAAATGTAAGATAAATATCACGGAAGTCAACTGTCACAAATGAGACTTGAGTAATAATCACATCCTTACCATTCATCACTCCTGCTGTGCCTCCTCCAAGCACTTTGCTGAATTATAAACTAGGGTATTTAAGCCACGTTTTTTGCAACCTAATAATATGACCATCTTTAGATGACTACTAAGGTTTGAAGCACACTACCAAGTTTGTTTAAAACAAGGGAAAATGGATAGACAGACATATATACATCTATATGTAACATAGATATGATATATATGTATATATTTCTTTAAAAAGTTAAAACTATAATGGGAACAGTTCTAAATATTTAATAAGTAAACAGTGGAAAGAAATGTGTAGTAAGAATGCTTAGTGAATCAGATCTTATTTCTTTCATTAATGCCTGGATCTGAAAAGACAATTGCAGAAACCAAAAGTCCCTCCACATGAATTACATTAAAGGGACAGTCAGGCTTTATAAGTTGGGTACAGAGAGAACTCGCTGGTAGGGAAAGGGTGGTCCTAGGTAGGGAGATGTATTAGTGACAATTTCAGCAGTTCAGGCTACAACAACTACTGCATCAAGGAAGAAACAGAGAAAGAAATGAATTCATAGTTTTCAGAAACTGTATTGACTTGATTTCATATTTGATTGGCTATGGAGAGAGAGAGGCAGAGGAATGGAGAAAAGCCTGAGATTTCCATTTTGGAAACTAGAAAACCAGTGATGCCATTTAGGTATTAGAGAATGTAAATTAAGGAGTATGTAAGGGAGGTGACTAAGATCATGTGTTAATTAAGAGCTTTTCCAAAATAATGAATTACATTAATGTTATCCCTGGGCTCTCTGCCTCTGCTTGGGTAATAGTGATTGAAAAAGCCATTTATCATGGAAAAATCTGCTGATGTTCCCTAGGTAAATTTATCTTTGCATGATTCTCATCAAAGTTTTAATTCAGTCTATGAGTTAGGCCCTTTGACTGAGAGGGTATTTGGACAGAATTTTTTGCAACCTAATAAAACAGCTATCTTTGGATTTATACTAAGGTTTAAAGGCATATTATCATTTTTTTCAAAGAGGAGAAAAATGTAAAATATTTATATTTTGTGACCTGTATTATATTTTTTATCCAACCTCTGAAAGAGAATGACAAACATAGTAAACAATGGGTTTGATTTGCACACATTTCTTCTAATATTCAGAAAATATTTCACAGAAATTTATATTCATTTTAAAAGCAGTAGATCAGCCTTTCCAATTGGAAAAAAGTAGTGACTTTAAGTGTTTCTAGGGTCTAATAGACAAGAAGTTTAACAAACTCTAATCAGTAAATATTTAATGTGTTTTTCATTTAAAAAATATGAGACATCCTGGAGATTGGTGCAATATCTGGCACTTAATAGAGGCACGATAGATGTTAAATAGACATTTTTCTATATTGGAAATATAAGGTTAACAGTTATCCATATATCTTCTTGTCCTCATATTAAGGCAGTTTTTCATAATTTGTAGGAAACAATTTTATCTGTTAACCTACAACTTCTCTAATAAAAAAAAAACACAAAATGATACTTTGGCCTTTAATAATTCAACATGACTCTCCATATACCTTCCCCCCACACACAAAGTTACTCACTCATCACCTGTTTTGTATTAATAAGTTACTCCTGAAATTTTTATGGTTATAAAATATTAACCATATGGTACATATTTGAAATTCTTTGAAATGGACAATTGCAAAATACATGAACTTCAGGAATAACAGGCCTTTCCATGGATTTCATGGCTATTATAATCTTAACTCTCTTGCACATATTTCTGAAATTCAAGATCTGATGAGACATAGAAATAGCTGCAGAACTATTTCTCTTTTTACATAAAGTTACCTTTCTATCCATGCTCATGCATAGATTATTTTCCACTTCATGAGACTTCTTGATTCTGATGTTTCCTTTCATTCTCTAGCATCATCTGCTTTATCCTCGAAAACTCCCTTGTGTTATTCAGCATTTCCATGCGCCCAATCCTTAATAAAACATAACTTAAAACTTCAGTTCACTTTATCCAACATTTATTAAATACCTGCCATGTATGTGCTAGATGAAAGAAAAAACTGAACTAAATCTATTCTTAAAACATTTTTTCTTCCTTGGTGAAATCAGTGGTTAAGAGTGTAGGCTCTTAATAATCCAGCAGCAGTGTCCTTACTGTGTGACTTCTTAACCTCATTTTTCTCATTTATAAAATGGAGATCAAAATAATACTGACATCATAGATTTGTTGGGGGAATTAAATGAAATGGTACCTATAAACCATTTAAATCAGTCCCTGGAACATAATATGAGCTCAATTAGTGGTGCTGCTGTTCTCCCTTACATGGATTTTTCCAACCAGTGGGATTGACTATTAGAAAATACTTTTATTTTATAAATTCTAATTACATTTGATACATTTATGTTCAATGACTGTCTTCAAAATTCTATGGGAAAAGTTCCATAAGTTTTTTTCAACTATTTTTATGCATACTTGCTGATTATTTCCTGCAGACCAGGAACTGGTGATAAGAAAATCAGTAAGACTTGTTTCAAGTATGTAAGAAACTCTTATCCTTCATATTCTTCCTAATGTGAGATTTTTTTTTCATTTTTCCAACAATTTATTTTGAAAATTTTACAACATACAGCAGTGTGAAAGAATTTCACACTGAGCACTCATAACCACCATCTTGATTCTCTCGTAGACATTCTACTACATATGCTTTATCAAGTACCTTTCCATCAATCTGTCTTGTTTTTCTGGATGCATTTCAGAGTAAGTTGTAGAGCCAATAAATTTCCCCCTAAATACTTGAGCAGTATGTAGATATATAATTTACATACAATGAAATTCTCAAATCTTAAGTATATATTCACTGAGTATTGATGAAGACACACTTCCTTGTAAACCAGACCTCTATCAAAAACATTATCGCTTAGAGGAATATAATATATGCAACTAGCCCTCAAATGTTTAGAAAACAGATTAGATAGATATATAGATCAAAGGTCACAAATGCTAGGAGTTGATAAAATTTGGGTATCTGGATATGGGGAGTATTTTGGAGTTTTATGTATTGTTTCTGTATTATCTTTGTAACTTTTCTGTAAGATTTAAATTATTTCAAATAAAACAAAATTTTAATGTTAAAAAAAGAACATTACCATTATCCCAGAAATTTCCCTCAAACCCCTTCCCATTTGCTTCCTGTCCCCTTGCTCCAAGAGGCAACCACTTTTCTGAGGTTTTTTTCTACTCTAGTTTTGGCTATTCTAGAACTTCATATAAATGGAGTAACACAGTATTTCTCAGATTCATTCATGTAATGTTTATCAGGAATATGTTCCTTTTTACTGTTACATAGTTACGTTTTCATTTTGAATCATATTGCCAACCTTCCCTACCACTTTACCATATAGTGTAAGTGTTCTGTTCCTATACCTTCACCATCACAGCTTTTGCCCAACCTTTTTTTCTTTGCCCATCAGAAATGTGAAAAGCTATATTCCATTATTTTTTACTTTCATTTATTTGTCAAGGTAAATATCTTATCCCCTCTTTATTGGCCATCTGTATTTGTGTATGTATTTCTGTTCTGTTCTGTTCTGTTCTGTTCAGATTTGATTGTTTGCTTGTTTGTTTAGTGAATTGTAATTGCTCTTTATATTTTAGGGATTTACCTTTTTTCCCAAAACAATTTTATTGATGCATATTAATAAAACATAAATCCATTCAAAGTGTAAAATCAATGGTATTTGATATAATCACAATGTTGTACATTCATCCTTCAATCATTATTAGAGCATTTTCATTATTCCAATAATAATAATTTAAAAATACAGACAAACCAAAAATCTCATCACCTCTCAATCTCTGTGCTTCCCCTGCTGAACATATCTGCTATTCTGTTTCTGTCTCTCTAGTTTATTTATATTTTGTAAAAAAAAAGTCTTATATATGCAATATTCCCCATATTAGTATTTCACCGGAGGTTTCACTGTTATACAGTCCCATGTTACATTTTTAGTTTTCCTTCTAGTAATATATTTGTCCTTAGACTTTCCCTTTCAACTGCTGTCAACTATCTGTATAATAGCACTGCTAGTAACAAACACTATGATGTGCTTTCACCATTTCTATTCATTTCCAAAGATTTACAAACAACCTTTTTACCAATTCTGCATAGATTAACCCTCAGCTTTCCATTCTCTACCCTACTTCTATTTTCTGGTGACCTATATTCTAGATAAAACCTCTGTGAGTTTACACAATAGGTTTATTTCATAATAGCACAATCATATAATATCTGTCCTTTTGTGTCTGGCTTGCTTTACTCAATATAATATCCTCCAGCTTTACCCAAGTTGTCATATGCTTCACAGCTTCATTTCTTCTTAAAGCTGCATAGTATTCCATCGTGTGAATATATCACTATTTGTTTATCCATTTATCAGTTGATGGACACCTGGGTTGTTTCCAACTTTTGGCAACGCCACTATGAACATCAGTGTGCAGACAACTGTTTGTGTCACTGCTATGTTCTTCTGGGTATATATTTACCAGTGGTATTGCCAGGTCACATGGAAGTTTATATTCAACTTCCTTAGAACCAACAGTCCTCCACAGTGGCTGAACCATTCTACAGTCTTACCAACGGTGAGTAAGTGTTTCTATCTCACCACTTCCTCGCCAACACTTAGTTTCCCAATTTTTTAATAGTGGACATTGTAGTAGGTATAAAATGATATCTCATTGTAGTTTTGAGTGTTTGCATTTCCCTAATCACTAGTAATGTCGAACATTTTCTCATGTGTTTTTGCCTTTTGTTTTTGCCATTTGCATTTCGTCTTTGGACAAATGTCTATTCAAGTCTTTTGCCCATTTTTAAATTGGGTCATTTATCTTTTTATTGTTGACTTGTAATATTTCTTTACATATCATGGATACATATTATCAGATATATAATTGCCAAATATTTTCTCCCATTCAGTCAGTTACCTTTTCTCCCTTTTGACAAAGTTCTTTGAGATGCAAAAGTGTTTAAATTTGAGGATGTCCTATTTATCTATTTTTTTTCTTTTATTGCTCATGGTTTGGGTGCAAGGTTAAAGAAACTACCACATAACCCAAGATCTTAAATCTGTTTACCTGCATTTCCTACTAGGAGTTTTATGGTTGTTGCTTTTATATTTAGGTCTTTGAGCCATTTTGAGTTAATTTTTGTATAAGGTGTGAGATAAGGGTTCTTTTACTGTGTTTTTGATTTACATATCCAGCTCTCTCAGCACCATTTGTTGAATAGCCTTTATGGCCCAGCTGGGAAGGCTTGACAGCCTTGTCAAAAATCACTTGATTGTTGATGTGAGGGCCTATTTCTGAGTTCTTGATCCAGTTCAATTGGTCAATGTGTCTCTCTTTATGACAGTACCATGCTGTTTTTACCATTGTAACTAAGTAATATGCTTTTATGTCAGTAAGAGAGAGACCTCCAACTGTTCTTCTTTCTAAAGACATTTTTTACTATCTGGAGCCCTTTACCCTACCAAATAAATTTTATAATTGGCTTTTCCATTTCTGAGAAAAGAAAAGAAAAGAAAAGAAAAGAAAAGAAAAGAAAAGAAAAGAAAAGAAAAGAAAAGAAAAGAAAAGAAAAGAAAAGAAAAGAAAAGAAAAGAAAACTGTTGGGATTTTTATTGGGATTGCATTGAATCTATAAATCAGTTTGGGTAGAAATGACATCTTAGTGATATATAATCTTCCAGCCCATTAACAAGGAATGTCCTTCCATTCATTTAAATCTTCTTCAGTTTCTTTTAGCAATGTTTTGTAGTTTTCTGAATACAAGTCCTTTATGTCCTTGGTTAAGTTTATTCCTAAATATTTGATTATTTTAGTCATTATTGTAAATGGATTTTTTCCTGATTTCCTCCTCAGATTGCCCATCAGTAGTACATATAAACATTACTGATTTTTGCATACTAATTTTGTACCCTGCCACTTTCCTGAACTCTTCTATTAGTGCTAGTAGCTTTGTGAATTTTTCAGGATTATCTACATATATGGGATTGCATCATCAGTGAATAGTGAAAGTTTTACTTCTTCCTTTCCTATTTGGGTGCCTTTTATTTCTTTATCTAGCCTAATTGCTCCAGCCTGAACTTCTAGCACAATATTGAATAACAGTGGTGATGGTGGGCATCCTTGTCTTGGTCCTGATCTCAGCAGGAAAGCTTTCAGACTTTCACCATTGAGTACAATGCTAGCTGTAGGTTTTTCATATGTGCACTTTACCATATTGAGAAAGCTTCTGTTTACTCCTATTCTTTGTAGTATTTTTATCAAGAAAGTGTGCTGTACTTGATCAAATGCCTTTTCTACATCAATCAAGAGAATCACGTGATTTTTCATCTTCAATTTATTAATGTGGTTCATTACACTAATTGATATTCTTGTGTTGAACCACCCTTGCATACCTGGAATGATACCCACTTGATTGTGGTGTGTAATTCTTTTAATGTGCTTTTGGATTCAGTTTGCAAGTATTTTGTTGAGGATTTTTGCATCTATATTCATTAGAGATATTGGTCTGTAATTTTATTTTTTCATAGTATCTTCATCTGGTATTTGGTATTAGTTTGATGTTGGCCTCATACAATAAGTTTGGTAGTTCTTCTGTTTTCAATTTTTCAGAAGAGCTAGAGAAAGATTGGTATTAGATCGTCTTTGAATGATTTAATTTACCTGTAAAGCCATCTGCTCCCAGGCTTTTCATCTTTAGGAGATTTTTGATGGCAGTTCAATTTCTTTACTTGTGATTGGTTTGTTGAGGTCTTTTATTTCTTCTAGGGTCAGTGTAGGTGGTTCATGTGTTTCCAGAAATTTGTCTGTCTTGTCTAAATTGCCTAGTTTTTTGGCATACTCTTGTTATAGTATCTTCTTATGGATCGCTCTTATATCTGCAGGGTCAGTGATAATGCCCTCCTCTCATTTCTTATTTTATTTATTTGCATCTTCTCTTCTTTTTTGTTAGTTTAGCTAGGGTTTGTAGATTTTTTTTATTTTCTCCAAGGATCAACTTTTGGTTATTTTGATTCTCTCCATTGTTTTTATTGTTCTCGATTTCATTTATTTCTGCTCTGAACTTTCTTTCTAAAAGCTTGGTTTGGGATTAGTTTGATGTTCTTTTTCTGGTTCCTCCAGGTGTATGGTTAGATCTTCAATTTTAGCTCTTTCTTCTTTTTTAATGTAATCATTGAAGGGTATGAATTTTCTTCTCAGTACTCCCGGTACAGTGTCCCACAGGTTTTCTTAAGTTGTGTTCTCATTTCATTCATCTCAAGATATATACTGAATTCTCTTATAATTTCTTCATTGATCCATTGATTATTTAAGACTGTGTTGTTTAATCTCATATATTTATGAATTATCCCTTTTTCTGTCCATTATTGATTTCTAGCTTCATTCCATTATGATCAGAGAAAGTGTTTTGTATAATTTCAATCTTTTTAAATGTATTAAGACCTGTGTTTTGACCCAATATATGATCTATCCTGGAGAAGGATTCATGAATGCTTGAAAAGAATGTATATCTTGCTGTTTTGGGGTGTAATGCTCTGTAAATGTCTGTTTGGTCAAATTCACTTATCATATTATTCAAGCTCTCTATTTCTTTGTCTTCTATCCAGATATTCTATCCAATACTGTGAGTGGTGTATTGAAGTTTCCATCTACTATAATAGAGACATCTATTTCTCCCTTCCATTTTGTCAGTGTATGTCTCATGTCTCTTGGGGCACCCAGGTTAGTTGCATAAATATTTAGTATAGTTATTTCTTCTTGGTCGATTGTCCATTTTATTAATATACAATGACCTTTTTCATCCCTTATAACAGTTTTGCATTTAAAATCTATTTTATCTGATATTAGTATTGCCACTCCAGGTCTTTTTTTTGGTTAATATTTTCATGGGATATCTTTCTCCAGACTTTCACTTTCAACCTGGTCGTGTCCTTATGTCTTAGGTAAGTCTCTTGTAGACAGCACGTAGATGGATCATATTATTTTATCCATTCTATCAGTGATGTCTTTTGATTGGGGAGTTCAAGTCAATAATATTCAATGTTATTACTGCAAAGGCATTACTTACCTCATCCATTTTGTCTTTTGGCTTTCCATTGTTTTATTTTACTATTGTCTTTTTTATTACCCCTTAATTTACCCTTCCTAATAATCTTCATTTCTATACTTTTCTTCAAATCTCTCACCCTTGTTTTTTCTTTCAGGCTGCAGCATTCATTTTAGAATCTCTTACAATTCTGATATTTTGGTAACATATTCTATCAGTTTTTGTTTGTCTGTGATGGCTTTAAACTCAGGTTCATTTGTGAAAGAAGTTTTGCTGGATACAGAATTCTTGGCTGGCAGTTTTTTCTCTTTCAGTACCTCAAATACATCATACCACTTCCTTCTAGCTTCCATAGTTTCTGATAAGAGGTCAGCACTTAATTTTATTGAGGCTCCTTTGTATGTGATGATTTCCTTTTCTCTTGCTTCTTTCAGAATCCTATCTCTTATATTTGTCATTTTTAATAGGAGCTGTCTCAGACTATATCTATTCCGAGTTACTCTGTTTGTGGTGTGTTGTCCTTCTTGGATATTGATATTTATATCTTTATAAGGGTTGGGGAGTATTCGGTCATTATTTCCTCAAATATTCTTTTGTCTTTTTTCCATTTCTTCTCCTTCTAGGACACTTATAACATGTATGTTTGTATGTTTTTCCTTGTCATTCAATTCCCTGAGACCCTATTCCACTTTTTCCTTTCTTTTCTCTTTCCTTTCTCCTATTTTTTCCAGTTTGGATGTTCTGTCTTTGAAATCACTAATTCTATTCTTGAGCAATTCAAATCTGCTGTTATAGGTCTCTAATGAAATTTTTTTCACTTAACAAAAAATATTTTTATTTTGAAATAATTATAGTTTCATAAGAAGTTGCAAAGATAGTACAGAGTGATCCCATGTACATTTGACCCAGTTTTCTTCAATGGCTGCATCTTACATAGTGATTGTTTAGTATCACAAGCAAGAATTAGTTAAGCACTTTTGTACAAGAAAACTGATGTGTTGAGTTGTAAAACTTCAGTGTGTGTATATATTAGTAACTTATAGTACTAATAATATATATTAGTATGTTTCAATTTATAAAAAGTTGTGATCCTTTTTTTAAAATTCACTTTGATTTTTCACTACAAACCTTTTATCTGCATTTTACAATTGGAATGGGGATTCAAAGGGGATGCCCAAAGTCACTCAGCTAATGGGTATCAGGGTTTGACACCAGACCTGGTGTTCATTCCACAGGACACATACTTTTATGTATTCCTTCAGCTCCAGAAATGTCAGGGCTGCTTCTCCTCTTTGAAGTCTTGATGTGTACATATGGGCAGAAAAACTTTCTCAGGAGGATGTTGTTGGCTTCTTTGACTCTCATGCCTTTTACTCATGGTTTGGAAAGTTTTGAAAAGGTAGAAAAATTTGTCTCAGCAGTGACATGAGACTTGTCTATTCTTTTATGAAACTTTCTCCTCATAGTCTGAGTATAATGACCAACTTAATGAAAACAAAGCCTGGATCCAGGAAGAAAAATTTTGCATGGGCAGAGACTAGACCATGAGGCTCTGATAGTTCCCTAGATTCATTATCTCCCTAGGTTTCTTGCCAATTCTTATTACCCTTTACTTGGCATTATTTGCATGTTTCCCTTTACACCTTTTAGCACAGCTGACATGACATTGGAATAATGAGGCCATTTACTGAAGGTAAATAATTGACATATATGAATCATGATCATTCTATACCAAAGTGATGAAACATTTCTGTTAATAAAGGTTTCTTGGAAAAAGTGTTCTGTGGTCATATATTTGGGAAACAGTAGGGCTTAATAAAGTTAGAAAGGTGTTTTTTCTTATAACCTGCAGAAACATGCTATACTGATGTTCTTGTAAAACTCAAGAGCTAGCTGTGGAATTCTGCATTTCTCATTATTTAACCTCAGAATTCTTTATCCTATTTAATCTATGGAATACACATTGAGAAATGGTTGTGTAGTTAGTTAATTTGGTTTGCAAGCTGAGCTGCTTTGAGGGCTTAAATGGTCTGAGCTTTTGAAGTTAGGCTTTTGGAAGAAGAGTTGGTGCCTTGGGAAACTTCATCTTTTAGTTCTTGTTGTCCCTTTTCTTCTGCCTTCTGTCATGTGTTTTCTTTCATCTCCCCAAAGCCCCCAGTACTTTAGCAAACCATGTTGTTACAGGAGCTAGTTGCCTATTTAGGACGCCAGGAGTAGCATGACTTTAAGTGCTTTATGCCACTCTCTGCAACTGTCTCTTTTGGCAGGCCCTAACAGATCACAGGGCAGAGCCCAGGGACAACCCAATCATCAGCACACACTGGGCCAGGTTGTATGATAACTTACTGGGACAGAATCTAATCTGAGTCATGGGTTCTTTATCCCGAGTACTTGTAAGAATGCTTTTGGGAACCCTATAGCCCTTCTCTGAGGCATCTTCACTGTAGCCTTCTTTCCCACAACTGTCCAAAATAGGAACTCACTTACAAGGTTGCGCCTGGTGGGCAAGAAGTCACCAAGAGCTTGTGCTTCTCTTGATAGGGAAAAAGAGTTGGGGAGAAAGGGATGCTATGGGATAGCAGCTTGTGAGATTGCCCCTGATTGTGTTCTGAGTGTGGTCTCTTCCTTGCATTTGTACTCACTGCTCATGGGGTAAATATGTTCTTATTGGGTGTGTGGGACAAGAGTATATTTACTATCTGTGGTGATCAAGGACAGGATGATGGATAAAGTGCAAGATTCCTAAGTATGGTCACAGAGAATCTGGCCCTACAGAAATATTCAGATAGATTTTGAAAGGGAAGAGCAGTCATCATCCCTCCCCATCCCCTTGCCCCTCATATTAGAGACAAAAGTAAAACTTTCAGTGTTGATGTCTCACTACCTTTCCTTTTAGATTGAACATGTATCTAAAAGCCTCATCACACTCCTTAAGATAAGGAGTTCTGAGGCCATTTTGGGGGTAGGGAGGGGGAAAGGGTGTTGTGGAGGGACTGGCATTTGCACCTGATGGGTGCATGCCCCCAAGCATCTTAGTGGGGAATGGGGAATGTGGGCTCAGAGCTGGAATTGCATTTTTGCTGTTCTGTTTTTAACCCCATTGCCCTAAGACCCTTTCTACAAGGTCTTCATGCCAGTCTGACCTTTGGCTAGTAAATACTGGTACCTTTAATCATGTACTTTGATTTTAGGCTGACATGGAAAAGAAATTATCACAGATGATTCTTGACAAGAAATTTCATTATAAGCACCAGTTACATAGGCAAGGGGGGATGGTAGGGGTAATACGATGGTTGAAGAGGTATTGTGGTTTTATCTTTAAAGAACGTGCTTCATTAGCTTCTCCTGATGGTTTCCTGGAACCCTTGCTCCTTTTAGCCCAGTGAGGAGAGTAGGTAATAAACATGGGCAAATGAAACAGGAAAGTGAAGCAGCTAGGGAGTGGGCGGTTTCAAGAATGCTTTGGTGTCTAATCCTTTCCCTACCTGGGTTGCCCTTGAGTCTCTTACAGGGATCTTGGACCAGTGGGAGGGTGTCCTGATTATTTTTGATGAATCCCCAGTAGACAAAACTTATGAAGCCACTCTGGAAACAATTCAGAACATGAGTAAAGTGATGGATTTCCTCTACAACAAAGCCAAGAAGTTGACATAGGTGAGTGCTGGCTGCAGGCCCAAGGCCAGAATAGTGCTGTCTTCTGCCTGCAAACTGAAAGCCTCCTCCTTGTGTCCTCATGGCTTCCCCAATTGACACTGCTCTGTCTTCTCTTGCAGAGTTGGATCTGTAGCGGTCCTTTGGAGAGGGTGTGTGGCAGGACAGTGAAACCTTTGGGGGAAATGCTAGAAAATTTTTTTCTTTCATTCCACTTTCTGCTCAGAAAGTCTTAAAATCCTCATTTGGTACATTTGTATTCCAGCTGATAGGTGTGCCAGTTTTCATACAATCTTTACTGGCCCAACTTGGGAGTGAGGAAATTGCTGGGATGGGGGAAAGAAGGCTCTGATGGGACCCTTCACCAGAAGTGCGCTGCTCTTGAGCAGCCTCAGGAAAGGCTTCTCCTCCCCAGGCTCTGGGTCTTCCTCCCACTCTGCTGATCTTCTGTCCCAAGGGAAGAGATGTTACATGGAATAGGGGAGCTTGGGGCACTGTCCTCCATGGATGTCTTATCACACAGCCTGGAGAGCAGCCTCAGCCCAAGAAGGCCACATGTTCCCAGGGTGGGGATGCAGCTGAGAGCACCCCTGCAGCCCAGAACTGTGGGCACCAAGGTGGGAACAAAAGCTCTAGTGTATTTTTAACCTCCTCCATTGTGTTTTTCATTCCCATAAGCTTTATTGCTTGGTTTTTTTTTTTGTTTTTTTTTTGCAGGTTTTCAAGCAGTTCTTTATGCTCATCCAGTGTCTTCTTAATATCCTTCACCTCTTTAGTCCTATTTTCCTTCAATTCTTTGAATTCATTTAGGAGAATTGTGTGATTATCATTGATTAGTTTTCTTAAATTCGGTATCTCATCAGGATATTTGCTTTGCTCCTTTGGTTGGGTCACCTCTTCCTATTCCCTGTATGTCTTGTAATTTTTTACAATGTCTAAAGTATCTGAATATGTTGTTGCCTTTACCTCTCTTGCCTAGTGTTGTTTTTTGTTTTCACAGCTATTCTTTGATGTTTGGTTTAACTTATTCTGAGTCTTTAAAATTGCCCAAATTAAGTTATCAAAATTGGACCAAGGACTCATTAACAAGGTACAGATTTTCTACCAGGAGTTGGAGCTAAAGAGAGGCCTAAAAACAGTTTTTCTCCTTTGAATTTCCTGACCAACCAGCAGACAGGAAGTGTAGGTAAACCTTTCCAAAGAGGTTTTTTAAGATATATTTATTTCTCCCCCCCACCTTCACCCTATTGTCTACTCTGTCAATTTGCTATGCGTTCTTGTGTCTGCTTGTCTTTTCTTTAGGCAGCACAGGGAACTGATCTTGGGACCTTCTGGAGTAGGAGAGAGGTGCTCAATCTCTTGCACCACCTCAGCTCTCTGGTCTGCTGTGATTCTTATTGTCTTTCCTCTGTGTCTCTTTTTGTTGTGTCATCTTGCTGCACCAGCTCTCTGCTCTGGCCATGTCTCCATTTGGGCCAGCTCACCATGGAGGCCAGCTTGCCTTCACCAGGAGACCCACAGAAATCAAACCCTCGACCTTCCATATGGTAGATGGGTGCCACATCCACTTCCCCAGAGGTGTTTTTTTTTCAACTTCTGCTTTTCCATGTCTCTTGTCTGGCCAGAGCCAAAATTCAAAGCAGGCTCTTCTTAGTAAAATCACTGAAAAAAAAATCCTCTCTGCTCTCCAATATACTCTCCCTCTTCCCTTTTAATAGTTGACAGGAAGGAAGACACCTGTTCCCCTTTAAGTTAGCTGCAGTGAGTCAGGGGTTTTATCCAGACCTAATGTCTTGAGAGTGGGGGATGTGTGCCCCTCCTGGCCATGGCAGGGGTTTAGTAACTCACCTTTGTTGTTCAGTTTCTTCATCTCTCTGTCCTTTGCGCTTCTGGAGGTTGCCCAGCACTCTAACCTCCAAAGAAGGTCCCTCAGGCAGCTTTTGGCCCCTTCTCCACTACTTTTGCAAGAGAGTTGAGCCCTGCCCACCTACTCTGACACCATCTTCCTGGAACTCTCCTAATATGAGATTTCTAACACCTTTCTGTCCTGGTTCTCCTCAAACCTCCCCAACTCTTCCTTCTTTGACTCTTCAAACATATCGACCATGTTTTACATTATCTACATGTTTCATTAATGGTTCCACTTTTGATGCCTTGGATTTCTCCTTTACACACT
The DNA here is from genome assembly GCF_030445035.2 of Dasypus novemcinctus. Lineage (NCBI taxonomy): Eukaryota > Metazoa > Chordata > Mammalia > Cingulata > Dasypodidae > Dasypus > Dasypus novemcinctus. Next base: position 38,373,178 of record NC_080692.1, on the reverse strand, counting down.
TTTACCTAGAGTGGATTTCTACTTATAAAGTTGCCATTTTTCCAGTAGGAATTATATCCAAAATGGTTTTATCCATGACAACTTCTTTTTCTACATTTTTACAGGTTATTTTGTGAATGAACACCAAAAATAAAATGTGTGAGTCAGCTTAGGCATAATGGACAGAGAGAGAACTTTGGGGACAAATAGACCTTTCTGAATCCTAGCTGTATAAGTTATTATGTGTATAAATTTGTTCAACTTATTGAACATCATCCTCTTTTTTCTCATCTTTAAAATGGGAATCATTATATCTATTCTGTAGCCTTACAATGAAGATAAATTGAGATAGTGCAAGAAAAGTGCTTCACACCATGTCCTCATCATGTCATTAGAAAGACAAGAAATAGTGTTTATATCCTACCATAACCTACTGAATGTACTGGGGGAGAGTATAAACTACAATGTAAACTATAATCCATACGGTTCAGCAGTGCTCCAAAATATATTCACCAAATGCAATGAATGTGCCACAATGATGAAGGAGGTTGTTCATGTGGGAGGAGTGAGGGGGTGAGGTGAGGTATGTGGGAACCTCTTATATATACATATATTTGTCTTTACTTTTTTTAATGTTACATTAAAAAAATATGAGATCCCCACATAGTGCCCACCCCTCTCACCCCACTCCTCCCACAACAACCACCTCTTTCATCATTGTGGCACATTCATTGCATTTGGTGAGTACATTTTGGAGCACTGCTGAACCACATGGATAGTGGTTTACATTGTAGTTTACAGTCTCCCCCAGTCCACCCAGTGGGCCGTGGCAGGACCTACAATGTCCAGCAACTGTCCCTGCAGTACCACCCAGGACAACTTCAAGTCCTGAAAATACCCCCACATCATATCTCTTCTTCCCTCTCCCTACCCTCAGCAGCTACCATGGCCACTTTGTCCATATCAGTGGTACATTTTCTTCCATTACTAATCACAATAGTTCCAGAATAGAATATCAATAAGTCCACTCTGATCCATATTCTATTCCTCCATCCAGTGGACCCTGGGATGGTTGGGTCCACTCCACCTCTATATCAAGAGGGGGCTTAGATTCCACATGGATGATGGATGCAATTCTCCTGCTTGGTTGTAGGCCCTCTTGCATTTCTTAATGTAACATTTTTTGTGATTTATGTATCTTTAAAAAAACAATTTAATAAAGAAATATATTGATAAAAAAAGAATGTTTAAATTATTGCTATTTAGTAATGTAATATATTATTCTTCCAGAATTTTTTTTTTTTTGCAGGGCGGAATGTCTTTATTGCTTGTGCCTGCAGCCCCCACAGGGTCCTCAAGCTGCAACGCCCCCTGGCCAGCAGTCCGTAGATCCATGCAGCCATATCTCGCCACCGTGTATAGATCCTGGGCTTCTTGCGGTTGCCACAGACACGCGAGCCCTACGTCAGTCACCATGCCCTCGGCCACGCCCCCGCACACCAGTGGGCCCCCGGAGTCGCCCTTGCAGCTGTCACAGCGGTTGCTCTCTTTGCACATCATGGGCGCGCTGATGACCGTCGTGGAGCGTGCGCTTGTGGCACGTGGCGAGGTCGAGCACGGGCAGGAGCACGTGGTGCAGCCGGTCCGGCCGGTGGCCCTTGTGCTTGCTCTCGCCCCAGCCCACCATGTCCCAGAGCATGCCAGGTGCACCGTCGCGGTCCACGTGCTGCCAGGGCAGGGTGCGCCCGGTGGGGCCCAGTGCGGCCTTCTTGGAGAGCTGGGGGCGGGAGTCAGGGGGGCGGATATGCGCGAAGGGTATGCGGGAGGGGCTGCAGGGGAGGCTGGGGGGGTGGGGTTAAGGGCGGGGCCTTCCAGAATTTTCTACATAGAATATGTGGAATATAATGTAGCCCCCACCTTAAAAATCTTATTTACCAGTTTAATTTACCTACTAAAAGAAATCCGTTTCTAATTGAAATAGTTAATACCAGTAAACTATTATCAATAAGAAACAATCTAGATGGTGATGAAAGTATTGTGTTTAGAGATAAGAATCCAAGTTCCAGTCCCACTTCTGCCAATGGCTATGTCATCAGTGAGTATCACTGAATTTACCTAGACTGAGGTACTTCCATCTGGAAAATTTATAATTTCAACTCTAACATTCTATGATACTAAATATCCCTTTCTTTCATAGTTAAACCTTATTCCATAATCAACTCAAAAATGCCGAGCTTCCATTTTACTATATGTATATTTTTATGTATGTACAAATAATACAAAATATACTAGCAAAATATTTGAATTTGAAACATTTCATTGATTTGTTTTCAGTAGATTGTTGATTGAAACATTGAACAATTAAACATTGATTCCAATTACTGAGCATTAGAGGCTCAAATTAAGAAGAATGTATTTAGAGGAAACACTTCAAAATCATAACATTTATTTATAACAGAAAAATTTATAAATATAATTCCTTCTCTTTGAAGTCTAAGAGCTTATTGCTATCTCTAAATTGCCTCTCTCAGTTTTTAACAACTTTCTAACAGGTTTCCTGAGCACATGGGAAGAGTAGAAGAAGCTGTCTCCATCAGCATTCTTGGTTCATATCACACTGGCTACTTGCTTCTGTGTAATTCTGATTTTCTTATGAGACTGCTTTTCGATTTGCCTCACATGTCTTTTTGTGCAATGTTAGGAAGACTTTTTATTAGACTTAAGAAATATATAATAGGCCAATGCCTAAAAATAGCTTGGTATGTATCCTTTCCTTCTAAAGAAAGTTCATAGTTGATGGTTTCAGTGTATCCTAAGACTTTGCTGCATCAAATTACTAAAAGGAACTTCCCATTGAAAGGATCCTGGTTTAGGGCCAAAAAATTTTACTGGTCTGTCATTTGCTGGAATTTAGTGATAGCATGGATATTTCTGATAGGAAAATATTCTAGGAATATTTTTAAAAACACTTTTTCATTTCAGTTTTTTATTAAAGTATGTCAAGGAAAGGTTTTCTAATGATTTTTCCATCAAAATCATCCAACTTACTTTATGAGTTCATGGGTACTAGAACCAGTAACTAGATCTTACAATGCAGTTTAATTATTTACTATCATAGAATATTAGAGCTGGTAAGTACATCAGAGATCAAATAGCATAATAAATCCTCTGTGAATGTTTTCGGTAAAATAGAAAGGTTAATTTCATTTCTAGTTTTACGTAATTTTTATTTAGTCTAACCTCACTTTACTGAGGAGAAAACAGAGACACACAATGCAGACAAGTCATTTAGATTATGCAGCTAATAGCTGATAGACCTGGGATGCCAATCTTCCTGAGGTCAGAACCGCAGGATATTTTCTCTACAACGAGGCTGGAGTCCAAACTTACACAGTTACAATCAGCAATAGGAAGCAATATGGAAAGAGTAAGAGCTTTGAAATAAGACCACTTGGGTGAGGTCTACCTCTACCAGTCATCACCTCTGTGAATCTGGGCTCATAATAACTCTAAGCCTTAGATTATTATATAATTTAACATGGTGGTCAAGAACATTGGCTCTGGGGTTACACTGGACTGGGCTCAAGTTCTACTTCTTCCACGTAGCAACTGTGTGACTGTGGCATCATTATTTCCATAAAACACAGATTCCTTGTCTGCATTAATAATACCAAACTTGCAAGCTTGTAGTGGCATAATGCATGTAATTAATGTTATGTTTGGAATAGGGTAATGTGTAATAAGGACTATCTACTGTATGGTTATTAATATTAATCCTATTGCAGCTTTCAGAACCCCTATCAGCAATGGGAAATTTTGGCAGATTGGGTGCCTCCTAAATCACTGGAAGGACAAAAGTTCTGCTTTATTTGACCACTTCATGTAGACTCTAAATATTAGGACGTGAATGTGGGAGCACATTCATTAGGATATAACATGTCACTCTTGCCATCTATAAAAACATGAGTTCTCTCAGGGAATGACTAATATATGACAAAGAGATATAATAGGAGGTAAAGATATAAACTATAAACTTCTAATTGGGTAGCTCACTTAAAGGCAAAGGAAAACTTTGCAACTCTCTACAGTTCTCAGGATTTTATACACTGCCCACATTTAGTTCCTCTGTCAGACCTGCCATTTTATGTGTAATATAATACTGCTTAAGGTTATCAATCTTTAAAAAAGTATACCATTGCTTTATAGCCACTCCTGCTTTGCAATACAAATGACATAATTACTTGTTCTGGCTGGAGGGGGTCCAGTTCCTCTAGTTCATTTTTTAAATGCAAATCTTATTAAGTATTTTATCCTAAAATGGCTAATGCAAAAAGGGCAGTCTTAGACTAAGATGGACAACATGCCTAAAAAATAAATACTAGGCAAGTAATGAAACCTGAATTAAATCAGCATACTGGACACCAAATTGATTACTTATTGGAATATGTTAACATGGTGTAATGGGTAACTGCCAAAGTCGGATATACAATAATATTCCATGAATCATTGTCAGATAATCCAAAGGTTTATAAGCAGCATTAAAAATTTTTAAAACCTTTTCCAATGAAACCTAGACCCTCATAAAAAAAAACATACAGATAGGATCTGTATATTGTGTAGTTCAGTTGAAAGGACAATTCCTCCCCCCCCTTTTTGTAGTCTTTTTGTTTTTGAAATTCATAATAAATTAGGGCTGTTGTCAAATACAATAATGGGCAGTTTTTACATAGAATCTTTTGAGAAACTTTTAAAAATGCTAAACCCATTGTCTCTATTCAATCCACCTTAAGAATTTAGCTTTTGAACAGTCTTTTTGAAAATTCTTTTTATTATGAAACATATAATGCTTACAAAAATAGATATTGCATACTTTTGTATGTTAACAGCTTTGTATGTGTGCAGTTTTTTAAACAATAGCCCTGTACATATCCTTGCTTTAACCTAAGAAAGAGAACATAGTTTCTATCCTTGGAACTACCTGAGGGAAACAATGCCTTTCAAGAGACTGCCTTAATCTTGAAGCAATACTAAAAATAATTGAATTAAATTGTTTGCCTTTAAAATATACATTTCTAGAATGTATCCATTACTACTTGTAGTTGTTTTTAATGGATTATTTCAAAGTCTAGTTCAAACAATTTGCAATGTAATTTTTAAAAACTGAATGAGAATACATTTGTTCAGTGTTTAACAATTACAGAGCATTTTCACAGCTATTGTTATTCTCCCAGTTTTTGCAAGCCTAAAAGATGGAGTTTCTAAACAGCGTTTACTAATTTCACATTTACTAGCAGTGGGGAAAAGCTGGGGCAGAAACCACTCCAAATTCAATGAACTTTAAATTCTGTCCTTTATATATCAGTTTCCCTGTATGTCGATTTGAAAATCATACTAACATAATAACCCCTGTAACAATTGACAAGATATTTGAATATTTTTGTCTGTTTGATGAAAGAGAGCTCAACAAAGGGGAAAAAGCCCATTGACTCATGCTGTGAAGAAAGTAACTTCATTAGCACATCATAGGGGAGCCCCTTTGAAAGTGTGTTAAATTGTGTTAACAGTTTGGGTAAGAGGTGGGAGTGTGACTGGTTTAAACATGTCTCATTAGTACACTAGTGTGATTCTGAGTTGGATTTTGAAAGCCTGCTACAGTATTTCCTCACTCTTCTCCCTAGAATTCCTGACACTTTCTCTCTCGGCTTCAGGCTGTTATCAAGGCTCCGTTCTTGAGTGATTTCTAGCCTGAGGACTCTTTCTTTGTTTCAGTCATCAAGAACTAGTAGCAGCTCACTTTCCCAAGGAAAGACCATTTCATTGTGTGTGGTTGTTTCAGCAGCTCTTTGTCTTCCCCTTGAAGGAGAAATGAACCACCATACTTTGCAGAAAGGCAGGCACTCTGGGAAGCAAATTACTTTATATGTTGAAAGATGGAGAAGGAGGCCCACGTGACTGGACACACACCCTAAGGGTTATCCACGCCACCAATAATTAAGTTCTTAGAGGCTGATGACTTTCTGTTGCTTAGATGCAAAGCAAACAGAAGTGTCATACACAGGATAAAAGCCAAAGAGCTGAGTCCATGTAAACCTCTTTTGGAAGATTTATTACATGTCACAATGTGCGTATAACTTATTCTCATCTGTCCCTCTTGGCACTCACCACAGTGATGTAAATGGAGAGTCTTTACTCAGGGAACTCCTGACTGCATTACTATTAAATTATTTGCATTTTGGTAGCACAGAGGGATCCTAGCATGGCATTTTTCCAAGGTTCGTTACCTGAACCCTCCTTCACCACTCAATAAGTGTTGCCACAATTCCAAGGAAAAGGAGAGAAGACAGTGTACCTATTTGCCTTTTGAGTATTTTCGCTGTGAACTATGAAGAATACTGGTGAATGGAAGAACCAAAGGATGTAGGGATAGATGGATGGAAAAACTCAACTGTTTATTAACTGGGCTAATTGTGTGTTTTTGGGGGGGAAATCAAATGGATGAGTACAATCCTATTGCAAAGTCATGGAACTGTCCCCCTCCCCCATTAGAGTCACAATATAGTTTATGTTGCTTATTGCCATTCTATTTTGAATTCTTATTGTGTAACAGACAGATGTACATTGATTTTTCTCCATCAATATGTATGCCTTTTACTATCTACAAATTACATCAACCTGGATATGCATTACCTAACACTCACCTTAACAACTAGACATATAGAGTTCTACATAGACCCCATAGCATCATTATCCCACCCATCTTTCTAGGTATAAAATTAATATTTTGATGGGCTAATTTTATAATTGTCAGGTTGGCTTTTAAACATCTAACCCCTCCCTCAAACTTCCAATGTGATATTATTTGAAGTGAATATCTGCCTTTCAGAACAAGTGGGGGTAATGTTTTCTACTTTCCTCTTTCGTTTAGATCTTCTACTCTGTTCTGCTAGCCACACTTTAATGCATTTTACTAGGAAAGTAAGGGTGGTATGGGGTGGAGTTGGAGAGAACTAAAAGTCCTCCATAATTCTCAGTCTCCTAAGCCATCACAAGATAAAGAATTGTTATAATTATTTAAATAAAGGATAGGCAAATGTGTTTGATATTATTTTAATTGCTCTATAACCCAAAACCTAAATTAATAGTTTAATAGGCATACACGGTTTCTAGTTAAGTTCCCTGAATTAGCTTTCAACTATATCACTGCCCCAAATGTTCACCAATATTTTCCTTCCACCTTGATAGTTTTGATGATCTCCCCATGTGCATCACAGCAACAAAGCTTTGATCCTGCTTGTGCTGAGGGCTCAGTTGGCCCTATTCACCAGATTCATCCTGTTTCATATTGCCTTAATCCAATTAATCTTCAACTCAAACTTCTCACTTCTACCAGAAGTTCTTCTTCATTGAATAATGACCCGACTCACCCCAAAATCTATATACCCCTCCCTGTTAATCATACAAACTATAGAAGTTCTATAAGCATTTTGTAGTTGATTTGAAGCACAATATTGAATGCCAAAATAAAGTATTTATGTTTTTGTCTCACTTTTCAGTCTTTTCCAAATTCTCTCAATCCACATATCCTTAAATATTGTTCCCTAAATTTGGTTGTTTCCTAATTTTCTTCCCTTTGGTCTCTGTACAATTTTGTTTTAAAATATCATCACTATCAGAACCTATTCAGTAGGATATAACACAGGTCCCTCAAACTCAGAAAATTTATTTATTCAGTAATCATTTATTAAGAGACTTCTAGTTTTGACCATGGTAAATAGTTAGTTTTGAAATTACATCCCCACCAAAAACAATAAGAAAGCCCAGACAAAGCTCTAAAGGCACTGTGTGTAGACAAAGAACTGCAACTCAGAGGAGGTTCCAACCCATGAGAAAGGGGAAGCATATGGGGTGAGTACCATTATCACCCATCAAGGCCTTGGACATTCCCTGGTAGAACAAGTACAAGGAGAGCTTCCAAGATGCCTGGCTGTGAGCCACTTCTGAGAAAGAGGATATTATGCTCAACCAAGGCAGGTATGTTATAACAAGAATAAGGCCTTTGCTGGGTAAAGTTGGGGCCCTGACACATGGACTGGACTATATGGAAATATATATCCAAAGATTTGGGTTCTCCACTCTCCTCTGAATCCTTATTTCCTGCAGAGGTGGTCCATCCTTCATATTTAAGGGCTATACAACCTGCATGTGGGAAAATACTGCCAAGTCCTCAGTCCTCTTTCTCAAACAACAGTAAGCTTTTCTTTATGATTTTCCCTCAACTCCTCTGCTGGACACCAGGACAAAAGCTCAGGTTGAGTTACAGCAAAAGTAAATCAAAGTTATTTTGGGCCTGTGCATTAGTCAGGGTTCTCCAGAGACTCAGAACAAACAGGATGTGTGTTTGTGTATGTGTGTGTATAGGGAGAGAGACAGACAGAGAGACACAGAGAGAGAACAGAAGAGTCAGGGAGGCAAGGAGAGACAGAGAGTGAGTCAGAAAGAGATAGAAAATGGCTCACTTTGTGGGCTGGCACATTTGCATTCTGTAGGGCAGGCTGGAAGCTAAAAATTCTGATAAAGGCAATGGTAAAGCCCTTAGTCTGAATTCTTGAGGGGAAGCTGGCTGGCAATTCTGGCAAGAGGCAATGTTGAAGTTGAGGCAGAAATTCTTCTGACCTCTGAAACCCTCAGTTCTTACTTTTAAGATTTCCAATTGATTGGATTAAATTTTTCACATTGCTAGAGGCAATTTCCCTTATTAGTTGATGATGCAATCAACTGATTATAGATACACATCCCGATATGAAATACTTTCAAAGTAACAAACAGGCCAGTGTTTGACAAAACAACTGGCTATCATAACCAAGCTGTTTGACACATGAAATTAACCAGCACAGCCTGACCAATGAGGAAAGGGACAATATCCCAAAATAGCTTCAATAATTAGCTGGCGTGAACTGGCATGAGCATTGGGAACATGAAAGTACTGGATTTTGAAAGTTCTTAATCAAGGAGTCAGGACACAAAAGAAGATAATAGCATTTTCTCAGGTTATGGGATTTAATACTTGTCAAGGACCTCAGATAATGGTGCAAATTATCTGCTAGAGTGGTTTCTAGAAGTTTAGCTAAAGCAATGGCCTGTGCTGAGTGAAGACGCAATATTTGAATTGTCATTGTAAACAGCAAAGAAAGAGATTAAAAGGCTCAGAGAAGTAGGAATGCTGGAGTGAATATATTATGTGAGGCCAGAAGCCCACCAAAAGATTGTTTCACCAGAAAGCCCAGAGGACATACCATTCAACAGGACCATCACAAATGCACAGGAGAGAAACAAGAATCAATAAGAAGTTCAGTGCTGGTTCTTTTTCTGCAGAACAGAGTTGATGATAGAAAAGACTTTCACAGAGCTTGATCTGATGATAGCAATGGGAATGATTAGGGCCTGGAAGCAACAGAGGCCAAGCATCAGCACTTAGCCATCAGAAGCTTGTGGATCTCTATGATCACAAGGACAGCCAAGGTAGGAGTGGATGGCAAGGGGATATGACTTCCAGGGAATTGTAGATATGGTTAATAGAATATAGTGTCTCTAAGATAAATACATGAGTAGACAATATAGTATCTCTAAGACAAATTCCTGCACACACACACACACATACATATATATTTTAAGCAGTGCCACAGCTAACATCAACATCATACTCAATGGTGAAAGAATTAAAGCTTTCCCACCAAGATCAGGATCAAGATCAAGATGCTACTTTCACCGCTGTTATTTAATACTGTACTAGAAATTCTAGCTTCTAAATGAATTCTGAAAAGTGGCAGGGGACAAGATCAACAACAACAAAAATGAATTTTGTACTTATTTATACACTGACAATGAACATCCCAAAGAAGAAATTAAGTAAACAATTCCATCTATAATAGAATCTAAAAGAATGAAATATCTAAGAATAAATTAATTCTAAGATATAAAAGACTGTACACTAACAACTATAAAACACTGGTTAAATTTTTTTTAAAAAGACCTACATAAATGGCAAGACATCCCTTATACATGGACTGGAAAAGTTAGTATTTTTAAGATGTCAGTATTACCCAAAGCAATTTATAGATTTAATGCAATCCCTATCAAAATTCCAGAAGTTATTTTATCAGAAATGGAAACACAAATTCATATGGAACTACAAGAGGGCCCAAATAGCCATAACACTTTTTAAAAAGAAAAAGTAAAAATGGTGGAGGACTCACACTTCGATAGTTCTACAAAGCTACATAATCAAAACATGGTGGTACTGGCATAAAAAATTGCAAATAGACCAAATGAACATAATTGAAATTCTAGAAATAGATTGACACATCTATGGCAAATTTCAACAAGGGTGTGAAATGTATACAATAGGGTAAGAATAGTCTCTTCAACTAATGGTGTTGGGTAAAAGAATGAAGTTAGACCCCTACCTGATATTACATAAAAATCAACTAAAAAGTGATCAAAATTCTACATATAAGAGCCAAAACACTTAGAAGATAACATAAGGGAAAACATTCAGACCTTTGGACTCTAGAATTTTTAGATATGACACCAAAAAATAAGTAACAAAAGAAAAAATAGATAAATCTGTCTTCATCAAAATTATAAAATTTTGTGCATTAAAGAACATTATTAAGAAAGAGAAAAGGAAAGCTGCAGAATGGGAAAAAATATTTGTAAACCATATATCAGGAAAGGGATTAATATATATAATATATGAAGAACTTTTACAATGCAATAACAATTTAAAAATTGGCAAAGGACTCAAACAGATGTTACTACAAAGAAGAAACACAAATGGCCAATAAACTCATAAAAAGATGCTTAATATCATTAGCCACAAGGAAAATCAAAAGCACGATGAGATTCTACTTCACATCCATAAGGATAGCTATTGTATTAGTTAGCCAAAAAGCAACTGTTGCAAAATACCAGAAGTCAGTTGGTTTTTAAAAAGGGTATTTATTTGGGGTAGAAGCTTACAGTTACCAGGCCATAAAGCATAAGTTACTTCCCTCACCAAAGTTTTTTGCCACATGTTGGTGCTAGATGGCTGCCAACCTCTGCCAGGGTTCTGGCCTCCCGAGTTCCTCTCTTCCCAGGGCTTGCTTCTCTTTCCTCATAACCAAGCTTCTCTGTTATGTGCTTACGTCCTGGGGTTCCAGGTCAAGAGTCCAACATCAAAAGTCCAATATCAAAAGCTCCAACTTTGACCTTTGCCATCTTTTATCTGTGAGTCCCCACCCACCAAGGGCTGGAGACTTAATACCCTACTGATTGATGTGGCCCAATCAAAGCCCTAATCATAATTTAATCATGCCCAGGTACAGATCAGTTTATAAACATAACCCAGTACCTATTTTTAGAATTCATGAACCGTATCAAACTGCTACAGCTATTAAACAACAACAACAGGAATAGCAAAGGTTGGAAAAGATGACAAGAAATTGGAACTCTAGTGCATTGTTAGTGGGAATATAAAATGGTAAAATGGTCTATCTAATATGGAAACCAATAGAGCAGTTTCTCAAAAAGTTAAATGTAGAGTTACCGTATGATCTGACAATTACACTTGAAGGTATATACCCAAAGAAAGTGAAAACAAGGTCTAAAACAGATTCTTGTACACCAATATTTTTAGCAAAATTAATTCATAATAGCCAAAAGGTGGAAACAACCCAAATGTCTATCAACAAATGAATGGATAAACAAAATGTGATACATGCAATAATGGAATATTATACAGCTATAAGAATAAATGAAGTTCTGAGATACAATAGAGTATGAAAGAACTTGGAAAACATTTGAAAATATTATGGTTAATGAAATAAGACGCATAAAGAACTCCATTGTATGACATCACTTATAAGAGATGACTAGAAATAGCAAATTTGCAGAGACAGAAAGTAGATTAGAGATTACCAGGAGATAAGGGAAAGGGGATAGAAAGGTGGTTTTTTGAAAAACAAAGCAAAAATATAAAAAGAAACCAGGAATAAATGGCCAGGAAGCTAACGGTAGTTATTAATATCTTGATAAAAATTCATGATCACTTATCAAGTTCCTGGACCTCATTTAAGTTTCAGGCCCAAAATCTGTTAACTAAAGATACGACTAGGTCCAAGAGAGAAGGACCCTGCACACGTTGGCAAGGATATATTGTACCGGTTTTCCTGGTAATTCCCAAACTGGACTGATATACATTTATTTGGGTAATTGTATATTAGAAAAAGAAGAATACCCATATAATTCTATTGGTCTTTTGAACAGTTTCTATTGTGAGGCAGTCCTTTTGTTATCTTTTAGGTGTTTTGGCTCTTATATGTAGAATCTTGATCACTTTTTAGCTGATTTTTATACATTGATATTTAGAGACTCAAAGCATCGAAGCTAGAGTGGTGTCAAATGTGGACAAGAGAATGAATAAAGTTCTAAATAAAATCTGGCTTTTGGGGTGGATCCAGGGGACTCACAAAACCACTCCTTGACCATTTTTGTGAACTCAAATATTTAATTGGGCTTGACATACTTGGCAGTTAGAGTAATCTACGTATTGGGTTCTTGACCTGTGGGATAAGAGCTGTATCATACTGGGAAAGACCAAGTAGAAACCTCTGAGACTAATATCCCTGGTCAGTTTAGTAAATTGAAAACAACACATTTCCAAGGCAATTAATAAGGATATTAGTGTCATTCTTAAGGATTTTGAGAATGCAGGTGTGGTGTTCCTTATCATATTTCAATGTAATTCATTGTCAGAACTGATGTATCCTGGAGAATGCTTTAGGCTACCACAAACTCAAACAAGTAGTAACCTTAATCACAGCTGCCATGTTAGCATGGTATCTTTGCTAGAACAGATTAATATGGCTTTAGGTACATGATATAGTGGCAATGATTTAGTGAATGAAGGTAAAATAAAGACATTCTCAGACAGCAGGAAACACGGAGAGAATTTGTGACCAGCAGCCCTGCACTACAGGAAATATTAAAGGATGCCCTTCAGAAAACAATAGACAAAATAATCCAAGATGGAAGAATGGAGAAGAAGGAATAAACAGATTCCCTACATGGGCTTGTTTCAGCTGGTAAAGACTGACTTGGGAAAGTTCTCTCCAGTGTGCTCCATCTCCCAGAATTTTACCACCAGCAAAAGCAGCTGGAGACAATGAAAGGAGTGTAAGAATTTACAGAGTAGATCTAGGACAGAGTCTTGCCAGCTTCAACCCCTGGGAGAGGGGTGTGTCTCCTTTGAAATAGAGGAGACAAGAAAACTCCTGTAAACAGGGGAACACCAAAACAATTACTGATACAAACAAGATACAGACACACACAGAAAGACAGTGGTATGCTAAATTTAAGGTAACGAAAGAGAAAACCACCAGCCCAAAATTCTTTATCTGTCAAAACTGTCCTTCAAAAATGAGTGAGAGTTTAAAATATTCATAGATAAACAGAAACTGAGAAAGTTCACCAACAAAAGGACTGCCTTACAAGAATTACTAAAGCGAGTTCTTCAGGTTGAAAGGAAAAGACAGGAGGGAGTGCCTTGGAGTAGTGTGAAAAAAGGAAGATCCAGGAATATGTATACTATTGAAGCTAGGTTGGTAACTCTTCAAATTAGGAGGTAATAGATGTAGGGTGTGTATTACAAACCTCAATGTAATCATAAAGAAGATATTTTTTTTAAAATATACAGAAACAGAAATGATAAAGGGATCAGTCAATGACATCACAAAAAACAACTATACCGAAGAGGAGGTTGTAGTAAAGGAAAAGAGAGGCAAAATGGCTGAAGAAAGTACTGCCTTCACAGCAAAACACTGAATGTTAATGGCTGAGACTCCCCAATCCAACGACACATGGGCAAAATGGAGAAAGAACACATCATCCTACTATATGTTCTTTATAAGAGACTCATCTTAGACTTAAAGACATGAATAGGTTGAAGGTGAAAGGTTGGGAGAAGATATTCCATAACCAAAAAAAGAGCTGGGGTTGCTATACTAATATTAGACAAAATAAACTTTAAGTCAAAAGTTGTTATAAGAGACAAAAAAAACCCCTATATATTAATAAATGGGGCAATTCACCAAGAAGAAATAACAAAGATAAGTATTTAAGCACCTAACCAGAGTGCCACAAAACACTTGAGGCAAACACTGGAAAAACTGAAGGGAGAAATAGATACCTCTACAATAATAGCTGGAGACTTCAATACAGCACTCTCATCAAAATAGACCATCTAGACAGAACACCAACAAGGAAGCAGAACTTGAATAATACGATAAATGAACTAGACTTAACAGATATACATAGAATATTGTATCTCAAAACTGAAAATATACATTATTCTCAAGTACACACAGATCACCCTCCAGGATAGACAACATAAAGGATCAAAAAACAAATCTCAATACATTTTAAAAGATTGAAATTATACAAAGAATCTTCTGTGACCATAATGGAATAAAGTTAGAAATCAATAACAGGCAGAGAGCTGAAAAATTCACAAATACATAAAGTTAAATAATACTCTCCTAAACAATCAGTGGGTCAAAGAAAAATTACAAGGGAAACCAGTACATTTCTTCAGATGAATGAAAATGAGAAGCCAACATATCAACACCTATGGGATGAAGTGAAGGCAGTCTTGAGGGGGAAATTTATACCCCTAAACACTTACATAAAAAAGTAGAAAGAGCTAACTGCACACCTGGAGTAAATAGAAAAAGAACAGCAAAATAATTAAAAAGCAAATAGGAGGAAAGTAATAACAAATATTAGACCAGAAATAAATGGAATTGAGAATAAAATCAGTAGTGTTCTATACACTAGTAATGAGCAAACTGAGGAGGAAATTTTTAAAAATTCTTTTATGATAGCAACTAAAATAATTAAATATCTAGAAATAAATCTAACCAAGGATGTATAGAATTTATATGTGGAAAACTACAAATCATTGCTAAGCTAAGTCAAAGAAAGTAAGTAAATTGAAGGATGTTACATGTTCATGGATTGGATTGGAACACTGTCTTAGTTTGTCACAGGGCTGCTGATGCAAAGTTCCAGAAATGGGTTGGCTTTTATAATGGAGATTTTATTTATGGTAAAAGCTTACAGTCATGAGGCCATGAAAAGTCCAAATCCAAGCACCACCAGAAATCCTTTCTCGCCAAAGTCAGTCAATGATGATCCTGGTGTCCTGTCATGTGGTGAAGATGGCAGCCGATCTCTGCTGAGGTCCCTGCTTTCCCTTTCTACCATCTCCTGGAACTCAGTTGTGGGTAACCAGATATAGGGTTTGTCTCTTTTGGGCCTCTCTCAGTCCCAGCTGCTCTACTTTCTCCCTGAGCCCTTTGGGTGATCAGGCATATGGCTCATCTCTTCAACTTTGAGCTTTTCCATGGGCCCAGACTTTTGGGGACTTTGTGCCTCAGCTTTGGCTGCTAGCAATCCTTGAGTCCTCTCTCACATGGCAGGATCAAAATGTCAGCTTCTTTTCTCTGTGTCTCTCTTTGGTGTCTCCATTTACATAAGACTCCAATAAGACGCAGAGAGCCAAATTGAGTCATGAACTGATGTAGTCCAATCAAAAGCAATATAATCTCCATTTATATAAAATGTAAATATAAATCAGTTTATAAAGAAAAAGGAGATTAGTGGTTATGTAGGTCTAAGGAAAGAATGCTGAGGGGTGTGGAGTCTTTATTTTTGGTGTAATGAAATTGTTCTAAAATTTTTGAGATGATGAATGTACAACATTGTGATTATACTAAAAGCCATTGATTATACACTTTTGATAGAAAAGCCAGAAACAGCGGCTATGTACAGTGGGGAAGCATAGAGAGATGGAGAGGTGAAGAATTTTCTTGTTTGTCTGATTTTTGTTTATTATTGTTATTATTGAAATAATGAGCATGCACTAATGATTGAAGTGATGAACTCACAACTATGTGATTATACTAAATACCATTGATTGTACACTTTAGATGAATTGCCAGCTTTATTAATATGTATTAATTTGTTTTTTTTTAAAGTGATCTAATCAAGATTGTTTAACCAAATCTAATGCAATCGAAGTATCTCACACCCATAGGAATGGATTAAACATAATATTTTTCTAATTCACCAAATCATACTGTCACAATGGCCTTAGTGATCCACTCTACATCTCCACAGAGCACTTTGGAGCTGGTCTACACCACCTTTGTGGGTCTCTGAGCCTGTTTGGGCTAGAAAAAGACCAAATTGGGAAAGTCCTTCCTGGGATAAATCTCCTCCCAGAATTTGCCCTCCAGGCAAAAGCAGTATAAGAAAATGAAAGTTGTGTAAAAATTTAGAGAGACACAGTCTGGGACAAAGTCCTGGTAGCTTCAGATACCTGGGAGAGGGAAGTTTTTCCCATGGGAAACACAGAGTAGAACCCAACTCCTATAAAAAGGGGAATTCCAAAAAAACAAACTAAGCAAAAGCCCAGGACAAGACAGAGGCCTATTAAGACAGGGAAACCCCTGCACAGTGCTTTTGTCTTGGCAGACCTTCCTGACAGGAGGGTTGGAGCTTAAGAAAATATCTTTCTTATCACCAGCTGGTTGGAAAACCAGGAAACAGAATTAACATTTTAAAGTATTAAAATATATTGTGTGCAGAGAGTTCTTGGAAGATGGTATCGGAGTAGGTCGGCAGGGTGTGATGCTCTTACAGTGACAGTAGAGGAAGGGGAGAAAATGTCTAAAGGAGCTACTTCGGAGCTCTGCAGACCAGGGGAGTGCCACATACATCGTCCAGGAGGGAGTAGGGACAGAGAGAGATGAAGAGGCTGAAATGATTACCATGAGGTACCCCCATGGCTGGGAACCTTGTCCATCTCCCACCATTGAGGTGAGCAGCCATGGTAAAACTCAAGGTTCATGCTGGCCAACCGAGAAGGGAATGGGCTTATTCTTTCCCAGGAAGAGGGAGGGTGAGGAGGGGTGAGTGTGGTTTCTCTTCCACAAGTTAAAACAGCAAGCCCCCCCTTAGAATTGTGACTGTATCAGGCTCAGAAACCTGAGCCAGTGGAAGCTGAAAAAATTGCCTTGGTGGAAAGGTTCACTGAAAAGCACCATCTGCTGCTAGGCCAGGAAAATGAAGGAAGACAAGGCTTTTTGGAGTCTCATATCCCTATCCCCAAATCCCCACGGATCTGGTTTGCACCCAATCGTTTATTTGCTGCCCTTTTGTAACTTAAACAGGGTACTTATAAAAGTTTTAGAATAAGTTGAAACAATAATCAAAGAAAAGCCATGAAACAAAACCAATAGGCAAGATAGAAAATTGACCATCGGAGTAAACCCAACATAATTAGATGCCTAAACGTCAGCAAAAAATTACAAGCCATACTAAAAAAGGAAAATTGGGCCCAGCCAAAGGAACAAATTTAAAATCCTAATGAGACATAGGATTTAAAACAACTAATCAAAGATGTTCATACAAACCTCCTAAATCAAATCAAGGAACAGAAGGAAAATATGGCTAAAAAGATAAGGGAAATTAAGAAGACACTTGGTGAGCACAAAGAACAATTTGAAAGCTTGCAAAGAAAAGTAACAGAGTTTATAAGAATGAAAAACACAAGGGATGAGATTAAAAATACATTAGAAGCATATAACAGCAGATTTGATCTGGCAGAGGACAGAGTAAGCGAATTCAATGACAGAGAATATGAAATTGAAAAGACAGAAAGTGAAAAGAAGGGAAAAAATTAATCAGGGTCTCAGGGAATTGAATGACAGTGTGAGATGCACGACAGTATGTGTTATGGATGTCCCAGAAGGAAAAGAGAATGGAAAAGGGGCAGAAAGAATATTTGAGGAAACAATGGCCAAAAATTTTCCAAACCTTGTAAAAGATATAAATATCAATATCCAATAAGGACAACATACTCCAAATAGAACAAATCCAAATGGACCTACTCTGAATCACCTGCTATTCAGAATGTCAAATGCCAGAGATAGAGAGAGAATTCTGAGGGCAGCAAGAAAAAGGCCATCACATACATGGAAGTTGGGCTCCTGCCTACCATATAGAAGGTCCAGGGTTCAATACCTGGGGCTTCTTGGTGAAAGCAAGCTGGCCTGCATGGTTGAGCTGGCCTGAGCAGAGAGCTGGTTCATGCAGAGTGCTTGCCCACATGGAAAGCTGGCACAGCAAGATGAAGCAACAATAAGAGACACAAAGAAAAGACAATAAGAGACACAGCATACCAGGGAGCTGAGGTAGCGCAAGAGAATGAGCACCTCTCTCCTACTCTGAAAGGTCCCAGGATCAGTTCCCAGGGCTGCCTAATGAGAATACAAGCAGACATGGAAAAACACACAGCAAATGGACACAGAGAGCAGACAACATGGGGGTGGGGGTGGGGAGAAATAAATATATCTTTTAAAAAAATAAAGGTACTAAAGGAAATGTTAGAGCCTGAAAGGAAAAGAGAGGAGAGAGGCTTGGAGAAGAGTATAGAAATAAATATTATTAGTAAGGGTGACAAAAAGAGTAAAAAGACAGACAATAGAAAGCCAAAGGATAAAATAGGCAAAGTAAGTAATGCCTTTACAGTAACAACATTGAACATTAATGGATTGAAGTCCCCAATCAAAAGACTCTGATTGATAGAATGGATTAAATACATATATATGAGTGATAAACATGCTGTCTACAAGGGACTCACCTTACATGCAAGGACACAGAGATTCTAAAAGTAAAATGTTAGAAAAGAGCTGGAATAGTGATATTAATATCAGACAAAATAGATTTTAAATGCAAAACTCGTATAAGAGATGAATAAGATCATTATATACTAATAAAAGGGGCAATTTACCAAGAAGAAATAACTATAGTAAATATATATATGCTTAAGTTGGGTATCCCAAGATACATGAGGCACACACTGGCAAAACTGAGAGAAAAATAGATGTCTCTACAACAATAGCTGGAGACTACAATACAACGCTATCAGCATTGTTTAGAACACACGGAAAGAGCATAAATAAGGAAACAGAGTTCAAATAATATGATAAATGAACTAGACTTAATAGGCATTGCACCCCAGAACAGCCGGCTATGCATTCTTCTCAAGTACTCATGGATCTGTCTCCAGAATAGACCCTATTCTGGGTCACAAAACAGCTCTCAATAAATTTAAAAAGACTGAAATTATACTAAGCATTTTCTCTGATCATAGTGGAATGAAGTTGGAAATTAATAACACGTGAAAAAAGGAAAATTCACAAATATATGGAAATTGAACAACACATTCTTAAATAATCAGTGGGTCAAAGAAAAAATTGCAAGAGAAATCAGTAAATATCACAAGACAAATGTAAATGAGAACAAAGCATATCAGAACCTATGGGATGCTGCAAAGACAATGATGACAGGGAAATTTATAGCCCTCAGTGCTTACATTTTAAAAATGAGAGCTAAAATCAAAGACCGGGAGGAAGTAGAAAGTAGCAAACTAATCCCAAAACAAGGAGAAAGAAAGAAATAACAAGGATTAACATATATAGATGAAATGGAAAACAAAAACAATAAAGAGAATCAACAAAACCAAAAGCTGGTTCTTCTGGAAGATAACAAAACTGACAAACCCTTAGATAGATGAAGAAAAACAAGATAGAAGATGCAAAAAATAAAATGAAAAATGATGAGGGGACATTATCACTGGCTTCGCAGAAATAAAAGAGACCATTAGAGGATGTTAGGAACAATTCTATGCCAACAAACTAGATAACATAAATGAAATAAACAAATTCCTAGAAACACCAAAAATTCACACTGACCCTAAGAATAGAAGACCTCATGAAACCAATCACAAGTAAAGAGATTGAAACAGCCATCAAAAATCTCCCAAAAATGAAATGCCAAGCACCAGATGGCTTCACAGGTGAATTCTACCAATCATTCAAAGATAATTTAACACTAATCTTGCTCAAACTCTTGCCAAAAAAAATTGATCAGGAAAGAATGCTACAAAACTCATTCTGTAAAGCCAACATCACCCTAATATCAAAGACAGATAAAGATACTACAAAAAAATAAAATTACAGACCGGTTTCTCTAATGAATATAGATGCAAAAACCTCAACAAAATACTTGTTAATTAAATCCAAAAGCAAATGAAAAGAATTATATACCACAATCAAGTGAGTTTTACCATGCAAGGGTGGTTCAACACAAGAAAATCAATTACTGTTATACACAACATTAATGAATGAAAGAAGAAAAACTGCAACATCATCTTGAATGATGCAGAAAATTCATTTGACAAAATATAGCATCCTTTCTTGATAAATACATTCTGAAAGACAGAAATCAAAGGAAACTTCCTCAACAAGATAAACTGCATATATGAAAAATTCACAGCTAACATTGTACTCAATGGGGAGGACTGAAAGCTTTCCTGCTGAGATCAGGAATAAGACAAGGATGCTTATGTCACTACTGTTACTCAATATTGTGCCGGAAGTTCTAGCTAAAGAATTTAGGCTAAGTGAAATAAAATGCACCCAAATAGGAAAGAAAGAAATAAAACTTTTTCAATTCATTGATGAAATGATCCTATACCTAGAAAATCCTTAAAAATCCACAAAATAGCTACTAGAGCTAATAGATGAGCTCAGCAAAGTGGTTAGATAAAAGAGTAATAGGCAAAAATGTGATACTTTTATACACAAGCAATAAACAATCTAAGGAACAATTCAGGGAAAAAATTCTATTTCAATAGGAGCTAAAAATATCAAACATTTAAGAATAAACTTAACCAAGTACTTAAAGGACCTATATTCAGAAAACTACAAAGCATATCATTCAGATGTCCATTCTACCCAAACTGATACAGATTCAATGCGATCCAAATAAAAATTCCAGCCTTTTTTTCAGAAATGGAAAAGCCAATTATGAAATTTATATGGAAGGGTAAGTGACTCCAAATAGCCAAAAGCATCTTTTTTAAAAAAGAGAAAGTTGGAGGACCTTCAATTCCTGACTTTAAACCATATAACTTAGCTATAGTGGTAAACACAACATGGAACTGACACAAAGGTATACATATTGACCAATGGAATTGAATTGAGAGTTCAGAAATAGACCTTTACACCTATGGTCAAGAGATTTTTGACAAGGGTGTCAAATCCATGCAGCTGGCCCAGAACAGTCTATTACACAGATGGTGCTGGGAGAAATCTATATCCATATCCAAAAGAAAGAAAGAGGACCCCTACCTCACACCTTATACAAAACTTAAGTCAAAGTGGATCGAAGACCTAAAAATAAAAATTAGTATGATAAAACATCTAGAAGAAATGTAGGGAAACAACTTAAGAATGTGTCTTAGGCAGTGGTTTCTTAAATCTTATACACAGAGCACAAGCAATGAAAGAAAAAATAGTTAAAGGGGTCTCTTCAATACTGAACACTTCTTTGCTTCAAATGATTTCATCAGGAAAGTGAAAAGACAGCCTACTCAATCGGACAAAAATTTTGAAAATCACATATCTGATAAGGGCTTGATTTCCAACTTATATAAAGAGATCATATATGTCAAGGATGAAAAGACAAGCAACTCAATTAAAACTGGGCAAAGGATTTGAATAGACATTTTTCCAAAGAGGAAATAGAAATGGCCAAAAAGCACAAGAAAAGATGCTCATTATCACTAGCTATTAGGGAATTTCAGATCACTATTACAATGAGATATGACTTCCCAAATTATAGAACGGCCATAATTTAAAAAAAAACAGAAAATTATAAATGCTGGAGAGGGTGTGGAGAAACAGGAACACTAATTCACTGTTGGTGGGAATGAGAAATTGTGAAGCCTCTATAGAAGACAGTTTGGGGGTTCCTCAGGAAGCTAAATATAGAAAGGGCTTATGGTCCTGCAATTCCACTAGACTTAGTATATTCAGAAGAACTGAAAGCAAGGTCATGAACAGGTATCTGCACATCAGTGTTCATAGGGGCATTGTTTACAATTGCCAAACAGTGAAAACCACCCAAGTGTCCATCAACTGAAGAACTGATAAACAAAATGTGGTGTATACGTACAATGGAATATTATTCAGCTGTAAGAAGAAATGAAGTCAAGATGCGTATGACAAAATAGATTGAGGACATTGAGTGAAATAAGCCAGACACAAAAGGGCAAATATTTTACAGCTCACAAATATGAATTTAATATGATGAGTAAACTCGTGGAGTTAAACTACTGAGTGTAGATTACTAGGAGATGGAAGGCTGATGCTGAATATATTTAGAGTTTTTAATAAGGTTATTGTCAACATGTGGAAATTATCTGATAGAGTTGATGGTTACACAGTATGGTGAATATAAATAATACTGCTAATTTACAAATATCATTGTGGCTGAAAGGTGTAGTCTAGAGAAGTAATGCCAATTGAAGAAATCTAGAGGATAATATAGGGGGCTGTACAACATATTCAGTGGTGGGTGAGGATTGTGGTTAACAGTACAAACAAAAGAATGCTCTATTATATAGCATTAAGAATATGGTAAAACATGGGAAAAATACAATTAATGTAACTTATGGACTATAGATAACAGTAATATTATACTATTTTTTGCAGCAATGGCAAAGAAGGTACTATATCAATGCTAAAGTTCAGCAATGGGGTTATATAAGAGAATATGGAATTTTTCCCTTTGGAGTAATGGAAAAGTTCTAAAATTGATTGAGGTGATGACAGCACAGCTCTGTGTTGAAACTGAAAAGTCACTGAGTGTATACTTTGGATAGACTGTAAAAGGCAGGCATGCGACCATATAACACAATGAACCCCATGGTGGATGAAAGAGTCCACTTAACAGCACAAACGAGAATGTTCCCTCATAAACTATAACAAATATACAATACTAATACATGGTGTTAATAAAAGAAGGGTTTGTGGGAAAAATAACCAAATGTAAGCTATGGACTATAGTTTCCAGTAATACTATGACAATGTTCTTTCATCATTTGTAGAAAATGTTCCACAGCAATACAAAGTGTTGAGGGTGGGTTGATGTAAGAGAATATTGTATGGTATGCGTGATTGTTTTGTAAACTCACAACTTCACTAAGAAAAAATATACGTGCAAATATATAGTTTATAAAAAATGTATAGACTTACAAAGGCTAATTAGCAAAATGGCAGAAGAAAGAACTGCATTATCAGTAGCAACTTTAAATGTAAGTGGATTCAATGCCCCAGACAAAATACAGAGATTGACAGAATGGATAAAAAAGCATGACCCAAATACATGCTGCCTGCAATTCAAGACACAAGTAGATTGAAAATGAAAAGATGGAAAAAATATACCAAGCAATTAGTAAGCAAAAGCAAGCTGGGGTGTCTATACTAATATCAGATAAAATAGACTTTTTAAGTCCAAAACAATTACGAGTGACAAAGATAGTTATCTACTGATAAAAGAGAAAATTTAGCAAGAAGATATAACAATTATAAATATGTGTGCACCTAACAGCAGGGCCCCCTAATATATAAAGCAAATTCTGACAGATCTTAAGGGAGAAATTTATAGTTCTACATCAATAGTAGGAGACATTAATACAGCATTTGCAATAATGGATAGAACATCTAGTCAGAAGCTCAATAAGGATAGCTAAGACTTGAACAATACTCTAAATCAACTAGACCTCCAGGTCTACAGAACACTTCACACAACAGAAACAGTATGAACATTCTTCTTGAGTATACATGGATCATTCTCCAGAATTATCTGTATGCTATAGGTCATAATACAAATCTCAATAAATTAAAAAATACTGAAATCATAAAATGTGTATTCTCTTACCACAGTGGAATGAGGTTAGAAATCAATAACAGAGGAAGAAATGGAAAATTCACAAATACATGGAAATTAAACAGCATACTTTTAAACAACCAAAAGCTAAAGAGGAAATCAAAAGCAAAGTTAGAAAATACCTTGAGGCAAATGAAAATGAAAATACAACATACCAAAAGTTATGATATACCGCAAAGCAGTGCTAAGACAGAAATTTATAGCTCTAAATATTTACATTAAAAAAGAGGAAAGACTTCAAATCAGATACCTACTTCAAAACAGGAAGAACTAGAAAAAGAGGAGCAAACTAAACTCAAAGTGAGCTAAAGGAAGGCAATAACAAAGATTAGAGCAGAGATAATGAAATAGGGGGAAAAAAGGAATCAACAAAACCAAAAGTTGGTTCTTTGAAAAGTTCTATAAAATTGAAAAACCTTTAGCTAAACTGACTAAGAAAAACAAGAGAGAGACCCAAATAACGAAAATCAGAAATGAAAAGGAGGTCAATACTAATGACCCCACTGAAATAAAAAGGACTATAAGATGATACTATGAACAACAGTATGCTCATAAATTAGATAATGTAGATGAAATGACAAATTCTTAGAAACACACAAACTACCTAAATTGACTAAGAAATATAACATGTCAAAAACAAACAAACAAAAAACCAAATACTGTTTTTTAAAAAACACCAAATACTATTAGAGTTGAATTAATAATCCAAAACTTCCCAGGATCAACTGACTTCGCAGGAGAATTCTATGATACAGTCCAAGAAGACAACTCCAACTCTGCTCAATCTCTTCCAAAAAATGGAATAGGGAGGGAACATTCTCTTATTCATTCTATGAGACCAACATCACCTTAAACTAAAGCCAGATAAAGATACCACAAGAAAACTAAAAACCAGTATCTCTTATGAATATAAATGCAAAAATCCTCAACGAAATACCAGTAAACTGACTCCAAGAGCATATTAAAAGAATTATATACTATGATTAAGTTCGATTTATACATGGTATGCAAGGTTGGCTCAACATAATATCAATTAATGTAATATATTTCCATTAACATAAGGAAGGAAAATAAAACGCATGATCATCTCAATTGACATAGAAAAGGCATCTGACAAAATCCTGCACCCCTTCTTGATAAAAACATTTAGAACACTAGGATTAAAAGAAAGCTCCCTCAACATGATAAAGGTCAAATACAAAAAACCCCGAGCTAATATCCTAATTAATGGTGAAAGACTGATAGCTTTCCCTCTAGGATCAGGAACAAGACAAGAAAGCCCACTGTCACCACTGTTATTCAACATCACACTGGAAGTTCTTGCCAGAGCAATTAGATAAAAAAGAAATAAAAGTCATCCACATTCGAAAGGAATTAGTAAAACTTTCCCTATTTGCAAATAACATGTTCTTATATACAGAAAATCCTGAAAAATCCACAACAAAGGTCCCAGAACAAATAAATTAATTGAGCAAAGTGGCAGGGTACAAGAGCAACACCCCAAAATCAGAAATGTTTATATACACAAGTAATGAACAATCAGAAGATGAAATCCAGAAAAAATTCCGTTTATAATGGCAACTAAAAGAATCAAATATCTAGGCACAAATTTATCCAAGGATGTAAAGGACTATATACAGAAAACTACTAAACATTGCAAAAAGAAATTCGAGAAGACTAGATAAATATAAGGACTTTCCATGTCCATGGACCAGAAGACTAAATATTGTTCAGATGTCAATCTTACCGAAAGCAATTTATAGACTCAATGCAATCCCAAGCAAAATCCCAACAACCTTCTTTACAGAAATTGAAGAGTCAAAAATCAAATTAATATGAAAAAGTAAGTGGCCTTGAAGAGCTAAAGTCTACTTGAAAAACCAGAATGATGTTGGAGGACCCACACTTCTGATCTTAAAACTTATTACACAGCCACATACATGAATGGAATCAAATTGAGAATGTGGATGTTATTAATAATTGTACTTATAGCCAACTGATTTTTGACAAGGGGGCAATGACCATTCAATTGGGAAAGAATACTTCTTTAACAAATGGTGCTTTACTGGATCTCCTCCCTCCAGAGATAGAGAGATCTCTACCTCACACCTTGTACAAAAAATCACCTCAAAATGGATCAAAGATCTAAATATAAGAGCCAGAACTATCAAACTTCTAGAAGTAAACATAAGGAAACATCTTCAGCATCTTATGTTAGGAAATAGTTTCTTAGACTTTATAGCCAAAGCACAAGCTTTGGGGGTAAGGAAAGGAAATGGGAAGTTAAGGTTTAAAATGTACATGTTTCCTATTTGGAATGATGAAAATGTTTTGGTAATAGATGGTGGTAATGGGAGCACAACACTGTGAACATAATTAGTAGCCCTGAAATACACACCTGAATGTGATTAAAAGGGGAAATATTAGATTATACATTTGATAACAGAACAATTGTCTTAAAATTTGCTTACTTGTTAAGCAAAATGATATTCATAAACCTCTGTAAAGACTGACCAAAGAAAGGGATGAGAGTGTAGATTACCACTGTCAAAATTGATCATTTTATATCTTAGAAATAAAAGGATATCTTAAACTTATATTAGTACATTTTTATAACCAGTAAAATAGAAAAATAGTCTTGAAAAAAATTTACCATAACTGAAACAAGGAGAAATAGAAAATCTATATAGTTTTACATCAAAGATTTTTATGCAAATTAAAATCTACTGATTCAATATTAATCAATTCAAAACTCCAACAGAATTTTTGGGCAGAAACTGAAAAGGTAATGCTAAGATGTACAGGAAAATTCTATGGATTTAGAAGGGCCAATATCATTTTTTAAATCTGTGAAGTTAGAGGAATCACTCTAGCAGATTTCAAGACACAGTGATTAAACAAATGGATGGTATAGAACAGACAATCAAAAATAAACCTACATACATTTGTTCATTCAATTTATGACACAGATCCCAATGTAAATCAGTGGGTATAAAAATGATTTTTTCAATAAATGGTTCTGTAGCAATCACATTTGGAAAATAAAGAAACCTTGAACCTTTCCACATACCAACAGAAAAATTAATGTGAGGTTGTCATAGATCAAAATTTGAAAATAAATCAGACTTATAGAAGAAAACAAGAGTATCTTCAGAAACTTGGGTGAAGCACAGATTTCTTGAATAAGATGTAAAAGGAACTGATAAAAAACATGATAAATTGAAATCAATATAATTAAGAACCATTCACCGAAAGAAAGACAAACCACTCCTAAGAAAATATATTTGCAATCCTTCAAAAGAACTATATTCAGATATATAGAAGATGACAACAGATCGCCAGGGAAAAGGTAAACAACCAAATTAAAAAGAGGGCAAGAATTGTGGGAACATGGTGATGGATTAGGCAGAAAAGTTGCAGCTCTCACAAAAAACAATGGAGGAAAAACCAAAGGCTGCCTCAGGGACCTGCTTTAGGAGTCAGCAGACCAGGACACTGCTTCACACCTCCCATGATGGAGAGGAACAAAGAGACAAAGAAACCTAAATAACAAACCTAAATAGGTTCCTGACTAAACCTCCAGGCTGTCAGGAAGGGCTCCCCTTCACCACTGCAAAACATTCAGCAGGGGTAAAATCCCTGCTCATTTCAGCTGACTGAAAGGGGAGCAGAGGTCTTCCTTCCTGCCAGCTATTACAGGGGAAAGGGAGGGAGAGTCAGGGGCTTTTCTTAAGTGAATTTGGCTGGTAGAACCTGCTTTGAATCTCTGCTCCGGCCGGATGAAAACATACACCTACACAGAAAGGTGTGCCAACAAGTACCATCTACAAACAGGTCTGGAAATTACATGGCCAGAAACTGCTTTTAGAGGGGTCTTTACTCCACCTGTGGGAGAAAGTCTGTGACTGAGTCCCTGGCATGATTTTGGTAACTTAAGCTGGGCAATTTTAAAGACTTAGGATAAGTGACCAAATATCAAAGAGAAGTGAAAAAATAATAACAATAGGCAAGACAGAAATTGGCCATCAGAATAAATTCATCAACATATCAGATGCCTAGACTATCAGCAAAAAATTACAAGCCATACTAGGTAACAATAAGAGATGGTCCAGCCAAAGGAACAGACCAAATATCCTGAAGAGATTCAAAATTTGAGACAATTAATCAGTGATAATCACACAACTCTGCTAAATAATTTTAAAGTATGGGAAGAAATATGACTAAAGAGATAAAGGATATTAAGAAGACACTGAGTGAGCATAAAGAACAATTTTAAAGTCTGCAAAGAAAAGTAACTGACCTTATGGGAATGAAAGATATGATGGATAAGATTAAAAATTCATTAAAGGCACATAAGAGCAGATTTAAAATGATTGAAGACGAAATTAGTGATTTTGAAGACAGAACATCTGAACTGGAAAAGACAGGAGGACAGAAAGAGAAGAGAGAAAGTGGAACAGGGTCTCAGGGAACTGAATAACAATGTGAAATGCAAAAACATATGCATTATCAGCATCCCAGAAGAGGAAGAGAATGAAAGAGAATGGAAAGGGGACAGAAAGAATATTTGAGGAAATAATGACTGAACACTTCCCTAAACTTTTAAAGCTGGAATTCAATAATAGACAGAAAAAGGGAAAAGTCATAAATATATGGAGATTAAACAACATATTCTTTTTTTTTAAGGTTTATTTTTATTTATTTATTTCTCCCCACACCCCCCCCCCACCAGTTATGTGTTCTGTGTTTATTTGCTGCGTGTATTTCTTTGTCTGCTTCTGTTGTTGTCAGTGGCATGGGAATCTGTGTTTCTTTTTGTTGCGTCATCTTGCTGTGTCAGCTCTCCATGTGGGTAGTGTCATTCCTGGGTAGGCTGTACTTTCTTTTGTGCTGGGCTTACGGGGCACACTCCTTGTGTGTGGGGCTCCCCTACACTGGGACACCCCTGCGTGGCAGGGCACTCCTTGTGCGCATCAGCACACACGTGGGCCAGCTCCACACTGGTCAAGGAGGCCTGGGGTTTGAACCGTGGACCTCCCATGTGGTAGATGGATGCCCTAACCACTGGGCCAAGTCCACTTCCCAAACAACACGTTCTTAATCAGCGAGTCAAAGAAGAAATTGGAAAAGAATTCAGCAAATATCTTGAGATGAATGAAGATGAGAACACAACATATCAAAACCTGTGGGACATGGCAAAGGCAGTGTTGAGGAGGAAATTTACAGTCCCAATACTTATATTAGAAAAGAAGAAAGAGCTAAAATTGATGATCTAACTGCACACCTGGAAGAACTAGAAAAAGAGCAGCAAACTAATCCCTGACAAGCCAAAGGAAAGAAATAGTAAAGATCAGTGCAGAAATAAATGAAATTGAGAATAAAAAAACAATAGAGAGAATCAACAAATCCAGAAGTTGGTTCTTTGAGAAGATCAACAAAATCAACAAACCCTTAGCTAGACTGACAAAGCAAAAAGAGAGAAGACACAAATAAATAAAATCAGAAATGAGAGGGGGACATTACCACTGACCATGTAGAAATAAGAGAGTTCACACTATGAACAATTGTATGCCAAACAACCAGAAAATGTAGATAAGATGAGCAAATTCCTGGAAACACATGAACCATCTACACTGACTTTAGAAGAGATAGAAGACCTCAACAAACCAACCACAAGTGAGGAGATTGAAACAGTCATCAAAAACCTCCCAAAGATGAAAAGCCTGGGACTAGCTGGCTTCACGGGTGAATTCTACCAATTACTCAAAGATGAACTAAAACAGATCTTGCTCAAGCTATTTCAAAAAATTGAACAGGAAAGAATGCTAACAAACTCACTATGAAATCAACATCACCATAATACCAAAACCAGATAAAGATCCTAAAAAATAAAATTACTGACCAATATCTCTAATGAATATAGATGCAAAAATTCTCAACAAAATACTTGTAAACGGAATCCAAAAGCACATTAAAAAAATTATACACTACAATCAAGCGGACTTTATCTAAGATATGCAAGGGTGATTCAACACAAGAAAATCAATAAGTGTAATAAACCACATTGATGAATTGAAGAAGAAAAATCACATGATCCTCTCGATGCAGAAAAGGCATTTGATAAAATACAGCGCTCTTTCTTGATTAAAAAAAAACACTCCAAAAGATAGGAATAGAAGGAAGATTTCTCAATGTGATGAAGTACATATATGAAAAACCTACAACCAGCATTGTATTCAATGGTGAAAGCTTGAAAGCTTTCCACTAAGATCAGGAACAAGAAAAGGATGCCCACTATCACCATTATTATTCAATACTGTCCTAGAAGTTCTAGTTAGAGCAATTAGGCTAGACAAAGAAATAAAATGCACCCAAACAGGAATGGAAGAAGTAAAACTTTCACCATTTGCTGATGACATGATCCTATACATAGAAAATCCTGAAAAATCCACAACAAAGCTGTTATTATAGAGTTAATAAATGAATTCAGCAAAGTGGCAGGATACAAGGTTAATACACAAAAATCAATAACGTTTCTATACACTACTGATGTGCAACCCGAAGAGGAAATCAGAAAAAAATTCCATTTACAATAGCAATTAAAACAATCAAATATTTAACCAAGAGTTTAACCAAGAATATAAAGGACCTGTATTCAGAAAACTACAAAACATTGCTAAAAGAAACCGAAGAAGACTTAAATAAATGGTAGGACATTTTGTGTTCATGGATTGGAAGACTAAATATTGTTAAGATGTCAGTTCTACCCATACTGATTTTGGATTCAATGCAATCCCAATAAAAGTCCCAACAGCCTTTTCTGCAGAAATCAAAAAGT
Source organism: Dasypus novemcinctus (assembly GCF_030445035.2). Taxonomy (NCBI): domain Eukaryota; kingdom Metazoa; phylum Chordata; class Mammalia; order Cingulata; family Dasypodidae; genus Dasypus; species Dasypus novemcinctus. The sequence goes on along the minus strand of NC_080692.1, from coordinate 38,342,460 downwards.
CAATAATGAAATTTGGAAGGGTAAGTGGCCCCAAATAGCCAAAAATATCTTTTTTAAAAAAGAGAAATTTGGAGGACTTTCACTTCCTGACTTTAAACCATGTTACTTAGTTACAGTGGTAAAAACAGTATGGTATTGGTATAAGGACAGACAGATTGACCACTGGAACTGAACTGAGAACTCAGAAACTGACCTTTACATCTACAGTCAAGCGATTTTTGACAAGGCTGTTAAGCCCAATGAAGTAATCTATTCAACATATGGTGCTGGGTGAACTGGATAGCAAAGGAAACAAAGAAGACCCCTATCTTATACCTTATACAAAAATTAACTCAAAATGGATCAAGGACTTAAATATAACAACAACAACCATAAAACTTCTAGAAGATGTAGGAAAACAACTTGTGGTAGGTGGTAGTTTCTTAAACCTTATGCCCAATGCACAAGGAACAAAAGAAAAAAAAAAAATAGGACCTCTTCAAAATTCAACACTTTTGTACCTCAAAGGACTTTGCCAAAAGGGTGAGAAGGCAGCCGACTCAATGGGAGAAAATATTTGGCAATCACATAACTGATAAGGATTTAATATCCATGATCTATAAGGAGTTCATGCAACTCAACAATAAAATGACAAAGTATCAGATTAAAACATGGGCAAAAGACTTGAAAAGACAACTGTCCAAAGAAGAAGTACAAATGGTGAAGCAACATGTGAAAAAATGTTCAACATCAGGCAGCTTAGGGAAATAAAAATCAAAACTACAATGAGATACCATTTCATACCTATTAGACTGGCCGCTATTAAAAAGTTGGAAAACTGTAAATGTTGGAGAGGATGTAAAGAGATAGGAATGCTTATTCACTGTTCGTGGGAATGTAGAATGGTACAGCCACTGTGGAGAACTGTTTGGCAGTTTCTTAGGAAGGTGAATATAGACTTGCCATGGGACCCTACAATACCACTGCTAGGTATATACCGAGAAGAACTGAGAGCAGTGACATGAACAGATACCTGCACACCAATGTTCATAGTAGCATGATTCACAATAGCCAAAAGTTGGAAACAACCCAGATGTCCATCAACTGGTGAATGGATAAACAAATTGTGGAATAAACACATGATGGAATATTATGCAGCAATAAGAAGAAATAAAGTCATGAAACATGTGACAACATGGATGAACCTAGAGGACATTATGATAAGTGAAGCAAGCCAGACACAAAAGGGCAAATACTGTGTGATTGCCCTATTATGAAATAAATATATGTGAAAAATAAATATATGAAATATGAATATGGGTAGAATTGCATATATAAGACTGTTTTTCTTTGAAGTAGAACAAATGTAAGTCAATAGCATAAAATGTTAATATCAGGCACAGAGTATTACATATTGTATGATTCCATTTGTATAAAATGTAAATATAAATAAATTTCTAACAATGAAAGGATATTAGTGGTTAGGTAGGTCTGAGGAAGGAATGCTAAGGGTTAAGGAATGTTGAGTCCTTTTGGAATATTGAAATTTTTGTAAAATTTTTGAGATGATGAATGTACAACATTATGATTATACTAAAAGCCACTGATTATACACTTTGGATAGAATAGCCGGAAACAGCAGCTCTGTACAGTGGGGTAAGCATAGAGGGATTGAGAGGTGAGGAATTTTCTTATCTATTTTATGTTTATTATTATTATTATTGAAATGATGAAAATGCTCTAATAATGATTGAAGTGATGAACCCACAACTACGTGATTATAGCAAATACCATTGATGTACGCTCTGGATGAATTGCATGTTTATTAACATGTATCAATAAAATTGACATGTTATTAAAAGAAAAAAGAGGGCAAAAGGCTCAGAGGTACTTTACAGAAGATGATGTCCAAATGAGCAATAATATATAAAAATTCTCAACATTATTACTCATTGAGGAGAGGCAGATGCAGACCACGAGATACCACTATACACTCATCAGAATGACTCAAATTAATAACTGACAATATCAATTGTTGACAATGATACAGCACAACTGGAATTACCGTATTTAGCTTGTGAAAGTATAAATTGGCCCAGTCAATTTGCAAAAGTGACCATGTCTAGAAAAGTTAATCACACACCTATCCTATGATCCACCCCTGTAGTACCTAGGTATATACTCCCCAAAAGTAGTGCAAATGTTCACAAAAAATAATAGGTACAAAAATATTGATAGTAGCTTTATTCATAAGTAAAAACTGTAAGTAACCTCTATGTTCATAAAGAGGAGAATCAATAACTAAACGATAGCACATTTGTGCAATGGAATTCTACACCACAATGAAAGTGAAGAAAATACTGATATCGGCAACAGCACGGGCAAATCTCAAAATCACTGTTAAGTGAAAGAAGCCAGACACGAGAGAATAAATGCTGTCTGATTCCATTTATAGGAAGTTCAACAATAGCAAAATCAATCTTTTATATAAAAGTCAGAAGAGATGTTACCCCATGAGATGTGGGAGGCGCTGACTAGGAAGAACATGAGAGAAAATTCTGGGAAGTTGGAATTGTTCTATACTTCATCTGAATGGTGGTTACATAAGGTAAACATATGTAAAAATATTGAGCTGTACGCTTGAGATTTGTACACTTTACAATATATAAGTATACATCTAAGCACATATATAATTTCTCAATAAAAGTGAAAAATATATAATCATTTTCACTTACATATGTTGGCACTCTCTTGGGAGATAAGATTTACAAAGAAGAATAAATATCTTTAACCAACAATCTGGTGGTAGAATTGAAAAGGAAGGTATTAAAATAAACAAATTACAATACTGCACACACACACACAAAAGCATTTTCAGAGTCGTTACCATGCTGCTGTGGAAATACTTAGGATGAGAGCAACTAAGTTTGGGGGTGGGGCTGAAGGAGACGTCATCCGAAGGACCAATTTTGAACTTGGAATTTAAAATTAAATAGAAATTTACGGGGGAGGGAGAAAATGGAGCAGGATGGCATTTGATGTTCCTGATAGATGGAATTGTACATGCAGAGGTGAGAATCAGAAAATATAAGTATGGTTCATAACTGCAGGAGCTGAAACTTATAAAATGGCTGTAGCCATTCTTAGGCCTAGGTTAGAAAATTGGGAGCATGTCAAACTCCTCTTGGGATTTCTTTAAAATACACGAGCTGTCCCTGAGGTTCTCATGCATCTCTGTTTCTTCTACCCCTCCACCTTGGGGAACACTGCCATAGGGGTTGCTGTAATTGACGGGAATGTCTGTTCCCACCAATGTTTGGAGGCTGAAAGAAAGATTGAGGATCACTGTTTAGTGCAAAGCAGTGGCAGAATTTTCAAACTATGGGATTCAGAGTTGGAGGTACAAGATAAAGACACTGTTCTAATCATGGAGAATATTATCCTCATATATATTTCTTTCTTGTCACCACTTTGGAAATATATACTTCCTGAAATACTTCGTTTTTAATAAAACAATATTACATTAATTGTAAGTATAATAAGACTCTTTCTCAAAGTGCCTCTTTTTAGCGCTCACGACATCACGCTTCCCATTCAATAAATGAAATGCTGAAATAGCCCTCTGGTTTTGTGGCAGGGATCCTTGCAAGCGTAACAGAAAATAGTTTTCTATCTGACATTTTTACCTCGTACTTTTTTCATACAATTTATATTACTCTAAGAAGTTTGAGATTCCTCACCTTTCATCTCTAAAAATATTCTGTGTTGTCAGACTCTGAGCTGTACATTTGACAGGCTTTCATGTTCCTTCTTTCCCATAAAAAACTTGCACGGTGAATAAATACTGCCCCCAGTAGTTAGTTAAAATAGTATCCTGCCACCTTTCACCCCTTTTGCTCGCAAAGTAATCTAAACCTAGCACATTAAGGCAGAGATCAAAGGGGTGTTTCTGTTTTATGTACAGTGGGTGCAGCCAGCTCATCTGGGAGTTACACTCTCTAGGGCAGAGATAAGGCATGCAAGCCGTTAGCTGCGGCCTTTCACCCACAAAATCGAGTTCTTAGTGAAATATGAGCGATGCACAAAAGAGATAAAGGGGAAGAGATGTAGAAATCAACAGAAAGCAGAAACTAGATTTAAATATTTTTTTAGATTTTAAAATGTCTCATTATTTACAATGAATAATTATGAAAGAATTTAAATTTCTCTGTACGCACTATCATGGTGAATAGGCCATAGTATCCCTGTCCAACAAGCTCAGGACAGAAAGGCAAGGCATAATGTAACCTCTATTCATACGTTAACCCCTAAAACTGCCCTGCTAAGCAACTTCTGAAACCCTTTTCTAAATTTGAACCTGATTTAAATCCCATTATGAGCTTCGTCACCACACAGTCTAGTTAAAACATCAAACATTGTTCTACAAAGGAAGAAAATAACTCCCCCACCGCCAATGTAATTTTATCTCTGTGGCTGGGGATCACATTTTCCATTGTGGAACACTTCTTCCCTTTCCTTTTGTCCTCCTCTCCTTTTACAGAAAAATCACATTAACTGCAGCCAGGATCTGGAACGCAGATGGCCAGCCACTGCAGGGAGAGACCATAAGGGAAGTGGCAGACATGACTAGAGCAGGCCATGTACTTGTTTTGCCATATTTCTTTTGAGGATATCTCCAGGTTTGTGCCACGTAGTTGCTTTTACAAGCTGTAGAGCAGGGCACTATATTTAACATAATATTCTCTTCCAAGATCAGTCAAAGTTTTTAAAAATTAACTGTACCACAGAGGTAAGCCTGGGCAGACCAGCTCTTCTGAAATCAAGGTGAACCCTGTGAGGACAACTTGGGACCTCTAGGAAAAACCCTCAGGTATACTATAAAGAAATTTTTTTTTAAGATTTATTTTTTATTTATTTCTCTCCCCTCCCCCAGTTGTCTGCTCTCTGTGTCCATTCACTGTGTGTTCTTCTGTGTGCACTTCTATTCTTGTCCGCAGCACCGGGAATCTGTGTCGCTTTCCGTTGTGTCATCTTGCTGCATCAGCTCTCCATGTGTGCAGCACCACTCCTGAGCAGGCTGCACTTTTTTTCCAGCAGGGCATCTCTCCTTACGGGGCGCACTCCTTGCTCAGGGGCCTCCCCTATGTGGGGGACACCCCTGTGTGGCATGGCACTCCTTGCGCGCATCAGCCCTGTGAGTGGGCCAGCTCACCACACCGGTGAGGAGACCTTGTATTTGAACCCTGGACCTCCCATGTGGTAGGCCAAATCCAGCTGAGCCAAATCCACTTCCCAGCTTTAAAACATTTGATCTTGAGTTTTCATTTTCTATGTAACAAACTACCAGCAAGTCTTTTTCAAATAAAACCTGTTGGTAAATAAGTCTGTGAGGGATTAGTTTCTGTTTCTTCTAACTCTACTTTACTTTCTCTCACTCCTGCTGTCACCAACTCCCCTTTCCTAAGCAGGTAGCCTGTCTCTGTGGTCCCTCGGCTCGGAGCATGTTTGCAAAATGATGGAAAGGATGCTTCCTTAGCCTTCAAAAATGCCTCAACTTTAGAAACGATCGTGCTAAGCACCCTGGACAGGGAGAGAAGAGAGTAGCTTGCCTTTGGGGATGGCTAGAAGGAAGAGGGAGATATTTCCTTCAGAATGAGAAGTCTCAGGAGTACGGAGGGCTTTACCTTGTGCCAGCACTCCCTGGAGATAAGATGGTAAGAAGGGCAATCAGCCTTCTTATCCTGTACCTCCACAGGGTGCCTCAGTCCTCTCTGACCTTCACCTACCGCTCTCAAGTCCGGTGTCATCATTCCAGACAATCTGGTCTACGGATTAGTCCTAGACCACAGCCTTTAGTTGCCTAGAGTCACCTACTTTGGGTCATAATGTGGCCCAATGTACTCCATTGCTTTCTCCACAATGGTTCTAAATGCATTCATCTTTCCAGGTTCCTACTCCTCTAGGAAGTCTTCCCAGGATAACTGAGGTTTCAGTAATCTCCCACTTCTCTTAATCAAATAATTTATATCTGTGTTCCCCATTTCAAGAATAGTTACAGTAGCTTTAGTTAGTTAATCCAGACTTTCTGGGATTAAGGCCTGGCTCATTCACTAATAAGCTGCATGATCTTGGACAAGTTCTTTCTTTTTATGCCTCAGTTGTCTCTTCTGTGCAGTAGATGTGTAATGGTAATGACTTCAATTGGGTTTTTGTGAAAATTAAAGGACAATACACAAAGCACTTAACATAGCACCTAATAAATGTTAGCAGTAATCATTATAATAGTTATCATTATAATTTGTTCATATTTTTCCTGGAAGATCATCTTTTATTGTTTGTATGATGTGATCCAATTAGAAAATATTTCTTGAGTTTCTATTTTGTGCAAATCACTGTTCTATGCAACGTGGAGACAGAAAGGCATGCAACCTATTTTGTTCTCTCAGTTAACTGTGTGTGAAGAATGTCCACCCTTTAGGGACAACTGACTCCATCTCCTTGATCATATCATTCTGGAATGCCCCCAGTGACCTGGCACATCACAAGTCAGAGCTCACCTAACTCGATTTGTTTTCTTTTTTTTTTTTAAGTTTCAAACTTAGAAAAATTACAAAAACCCCATCAGAGAACTCCAACACAGTTCAACCCCATACCCCAGGTAACCAAAGCTACCAATTTAACACTTTGCCACACTTGCCGTATTATTCTATCACTATCTTTTGGCCTCCTTCTGCGTGCAGCGTAAGTTCTGGGATGGCGAGCGCCTCAGATCACCACCAGATAGATTGGGACAGACATGCCCGTGTAGCAGTGCTGTGCGGCTCCACGGCCAGCTGGTCGGGGAAGCGGAAGAGCCAGCCAGGGCACCAGGAGAGATGGTCACTTTTTAAAAAAATTAACGCCCTTTCTTTTTTTTTTTTTTAAAGATACATAGATCACACACAACGTTACATTAAAAAATAAGGACAGGAGGAGATTGTAACTACAGTGTAAACGATCATCCATACGGTGCAGCAGTGCTCCAAAATGTATTCACCAAATGCAATGAATGTGCCTCACTGATGAAAGAGGTTGTTGATGTGCGAGGAGTGTGTGTGTGTGGGAAGTGGGGTATATGGGAACCTCATATGTTTTCAATGTAACGTTTTGTGTGATCTATGTATCTTTGGGGGAAAAAAGACCATAAAAATAAATATTTTTAAAATATGTAAGAGGCTCCCATATACCCCACTCCCCACACCCCTCCCACAGCAACAACTTCTCTCATTAGTGTGGTACATTCATTGCATTTGATGAGTACATTTGCTTTTGGGCAGCTTTTTCTCGATTTGGAGCTTGCCCTGTTATTACAGCCCTTTAATTGTTTTCTGTGGCTTTAAGAAAGATGTGCCTGCCAGTTCTTGCTGGTTGTTCAAAGCTTCTTTGGGGGAACAGAGCCCTGAAGTACCCTGCTGGGGATAGGGCCCCCAGCTAGATTTTACAACGTTTAAAAACAGGGACTGCCCTACTGTACATTTTATTACTCACAGTACCTAGCACTGTGCCTTTCACATTGTAAGCCCTGAGTAAATATTTAGTGATTGATTTAGCCTTAATTGTTATTATCCCTTCAGTGCAAATCTCAAAAAAAAAAAAAAAAATACAAGCTCTATTAGAAATGCCTTGTTGTTGGAAGATGCTGATTTCCACAGTGTTGACCTTTGCAGTGATACTGATTAGAAGTTCTAGAAATTTTAGTAGAGCCAAGAAACCATGAAGTCAAGTTTTCAAAGCAATGTCATATATATGTTCACATCAGGGGGGAAGTAACTTCTTGCAAAGATGCCACATGGGCTCTGTGTTTTGAATTTTCCTACACAGATCATCTGACTCAAGGGCTACTGAAAACTCAAGGCTATCCTGAAATATCCCTGAAATAACACCTGAAAGAACAATGTCCCCAAGTACAACACAACATTTAATTCTGTATCTTATAGAAAGATTATAAACAACACAGTCATGGAAATTTGAGCCTGAGTGGATTTTTACTTATGAAACTTCTTGTAATCTATGGTTAAAACTGTTTTCATAGCATCCAGAATTATAGCTCTGATTTGATTATATGCCTTTTCTTTTAATTACCCTACCTCTAGCATCAGCACATAAGAATGGATCAGTGAATATTTGTTTAGTGTTGAATAGATGAAAAGTTTCTTCTATGAATACTTGGGATTGTGAAAAAGAAATCATTTGATAAAATACTTTTAACATAAACAAATAAAAATTCACAGTAACAATTTGATTAAAATGTTTCAGCTATGAATTGAAAATCAAATTTAGGTTATAAAACTTGGGGTGCAAACTTATTTTAGGCACATTTTTCTAGAATTATAAAAAGGTGCTTAATACCAACACTACAAATCTGTTGCCTGTAAGTTATGTACAAATCTTGGAAGATCATAAATATATATTTATGAAAATATCTGTGCTATTCCAATGTACACTCATTTATATTTGTTCTTATCTCTACTCTTCATTTGTACATTTAATTGGGACAAAGAAATATAAAGTCAAATAAAACAAAGGATAAAAAACAGGCTTATTTTATGAAATGTTGTTATGTTACTTGTATCCTCTGATCTGAGAATAGTGCCTGACACAGAAGCATATAGGAGGTGCTCAAAAAATATGAGTAGAATTTTTTAAAATGGAATTTTGTTAGATATATTTGGAAAAGGCTATCAAATAAATTTAAAAATAAATTAAAGAGTTATACAAACCTGCCTGATTAAGCAAATTAAAATGTCACTACTTCTCCAACTCCCATTGCTTATGTTCTACCTATTTCATAAGAAAATTGTTTTCTAAAGCAAGCTAACATCAACTGTGATCTCTGCTTACGAGAAAATCACACGGTGGAAGCTATCAATGTAAGGTTAAATTTGCATTCGGTCAACTTGTTCTACTCTAAGAGTTCTTTCTTGGGAGTCAAGCACACTGGCTAATTCCCCATAGAGGACTGATTGCTCCAAAAACAATTCAGATTCCCACTTCTCCATACGTAAAAGAAAAAGAGTAGAAATAGAACATGGGAGGCAGAGGAAAGGAAAAGGAAAAAATAATGGCTCTTCAAGTAAGGTGAAAATGAATCTTTGAATTACCTAGGGACTTAATAAAGTCACAGAATAGTTTCCTAAGAGTCTTTCCTGATATCCAGCATATCGATATTAGCCGAATCTAGCTGAAACATTTTAAAAATTGATCAGAAACACACATACATAAGCATAAACACACATGCAAATTGAAATAAAATTAATGAGAATTACTTAGAACTATAATGAGACATAACAAACCACCACAAGAACCAGCAATTTCTACTGTTTAATCTTGTGTTTTAAAACTGGAATATATTTTATAATGCCTCACAGCTCAACTACATGACTTTCTAGAACCATTCATAAAAAGCATTCTTTTCTCATTTGCATAGTGTTTCATGATTCCCGCACCAAAGATTTGTTCCCAGCTATCGTTTCATTCATCTAGTCATTATTCATTCATTTATCTGTTCATTCAATGAATGAATGAACTGCCTATACAAAGAATTTTCTTATTGGGCCAGACAGTGTAGAAATAAATACACATTTACAAGGTACAGTTTCTTAACAGGACAGTATAATGAAACAGATAACCAGGGGTGGGGTAGAGAAGTGATGGATACAGTAAAAGTTACTTTTGGCTAAAAGAAATTTTTTTCTCTGATACAAGAGGAGTATTGGTGACAATATGAATAATTTAGGAATTGAATAGGAGGTTCCTGGCAAGATGGGAAAATAGCTTGGGCTACTGGCTCCCAGTCCCCATAGCAGCCTTGCAGATATCAGAGAAGAGATAGAAACTTAGCTCTAAGAAACTAACATTACAACTAAAAGAAAGCCGTGGGGGCAGGGCAGAGATAGAAATGGATAGAGAGAGAGATGAGAGACGAAAGATAGAGAAGAGAGAGAAAGATGGGGGGGCGGTGGTAAGGAGGTAATTGGGGGATGGTAACAAAATGGGGAGCAGCAAAAACTAAAGTGGAAGGATACAATAGTGGACCTTGAGGGGATCATTTCTTCACCATTGTGAGGCAGAAACCAAGAAAAAAGCACAGCTACGAGATATAAGACTAAGTAACATCTGGGGCACCAAAGCCCTGCTGGGGGCTTATGTGGACAAGACTGGGTTGGATCTCCTGCCCATCAGCACTTGCTCACCCAGCCTGCACTGCGCCAAATCCTCACTATCTGTAGATTTTAAACCAAGGAGCTACTCTGTTCAGGGCAGTAGTAATTTCAAAGAGATTTCTGAGAAGTTGCTTGGTAGAAAGGAAGCAAACATGAATCTAAGCACTTGTTGATGCCTGGGGGTTTTTGTCTTTGGGATACAACCTTTCTTTCTCCTTAAATTCATCAGGAGAATGTGTACACCCAAAACACAATAAAATTAGGACCTCTGATATCTCTAGTAGAACATGAAATGACAGGCAAAGTAAGAGGTTTAGTATGAAGAACCTCTATTAAAGACAGATAGCGAATGGAACACAGACTATATCAAGCAATATTGTTAAAAGACTGATGCAATATTTAAAATAATCAAAATGAATTCCTCGACTAGAGTATTTAGGTCTAAAACTATGATGGCTGAAATAAATAATGCAAGAAAGGAAGAATAGCAAGAGCTGAAAATATATGATTGAGGCATCCCCTAGAAGTCAGCAGGAAAGGATGAAGGGATAGGAAATGTAAAAAAACAAAGAGCAATGAAAGAGGAAACAAGAGTGCCATTTAAGACTCTCAAGAGAAAATTATAACTGCAAGAAACAAATCGTCATCAAAGGGACAAGAAGGAGAGTTTCAAACACTTTAACAGCAACACTGGCATGATTGTTTAAAAATATTGAAAGAAAATGACTTTGAAGCCGTCAAATCAAAATTTAAATGTGAGTGTGCAAGAAAGATAGTCACAAAACTAAAAGATATTCGAAGTGTAAGAAAAAAGGAGCCCTTTTTGAAAATATTCGTGAAGAAAACACGAATAAGATAAATGAATCCAGGAGGATGTGGGGATTTAAGGATATTCAGATAATTTAGCAAAGTTTATTACCTTAAAAAGCAAACAAAAGAAATAAACAAAAGCAAAAAGGTTTTTAAAAAAGAAATATCCATAACATTCTGGAACTGTGATTGAATATAATATGACCACAGAGGAAGAACAATGAAAACAAAGAGACAAAAAGTAGTTTAATTCTGTTGTCTTGTAAGAGTTTGGTATAGAGACTGATACAATTAAGAAATCACTAGGACATCAATATGTTCAACCACCTCAAATTTAAGAAGTGATTAGGGATAAATAAGCATCAGTAGTAGTCCTAAGTTAAAGTAACAAACATAGTAATAAAAATAAAATATATTGCTTTTTAACCAGCTAAAGAACTGAAAATCAGAAAAAGATTTTAAATAAAATACTTTCATATAACTAAACCAAAAACATTAACTGTTATAACGTACTTACTGGGGCATCTGAAGCTAGAAATGGATTTAGCAGAAACTAAAAGCTTTTTAAAAACTATAGATAGAAGAAAAATATTTCAAAAATTAAAAACTCTAAATGAAGATTTGAGAAAATGTAGTACTAAGGTTTTTTTTTTTTAATCTTTCATAATCTCCTGTAAAAACTAGAAAAACAAAAGAAAAACATGAAAATATCACTCAGGTCCAAAAGATACAAAGAATAGAGATGTGAAAATAAAGGTAGGGCAAAAGTCCCAAAAATAACCGAAGAGAAAGTTTTAGAAACACATATCTAGAAATGTGATCCCAATCCATCCTCCTTTTTTTAAAACTTATTTATGAAAACTCTTTTTACCTAAAAATGAATAATAAAAAAATACTGTGATCAGTTCACACAGCTATAAGAACAAGGCTTAAGCACAGTTATATCACCGTAATAAATAAAAACAAGTAAAAAAAAAAAACCTGCCCCTGCAAACAAACAAAAAATATAACAGTATTTTAAAGTGAGCTTCAAAAAAAATGAGAAATGTTTGAAAGAAGCTATGATAGTCTGCCAGGCTGCTATGACAAATACCACATAATGGGTTGACTTCAATGACAGCAACTTATTGGCTCATGGCTATGGGGCTAGGTCAGTCCAGATTTGAGAAGTTATCAAGGTACAGCTTTCTCCCCAAGGTCTGTAACGTGCTGCTGCGGGCTGCCAGTGATTCTTGGAGTTCCTTGGCTTGTGTCTCTGCTCACATCACAGGGCAATGTCTTCTCCTCTGTCTTCCAAATTGACTTCAGCTTCTGGCTCTGCTTCAGGGCTTTCTCTGACTATATCTGAATTTCTTCTGCTTATAAAGGATGTGACTAATTCAGAATAAAACCCAAACTCACTCAATTGGGTCACAACTTAACTTAAAACACCTTCAAGAGATCCTATCTACAATGGGTTCACTGCCACAGGAAACTGGATTAAGATTAAGAACATGACTAAATAAGAGTACCTATTTCAATTTACCACAAAAACCATGAAAGAACTTTATAAAAATAAATAAGAATTGGAAAATATTTATGAAAATAGAAAAAGTCCAATTTGAGGTTATTGGAGAAGATAAAATAAAGGAAGGTTATAAAAATGTAGGGAAAGTTGGCAATAAATATAATAATAATTTAAGAACTGAAGGCTAAACCAGAATGATATGAGAGACTAAAAACAACATATAATGCCTGAAGAGAGAAACAGATTAAAAATAAGAAATGTTCAAAACGACAAATAAATTAAGAAATAATAAGTATTCAAGAGCTAGCAGAGCTATAGAAAATAGCCAAGATCCAATATTAATATAAGATGAACACCTGAAGAAAATATATTAACAACGGTAAACAAAAATAAAATAAAAAAGACTTGACTCTACATAAACAAAAGTTCCAGTGCTTAGATGGAAAGATGAACTCCAAAAGGCCAAAACAAAGATATATATTTCTAAGTATTGACCTTTAAAACAAAAGAAAGAGTGGAAAAACTAGGCAGAAAAATCAAGTCACTTATAAGGGAAATAAAATCAGAATGTCATTAAACTTTTCAAGAGCAATGTATTAGGCACAAAAACAGTGGTCTGGCATATTTGAAATACTCATAGAAACAAATGTGAGCCAAAGATTTTACATCCAGCCAAAGTTACCTTGAAATTCAATGGCCACAGGCAAACATTTATGAACACTCAAGCATGCAGAAAATATTTTTTCACATGCTTATCCTGAGGAATCTACTAGAACGTAAGTTTTAGATAAATTACTAACCTAGAAGTATATATTTTTAAGTGTATGTATGCATACATGTATATTTGTGTGTACATACAGAGAGAGATGTATACTGAAATGTTTGACTACATATTTTATTTAAATAAAATGTATATATGTGCGTGTATTCCCACACACATACATTTAAATGTTTATACTGTAGACAGTATTGCATGTAATGACTATATGTTATGTCCATGTAGGTATAATTCAATTACTTTAAAAATGGGTTCAAAAGGGGAGGGTATATGATTTAAAACAAATGTTGGGGAACTAGAAGTAAAGGGAGAAAAGAAGCAACTACCTATTTCAATTTTGCTTATAATAGGGAACCAGTTGAAGAAAGAAGAGAGAGAAAGAGAGGAAAAAGGGAGCAAGGGAGGGAAAGAGAGAAGGAGGGAAGGGGGAGGAGAAGGGAGGGAGGGAGGGAGGGAGATGGAAGGAAGGAAGGAAGGAAGGAAGGAAGGAAGGAAGGAAGGAAGGAAGGAAGGAAGGAAGGAAGGAAGGAAGGAAGGAAGGAAGGAAGGAAGGAGAGACACAGGAAGGAGACACAAGAGGAAGGGGAAAAAGGGGGGATTAAAGATGTATAAAGGGGCAGCGGACTTGGCCCAGTGGTTACAGCATCCGTCTACCACATGGGAGGTCCGCAGTTCAAACCCCAGGCCTCCTTGACCCATGTGGAGCTGGCCCATGCGCAGTGCTGATGCGCACAAGGAGTGCCCTGCCACGCAGGGGTGTCCCCCATGTAGGGGAGCCCCACACTCAAGGAGTACACCCTGTAAGGAGAGCTGCCCAGTGAGAAAGAAAGTGCAGCCTGCCCAGGAATGGCGCCGCACATACGGAGAGTTGACACAAGATGATGCAACAAAAAGAAACACAGATTCCTGTGCCACTGACAAAAACAGAAGCAGACAAAGAAGATGCAGCAAATAGACACAGAGAACAGACAACCGGGGTGAGGAAGGGGAGAGAAAAAAATAAATCTTAAAAAAAAAAAAAAAGCTATATAAAGGTACATGTATTAAGGCAATCATTAAAACAAAAAATACAAACTTCCCCAAATACCAAATGATAAAAAGAAAAAAGGATATAGCAAACATAATAATCCATATAATGAAGGAATATTTATGTTAAAAACATGTACATATATTTATATATCAAACAAAATGACAGAATTAAGGCACACATTAATTATATCAATACATATAAAGGAGATTAACCCATCTATTATCAGAAACATATTTTTAGAGTTGATAAAATAAGTCCTTAATATTTACATTAATCCACCATATCTTAGGTCAAAAATAAAATCTCAATATATTCCAAAGGACATAAATAATACAAACAGAATATTCTGATAATAATTCAATTAAGTTAGAAATTAATGATGCAATTTTTTTAAAAAAGTCTTCTCTAGTTGGAAGTTTAAAAATACCATAAAACATCTTCTAGGGTAAATGGGGAAATAAAATAGGAAATTGCAAACTTTCTTGAAAATAATGATAATGAAAACAAAAACTTCAAATCTGTAGGCTAGAGCTAAAGAAGTTATCAGGGGACAACGCATAACATTAAATACCTTTGTCAATAAAAACGTAGCTTAACAACAGCTCAAAGAGCTAGAAAAAGAGAAGAAAGTAAATCAAAAGAATCCAAAAGGAAATACTTACCAAATATAAAAGCAAAAATTGAGTTAAAAAATAATGTGATTAAAAAATACAAAAGCTATTCCTTTAAAAGAAATGGAAAAGTCACTGTCTAATGTAATCATGACAAGAGCAAGAAAGCACAAATACACATTAAAAACAACACAACAGTAAAAGTTTAAAAATCATGAGGGTCAAGACCTAGATCAAATATATCCTTTTTTGAAAAATACAACTCATCAAAATTGTCTCCACTAGTGGCAGCAAGTCAAAACTCCAATTCTAATAGAAGAAAGAGAGAACGATTGAGCTCCCCCATGGAAGGACAGATACCTATAGGGCTTCCAAAAAGAATTGCAAGATATCTTTAAACATCCAAACATCCCACTTTTACTGACACTATTCCAGAGTAGAAAAAGTCAAGAAAACTACCAATTCATTTTACGAAGTACATAAAATAATATTTTAAAATCTGAAAACAACGATAGCAAAAATTCTAAAGATGAATCTTACTTATGAATAATGATGAAAGAGATCTCACACAAAATATTAGCAAGGAGAATTCAAAAGTATGTTCTTAAAAATAGTACCAAGTGGGGTTTATTTAAGGAATGCTAAAGTGATTCAATAATCCAGAATCTATAATATCAATAGAGTTAGGGAGAACAATCATATGATTACTTCCACGGAGGCAGAAAAGGCATTAGACAAAATTCAATATGCATTCATAGTGAAAAACACTCAAAATAATAGGAAATAGTGATTATTCTTTAACTTTGATAATATGTGTATGTTCAAGCAATCGTTTTAAATACCTTAAAGCAATTTTCTCAATTTGCCTAAAAAATGTACAACTTTTTAAAAAGTTATTGAGCCCCAATATTGACTTTATGTATTTTATTATTTTATTTAAATCTATATGAACATAAAAATAGGCATAGATTCTTTAAGAATATATTCCCCATAAAACTGTAATAACCAATAAAATATTTTATAAATATGGAAATTACTATATAACAAATAAAAATCATATTAATAATTTGAATTTAATGTGTTAAAACTGGACTGTGGTGTTTTCTTGAAACTAATTTTACTAAGAACATGTTGATATTTACTAATTCCCACTTTACAGCTTCTCTGGGATTCCACATGTCTGTAGCAAATACCATTTTCCAAATAGTTTAATTATTCTTCTGCTTTTCTCCATTTGAATTATTGCAAAATCTTTGTCCATTCAGAATTCCATGCTATCATTTACACTGGACTTGAGCACATCGTTTTGTCCTGTCTTAACCCTAGAGGTTCTCATATTGTTAGCCTGCTTGATTCCTTTGTTTCTCACTCCCATGCAGCTCTCCTGTGGCAATCATGAGTCTATTGCTAATAGTAAGTAGAAAGACCATACCCTTAAGGCAATCCTTGTCCTGACACACTTGGATCCACTGAGGAGAGAGAACATTATCTGTGAAAGCCTCATCTTACATCGGGTTTTGCTCTGAGACATTTTAATTAATTGATAAGTTGTACTCTGACTTTTGCACAAGTATTTATTCGTATTCCCATTTCTTGCTCTTTGATGTGTAGAAGCATCTCCAACTACAATATACAAGGCTTTAGATTTCTGATCTCCATTCCTTTGCCAACCCCTGGGAACCACTAATCTACTTTCCGTTTCTATGGATTTGCCTTCCAGACATTCCATATAAATATAATCACAAAACATGTGGTCTTTCACTTAACATGAGTTTCATCTATGTTATAGCATGTATCAGTACTTCATTTCCTTTCCTGGCTGAATAATATTCCATTATATGGATAGATCACATATTGCTCAATCATTCATCACTTGGGAGACATTTTTGGTTGTTTCCTACTTTTTGACTTGTATAAATAAAGTTGCTATGAGCATACATGTATAGGTTTTTTTGTAGACATATATTTTCAACTCTCTTGAACCGATAATTCTCGGTCACATGGTACCTCTGTGTTTAAATTTTTCTGGTGCCACCAAACTGTTTTCCACAATGCCTGTATGTAGGTTTACATTCCCATCAGCAATGTATGAGGGTTGAATTTCTCCACCGCCTCACCAACCCTTATTAATGTTTGTCTTTTTTATTATGGCCATTCTAGTGGTGGGAGGTTGTATCTCATTGTAGTTTTGTCTCTATTCCCTCTTAGATTACTGACAAACCAAGTTTTTTTTTCAGCTCTTTTCTTTTTCTTAATACCTGCCAAATGCAACCAAGAGCAACTATGCCAGTTATTTGTCTCTTTGCTCTCCCCTCCATTTTCACCCTTCCATGCTCACTCCCTAGTATCACAGGGAACAATATGCCTGCTAACTATTTCCCAGACTCTATTGTCAGCTGGATTCTGGTTTGGTTATGCAAATGGAAACACTAGTGGAAGTAACAAAGGGAGAAGTCACCGTTAACATTCTTCTGGTAGTGTCTACTGGTGGCAGCAGTAGGCACAAATATTGATTCCTAGGTTCTGGAGCAGGAATCAGGGTTCAAACAGCAGCAGAGGGCAGTGGGCACTCCAGCAACCTCAGGAGCTCAGCATTCACCGGCTTTAACTCTAGCAGCAGCAGAAACAAAGCAGGTGAGTTCAGGCTTCCCTGCTTTTTCAGCATTTGCTGGAACATGGGTACCTGATTTCCTAGCAAGTGAAGGTATCAGTAGTTCCAAGAACAAAGGCAATAGCAGGCTCTTTCTCAGTCTCAGGCATTAACATTATTTGGTTTCAGTAACAACATTTTTCCTTTTATTTCTTCTACCATATGGATAGAAGGTTTTGAAGGTACTAATCTCTCAGTGACATTCCTTTCTCTTTTTGCTCCTCCAATTCTTCCAAAATCTTTTCCTTTCAGTTTAAATATTTCTCACTTTTTATTTGACCCCAGCTATTAAGAACTAATGCAGTTTAAAAGTTCTGTTTTTCCAGCCTCTTTCCTTGCAGTTGTAACTTTAGACACATGCTCTCTATTCCAAATTACCAAGTTACCATAATGACTTTCTTAATAAATATTTTGCCATTATCACTAGATCACATGAATCATCATCTTTCCAGCTTTGACGTATTCCTTGTTAGATGCACATTTTAGGTTTGTTTTACCACAACCCTTTACTCCTACTACCATTTTCTGTATTAGTTGAGTTGAACTGGGCTATGCTGCAAAAACAAATTAACTCTGAAATTCCAAGGAATCAGTGAATCAACATAACAAAGATTTACTTCGTGATCATAGTACCCACTCAACAGGAATAGCTGGGGGATCTGCTCCACTCAGTCCCTTAGAGTCCTTGGTTGAGGGAGGCCCCACTGTTTGTAGAACCAAATAAAATGTACCATCCCCAGTCACCAGAGCAAAAGAACAGAGAGCCAGAAGAATGTGTTTGACTCTTAAATTCTTTGACTTAAAAACGGTACACATTAAAAATGGTGTGCAAAACTTCTATTCACAACCCATTGGCCAATTCTAGTCATATGGCATTATACAAATAGGAAATGTGAAGAACACTGGGATATTTAGTAAAGAGTGAACATTTTGCCATACTTAATTACTTGTCTAGGAAACCTTTCTTGTTCCCACCATTCATCTCCAGGAGCCCTGGAAGACTTTCTGTGGAAACACTAAGAAGTCCCTACGGCTCTGTGGATCCATTGTATAAAACAGTCACGATCTGCTATGGTTTATAAAATTGATATTTTTCTTTTTAACTTTTAAAATTTCCCTCCATTTCTCTCATCCTGTTAGTATCAGGTTTTATTTGGGGGGTGGGGGGGGGTGGGTACTTTCTTCTAAAGGTCACCTTTGTAATTTTGGATAGCAAATCAACCCAGACAGAGTGTTTTAGAGGATAGGATAAATTAAAAGTCAGGATTGTCTGAGTACAGTTCTGAATTTTCTTACCTCTCCTTCTGTCTTTGCAAGTGCTCTGATTTTATATTTGTTCCTATTTTTAACTCACCCTTTCAATGTTTTTCTTCAAGTCCTTGGACATTTTTCCTGTCTTATTATTTATCAATGATTCAACTGTGCTAATTTCCTGCCCCCCCTCCCCCAGAAAAATGTACAAATACACACATTTTGCCTAGAATTTCAGGCATTTCATAAGCCCTTGAAGACTGTACCAGGACTCTTAGGTTAAGAAACATCTATAGCAATTTCACAGTAGGTTTGGTATGAGGTAAAAACCTCTATTTTAAACCTACTTTGAAATCTTCAATATTGAGGGATGGGGATGCTAGATGTAAAGGAACCTAGGGTCCTCATATCTGTGCAGAAGAAAGCAGTTAGCTCTTATAGTGGTTTTCACTTTGAAGAAAATAAAACCGAATCTTCTTTTTATAACAGGTCTAGAAAAAACTCCGCCATAGGAGAAGGGAGTAGTCCAAGGAGCCATTAACCATATCCATTTTCCTTCATCTAAGATTTGAAGCATCATGAAATTTCCTACATTTGTGTTTTAATTCATCTTTTATCAACATATAGAACAGGATTTATTATTCAGATAAGAGCAGTTGGGTAAGTTGCTTAAAGTCATGCAAATAGCTACGGATTGTCAAATATTGGGTCAGTGAATTGACAAATACTCAAGGGCTCAGGCCAAGATGGGTGCCACGTACGCATTCCCACAAAAAATAACTAAATAAATGGAGGAAATATATGAAACAATGGTTTTCAACATATTTGACATTAGCCAATGAAAGACAGTGATCCCTGAGAGAAGGGGGGCAAATGAGGTGAGACCTATGGTTGCTCCGGCTTACAGCGTAAGGAGTGTTCACATAGTGGCTCAGAGGGAGAACCAGGAATTGTTCACTACACTTCCTTAGTTGAGAAGACAAAATGAGAGTCTGGGAAACAAGGCTGCTAGAGTTCACAGGGTGGATTCCTGGAGATCAGAGAGTGGCACAGACAGGAGGCTCCAGGGATCTGCTGAGGGTTCTGATCAAAGCATGAAAAGAAAACCACCCGAGGCCTGGGGCAAAAACACCCAAAAGGGATGGAGGAAGCAAGACCTGGAGCTCAAACAGGGACAGAAATGGATCCTTGTTCCCTCCAGCCAGACCAAAAACTTCAAATTCACAAGGCATTAGGTAGAGTACAGAGAGGGATCTTATCTTAGTAATTAGCCTTAGGCTAAACTCTGCCCTGCATCTCTATAACAAGTCTTTAAAGCAAGAACCAAAGAATGAAACTGTAACTAAGTAACTAGAATATCAAGTGCCTAAATGCCTAAAAATCTAAGGGAAGTGGCACATTCAGGATCAGACACAAGTTAAGTCCAGAGACACAAGCACAAGTACATTACAATCAGGTAGTCCAGGCTCCCCTGTCAACTACCACTTTGAACCTAAGGTTAATCCTATGGCCTCATGTAAGTTGCCTTATGATTTGATAATGAAGAAAGAAAAAGTTGGTTTGGTATGTGTGGCACCAGCTGAAAATGGACTAACATTGAACGATAGTCCCACTTGGAGGAAGTCATGAAAGACAACAGTGGGGAGGAATCCTCACAGTGAGCTGTTTTGTGTGGTATGACTGATGAGTCACACTGTATAAAAAGAAAAGTGGGCCAAGATAAAAATATAGAGAGATTCATATACAGACCTTGGATAAAGAATTGGCTGGTTGGTCAGAGACCTGAAAGAGGAAAATGCAGCAAAGTAGGGGGATTCAATAACCATTGCAACAGAATGAAGCAGTCAGTTGATGTGAGCCAGCCCCAGTTATTGGCCACTCCAGGGCTGGCACAATAGGTGCAAGAGTGGATTCGTTATGGTGGCTGAATGGAGACTATGCACATACCCAGCATGGACACTTGATCACCAAGATTGGTCTAGCTATGGCTGCTGCTGCCAAATATTCAACCACCCAACAACAGAAATCTGGAGTGATGAAAAAGATCAACATTGAGTCCAGATATGATACTAATCCCTCATGGAATTCAAACCAGGTATTCAGTGCCAAGTTGATTACATTGGACCCTTCTCCTCTGGAAGGGGAAGTGATTCATCTTGACCAAAATTGATCCACATTTCAAGTATGGGTTTCCTTTACCTACTATCCCGGGGTTTACAGGGTATGTGATCCCCCAGTATGAGATTCCATCCCACATTTCACCAGAACAAGAAACCTATTTTATAGAACAGAGGTATGGCAGTGAGCATATGACCATGGACCTATTACATACTACACTATATAGAAGCTACTATTCTCTTAGTGATGGAACAGCCTTTTGAAGGCACACCAAGGTGTCAACTAGGAGATAAAACCAGAAAAGATGGAGCGATATCCTTCTCTATAAAGTCTATAACCTCAATCTACCACTATTATATGGTGTTGTGACCTCAGTAAGTATAATACATGAATCTAGAAACGATGAACTAGAAGTAAGAGCAACCCCACACAGGGAACCTGTACTTCCCATTCCTGCAACTCTGGGCTCTCTAAGTTGAAAGGTTTCATCTCTAGAAGTAGAATGCTTTCACCAAGAAACAAAAACAAGGTACGATTGTTACTGACCACTCCAAGTAACCTGGCCATTTTAGCTCCTCAAGCTAAGAGACCAGCAGGCAAGGAAAGGGGTAGCCATATTATTAGAGACCATTAATCCTGATCAATAGGAGGAGGTAAGGCTGTTCTTACACAGTTAGGGAATGTTTGGTACTCAAGTGTTCCACTGGGGTGTCACTCATACCTTTGCTTGTTTTTGTTGTTAAATGGATAAGTGCAGTTGCCATGGCCTGAGTAGGCTATAGTGACCAGGGATTCAGACTCCTAGGATTTGCATATGAATTGTTTCCAGGTGAGGTAAGTAAACTAGACCAAAAGAAATGTTAGCTTAGCTAATGGTGGGGGAATGGGTAACCAGAAGGTAATGGAGGAAGGAAACAAAGAGTATCAGTTGCAGTCTTGAGCCCAGTTGCAAAGGTGGAACTGTAATTCATCCCACTAACCTTTTTCAGGTAAGTTTTCCCCCAAGAGAAGACCTATCAGAATCCTGGTGATGTTGTTCCTGGAACTTATCCTGCAGCATACTTGTTCTGAGAGACACATGGATTGACTGTAATGGATGCTGAAGCACTGATTCCCTCAGCTCCTGACAGCCTCAACTAATGGATGAAGGCACTTGCTGGAGTCCTTCTCTGACAATGTCCCTCAGCAAAAGAAAGCAGTATTGCCCCAAGGTCACTTCCCTTCCCAGGGATAGTCCACATCTATCTTAGTTTGCCAGAGCTGCTATGACAAATACCACACAATGGGCTGGCTTGAAAAAACAATTTATTGGCTCACAGTTTGGGAAGCTAGAAGTCCCAAACCAGGGCATGAGTAAGGCTGTGTCTTCTCACCAAAGTCTATAGCATTCTAGTGATGCAAACTTTGATCTATGCATCTCTCTCTGCCTCTTGCACATGGTGATGTCATTGTTCTCCTTCTGTGGTTGTCTTTGACTGACTGCATCTGAATTTCTTCTGCTTTTAAAGGACTCCAGTAATAAAGATTAAGGCCCCCCAAGATTTGGTTGTGCCACACCTCAATAGGATCTTAAGAGATGCCATTTGCAAATGAGTCCATATACTAACTGATAATACATGTTATTATGTATCATCACACATAAATAGGGTCTTATTTACAAATAGGTTCCCACCCACAGGAACACAGATTAAGAACGTGTTTTTTCTTGGCATATTTAATTGATTTACCACAAAACCGAAAAAACAGTTTGATAGAGGAGAACAAAAGTTCAGCTCTGAAGAATTATCCCAATTCCAGGGATCTGCTTAGGATCTGATAAGGCTTTCTTCCGACTGTATCACATTTCAACTCCTCACTCTGTCCATCCTCTTGACTTCACTCAATCACAGGTGTTGAGCCTGAAAGCACTGCCTGATAAACATCCAGCCCACAAATCTCAAACTCCAATTTTAATTCCCAGGAAATCTGACTTAAAATAGTTTTCTGTTTAGGTATGAAAATGTGAAAAATACGAGATATTTTCTGGAAAAGTTCATGGTGAGAATAAATTCAATGCTTTTTATGACCAATGATGTAAATTGTCCTAGATTATGATTCTGCTCAAGGTTGCAGAATCAATATGCAATTGGCTTCCTCAGTCAGAAGACCTGAATTTGCAACGCGGGTATTTTGTCCCAGATATCAGTGGCCATCATGATTATATTGCCTGAGCTGTGAAAATGCTCCTGAGGGTGGTTGTTTTAAAAGATTAGTATTTTAAGTCACCCATGAAAGAGATAAGAAAGATTGTTGTTCTGTGCAATTCTTAAAACTAATAATACATCAAGACACTCTTTAAATAAAATAAAATGAAAATGAAAGTGAATTGTCACCATAAACCTTTCCTTCTAAATCACCCTTAATCCTTACACTGGAATCAAACTGCTTTCATCTGCTGTCAATATGTCTTCATCATAGACCCAAGTAACCTGTTCACTCTGATTAAACTGCTGAAGCTAATTTAAAGCATGGAGTTTGCTATGTCTCTAGCAGCCTAATCAGCTGGGAAGTTTCTCTAACACCCTAGCATCCAACCCCACTCCATGTTACTAAGCAGAAGGACAAAGATTATGGCCATCAAAATATGTAACTCTCCAAAGCAGTTCTTAATTAAAGCGGTCATGTTTTAAATTCACTGCACGGATATTCAAAATACTTGATAGAAATCCCAGAAAGCTCAGAGGTGTCTCAGTTGTTTTGTCCTGACTGTATCTCATTTACTCACTAGAAAGAAGCTGAGAACAAGCTTCTTGAAGGGATAGATCATATTTTTCTCAATATTTCCTACAATATCTTACATATTGCACAATTCTATGTATATTTATACAACAAGGTAATTTATTTAGGGAGTTCTATGCTACTTTGAATATTTTACTGAGACACTATCATCAGAAAATATTAAAGCACCGTCTTCTACCAGTATGGATAGGCCAAAATTGTGTTTCTAAACTTCTGGTTTCTGCCTTCCAACTATTCCTTATCTCTGATGAAGAAAAAACACTTTTCCCTCAGAGCCAAAGAGAATACAACAGACAAAGTTTAGTTATCTTCAATATGCTACCTGTTAGGAAAATCATAGATGCCTGTTAAGCAGCCATCTCTCAGACATCACCTACTTCCAGTCAAAAACACAGGCTAAGCATGTGGGAAATCTTAAGACTAATGGAAAGGACCTGCCAGACCTCAACCCTAGCAAGTGGCCCCAGATGTTTATACGAAGAGCAACTCTCAATGGCAGCGCTTCCTCCACACCACCCCCCAACCAGGTGGACAAAAACCACACTCTGAGTATAGATTTTGTCTCTCTTCCCCAGCACAAAGTGGGGCCAGCAGAACCGTGGTCTACCAACCCCAACTGGAGCAGTTTTCGAGACAGGCTATGATGGGCCTTCTTCCCCTGCCCTTTTGGACTCTTTGTGCTGTGTAAGTAACAAGGAGATCATTTGCCTTTTCTGGCCTTTTTATTCTGTGCAATAAAGGGATCATTTGCTGCAAGTTTCTGTTACGGCCTGAACCTGTGTTCTCATGATGCATTATTGTAGCAACCACTCCACAGTGCCCTGAGAAGAGGTACAGATGGGGGATCCTGAAGGGACAGTGGCCCAAACACAAAATGCGTGTTTAGATCCCAAAGGCTGGGAAAAAAGATAGTCAGACTTGCATTTGTTGGATTGGTGGTGACCCAACCCCACTCAAGTGAATAATGGAAACTTGTATAGAAATGGCTGCAACTTAGGAAGTTGGAACTGGGAAGCCTCAGGGAAGGTCACCTTGGCCCAAAGTGACCAGACTGGGGAGTAGAGTCACCAATTCTGAATTGGCCACACCAGCCTCGACATCAATAGGGGTCCTCCTCCAATGTGGGACATTCAAATGCTAATCCTATATGCTTCAAAGGGTGAGACTGAGCTCTCAAAATTAACCAGTAAACGTTCTACAATTCTTAGTTTACAATAGAAAGAAACATGTCATTTCTTGTCCCTGACTGTGGGGGATAGATATTTATACCTATATAGTTTGTTTTAAAATAATGAGAGTGGGAGTGGGTATAGCTCAGTGGTTGAGCACCTAGTTCCCTTCTACAGGGCCCTAGGTTCAATCCCCCATACCTCCTAAAAACAAAACAAAAAATGGCTCTCATTAGCAAGCAGATGTAGCTCAATGGCTGATTGCCTGCTTCCCATGTAGAAGGTCCTGGGTTCAATCCCTGGTATCTCCTAAAAAAATTATAATAATAATAATAAAAAAACTAATATTTATGGAACACTAATTATGGACTATATGCTGTGTTGTTTATATGTATCATCTTATTTACTAACCACAAGCATTATAATTAGCATTGCCCTTGAAACAAACCAGTTACATCAAAGTTAAATAATTTGTCCACATACAGCTAACTGGTGACTGGAGCAAAGGTGTAATTTAAACACAATCTGTGTGCCCCCAAAGACTAGGGTTTTATCTTCTTACTTCTCCATGGCACCTTAGATGTAGAATCTCTCTGAAGATTCTCTGTAAATATTCAGGTATGGTCCTGGGTACAGCACAAGCGCCTAGCGAACTAAGCTTGGTTTCTAGCACCACTTGTTAAAAAGTGATATTTGATCAGAGAACAATGTAGAATACAAGTCCAGCCTTTCTACTAATATTTTTTTTATTCAACAAAAATCTTAATGTCAGCATTTCCCTGTTTCCATCTCCCCCACCCTCTGCTTTCCAGTGTATTTTCCCTCTTTCAAACTTGCCCTAAGCAAAGTTCGTGGAATATGGCAAAGTACATGATCCTTGGAATTAGTCCAGCCTAGTTCCATTTTTGGCTCCACCATTTATGAACTGTATGTCTTTGGGCATAGTATTTAAAATGAAGACAATAAGCTCTATCACGTAAGGTTGTTTTGATGATCCAAAGACATGACACACATAAAACTCTGGTCCTGTGCACAATCCTCAGTAACTGTGTATTCCTTTCGTCCTGCTTTGACTGCTTTAATTTCCTGCTGAAGGGACATATGTGCAATCAACCACCAAGTCTTAAAAGTCTCTCCCTACAGCAAGGAGCAAGGAAAAGCTATTCAAGCTGGAAATTGAAGATTTCCTGTCCCCCAAATGTAGAACTGCCTTAATTAAGTAATTAAGAAAGGACCTCAATTACATTTAAATACTTGTCTTGATACTTTAAATACTTGCTTTGATGCTTTTGTATTTTAAAACTAATACCTTTGAAGTTTTAGTACTTGTGTTTTGGGAGGTTTTGTACGTTTAGAATTTGATGGTATTGTAGGTACTTTAGGGCCCATTTCCTCAGATTCTGCAGGTTTGACTTTACTTGCTCCAAATACCTAGACCCTTATTAGCCGACGATAACTTAGAGGTACTAATTTTTTATTTACAGTTGAGCATCCTGTTTTCGGTATCGGTCAGATTATTAAATTTCAGAAGCAATGTGGACTCAAGGTGTGAACAGTAAACCAGGAGTCATAGCACCTGAACTTCTCTTTGGTGCTGCTCCTCCCTAAGGGCAGGTCCTGGAACGGGGAACTCCATTTTCTCCCCTATTCTGACACTCACAGTCCAGCAGAGTGCCTAGTACAAAGTCAAAGATGCAAAAACATTTGTTGAAATACGTAACTTTCTAATATGACAATCAGTCAATACAAGAATTAGCTCGATAACTTGGCCCACTTTCAGCTGGCTACCATGTGAACATGCTTTTGATCTGGACATATTACCGCACATAAAATGGGAATGCTAGGTGAGCTTTAGAGTTCTCCATCAAACACCTCCTGTCTCTCAGAATTTCCTTGCAAAGCTTCTCTTCACCCAAATCTTTCCTGTTTATCAGAATTCTTTCTCCATCTATGCCCGCCTCCTTTTTGTGTGTGTTTATTTTCACCATGAGAGAAATTTCTTGAAGCATACAATCCTCAACCTATAATCTAGATCAATATTTTAGTTTTACATTTTTATATTTCTTTTCAGGACTGAGTTTCACCCTTATTCATTTCCAAATTTTGGTAACTATCTTCATTTACATCATTCATAGCACAAGCTTTTAACAGAGCATTTTGAAGCAAAAAAAAAATTAAGTAAAAATATATAACAAGTTGTTAAAGCAGACATGTAAATTGACTTCATCACCAATGATATCTGTGGACAGAAAGTTCTTTCTTTTTCTCATGGTCTCATTTTATGTCTTGTCCCCAGATTGAATATTTAAATTTTTCCATGAAAATGAGTAGAACCGCTGACCCTATATCATCCAGTAAAAGCAACTGTTCTGTTATTATATATGAATACCACATGGAAGGAACTACTAAACATGCATTATTCTTTTTGCTAAAATCTCTCTATATGAAATGAACTAAAGGTTATTTGTAGAATCTAGCTACAAACATTTATAAAATAAGCTTATGGAATTTTATCTGTGGTTTTCTACTAACAGTATTTGAAGATAAACAAGCAAACCGATTCTGACATTGAGATTTTTGGGCTTCCCTTCACTTGGGTGATCAGGTATACTTCACTCATGGCCAAAGAAATCTGGTGAGTAAATAAGGGTAAGTCTTCAGATCTTTATAGCTCACAATGTGCCCTTCCTCACTATGGAAATTAATTCATTGGTATTGCAAAACAAACAATACAAACTTTAAATGTTACTGGGTAAAGTTCTTGCATTTGTATTCAAACTAGGAAAATGGCAAGAAATATTTGAAAAGTGAGATAGGATGTATATATTACTAAAATCCAATCTTGTATAATCCCAGAAAATGCATTAGTATGACATGCAAATGTGGCTTTTAATGTTCTGGTTACCTATATAAATGCTTTACCTACGAAAAATGTTAAAATATAGTCAACAGAAAATCTTTTTTGTTTTATTTCATTTTATTCTGTCTTTATTTTTTTAATGTTACGTTAAAAAATATATGAGGTCCCCATATACCCCCCCACCCACCTAACCCCATTCCTCCTGTAACAACACCTCCTCCATCATCATGGGACATTCATTGCACTTGGTGAATATATCTCTGAGCACTGCTGCACCACATGGTCAATGGGCCACTTTATAGTTTACACTCTCCCCCCAGTCTACCCAGTGGGCCATGGCAGGACATACAATGTCTAGCAACTGTCCCTGCAATACCACCCAGGACAACTCCAAGTCCTGAAAATGCCCCCACATCACATCTCTTCTTCCCACTCCCTACCTTCAGCAGCTACCATGGCCACTTTCTCCACATCAATGCTGCATTTACTTCCATTACTAATCACAATAGTTCCAGAATAGAATATCAGTAAGTCCACTCTAACCTATACTCTATTCCTCTATTCTGTGGACGCTGGGATGGTTATGCCCACTCCCCCTCTATATCAAGAGGGTGCTTAGATTCCACTTGGATGATGGATGCAATTTTCCTGCTTGCAGTTGTAGGCACTCTTGGCTCCCTGGTGTGGTGGTTGACCTTCTTCACCTCCCTGTTAGCTGGCTAGGGTAAGTCCAATAAACCAGAGGGTAGGAGTTGCAAGTCTGTTGAGGCTACAGGCCTGGCTATCACATGGACTGTCCAGAGATTCAGGTCCCCTGAGTATACACTAAACCCCAGCACCAACCACAGGTCTGGTAAAAGTAACAGGAGAGGCTTGTGAACAAAGATGACATCTGAGTCCAACTCCATCACACTTTGGAACACAAACCCCAAAGTAGGGCCAACTGACATGGCACTGAAGTCCATCTGTCATGACCATAGAACCTGTGGGTCTCTGTAGCTCTCAGAAGAACCAGTACCTGGGGTTGTATCTACTTTAGCTGTCTCTGGGACCCTGCTGAGGTGTGCATAAGGGCGATCCCTCTGATGACCTCCCAGCTCTTTTTTGGAGACTCATAGCCATATAAACTCATTTGTCCTTTCCATTTCCCCCTTTTGTTCAAGGTCAAAAAGCATTTTTAACTCCTGATATTACATGTAGGCTGACATATTCGCTGGTCTGAGTTGACCTTTTTATTCAAGGTCGTTCTCCAGCCACACCATCAGCTGGTACTTGGTAGTAATCCCTTGGTACCAGGGACGCTCATCCCCAGGAGTCATGTCCCATGCTGGGGAGAAGGCAATGCATTTACATGCTGAGTTTGACTTAGAGACTGGCCACATTTGAGCAACACGGAGGCTCTCCCAGGAGGTAGCTTTTAGGCACCCTGCAACTCTTACTTCAGGCACACAGGCTCACAATCATAGTCATTAGCATCAAGGGCTCATTGTTGGACCATCCTTCCTTATTGGTCTTAGCCATCACACTGGGAGGATTGTTGCTGTTCCATTAGGGAATGTGATAGAGCTCCCCTGGCCAGGAACTCAGGGGTCCCCCAGCTGTCATTCCCAACTGTAATCATTATGAAAATACCCAAACATTTTTATGCACCCCACATATATGCCCTGAAGAACTCCCTCCCATCCATGTGCCCGCCACCAATAACACCCCACACCAGTACTCCTCCCCCACCACCATTGAACCTCTCTGTGGCCCAAAACCTCCCTGAAAATGGAGCCCAATATATTGCCAGTTTCCATTAATAGTAAAATGGAATATAGTGATGTGTTTAAAGGTTAGATATAGAATACATACTAATCTAGAAAAATTAAAGTAAAAACAAATTGGGGTATCAATAAATTAAAAAATTAAAAAGCTTTGTTTTTGATGTTTTGCCTTCCATCACTGCAATAAATGTTGCCCTGTATGCACATTGGCAAGGCAACTTCTTCCATCTCTTCCTACATCCTTTTTCTTTTTTTTTTTTTTCCTAATTATTAAGCTTGTCTTCACAAAAGTTTTAGACCACAGTAATTCATATATACAATATATGGTACTCCCACATATTCAACATCAGACACTTTGTCCTTTCCCCAGCAATAATCTTTTCACATGTTCATACTATATTTACTGCAACTGAAGTACAGATACTGAGACAATAGCTTTCAAACAAGGTTACACTTGGGTTTACATTATGGTTTATATTTTAG
Source organism: Dasypus novemcinctus (assembly GCF_030445035.2). NCBI lineage: Eukaryota > Metazoa > Chordata > Mammalia > Cingulata > Dasypodidae > Dasypus > Dasypus novemcinctus. The sequence continues at coordinate 38,312,468 of NC_080692.1, read as the reverse complement.
ACTATACAATTTTCTAAATTTTTAGTTACCTTATGTTTTACATTATGATTTACATTTTAGCCTATAGGCCCCTATCCATTTTTGGTGTAATTTAACATGTCCTATATCCATACTTGCATAAACTTGTGGAACACTTCCATTGCCACAGTTACACTGATAGAAAATCTTTTTAAAAATAACTATCTTGAAGCCTAGGAAAATCAGGTAATAACATGGAAGAAGACATGAATCTTTCACTTCTGGTGAATAGTTTGAACCTAACAGTTTACCTATTTATTGTGAATCCCTGACCTGTGAGTCTTCAGTTTTAGGCTAGGAAATCATAAATCTGTTTGCAGAAAACTTAAAGACCATAGCTAGAATAATGGTCATTCAAAAAAAACAAAGGGAACCTGAAAGCCTATGGCACCTAATTCCCTTTGTGGACACCAATATTACTTCTCTTGCTATAACTAGCAGCCCATATTCTCCTGCCTGAAACACTATTTCCAAGTCAACAAGTATGTTCTTTTTGGTTTTTTATTATTTGGGTAAGAAATGTGTAACACTTGGTCATTTTCAGAACACTTAAATCTGGATAGGGAAGAAGGAAGAAACAACAATTCAAGACATAAAAATAAATCTAATATTTGAATTCTATTTTAAATTCATAAGGAGCCCTCACCATTTCATTTAATAAAGATATATACTTAAATGTTAGGGTGTATTTTGTAGGCTTCATTATTGCTGTAGGAGTTTGGAAAAGGGAAAGGTTAGTGTGAGTAGTAATAGTTTAGAAAGACTTAATTTAGGGCAGGTTTTTCAAGCGGTCCATGAAAAATGAAAAGAGGACAGTGTTGGCCTAGAACATTTGCTGCCTCTGAAATGGTCTAAAACAGCCAGAAACATCTTTTAGACCAAGTATTTAGGCACCAAAGATCCAGACTTTTATTTTGTCCACCCATATAATACATGGGTTGTTCAAAATATCTTCCGCGAACGCATGATATACATGTGTTATCCCGTGTATTAATCTCGAATCAGGATGGAGCATTGGGATCAATTTGGGAACTTTAAAAAAATGTAGTCACCTCCTCAAATGTACTGTGAACAATATCTGCAGAGAGATGGAGATTTTTTTTTACAAGCCCCAGGTAACTCTGGTGGTAGATCAGGTTTGGAAGTTGCCAGATTTGATGTTAAAATATGTATTTTCTGATTATCAAGAAGGCTTGTTTTGGGAAGCAGATTTGGCCCAACAGATAGGGTGTCCACCTACCACATGGGAGGTCCAAGGTTCAAACCCAGGGCCTCCTGACCCATGTGGTGAGCTGGCCCACCCGCAGTGCTGATGCGTGCAAGGAGTTCCGTGCCACATAGGGGTGTCCCCCACATAGGGGAGTCCCATGTGCAAGGAGTGTGCCCCATAAGGAGAGCCACCCAGTGTGAAAAAGTGTAGCCTGCCCAGGAGTGGCACCGCACACAGCAGGATGACACAGATTCCCAATGCCGCTGACAAGAATACAAGCAGGCACAGAAGAACACACAGCGAATGGACACAGAGAGGAAACAATTGGGGGGGGGGGAAGGGGAGAGAAATTTTTTAAAAAAGAAAAAAAGAAGGTTTTTGCAAAGCTAACAGATAATGCACTTCTGAACAGTAATTCCACCTGGGCTTGCTGAGCATGGTGGCAGCACTTGGGTAACCATACTCACCTTGCAGTCTCTCCTTTCCACAGAGCTCTGTGCATTCCCCAGGTCCTAGATCTCTTCAGAGGCCCTCTGGAGAGTTCAGGGTGAAGGTAAATTCCAGAATTTACTTGACAAAGAAAATGTACATGAATGTATCTAGGACTGTGTTAGTGAGGGCCCTGGGAAGATTGGTCTTTGATTCTTGGAAGGAAAATGTAAATGTGAGGCCACAAACCAGAGGAGCCATAAATTCCTAGATAAGTGCATAAGTACAGGAAACCCTGAAAATACCAACCAGAGTGTTATTGGTCCTGAAGGGGAAACTGGAGGACAAATGGAAATTGCAAGGAAAAGAAGTAATTGCTGCCATTTCATGGTCTTTGTTATGGGCAAAGTTAGATATGCTACCGAAGACCAGTTAAAAGCAGAAGCTGAAGGGAGAAGATTGGGAAAGGTTTTAACTCTAGAATTAGGTCAGATATTAGGTCAGCATGTTCCAACAACACTGGCGTATTAGGAAAGAAAGGTTCAACCTCAAGAGGGATGATTAGAAGTAATGATAAGTAGAGTTGTGAAAATGCACAGATGAAGGATGCCACAGGGGCAGGTCTGAGCTGTAATCCATAGGGAAGGCTGGGATATGAAGGTGTGGAATCTTGAGAAAGTACGGTAGAGGGAGAATGTGAGGAGGAACTTGATGTTGCAGATGAATCTAAACAAGTAAGACCATTAATAACCACAAAAATGAAAGGAACTAGGGATCCCAGTGACCCTTGAGAGGAGATCCTTGCTCAAAAGCAAACCGTAATGAGGGCATATATACCCATAGAACTAGAATTAACAGAAAATTTTAAAATAGGGGCAGCAAGCAACCAAGCATAGCTGCTTGTTTACTAAAATTATGGGATGTAGGAGAAAATAATAGTAAGGTTTCAGCAGTGGAAATGGCAAGAATGGCTTGCATAATTACACTTCCTTCTCTTTGTTAGTATCTTTACCCAGCACAGCAAAGACCAGAGAGTACTCAGAATGTGTTAGTATGGTGCATTTTTGCTGCAAAAATGGCCTGGCCTAATGAAGGGGATATGGCATTCACAATATGTAGATGGTCATCTATGGAAGAATTACATGATATAGTCAGAGAATTGCAAATGAAACATGCAGCATATGCTGAAAACTCTTGTGGACCTGATGATGAACTGTTCATGCCAGGTATGAAGTAAAAAAATCCTCCAAACTGTGCCTCCAGCCTGGTGTGGGACATTATTAGCTAGTCTAAGCCCAGTAGTTGACCAGGCCATTCCCTGGATGGCACAGGCAACAGCAGACTTGGGTAAGATGAAAAGAATACAGTCAAAAGGGGTAAGGAAGGTAACCAAAGAGACATCACCAGGGAACGGTCAGAGGAGGCCTGTATGTGTATCTCGTAAACAATTATGGGCTGATTTAATTGCTGCAGGCACCTCAAGAGAAAAAAGAAATAACCTAATGCTGTATTAGTAGGATTCTAGCAAAAGCTGCATAAAGAGAAAAGGATATCATCTAAATCTGTGCCACCAGTTATGATTCCTCTGGCACCTCTTGAGAAAAGAAAGTCTGGTGTAAGGGAGTGGAAACCCCTATTCCTGAAGACTAGGGGTAGGACCACAATCACCTGTAAACATGGGCAATAGCAGGTGATTGGAGACCTCACACAGAGCTAGTTATCCACTGGGCTCAAAAACTCTGTTTGCATATTGTAGCCCTTTTTGATACTGGAGCAGACTGCATACTCATCTCTCAAATCCCCAGGGATTTAATGGACCCCTAGACGTGATAGATGACTATGGGGGAAATGTAATAAGAGTAATGCAAACTACCCTAACATTGCAAATTAAGCACCTCACCTTCCTGAAAGTATATTTTATGTATTTCTCCCATTCCCAAATATGGATATGTATAAGATCTAGATCTTAAGGGAACTCCACTTTCTCATCCACATGGTGAAATCAATTATACGGTGTGCTGCTCATTGGTCCCAAGTGCACCTGCCCCCACCCAGTAGATTCACACATACCAAACAATATCACCTCCTGGGTGGGAAATCAGTGAGACGTTACAGGAACTGGCTAGAGCAGGGGTCACACAACCAGCACAGAGGCCATTTAATAGTTCTGTATGGCCAGTGAAAATACCTGGTGGTAGTTGGAGAATGGTGGCCAATTACAAAGAACTGAATTAAGTTGTTCCCCCATACACACCACAGTGCCAAATATTGCAATGTTTCTCAATAACTTATTGACCCAGTTAGATGAGTTCCATTATGTATTAGACTTAGTTAATGCATTTTTCAGTGTCCCATCAACTGAAGATAGCCGAGATCAATTTGCATTTATGTGAGGCAGCAGCAGTGGACTTTTTAGGTTTTGCCACAAGGTACCTACATAGCTCCAACATCTGTCATGGAATGGGGGCAGCTGCTCTAGCTAGGTGGGAAACATCAACAAATGTTACTATGTTTCACTATACTGACAATGTTATGCTTACTTCTGATAGTATTACTATCTCTAGAAATGAAGGCCCCACCATACAGTACCTTTTAACAAGCTGAGGATGGGCCATCAACAGTGTCAAGATTGAGGGGCCCAAATAGTTTGTAAAATTACTAGGCATTTTACAATTTGGTAGGGTAAGACAAAGGTCATTCCAGCAGCGGTAATGGATAAAATACAAATATGTCCAACTCTCCACACTGTAAAGGAACTGCAAGCCTTCATAGACTTATTAAATTACTGTATGCCCCACCCAGCTCAAATACTTTGACCATTACATAGATTTATAAAAAGAGGGGATGAGCTTAGTGGTATTAGAACAATGAAGCTGAGCAAGCATTCCAACGAACAAATACAGTTGTAAAACAGATCCATTCTCTAGGTACCTTAATAGCAGGGCAAGCTTGTGAATTTGATGTTTCCAGCTACTCAGAAGGGCTTGGGTAGGGCCTGTGGCAAAATGAAAATGGGAAACAAATACCATTCAGGTTTTGGTCCCAGCTATGGAAAGGAACAGAACAACAATATAGTCCTACTGAAACACAACTGTTAGAAGTATATTTTGCTCTTATGCAAATTGAGCCTATTACAAAGACTTTGCTGATAATTATGAACATCCTTGCCAATAAGTGTGTAGGACAAACTTGTGTTTAGATTAAAAGTGCTTGTGCATATTACCTATCTTCAGTGGCAAAAACAGCATGGTACTGACATAAGGACAGACAGATTGACCAATGGAATAGAATTGAGAACTCAGAAATTGACCCACACATTTACAGTCAAGCAATTTTTGACAAGGTTGCTTAGCCCAACCAGCTTGGCCAGAACAGTCTATCAACAAATGGTGCTGGGAGAACTGAAAAGCCATATTCAAAAGAAAGAAAGAGGACCCTTATCCCACACTTTATACAAAAGTAAACTCAAAATGGATCAAGGTCTTAAGCATAAAAACAAGCACCATAAAACTCCTAGAAGAAAATGTAGGAAAACATCTTCAAGATCTTGTGGTAGGCAGTAGTTTCTTAACCCTCACACCCAACGCGTGAGCAATAAAAGAAAAAATAGATAAATGAGACCTCCTCAAAATTCAACACTTTTGTACCTCAAAGGACATTGTCAAAATAGTGAAAAGGCACCTGACTCAATGGGAGAAAATATTTGGTAATCACCTATCTGATAAGGGTTTAATATCCATGAACTATAAGGAGATCATACAACTCAACAATAAAAAAACAAAGTATCTGATTTTGAAATGGTCAAAAGACTTGAAAAGACAACTGTCCAAAGAAGAAATAGAAATAGTGAAGAAACACATGAAAAAATGCTCAACATAACTAGCAATTAGGAAAATGCAAATCAAAACTACAATGAGATATCATTTCACACTTATTAGACTGGCTACTATTAAAGAGTCAGAAAACTCTAAATGTTGGAGAGGATGTGGAGAGATAGGAATGCTTATTCACTGTTGATGGGAATGTAGAATGGTACAGCCACTGTGAAGGACTGTTTGGCAGTTCTTAAAGAAGTTAAATATAGACCTGCCATTGGCTCTGCAATACCATTGCTAGGTATATACCCAAAAGAACTGAGAGAAGTGACATGAATAGATCTCTTCACATTGTTGTTCATACCAGCATTATTCATGATAGCCAAGAGTTGGAAACAACCCAGGTACCCATCAACTGATGAATGGATAAACAATTTGTGGAGTATAAATATTATGGAATATTATGCAGCAGTAAGAAGAAATGAAGTTGTGAAACATACGACAACATGGGGAATCTGGAGGACATTATATTGAGTGAAGTAAGCCAGACACAAAAGGAAAAATACTGTATGATTGCCCTATTATGAACTAAATATATTATGTGAAATACAAATATGGGGAGAATTGTATATATAAGACTGTTTTTCCTTGAAGCTGAACAAATTTAAGTTAATACTACACAACCTAATAGCAGACAATTAAAAAAAAACATTATACTAAGTGAAGAAGACCAGATACAGAGTACTACATATTGTATGATTTCATTTATATAAAATGTAAATATAAATCATTTCATAAAGATGAAAGATTAGTTGTTATGTAGGTCTGAGGAAAGAATGCTAAAGGGTTTGGGGTCTTTCTTTTTAGAGTAATGAAATTGCTTTAGAATTTTTAAGATGATAAATGTACAACATTGTGATTATACTAAAAACCATTGATTATATACTTTGGATAGAATAGCCAGAAACAGCAGCTATATAGAGTGGGGGAAGCATAGAAAGATTGGGAGGTGAGGAATTTTCTTGTTTATTTTTTATTATTATTAATATCGAAATAATGAAAATGCTTGAATGATGATTAAAGTGATGAATGCACAACTATATGTTTATAGCAAATTCCATTATTGTATACCTTAGAGGAATTGTATGCTTTATTAATATGTATCAATAAAATTGATTTTTTAAGTGCTTGTGCACAGGCTGAATTTCCAGGAAGATAGAGGATTAGAGAGGCAGAAGGATCACTTTTCTCCCAGAAAAGAGTAGCTGGAAGACAGGCAGACTCTGCCTGGAAGGCTGCTCTGGGGCTCAGGACACCAGGGGTAAGCAAGACAACACCCAGAAGAGAAAGAGGCAAAGGAAAGGAGTCTCAGCTGGTTGGAAAAATCCCATGAGTAGAGCTGGAGCAGCAGCATCTGGTGCCTATCCCCCCACCATCAGAGCAAACAGCAATCTGCAGACTGCATGGCTGTGGACTGCAATGGCTGTGGACTGCAATGGCTATGGACTGTGGAGGTTGCAGGCATCCTCTACCCCAAGAATGGAGAGAGGGAGGGCACAGCCTACAGCAAATTAAGATTTGGGCCAGCAAACTTGGTCTGCTGAATGAAGAGATCACACACTTCCAGGCCAGGTGGGGCTGTGATATTGTTTTTGCTGACAGCTGACAGGGAGCTAAAGATAACTTGCTTTCTGAAACACCCTCCCTACTGCCCTGGGCTGGTTGCTGAGGAGGCAGACAGAGGCAGAGGGAGGGCTGGTGGCTGAGGGAGGTAGAAGAAGACTGTGGTTGGCCAAAGGAGAACAGCTTCTGAGAAAGTTTGTGAGGCTTGGTCAGCCCTGAACACATTACTTCTGTACCACTTATCTAGGAATTACAACTGCATTCCTCCCTAGCACCCAGGGTCTGAGCTTAGAAGTCTGCCAAAGAGCTCCATCTGCTGGCAGACCAGAGAAGTGCATGTAAAGGGAAAAATAATAAATAAAATAGGCAATCAGTTGCCTTTACTGTCCCCCTCTCTAAGGCCCTTGGAAACTGGTCTGCACCCCATTACTGGGTCCTTAGTCTTGGTATGAGAAGTTGAGTAGGAGCAATCCTAAGTATCTAGAACAAGTTTAAACAAGAGTTAAAGACCAGTGGTAGCACACAGCTACATAATAGTAAATCCCTAGGCAAGAGAGAAAAACAGAACATCAGAATAAACTCAGTGTCAGAATCAGGTGCCTAGGCATAGCAAAAATTAACAAGCCATACTAAGAAAAGGGAAGATATAAGTCAGGCAAAGGAAATAAATCAAAACTCCAGATGAGACACAGGACTTGAAACATTAATGAGGTGCATATAAATCTCCTAAGTCAAATCGCCAAGTTGAAGGACAACATGGCTAAAGAAATAAAAGATATTAAGAAGATACTGGGTGAGTACAAAAAAAATTTGAAGCATTGGATAGAAAAATAGAACTTATGGGAATTAAAGACACAATACATGAGATTAAAAATGCAATAAAGGCACACAACCACAGATTTGAATTCATGGAAGAAAGATTCAACACCATAGAGGACAAAACAGCTGAAATTGAAAAGAGAAAAGAGAGAGAGAAAAGAATGGAAAAAAATGAGCAGGGACTCAGGAAGTTGAATGATAGCATGAAGCATGCTAACATACATATTATGGGAGTTCTAGAAGAAGAGAAGGAACAAGGACAGAAAAAGTATTTGAGGAACTAATGGCCAAAAATTTCCCGACTGTGATGAAAGACATGAATATTTGTGTTCAGGAAGCACAGCATACTCCAATTAGAATAAGTCCAAATAGACCTACCCAAGACACATAATATTCAGAAGTCCATATGTCAAAGATGACAATAAAATTCTGAAAACAGCAAAGGAGAAGTGAAACATCACATGTAAGGAGTGCCTAATAAGATTTAGTGCAGATTGCTCTTCAGAAACCACGGAGGTGAGACGGCAGTGGTATGATATAACTACAGTACTAAAAGAGAAAAACTGCCAGCCAAGAATTCTTTATCCAGCAAAACTGTCCTTCAAATATAATGGTGAATCTAAAATATTCATAGATAAACAGAAACTAAGAGTGTTGATAACAAAAGTCAAGCTCTGTAGGAAACACTAAAGGAAATTATGCACTAAAGGGAGAAGAGAGAGAGGCATAGAGAAGAGCGTAGGAGTGAAGACTATCAGAAAGGGTAACCAAAAAGGTAAAAAGATGGGCAAAAATAAAATACAACATATGAAAGTCAAAGGATAAAATGGTTGAAGTAATGCCTTTAGAGTAATAACATTGAATGTTAATGGATTAAACTCCTCCAATTAAAAGATATAGGCTGAGAGAATGAATAAGAAAACATGAGCCATCCATATGCTGTCTGCAGGAGACTCACTTTAGACCCAAGGATGCAAATAGACTTAAAGTGAAAGTTGGAAATAGATATTTAACACAAATAGTAACCAAAAGAGAGCAGGAATGGCTATGCTAATATTGGACAAAACAGAATTTAAGTGCAAAACTCTGATAAGAGATACAGAAGGCCATTATGTATTAATAAAAAGGACAATCCACCAGGAAGGAGTAAGTCATAAATATCTATGTACCTAAAGAGGGTGCCACAAAATACATGAGGCAAACTCTGGCAAAACTGAAAGGAGAAATAGATTTCTTTATAAAAAAAGTTGGGGACTTCAACACACCATGCAAATCAATAGATAGAACAACTAAACAGAATATTAACAAGGAAAAAGAAAACTTGTAACAATATGGACATGACAGACATAAACAGAACACTACACCCCAAACGAGCAGGCTATGCATTCTTCCTAAGTGCTCGTGGATCTTTCTCCAGGTTAGAAGATATGTTGGGCTACAACACAGCTCTTAATAAATTTAAGAAGACTGAAATTATACAAACCACCTTCTCTAATTATAATAGAATGAAGCTGGAAATCAATAATAGATGGGAAAGAGGAAAAATTGGAAATATATGTGGAGGCTAAACAACACACTCCTAAACAATCAATGGATCAAAGAAGAAATTGCAAAAAAAAATTAGTAAATATCCTGAGATCAATGAAAATGAGAAAACAACTTATCAAAATATATGGGATACAGTGAAGGCAGTGCTGAGAGAGAAATTTATAACCCTAAATCCTATATTAGAAAAGAAAGAAGAATTAAAATCAAAGATCTAATTGAAGTAGAGACACCAAAAAAGATGAGCAAACCAATCCCAAAGCAAGCAGAAAGGAAGAAATTACAATGATTAGAGCAGAAATTAATGAAATTGAGAAAAAAATCAACAAAACCAGAAGTTGTTTCTTTGAGTGCAATAAAATCGACACACCCTTACTTAGCAAGATTAACAAAGAAAAAGAGAGAAGACGCAAATGTATAAAATCAGGAATGAAAGGGGGGACATTATGACTGACCCCACAGAAATAAAAAGGATAAGATGATATTATGAGAAACTGTATGCCAACAAATTAGACAACCTAGATGAAATGGACAAATTCCTAGAAATAAACAAACAACAGATACTGACTCTACAAGAAAGATAAGAATTCAACAAACCAATCACAAGAGATTGGATCAGTCATCAAAAATCTTCCAACAAAGAAAAGTCCAGGACCAGATGGCTTTACAGGTGAATTCTACCGAATATTTCATGAAAAATAATACCAATCCTGTTCAAACTCTTCCAAAATATTAAAAGGTAGGGAAAATTACCTAATACATTTTATGAACATCACTCTAATACCAAACCCAATAAAGATACTACAAGAAAAAATTACAGACCACTTTCTCAAGTTAACATAGATTTAAAAATTCTCAAGCAAATAGAAACCAACAGCATATTAAAATAATTATGCAGCACAATCAGGTGGGTTTTATTACAAGTTTGTAAGGGTGGTTCAATATAAGAAAATCAATTAATGTAATATACCACATTAACAAATCAAAGGGAAAAAAACATGATTTTCTCGATTGATGCAGAAAAGGCACTTGACAAACTCCAGCACTCATTCTTGATAAAAACACTTCAAAAGATATAGAAGGAAAGTTTCTCAACATAAAGCCCATGTATGAAAATCTAACAGTCTACATCATACTCAGTGGGGAGATGTTGAAACATTTCCCTCTAAGATTGGAAATAAGACAAAGATGCCCAATGTCACCACTGTTACTTGCCATTGTGCTAGAAGTTCTAGCTAGAGCAATTAGGCAAGAAAAGGAAATAAAACATATCCAAATTGGAAAAGAGGAAGAAAAGCTCTCAATATTCTCAGATGACATGATCCTATATTTGGAAAATCCTGAAATATCTACAACAAAGCTACTTGAACTAATAAATGAGTTCGGCAAAGTGGCAGGATCAACATACAAAAATAAGTAGCATTTCTATACACTAGTAATGAGCAAGCTGCGGAGGAAAATCAAGAAAAAAATTCCATTCACAATAGCAACAAAAAAGACTCAAATATCTAGGAGTTAATTTAACCAGGAATGTGAAGGATCTGTATTCAGAAAACTACAAAGCACAGCTAAAAATAATCAAAGAAGACCTAAACAAATGGAAGGACATTCCATATTAATGGATGGGAACACTAAATAGCATGAGGATGTAAATTCTACCCAAACTGATTCATAGATTCAATACAATAGCAATCAAAATTCCAATAGCCTACTTGACAGAAATAGAAAAGTCAGTTACCAAATTTATTTGGAAGGGAAAGGAGTACCAAATGGTCAAAACATACTAAAAAAAAAAGAGCAAAGTTAGATGATTCACACTTCCTGGACTAGAAGTATATAATAAAGCAACAGTGGTCAAAACAACATGGTATTGACATAAAGATAGACACATTGATCAATGGAATAGTATTGAGAGTTCAGAAATAGACCTTCACCTCTATGGTCAAACCCAGGACCTCATACATGGGAAGCAGTACTCCATCACTGAGCCACATCTACTCTCCCAACTGACTTTTAATAATCCTACTAAATTCTCTTTTCTGGGATAGAACCAGTTTTTCAACAAATGGCACTAGGAGAACTGGATATCCACAACCAAAAGAACGAAAGAGGACCCCTATCTCCCTCTTTAAACAGGAATCAACTCCAAATGGATCAAAGACCTAAACATAAAAGCCAGAACCATAAAATTCCTAGAAGAGAATGTAGGGAAACATCTACAGGATCTTTAAGTAGGTAGGGTTCTCTTAAACCTTACACCCAAAGCATGAGCAACAGAAGAAACAATAGATAATTGAAAACACTTCAAAAGTAAACACTTTTGCACCTCAAAGTCCTTTGTTTAGAGGGTAAAAAGGCAGCTTATTCAATGGGATACAATATTTGGAAATCATACATCTGGTAAGGGTCTAATATCCATGATATATAAAGAGATCCTATAACTCAACAACAAAAAGACAAATGACCCAATTAATAAACAGGCAAAAGACATGACTAGACATTTTTCTAAAGAAATATGAATGGGAAAAAAACACATGAAAAAATGTTCAACATCAATGAATATTAGGGAATGCAAATCAAAGTTAAATGAGATATCATTTCACACCTACTACGATGGCCACTATTTTAAAAAACCCACAAAACTACAAGTGTTGGAGAGGATGTGGAGAGATAGGAATACCTTTTCTCTGCTGGTGGGAATGTAGAATAGTATAGCCACTGTTGATGTCTGTTTGGTGGTTCCTCAGGAAGTTAGATATAGATCTACCATGTGACCCAGAGATACCACTACTAGGTGTATATCTAGAAGGACTGACAGAAGTGACACAAACAGACACCTGCATACTGATGTTCATAGCAACATTATTCATGATTGCCAAAAGATGAAAACAACCCAGGTGTCCATCAACTGATGAACAGAAAAACAAACTGTAGTATATACACATGATAGAATATTATTCAGCTGTAAGAAGAAATGTAGTTGTGAAACATATGACGGTGTAGATGAACCTGGAGGGCATTATGTTGAGTGAAGCAAGTCAGCACAAAAATGGTATGATTTCACAATTATGAACTAAATATAATGAGCAAACTCATGGAGTTAATAAGCTAGAATATAAGTCACCAGAGAAAAGAATGTGGTCAGAGAGTGGAAAGCTGAGGTTTAATCTGTACAGAATTGATTTAAAAAGTTATTTGTAAATGTTTGGAACGGAATAGAAATGGTGAAAGCACATCATAGGGGTTGTAATTAGTAGTGCTAACATATGGGTATGATAATAGAATGGATTGTGGGAAAAATAGTTTTAGTAATACTTTGACAATGCTCTTTCATAATTAGTTACAAATGTTTCACAACACTGCAAGGTATTTGTGCTGGGGTGATGTATGGAGGATCTGTATGATGTTACATGTGCTTGTTTCATAAGTTCACAACTTTTACTATACACTTATTGTTTATGTATATCATGTATGAATGATATATTTCAATAAATTGTTTTTTAAAATGAAAAAAAGTACTTGTGCACAGGCTAGCATACTACAAAAGTGGCATGCTTATTTGCAAAACAGCGGTCTTTCCATACTATCCCACTATTTGTAGAGTTATATAATTGGGAGCAGTTACGTAAGTAGATAATCTGATCTCCCCTACAATATCCATGTCAGCAATAGAGAAAGTAACATCAATAATAAAGGATGTAGGAACCCCATCAGAAGATGCCAGGTATACTGATGGATGGCTTCTGCAGAAGACAATCCCCTCTTCCCCCAATGGTAAGCTTTAGCAGTTCATGTAACTACAGATACCAGGTAAAAGAAAACACCAGAGCAGTCAATGGGCTAGCTATGAGTTTCTAAATGGTTATGGTCCATGAATTTAATGCGTTTCCATATGCATCAACAGCTGGGCCATGTATTGTGACCTGACTCTCTAGCTGGGACAGTGGCAACAGGAGAAATGGACCATAGCTAGGAAGGACATATGGGGTAAAACCCTGTGGGAAGATATCTGGGTTCAAGCACAAAGCCCCAATGCCAAAATAACAATCTGGTATGTTCCAGCCCATATTTCGTGCAGGCTTCTGGGAAATCTAGAAGCCTACATATTAGGTAAAATAGACCGGCTAATAAAAACCATGACCAAGCAGATTGGCTACACCATAATTTGGGACACAAAGGATCTCAAACTTCTGGGAATTATGTCTCCCTTTGAAATATTGTGAAGTGCTTACAGCCTGTGAGCCTCCCCAGCATGTGCTCAACAGAAGTGCCCCCTTCTCCATAATATAGGACAGATACCATGGGGAATTAGGCTGGACAGTGCTTGAAAAGAGACTCTATGGACCCCTTCCTCTGTGAGATGGATAAAAGTATGCACCCATGTAGATGCTGCTTCAGGTGTTCCGCAGACTTTTAGATGTCAATGGGTGAATCAAGTGATATCAACAGTACAAGGACTCAAGAAACTTTCCTATATATATGTGTAGCCACAACACACTGATAGTGACCAAAGCACCCATTTTACATCACTAAACCCAGGACTGGACACAAGAAAAATAAATTGCCTGGTATTTTCATCTGCCGTACAACCTCCAGGATGCTGGCCTGCTGGAAAGGATGGATAGTATTTTTAAACAACGGCTACAACACTAATCTCCTAACCACTCAGTGCACCGTTGGCACCTAGTTTATAGGAAGCAATTAGGCTAATAAATAGTGCACCAGCGACTGGTCAAACATCAGCATTTGAGCATTTCAGAGCCCTGATGTCTACCCCATCAGCAATAAAAATAGAAGTAACATCAGAACAAGATATTTGTCCAATTAGAACAGAGACTTGGACTGAAATTGCCACAGGCCATTGCCAAAGGTACCCACCAAATTTGGTGGGATAATCTTGGAAAATGCCACCCAAGTGGATGGGTATTCTTATTCCTTGGGAGCAGGGAAAGGAATTAGCAACGACTGACTCCTATCATATAGGTAGAGGGTCCCTTCCACTTTAGATTACAGACAACCCCTCTACAGAAGCTGGGGCAGAAGTTGCACCCCTATTACGGCTTAATACACAGGCTCCTTTATATAATGTCCCTACCTGATATCACAGAGCCCTTGGGGGCAAAAGTTTGGTATACCTCCCAGGGGAAGAAACTAATGTTGGGTACTCTTTTGTCAGGATTGGTCCTGTACTTGCACATTATCAAATGGCCACTACCTCCCTATATTAGTTCCTACCAAATATCTTGTAGGCTGTCCTTAGATTAATTTTTCTAATTTTTTATAACTGAAGGAAATGAATTTCTGAAATGGGCAACCAAGTAGCTGCAATCCACAACCAGACCGGCGCTGGGTGTGTGAACAGTTGAGACTTCCACCGGAAATGGAATGGACTTGGGCAGTATTGCCTGTTAACCTAACAAGAGTAGGGTTTGGGGATCTGCTTTACTAATTTTCCTCTTGCCATTAGCAGGCATAGGTATTAATATACATGTCTTATATTGCTGTGGATTCTGCTTCCAGATGTGCCCCTCAATTACGACTTGAAGATATTTGCAGAAAAGGAGCATCTAGAATATAAGAAGTGGGTTTTTTGAGGGTAAAGTGGGAAGTCATAAACCAGAGGAGCCATATGTTTCTATATAAGACACCGCCACCCCTGTAAGTGCATCTTAAAGTGCATGTGCACATTCCTAAACACGATATCGTTATGTGTACTTGAACCACTCCTACTACATACCAGTAACTTAAAGGGACAGGTTTACAATCTTGCAAATCCCAATTTGGGTCTGTGTCTTCCTTGTTCTTGCCCTATATAGCTCCTTGTTCCCCACTGTGCAGCACAACACACTTCTCTCAACATCCTGCAGCCGCCCAGGACCAGCTTCCAGTTTGTAAGTTTCCTGTTAAACGGTTACTCTTTTGCTACATGGAGGCGTTTGCTTCATTTTTTGGTGTTAAGGATCCATTGAACTTTGGCAGAACCTATTCTGTTGGTTTACAGCCAGAGAGTAAATAAATGAACAACGGAGTAATAAGAAATAAGAACGAACTTTGTCTCAATAGTATAGTCCCCTGGCTTTTAAAAACTCAATATTTTTAATTTAAAGAAAAAGAAAAATGATGTGATTTTAAAGGAATACCCAAATGCTTTTAAATACTTTTACTCTCAACAAAGTACTGGGATGAAACTAGGTTAAACTTAAAATTCACTCAAAATTTGTGTTGAAATTTGAAGCTCACAATCCACTTCTGTACCAGCTTCCTCACACCCTGGCTAGTGATTATGACTTTCATGAGTTTGAATCCTGGCATTCTTCAATATTTAAAATGTTGGTACAGTAGAAATTCAGGTGCCGCAAAGGTGGGAATGAAAAGTGTTTGGTAGAAATGAGGTCTCTAGAGACAGAACAAAAGATACACCATATAGGAAATCACTTATATTATTTATATAAGACCATATGGTCATAGCTCTTACCAGGCAAATAACATAACACTTAGCTATTAATCCTACACTTTTCAGGAAACTTAAATACACTCTGGGAAAGTAGATGTAGCTTAATTGATAGAGCTTCCACCTACTATACGGGAGGAGCTGGCTTCAATTCCTGGGGCCTCCTGGTGAAAAAGAAGAGAAAGCATGCCCGCAAAGCAAGCCAGTGCCCATGTGGTAAGCCAGTGCCTGCGCAAGGGCCCACATGGTGAGCCAGTGCCCTGCAGAAGTGAGTCACACAGCAAGATGATGTTGCATCAAAAGAGAGACAAGTGGGGAGTCGAGGTGAAGCACAGAAGAAACCAGGAACTGAGGTGGCACAATTGACAGGGAACCTCTTTCCCCATCAGGGGTCTCCAGGATCGAATTCCAGTGAATCCTGGAGGAGAGAAAATGAGAAGACAACATAGACAGTAAAAATAGCAGGGGAGGAGGAAGGGAAGGGGGGGGATAAATAAATAAATCTTTTAAAAATAAATAAATACACTGTAATTCTTTAAAAAATGCTCCAGAGAGTAAGCCTTACTATTTTGCTTACATGAAGAGAATATACATACATTCAATCATTTGCAATTATTAACATTTATGTACCAGGAATTATATGTTGGAAATGCCAAGGCTAAATAACACTATTAATTGGTAATATACTATGACAAGCTTGCTAGCATACAAGATACACTGGTTTACCTAAAAGGAGGAAGTAATCCACACTTCTGAGAAGGTGTGGAAAGAATTAACAATTGAGAAGACATTTAGGATGTTTCTATAAGGATATGCAAGAATTTACTTACCAGACCTGGGGGGGGGGGGGAATGGAGTTTTCCAGCGTAAAGGGTATTTCACCACTGTCTTTCCCATCCAGATGCTGGTACTAGGAGACTTTTCTTTCTTCAAGCGCCTTGCAACCACTAGACTGCTGTTCTCAGGTTTCTGAGCCACTTAAAAACCAGGTAGTTTGTTTACAATGGGGGTTGCTTGAATGAAAGCAAAATTTTGGGCAATGGACAGGTGTCTTTTCTGCTGAAGAATCCTTGCACCACCTGTAGGCAGTTGTGTATGGAAGGCTCTTCCTTGACAGGTACATGCAGTTAAAATGGCTCCAATATAGGTAATATATAGTGGCTGCCCATGTCACAAGAGCATCTACAGGCATCAGCTTAGCTCCCAACAGCAAATAGGGTTTGGAAAAGAACGGTGATACTTGTTCTCTTGATGCCGCTTTGCTAGCCTCTTCTACTCCTCTCTCCCTTCTTACACAAGTAACATCTAGCTGCCCCACCACTCACCACCAACTTCACCACCACTACCACCACTATCAAGGGGTAGACTGAGGTGCCCCCTATTCTCTTTTGAGCTTATCACCATGGCATACCCTCTCGTGTTCTGCTTCCTTCAGAGTCCCCTTCTTGATTCTGAAGAGCTTTTCTTCTCACCTTGAACACTGGCTCTTCCAAATTGAAAATACTGTTTTCAAAATTACTATTTTTGATGAGGGCTCTAAAAGCCTATTTCAGAAGTCAAAACTGAAGTGTTTGGTTGTTCCTTCCCCTAAATGCTTGCCACCCCCAACTCTAATCCTCCTCAAATCAAAGTATGCCTCTGAACAATTTCCAACTGGGAAGAAAACTAGATAAAAAATAATATTTCAAAACACTACCTCACTTCATTTGGCAGTATATAAAAATGGTGAAAAGGGAATGTAGACAATCTGAGTTGAGCACTTACATTAGTTCCTATATTTGGTAAAAACAATCTTTTAAAGAAGGTGTTATCATTCCCCACATTATGAATGTAGTTGTTAAGATTCAAAGTGATCACATGATCACAGTTAGCAATGTGGATTCAAGCATAAGCCTTCTGACTTCATGTCTACCGGGCTTTAAGTTTGTTCTATAAAGGAAATGAACCAAGAATAGTATCGCTTCCATTTCCACATTGCAATGTTTGATTCTGAGTTTGAAGCTGGACCTGATTTCAAAGTCCATGCTTTTAACGATTATACTGCCTTTACAGTTAATGAGAATTAAACTCCAATATGTGGCATCAGAGACTGTACATCATCAGAGACGTCATTTGCCTTCTCTAGTTCTAACCTCCATCACTTGGATTAGAAAATGACTTCATTATGATGCCATTTATATAAGGTATTGTATGATCTAAAGCACGACTGTTTGTACATCCCTTTATCATGTCAAATTAGCTCTTATTATAATAAATTGCTTACGTTAAATCATCCAAAAATTCATATATTTAAAGAAAACTAACTTTTTGAAAAATATTTTTGGGTTCTTTAACCTGTAATCTCTCACTGTCCCAAGTCTTATAGTTAACACAAAAATAACCTAGGAAATATTCTTTCTATAGTTTAAATCATTCCTTTGGCCAGCTCACAAATGTATTATGTGGTAACTCACTTTGTAGGATTTCACCATATAAGATATGAGGTCATGTAAAAGTCATTCTTTTGTATATTCAGTAAATATTTCTGAATATCTACAATGATCTAGTGTTATTAAATCTTTTTCTTTCTCTTCCCTTCCCCCCCGTTGTCTGTTCTCTGTGTCCATTTGCTGCATGTTCTTGTTTTTGTCCACTTCTATTGTTGTCAGCGGCATGGGAATCTGTGTTTCTTTTTGCTGCATCATCTTGTGTCAGCTCTCCGTGTGTGCGGTGCCATTCCTGGGCAGGCTGCACTTTCTTTCACGCTGGGCGGCTCTCCTTACAGGGTGCACTCCTTGCGCGTGGGGCTCCCCTACGCGGGGGACACCCCTGCGTGGCAGGGCACTCCTTGCGCACATCAGCACTGCACATGGGCCAGCTCCACACGGGTCAAGGAGACCTGGGGTTTGAACCTGGACCTCCCATGTGGTAGATAGGCGCCCTAACCACTGGGCCAAGTCTGCTTCCCTACATTAGATCTTGAGGACTAGATATAATCGTGAGCTAAACAGACATGTTCCTGCTCTTGAAGCAGGCTGGTAAAATAGGGAACAAATAGATGGATCTGGAACCTGTCAAGAAGTCACGTGGACATCGATACCTCCAAGATGTCTGCTGGAAGACTCTCATGAGAAATCCAATTCAGAATGAGATTTCCTCCCAAAGTCAGGAGAAGCCCTGGATATTCCCCAAGGATTTTATTACGGGGGGGGGGGGGGGGGGGGGGGGGGGCCCTCCTGGGGGATTGATGGGTAGGGTAATCAATCTAAACAGCAAACAGATGGGACTCCTCCCGCACCATTAGTAAAGGGGCAGAATAATTAATGGTTCAAAAAGCAAGCACAAAGGCCGAATCTCTCTCTCTTGTGCTCTCTTGCATTTGCCCTGTCCTCGTGACTGTCCCAGTGCTGGTCCATGTGCCTGTTCCTGCCCTCCACCCCCTGCTCTGGCCATTTTCCCCCTGTGATGGTCACCATGCAAGTAAAACCTGGGCATTTATAATCTATAATGGGTAATTGTAGTCTGTAAATCAGCCCACTTTATCACTTTTCAGCCCCTTCATCTCTACCTGGGCCCCCTGATCTGTTACTTTCTCCCATTTCTCTTCACTCCCTAGCTTAATAATTACTGGCCTAACTCACTCAATGCTCTTGAAATTCACTTCTGTAGCTAGTGACAGAACCTAGACAAAATATGTTTACATTCTCAGGAAAGGAGAAGGGCATTAAATAAAAAGAGACAAACATAAAATTACAACTGTGGTAAGTACTCAAAAGAGAAGGTATGCAATGCCTTGAGGGTCTATAACAGAAGATTTGATGAGGGGAGGGGTCTAAGAAAGCCTTCCTGAGGAAGGAACAATTGAACAGAGTAAGAGCTAAGTAGATAGGAGTGAGGCAATAAGAAGACTTGCAGCTCTGGCACATGCAAAGTTCCTCTGTCAGGAAGGAACATGGAATGAGATATACAAGAAACTGAAAATAATCAAGCCTGACTCAGAACAAAAACAAAGAGAGAGAGTGGGTCTAGAGTTACTTGAGAGAAAACAGGGCCAGATCAAATAGGATTACATCCTCTTTATCCTGTGAATAATGAGATGCTCATAAAGTGTTGGGGTGTGTGTCCATATGATCAGATTTTCATTTTAACAATTTTTGCTAGTGTCTATAGAACTGATTGTATTATGTTTACAGATTTAGAAAGCACAGAGAGGGGCCACTACAGAATTCAGGTGAGAGCTGGTGGGACTTAGACTAGAGAGATGGCAGAGAAAACAGAGAGCTAATGGTATCTGAGAAATATTTAGGAGCTATAGCAGCAGGAATGCTGGTAATATGGCAGGCTTGACCCTTCCACTAAAATAATTAAAGTGACAGGCAAAAATAACCTAAATAATCTCAAAATTTCGAAGGGCTGGCAAGACAGACTAATCTCTAAATTATAGGGAAATAGAGGGGTAGTCAGTCACCTTTATCCAGAAGATATTTACGGAATCTGACAAACTTAAACTTCATTACTCAGACTTTTGCAGATTGTGAACAGGGAAGAAAATATCCAGAGTTAAATCTGCCCCATCCAGCACTCACTTGCCACCCAGGTTCTAAGAAAATTTTCAGAGGCATTGAGAAGAGCTGAGGTGGGAGAGGAGCAATCACTGAGACGTTACAAACATCAGTTTGTTTCTCATTCGGATTTGCTATTACATCTTATCTAGGTGGTCCAAAATTCTTCAAGCTCCTGAGTTAATTAAATGAATTTTAAATGGGCCCTAGATTGCTTATGCCTTGAGGCACCTCATGGAAGCAAAGGGACATAAACTCTGGGGGGATCCTCCTGTTAGAGGACAATTTTCCATGAATATTTTTATATTTCTGCACCTTTCAGAGCAAAGGTCATTAGCAAATATGGTTAAAGGATGATTGAAAAGCAAATGTTTTAGAAATGATATAGGGGATTGTTCTGGAAAGATTTAGAGACTTACCTCTCCAGAAGCCATTTGATACCATTTGATACATTTCCAGGAAGGTGAAAACCTAAGGATCTTCCTCTCCCTTCTTCTCCCTAGAGAAGGATTTATTATATTTATATTTCAGAGTAGATCTCTCTCTCTTTCTCTCCTCTCTCTCTCTCTCACTCTCTCAGGGCAGCCGTGTCAGTCATCTTATATACGTTCCAAGTCTCTTATCATTTCAGGGATGCTTTCCTGAAATTAATTCCCATATTATATGATGCCTTGACATCTTATAAAATTGGGAAGGTCTTGGACTGCCTAACTGCAAGTTCCCTTCCACATTCTGTTCCCGTGGGTAAGGTCTTATAGCCAAACAAGCCTCCTTATTGAGGGGACCAGACATTACTCCCTAAATAGCAGTTCCCCACCAGTCAGTAGAATTCTTCAAA
The DNA here is from genome assembly GCF_030445035.2 of Dasypus novemcinctus. NCBI lineage: Eukaryota > Metazoa > Chordata > Mammalia > Cingulata > Dasypodidae > Dasypus > Dasypus novemcinctus. The sequence continues at coordinate 38,291,179 of NC_080692.1, read as the reverse complement.
GAAACTAATCACAACTATCTACGGGACATCACCTCCAATCTATGCTTCAAATAATTCCCACAAAATAATATAAAATTTTCCACAAACAAATTTCTTGTAAAATACGTAGTTCACATATTTCTTTGTGAACTGCTCAAGGAAACTAGACATCATAAGAAAGAACTGAGAAAGAAAAATCATATCCACATACTTAAGATGCTTACATTACAAACATGGAATATAAAATACTAATGCCTAGTTGATTTTTTAAAATTAAGACAAACTTGGAAATATGTTCAGAGAACAGAAACCCTTTAAAAAAATATCAAAGTACATTTGCAGAAAGAAAATAATTCTAGTTCTAAAAGTGAGAAATACAATAATCACAATATAAAACTGAAGGAGTGTGTTTCAAAACTGGTTAGACAAAATAGCAAAGAGAATTTGTAAATTGGAATAGGCCAAAAGAAATTACCAGAATGCAGCATAGATTTATAAACAATTAGAAAATATGAAAAAGATGTGAAGAGATATGAGAGTAAGGATATTAAATAGACATTAAATTAGAGGTCCATAAATAGTGAAAAGATATAATGCAACAAAAACAATATTTGATAATATAATGACTAATAATTTTTCAGAACTGATAAAAGATACCAAGCCACAAATACAAAAAACTCAACAAATCCCAAGCAGGATAAAAATTCATAGTGAAAGTACAGAATATGAAAATAAAAGAGAAGATTGTAAAACCAGAAGCAAAAATAACTTTAAAGGAGGAACATTTAGAGCGATATATTTCATCCAACAGCATTAAAGAAAGTGTGAAAGTAGTAGAATGATAATTGTAATGTGCTGAAAAACATTGCAGTATAATTATATATTTATCAAAATACCTTTCATGCATAATAAAGATTTTTTTCAAAAGAACAAAACCTGAGTATGACAATAGTGTATCTACACTAAGGGCAATTATCTATCAGCAGTTAAATTAAGTATAAATGAACTAAATGCTCCTGTAAAATGACAAAGATTGTCAGATTGAATTTTAAAAGATAATCTATGCTATTTCCCAAAAAAACATATATAACACATGAGGATTCAGACATGTTGAAAGTAAAAGAATAAAAAAATAAAAGATATCATGTAAACACTAACTAAAAGGAAACTAAGATAGCTATATTAATATACAAAATAGACTTTATGGCCAAAAGAATCACTTTAGAGAGTGTCACACTATAAAGACAAAGGGTACAGTTCAAATATATATATTTGTGTATAAAACTTTGAGATCATGAATTAGAACATGCAGTATATAAAGATGTCAATTATTGCAATAGGTCTTCTACTGACTTGTAGATTCAGTGTAATCCTAATTCAAATCCTAATAGTTGTGTGTGTATGCTTTGAACTTAATAAATTGACACAAAAACATATAAAAGTAAGCCAAGAAAAGACAAGATTATCTTGAAAAGAAGTTCAAGATGGAGGTACCTGCCCTGATACACATAAAAACTTATTTTGAAATTATTTAATTAAAATACTATATTGATGCTAGAACAGAAAAATAGACCAGTGGAAGTAAATATAGAAAGACCAAAAAATGACACATGTACATATATGGCAGAGGTTATATTGTAGAAAAGTGAGAAATGATGGACTTTTCAATAAATGGTGATGAAACAATTGGGCTCCTACCTTATACAAAAAAATAAAAATTTCACCCATGATTTATGGCCTATAAGTAAAAGATAAAACTAAAAATCTTTTAGAAATTAATATGGGGTATATTGTATTAACTTTATCCAGAAAGCACCAACCATAAGAAAAAAGATATTTAGAGTCCATTACATTAAAATTAAGAACTTCTGTCTACCAAAAGACATGCCAAAAAGTGAAAATAAGGTCTGCAAATGAGAGAAACTATTTTTTATAAGTAAAATTGACAGAGGGTAGTATTCAGAATATAAAAAGAACTTCTATGGCTCAATAAGAAAAAGATAGACAGCTATGGTAGTTTGGAACTGTAAGTACCGGAGAGTATCATACTCTTAAAGCTAACCCATTCCTATGGTTGTAAACCTATTGTAAGTAGGAAGTTTTGATGAGTTTACTTTGGTTAGGGTATGGACTAGGGTGGGTCTTAATCCTCTTATTGGAGTCCTTTTTAAATGGGATGAATACAGAGAGAGAGAAAGGGAGAACATCACAGAAGCAAGAAGTTGAAAGCAAGGAAATATGGAAGAGAAGAGAGAGGCCAGCAACCACCACCGTATATCCTGCCATGTGGCAGGGGAAGAAAGCATTGCCCTGATGATTTCTTAAAACTGAGTATAAGCTAGTAAATTCCCATTGTTTAAGCCAAAACTACTTTATGGTATCTTCTTTTGGCAGCCTAGGAAACTAAAACAACAGCTCTATAGAAAAATGGGTAAAAGACCTGAGTGAGAACTCAAAAAAAACAAAATCCCAATGGCCAAAAACATGCAAAAAGATGCTTACCACAAGAGAAAAAAGTGTCCACTGTTGATAAAGCTGTAGAGCAACAGGAACTCTCATATACTGCTGTGGAAGTGTTTGTTAATACCATCACTTTGGAAAATAGTTGGTATGTACTTAGTAAAATGGAAAATGTGCATATTCTATAACTCAGTAGTTTGTCTCCTAGATAGGTTTCCCAAAGAATATATTTTACATTAACACAAGGACAAATGTATCTGTAATTTTGTAGCAGCATTATTTTAATAGCAAAAACTGGAAATAATTCAAATGTTTATAAACTGGATAAATTATAGTATGTTAATATAGTATACTACATTGACAAAAGAACTATACCACACAAAGCAGCATAGATGGCATTTACAAATATTGTTAAGGGAAATGTCACATAAAAATCCATACCACGTTTCAGTTAATATAAAGTTAAAATCAGGAAAAATAATCTATATTTTGTAGTGCTATGAAAATGGGTGACAAAACTATTTAAAAAAGCAAGATAATGATTATTGCTACAACCAATACAGTGATTATTTCTAAGTTGGAAAAGAAGAACACATAATAAGAGGCACAAAGTTTGATTTTAAAAAATCAGCATCAGGAGTTGACAATAGATTATTATAGGCAGTAAGAGAGGAGTCTAAGATGATTCCAAGGATTTTGAGTTGACTAACCAGAAGGATGGCAATGCCATCCTCAGCAAAAGGAAAGTAAAAAAAAAAAAAAAAAGAACCAGATTTGGGAGAAAGATTGTGAGTTTGGATTTGTACACATTAAGTTTTAAGTTATTTGGAAATATCCAAGTAACTGAAGTCATTGACATAGGCAAGATCGTCTAAATAGAGAGTAGATGAGAATAGAAGAGGTCTTGGCACTGAGTCTGAAAAATCTCAACATTTAATGCCCATAATATAGAGTGGTGAATTTCTGAAAATACTACATCCAATGTCTCTGTTACATAGATGCTATATCCATAAATCTGTAGAAGAAGGCATATATTTTTGTCCAGAATTCTTTCCTTTGGTAGACTATAATTCCTCCATTTGATGAGAGCTTGATAAGGTTGTCAAACAGGTACCCTACTCACCACCTCTGAATACACACATGATCTTGAATGTACAATCTTCATACTCTCTCTGTGAACAGAGTGATTAATTCAGAGATCAAATATGACCCAAGAAAAGCCAACTACAGTCTTCTCTGAAATTAAAAATATTAATCGTATTGATAAAAAGGGGGTCTTTTTTTTTTTACCAAATAGGAAGAGACTTCCTGAAAATAAAGTCAATGCACAGAAGAAACAGAACAGAGAGATGGGAAGAAGACATCCTTTACTCTCATATGTGTCCCTGCATTAATCATATCTGTTGTTGGACTTCCCATTTGGTTTGGCTTGGGTCTGAGTTGAGTGTTAACTGATACAATACCCTAGTGGTCTGAATGCACTAGTAGAGTTTAAGTGTAGCACATATTCTCTAGGCAACTAGTCTAGGGAATTAAAATCAAAAGGGTGTGGGTAACATAATAATCACAACAGGCAGAGGCCCAATGAGCATTATATCTGGAATCTCAGTGTCCTTTCTTTCCTCAAACCCATGTCCTTCAATCCTAGGTTCATGTCAAAAGGTTCACAGACTCTTGATTATGACCAATAGCCCTGTTAACTGCTGTTCTTCTAGGCCTTAAGTTTGATTTAATGATGCTCCAAACCTGTTGGTTTCCCTTGCATCTTTGCTGCTATCACCACAATGGCAGCATCCTCAAACCCATTTCTTTTGTGTGGGCAGCCTCAGCTTTCCTTGACCTGAAAGGAAAAGAGATTGACTATTCCTACAGTAACTCTCCCCCAATATTTTTCTCATTTGGGGTTGAGGAAGGAAACTGCATGAAGCTAATGATGCCTCCCTTCTTGGGAGGCATGACAGGGAAGATTTCTCTTTATCGCTAACATTTTTAGCGAAAACATTATTATCTATCTATCTTTGCCTCTCTAGATAGACAGACGATGATAGAAATAGATATAGAAACAGTTACTGTCTTCAGTTACTTATGAGTATGGTTAAGTAATGGCTTTCAGGAATACTGTTACTGGCCACTGTGCTGATGCATCTGATGAGAGCAAATTGCAACATCAGAATTTATGTTATGACTTGAACACATATTATTGCATCATGCACCAAAACTAGACAAATAGTCAAAAAGAAATAAGGTAAGTAATCTATGGAGCCAGAGACTAGTCTGTGGAAAATTCTTCTAAACAGTTCTTATGTGAAGAAATTTGATTAAAAATTTTCTTAAATTTGTCAAAAATTCTAAAGATATCTATATTATTGGTAATGAATTATAAAATTGCAAGTTTGCTGAACTATCAATTTTTTAAAATTTTTGATCAAACATACTAGAGACTAGAGGGAAAAAAAAGAGTCTTGATATAGAGAATCTATACAATGGTCATTTGAAAAAGTAATAAAAATATGCAGTTAAAATACGTAGAAAATTATGGAGCGGTTCAGACAATTAAAAATATTCTGTTGTTTTTTTTTTACATTTATCAGCTTTTCAAAATTTGTGATTTTCTCATCTATTTATTTTCATATCTAATTTTTATATAATTTAATTTTGAATTTTTTTTCTGAGGTACCCACAGATTGCATAAACATCAGGCCCTATAAAACCTGATCTGTCCTACCTCTATGAAATTCCCCAGGAGTCGTCATTTTTGGGAGGACATATTAAGAGGCTCGCCTTTCTAAGTCAAAGCAAACCTATAAAAATGAGTCTGCTCTTCACCTCCCTTCTCACATGACTATTTCTTCTCCCACTTTCACCTGTGCAGCCCCATCCCACTCTTCATAATCTTTCTACTCAACCACCACTGATCCTGTGTTTCTGGCACTCACCATTTTCCTTTTCCTAAGGGACTTTGAACCTCCCTCTCAGTCATCCTTGGAACTACTAAAGCCCCAAGACAGCTCAGACATCAAACTGGTTTGATATTTCAAACACTTCCACATTCCCTTCCTCTGTAATCCTTGCCTCTCTGCTGGACTGCTATGAGGGACTCATGTCATATTGCTGTCCCTACCAGAGCAAAGAAGGGCAGAGAGAGTCCATTTCTCCATCCTGAGAAAGGGAAGGGAAGGAAACCCTCTCACCAAAATTTGGAGTTAAGACTCCAAGAGTTTGGAGGATAAAATATATTCTCTGTAGTCTTGACTTGACAGAGAGTCATAAAAAAGAGAAAAATAAAGCTTAATTATTTTAATTCAATTGCTGTCTGATTTAAATGGTTTTCTGTGAACCAATGGAGAACTTAACCACTGTTCTTAACATTATTCAATGGGTAAATTGCACTCTTGCATTACAAATAACTGAATAAATGATTGTTTGGACATAAACTGTTGGCACATTGAGTAAACAAACCATTTCTTTTCACATTTTGAAGTTAAACCACCCTTCCACTATTTAAGTAATTGGAGCTGGTTGCTGGGGAAGCCACACAGTATCTATCACCTAGGTGTCACTATGGCTAATTGTTAAAATGAATCCACACACACATGATATTTACCACCCCTACACCACCTTTATTTCTCTTCAAACTTGCAAAGTGGCACTTTATAAGTATCAATTGCTCCAAGAATGTTCAGAAGCTGCAAGAACTCTCATTCGTTCCCTACTGCCATTGCTTCCACCCATTGTTCTTTACTGAAAGTAACCTTAACCTGAGACTCGATTCAGTAGCCCAGGGAAGGTCCAGGTTTGGCCTAGAGGAGAACCCAGAAGGATGGAGTGCTGCACAACCCTCTCCATACTGCCTTAGTCTCCATTCCAGTCTCCTAGAGCTATTTTGAGCCTCTCCAGCTCCTCATGGTCCATTATCTTAATTCAAGGATGTATGGGTAAGACTTATGATGGTGCCTAACAAGTGTCCCTCACTGTGTGGTCCACTGACCAGTGTTGGGCTGCAAAGTGTTTGCTGCCAATCTGTATAAAAATAAGTACATGAAAAAAACTAGTCAGCCGACATTGCTGATACATCAGTAGACTTATTAAGTAGCGAATACCCACTTTGGGTATTATCAAACTAATAGAGTTGCATGTGATGTAAACCACATACTGATCATGAACAGTAAGACCATGTATTGATCTGCAAGAGATAGGAAAGTGAAAAAACATATTTTTAAAAAGCCAGTTATTATAGCCGGTTATAGAAGTTCTGGTCTAGGCTCTTTAGATTGGGCTGGGATTCAGGTAAAGTTTAGTGGATTCAACTTGGAATGACCCCAGGGTCCTGTATAGAGATAGTCCTGATTTTCGCACAGTCTCAGAATAATTTTCAGCTTGGCCATGACCTTGGACTTTAAATCAGTGTCCTAGGTCTAAGGTGTGCCATCCTCAGCTTGGATGGCCTTCCCCTGTAAACTGTCTCTTCAGAGCCTGCGGAGCACTTTCCTTCTTTCCAGCAGAACAGAAATCACTTGCCATGTGTCAGGCACCGATGTCCCCAAGAAAAGCCACACAGGGACATCTAGTGGCAATGGGAAATCACCGATCTGCTCCAAAGGAGTCCAAGAATTTCTAAATCATGAGCTGCCTGGGTGCTTCAGATTTATTAATTGAGCTTTAACTCATACCCTAGCAAATTAGTCACTACATTCAGAAGGAAGCAGAGGTCAGAGAGAACTGCAGAGCCTGAATCAGAGCTGGACACCCTGCCCCAAGAACCCTCAGCTAGACAAGATGCTGTGCAGCTACATGCAGCAAAGAGAGAAGGCAGTAAGCAGATTCTTTAGGCAAGTGTGCAGAGGAGAGGGTACAAATACAAGGACACCCTCGTTTTATGGGCAATTACTTCAATACTGTGTTTCAAGTTGGCAGTAAACCAGACCCGGCCCTTGAGAGGTAGAAAAGATGTGACGCTCCAAAATAAACCAAACACATTAAGTACAACCCTCAAAACTTTCTGATCTATAAATTAGCATCAGCAGAATTCTAATAAGAGTTACTTATGAGCCTCTCAGTAAGATGCCAACGCCAAATCAAACCTAGCCAGCCACCCAGATTGATGAAACAAAGCCCATACAAAAGAGACAGGCTTCCTGTGGGCTTTGATGGTAGGACTAGAGCGGAAATAGATAACATTTGCATCAGATTTTCATTGTCTAAAGATGACTCACAGGCAGACAGATGTGCAAATAAATTAAATTAGATCTAAATTAGCTGGTAAAAATCATAGTGGTTTTCATTATGAGAAAAATATCAGAATTCTATAACCACTCGGTTTAGCCATTGCTATGGGTACCAAGGTCAAATTTTCTTCCCTGCAATTTATTCACAAAATGCAGCTTTAAAAATTTTTATCTAACTGTTGCAATCTGCTCTCAAAATCCTCCCTCAGCCCAGCTACCACCCATTCAATGAATGGCAGAGGAAAACTCTTAAACTTACATTTTTGTGCTCACTCAATCTCTTCTTGATAACAATAGTTCAACAGCAGGCCACCTCACTGCAGTTCAAACTATTTATTAGAACTCTTTCTCTCCTCAAGGTTCTCCTCCTTAAACTGAGGAGGTGGGCTCTGCATCTGGGGTGGTATTTCCTCCTGCTTCCTTCTTCCCTGACAGAGCTGTAACTCATTTCTCCTGGTGTCTGGGCTCAGCCTCTGCCCTGTCTAAAGCTATCCTAACAAGTCCACAGCTGGTGAAATGCATGGTCTGTTAAAACCAGGTAGCACCTGGTATTTAACCGCCCCTTCCCACCTGGGGTAGGTGGATTTCTATACCTCAGCAAACACATGTTCTGAATCTTAATCTGCATCCCTGTGGGTGTGAACCCATTTAAGTAAGACTCTTCACAAATGCTATTTTTAGGTAAGGTGTGGCAAGCTGAACCAGAGTAGGCTTTAATCCAGATCCCTGAAGGCCTTATAAAAAGAAAGCCGTATTTTTTTAATGTTACATTAAAAAAATATGAGGTCCCCATAAATAAATAAAGACAAATATATATATAAAGAAATATATGCTACTAATTTTTAAAAAAAAGAATGGAAAGGTAAGACTGAATCTGTGCAAAATTGGTTTAAAAATGTTGTTTGTAATTGTTTAGAATGGATAGCAATGTCAAAAGTGTATCAGAGTGCTTGTAATTATTAGCACTAATATTTGGATAATGATGGTGGTTGAAAGGAAAAGTCTAAATTCATGTATATCACTAGAAAGAAAGCTAAAAAAATCAAACAGGGTGCTGAATAGCATAGCGAATCCTTTTGTGGAAAATAAGTACGGTTAATAGTGTATTTTATATGAGTGTTTTTCTCTAAAACAAAGCAAATGTTTGTTAAAGTTACAAAAATGTTAATAGTAGGCTGATATTTGGGTAAAACTACAACCAAAGCAAACTGGACTGTAAGATATAGTAATATCTTAATATTCTTCCATCAATGGTTAAAAAAAAAGAAGTATGCTAGGTGAAAGAAACTAGACAGAAAGTCCTGCTTACTGTTTGACTTCATCTACATGAAATGTAAATACAACTAAATTTTTAGAGATGGAAATAGATTAGCAGTTATGTATGGCAAGGTAAGGATAGAGGGATTAGGTGGTGACTACTGAAGAGTAGGGGCTTTTCTTTTTGGAGTAATGAAAATGCTGTAATATTGATGACAGTGATAAATGTATAGCTGTGTGATTATACTAAATGCCATTGATTGTAAACTTTAGATGGATTGTATGGTTTATGAATACATTTCAATTTCATTCATAAAAAATAAATAAAATACAAAAAAAAAAAAAAAAAGAAAGCCATAGAGAAGAGCCGGAGGCTGGAAGTCAGCAAAACCAGAAGAGCAGAGAGAAGGGAATGGGCCCTGTCATGTGACAGGAGGCAAAAAGGAAAGCCAAGGAACCCAAGGTTTGCCGGTAACCACCACCAGAACACTACAATATTTAGGGAGAATGGAAACCTTGCTGATATCTTGATCTTGGACTTCTTTTAGCCTTAAAACCATGATCCAATAAACTCCTGTGTCTAAGCCAACCCCTTGTGTAGTACTGGTGAAAACACCTCCCAGGCAAAATAAGGCACCGCCCAACCCCTAGCTCCTTCCTTTGTCCTCTACCTCTGCTGTCCACTTACAGCCTGTTTGAACCATCAGATTTTTGTGTGTGCTGCCTCAGTGTCTATCTTTCTTTAGCTAAGCCACTTGCCTCAACCCTGACCTTTGTCCTTGTTAAGTGACTTTCCAGCCCTGGGGCATAAGCTCCCCCAGAGCCCAAACCTGCATCTGTGGCTACCACTCACACCACCACACAACTCAGCCCAAAACCCACAGGAGGTCCCAAGTGATAAGATCCCATTCCCCACCAAGTTTACCTTGTCACCCGCATTGGCTTTAAACTAACCAGTCCTGGGCTCCTGCGGGACCTCCACTAACCTCTACCCCTGCCACAGTTAAGGGACAAGACTCTCTCTCTGCCTGGGTGCCCCCCACCTGCCAGATGGGCCACCTGAACCAATTGCACATCCTGTCGACCCCTCATCACACCTCTTTTCTGGGACCTGTGAATAACACACTCTTTTTCCTCGTACATTATGGCCTCAGGATCCCATTGTGGATGCCCTGATGCCCACATGGACCCACATATAAAATCCAACTTACTAATTTGTAATGTAGCCCCTGCTACATTCACCTCATCACTACTCAGATTCCTGTGAGAGATCCGTTGGTTCTCAGCTATCAGTTATCTTCTGCATTCCACCAGGAGCAAACAGGAACTTCTGGACACTGTCCATCAAAGTGGGCCAAGAGATACTTAGGGATCCTGTCTCTGGACACCTCCCTTCCAAACCTTATTACACTGACATTCCTGCTCTTCTGACCACCTCCTATTGCACTAGGACAGCCTGTGAGATTGGGCTATTCCCAGAGTTCCCTATGAGAGCAGTGCCATGGCTCATCCTTCACTGGCCTCTATCTTCTCTCAAAGTCCTGGGCCATAGTTCCCTCAGAGCACCCCAGCAGCATCCCAATCCTAGATCCATTCTCCCTGAATCCCCTCCTCTTCCCACCAGGAGGACTCCTACTTCCCATCACTCTTCAGTGAGAAATCGTCCCATGTCACATCTACAATCTTTCCTATTTGTGAGTTTCTGGGTTCTAGAAGGTACCTACTCTTCTCATTACTGGGGGATTAAGTCTCAGAGCATAGTATCAATGGCAGAAGACTACATGGTTTAAGAGACTTATTATACTATTTGCAAACATACTTCAAAAATATTATCTCCAATATGCATGTACAATACACACAGAGTCTAAAATATTAGGATATTGGCTTCATGTGGCAATATCTTAACATGAAATTTAGGGAGAAACACAGACTTGAAAAGTAGTATAAAGTTTTACTATGTGCAAACAGTGCTAATCACTAGCACCAGCTAATAATACCTCAGGCTTGTGTAAAACCTTCTTTAATACAGTACAAAATATTTTAAAAGAATTAGTTCAACAGGCAGCACCTAATCTGTGTAAGTTTTGATAAACTCTGATTTTAGGAGTTGGAAGAATTTGCTCACCTTCTACCCTCTATGGTTTACTGTTTTACTTTAGTATATATCAAACATAAAAGTAAAGAGAACAGTATAATAATTCTCCATGTACCTATTACTCAACTTCAACATTTAATAATTCATAACTACCCTTGCCTCTTTGTAATACCCACTTCTCCGTCTCTATCTCAAGCTTGATTTTTGAGGCTCAGTCAGCACATCATCTGTAAACATTTCAGGGATTTTTGTAGAAGATAGAAGTACCATTTTGGAAACATATCCTAGTACTGCTATCACATCTTAAAATGTTAAAATAATTCTCTAATATAAAATATCCAAGGATTATTCATATTTCCCAATTACTTGCCATTTCTCACTTTGTTTTTTTAATTAGAATCTAAATAATATCCATATATAGTAACTGAATAACAAATATCTTGGGTTTCTTTTCTCTCTCTCCCTATCTCTCTGTCTCTCACACTCTATCTCTACAAGTTTTTTGTTGCTTGTCCTGTAGCGTTTTATTCACTCTGAATTTTCCTGAGTTCATCCCCATGGTGTCCTTTCACCCTTTTTTATTTTGTATTAAAATTTGTATTTAAAAGTAGAGACTTGTGGCAATTCAGTTTGGCTTTTTTGTCCAGACAACTTCATAAGTGGTGGTACGTATTTTCCTCAGGAATAAAGAATTCCTCGTCTTTTTTTTTGGTCATATTAGCAGCCATTGATGATCATGGCTTATATCTATTACTTTTTTAGGTGTTGCAAAAATAAAGGAATTATTCAATTAATACTAGTATGCTTCCACAAAGAGAAGACATCTCCATCTCATCAACAATTTGTCTATGCAGAGGTCCAGTTTGTATAGGAGAAGCAAGATAAATGCTTTCTTCTTTTTCTTCAACAGTTTACAAAAAGAATGGGATCCCAAGTGTAGCATAGCAGTTTGATATTGTTTATGAATTCCAAAAATAGACTTTGGACTATGTTCGTAAATTCATCTCTTCCTCTGGGCATATTAGATTATATTGGATTCAGAGATTTCACTTTTATTGGATTAAATAATGATTAAGACTTTCATTGGGTCACGTCAGTAGGATGTAAACTACACTGCAGAGAGGGGAGATTAGAGATTTTGAACTGGAGCCCAGGAAGTAAACATGGAAGAGAGCAGAGCAGCTGAGCCTGGAGAGAAACAAGCCTCAGAAGAGAGATGAAACTTATCCCAGCCTAGAGCTGATATTAGAATAAACTAGGACCATGAGGCCTTAAAAGGAAGAGGAAGGCTGAACATCAGCGGCCCTATTGCTCCAACATGTGACAGCAGACATTGGTGAGGGAAGTAACATATGCTTTAAGGCCTGATAAATTAAGCTTCTACTCCAAATAAATGCCCTTTATAAAAACCAACCGATTTCTGGTAGTTTGCATCAGCACCCTTTGGCTGACTAGTACACCAAACATCCTTCAAAGAAGGCCAAATACATGTCTGTGTGTGTATGTTTGTATGTGTGTATGTTTTTCATAAACTCATGGATTTAAACATCTTTGATGCCTTACAGTCCATTGCAGCTATTATCGTTATTGAGTCTCAAACCATCCAATCTTTGGCACAGGAGACTGTGTAGGCCCCTGAGTTCTTTTCACATGACACTGGTACTCTTGAAGAGCTTTCTTATTTTCTGATATGACAAGGTATATACCAGGTTCATCTTGCATTTCCTGCAACTGCATACAAGTTATTTTCAGTGGACATACATCAAATATATATTCACTTTGGTTTATTTCAGACAAAACACATTATCAGTTCAAATAATACTTTCAACTTAAATTCAGGAGTGCAGAGTTTTCACTTAACCTAATTGATTTCACATCTATGTTTCCCTTCTGCCACGTCCCAAATCCTGGTTTACGATGACACCAATGTAATTACTCATATGTTTTATTCCACACTTCATATACAGTGGTCTCAGAATAATGGCAACACTACCATCAATATCATTAATGAAAAGAATTTAAGTCCCTTTTCCCACTAGGGATACATAGTCAAATTGTTATGCTTTAAAGTCATGTGGGATAATTCCTCTGTGGAAGGTTATACCACCAGAAAAGACATATTTTGAGGTTTCTTTGTTTTGTTTTACTTTCAATGTTTAGAAATTGCTCTTTTTATTTAATTTTGTTTTATCGTTACATAGAATATTATGACTCCAAAGTTACAGCTTCAAAACAAGGTATATTTTTAAAAATATCTTTTACTCCTGTTTCTTCTACCCCATTATTTTATTAAACTTTATGGCTAGTGTCTTTTCATTAAGTTTTAAAATACACGTGCAAATATGTACATGCATGTTCATGTATATGTATATGTATTCTTATATACTGGTGATCATTCCATAGTTATAATTTTCACATTTTTCATTATAGATACATAATAACCTGTTGTCTGACTATATCATAGTTTATTCAACCATCCTATATTGATGAATATTTGAATTGTTTGCAGTGTTTTGCTTTTGCAAATGAATAGCCTTGTTCAGAAAATGTTCATAATTTTGTCTAAAGTGTCTGAAAGAGATTGCTAAAATTGTCAATCTATGTCATTTTTCTAGTTTGCATTTTGAAATATACTTTAAAATTATAACTCTAAATTCTAAACCTAACAATCATTGTTTTTATTTTTGGTGAAGGTTTTGGGATGATTTTTGAATTAGCATATTTAAAATGTGTTTGTTTGGCATTAGGAAGTTATGATCCTCTTAGTGGAATAATATGCTGTTTTACCATAAAAGAGTTATAAATTTAAATACATCAAAGCAAATAGGAGCAATTTTATAAGCAATAACCTTGACTTTATAATATGTATGCAATGTAAAATCACCACCATGAGCATAAATATCCCAGGAAAAAACAAAGACGGTACACTAGACCTCATCAACTGTTTCTGAGTTCTCCATTCAGTTTCGTTTGGCCATGGCTTTTCTGCTCTCTGTTAGTGTAAACTACTTGGCATTGGAAATGAAGTGATTAAGCACTAATGGTTTTAACTACCGTTTCTGAGAAATGATTTAATGGTGTTACAGAAAATGTCATGACTTCTATGTATTTTCCCGTGGAAGGTTTTTATATTCTTTCACCCCAAGCAAAAAGAGACTTTCCTACCAAAGAGGCCTTAAAAACCTCAATTTCCATCACTGTAACATCAAAAGCACAGATCACAGGAGAAAATTCATCTACCAGGAAGGACACATACAAACTCAAAACATGCTGGTGAAAAGCTACGTTTTCATAGAGATCAGTTAACAATATCTCAGTCCTTTAAAAACTGTACCCTGAGCAAATGCTTAAGCAATTACCAAATATTTCAGCAAATATCATACCATATAAGATATAAGAATTTGGAACAAAAAGAAATAATTTGGATTAAACAAAAGTAGGGAGAAAGTGGTTTTCTTAGTCACACATATTAAAATCTAGCACCAGTTAGTGAAAAGGAACAAGAGAAATTTCAGAATCTATTTATATTCTTTCTATTCAATTTCATAGAACAGGGGTTGACAAGTATTTTTTTCTGAAAAGCACCATATACTAAATATTTTGGACTTTTGGGGGCAAGAGGCAAACTCAAATATATTATATAGGTACTTATAGGAGAAGAGAGAGAACAAGTTTCCATGATTTTTATTAATGAAATTCAAAGTATAGTAATAGCAATTCAGCACAAATTTTTGTAATATGAATCTACTGGTAAGAAGCATGGAATTCGTTTGGAGGCAATAATATTTTGCTTAATTGAGGTTCAAAGGTAGTGTTCCCAAGAACAAAATTGAATGCAAATGTCTATTTGTAAAAACTACTATTAGCTCGTGGGCCAAAAAAAAAACAACGATGGTGGACGCTTTTTGACTCACGAGCAGTAAATTACTGACCTTTGGCATAGGTAGTTTCCATTTTAGTATGCACTCAGTCATTTCAGGAAGTCCTTTTGCTTTCTTTATAAGCCCAGAGTTAAAGAATCCCCATCAGAATGCAAATCCTACAAGGCAGATCTTGGTCTGTCTATTCATTGATGTATATCAAGCACCTAGAAGAGTGCCTGACACATTGGAAGCCCTGAGCAAATTTTTTTTTCTTGAAGAAATGAATTAATTATTTCTAATAGTTTATATGATGATATTTGGACTAGGTGTAACCTACTTAATCAACTCTTAAGATCAAAGAACGCTTTGACTTCCGGGTGTGCAATTTGTGTGATCTACCTGCTATCACTAGTACTAGTGATTGATCTACTAAATTGATAGCTTGTTCAAATGTCTGAAGAAAAATTAATGGGTGGAACACAAAGCAAAGATGACTCAGAGCATTTAACTGCTGCAAATTAAGAAACTATCTTTTGGTTTTGGTGACATCAAATGGGTGATTCATAGAAAATTAATTTAAAGACTACTAAGACATTAATGCTATTTAACTCACACATTTAGCATTGGCTTCATTTTAAGGCTACAAACTTCCCACTATAATTTTATTCAAATATCCTGCTTTTCATATTTTATTACTGGAAAAGGGATAGAACATTCACTTCTAGAACAAATGGAATTTTTAGAGTCAGGGAATATTTCAAAGAATTTTATAATTCAGCGTCCTCATTCTAAACATGAAAAAATGGGATGAGCAAGAGTAGGTGGCTTGTGGCTTGTCCATGTGTCCCATGCAAGTTAGTGGCAAAGCTGTGATTAGAACCCAATTCCACAATCTCACCTTTAACTACATAATCATGAAAGGTGAACAATAAGGAAAAATAAGTTACATTCCATTAATTATCAGGTTTATAGTTGGGATCTCAGACAAGGATTTAGGCACGGCTAATATAACATATAGAAAGAAAACATACAATTATTTCAGCAAATACACAACAATTTTATATTTGGACTAACAATATTCTCTGGTCTACATTCAATACCCAATAGTCATAAATTGATTAGTTCTAAGCAAACACTTGGTTGAGAGCAGAGTGCAGATGATGATTGCAAGATAACAGACTGGGCACAATCTGGGAACCAACTTGATTACAGAGGCGATAAGGCTATCCAAATATTTGTTCCTTGTCCCATCTGTCTTCCTGAGGCAGCACATTGCAGATGAGAGGGAGAAGGCCAAGTTCACATACCCCATATTGCATTTTTGATTTAGTTATGACTATTGCTATTATACAGAGTATATCACAGATTATCCTTAATCTGACAAAATAATGGCACATTAGAATAAATGCTATTTTAATGCCTTAATGCTGTAAAGTTTATGAAGTGCTCTTATATTTGTCCGAATTGAACCTCTTAACAGTATCACAATGTAGAAAGGGAAAGGTATGGTAGATTAACTGCATAAATGGCTTAAATTCTTCACCCCTCTGTAACCCAGGCCCCTGTGACACATGACTCTGCAGTTCCTCTCATTGATGAGATTGAGTATATTTCCCAGCACTTTAATTCTGAGTTCAGCCATGTGATGTGTCTTGGCCAATATACTTCTGTTAGCAGATGTGATATATGCAGTCTTAAAAAGACACTTGCACACTTCCACCTCCTCTCCTTTTCCTTTACCATGCCATAATAATATCTGCAGGCTATCTTACTGGAGCAAGAGTCAGCAAACGTTTTCTGTAAAAGATCAGATGGTAAATACTTTCCGGTTAGTGGGCCATGTGGTCTCTATTGCAACTACTAAACTCTGCCCTTTTAGCAAGAGAGCAGCCACAGAAAATATGTACACAAATGAACAGCTGTGTTCAAATAAAACTTCACTTGTATAAAGAGGACAGGGGAGCTAGTGTAGCTCAGTGGCATGAGATCCTGGGTTCAATCCCCAGCCCCGGTACCTCAAAGAAAATAAAGAGGACATAGGACTTGACCCATGGGCCATAGATTGCAGACCTTGTACTGGAGGATGAGACAAATGGAACAGAGCTCAGTCACCCAGTAATCCCAGTTGAGGTCATTCTGAATCCACCAAGTTTCAGCCAATTCCCAGATGTGTAAGAAAGGCAGACACATGATGCAGAAATGCCTGGTCAACCTGTAGCTTACAGCAGACCTATGAGCCAGCACAGTCAAGATTAGCTAAACCCTGCAGGATCATTTGCTAAATAATTATTTCTTATTTTAAGCCACTTAGTTATGGGGTGGTTCACTAAGCAAAATTAGTTGTGGCAGTTGATAATTATTATTCTTTTAGGAGGTTCTGAGGATTAATGCCAGGACCTCATACATGGGAAGCAGGCTGTATTAGTCAGGGTTCTCTAGGGAAACAGAATCAGCAAGAGATATCTATCAATAGTATGCAATTTTATAAGAGTCCCTCATGTAGCCGTGGGGATACACAATCCAGGTTCTGCAGGCAGGCTGCAACCAGGGGCTCCAATGAAAGTCCAGTGAAGGTTCTTGATGAATTCTGGGAGATGTTGGCTGTCCAAAGATGAGCTGGGAAATTCTCACTCAATGCTGGAAACACTTTTAAGGCATTCAACTGATTGGATAAAGTGTCATTCATTGCTGATGGCAATCTCTCTGATTGATATAATTGCAATCAGCTATCTATGATTTACCACCGCAGTAAAGTCAGTGATGACTAATGTCCATAAATGCCCTTGTATTACAGTTAGCCCAGTGTTTACTTGACCAAACAATTGGGCACACTTACCTGGCTGAGTTGACACAATAGCCTAACCATCACAGTCCACCTCTTGTCAACTCAGCAACCATACACATTACCTTAAACCATACTTAGTCTCTAAGTAAAAACAATAACAGACATGCATATATACATATATTTCCGCCTAAAAATGTTCAACTCTCCTGTGTACAACCAGAAACACATTAATACCATACAGAATAGGGGGCGAGTTCTTGGGTAAGATTCACTCTCAAACTTGACATCCTCAAATATTATGACATGAAACGGATGCAACTTGTTATATGACAAGGGAAAAGTTTGGGGAGGAAGACAAAGAAATTTGTTTTGTGTACATAAACATCATTATCATAATGAAACAAGGAAGAAAGATTCATGACCATTATAGTCCTTGTTTCTGGAACTGGTCACATGGAGGAAAGGCAATCCACGTGGTTGAAGTTCATATTTATCACTACCTTCTTCCACTACCCATTCCATGTTTCCATTACCCTCAGCAAACACTTCATCTGGCCGTGATTCTTTGCCTGGTGAGGTGACCCAAACTTTCATTCCTGAAGATTCTGGGCCATTGTTTGTTCTGCTTGGATTGGGTTGTTGCAATTTTCCATTGACTTTAATCATAGGACATGACAGTACTAGGAGATGCCCTAGAGGATCTCCTGTATTTCAGGCAAACTCTTCTTTACCCCCATTATGTAGATGCAGTCATATTTCCCCTTAATAGGATCAATCATGCCAGTCAGTACAGTAATTCTCTTCTTTGACTGTTGATTCAGAGGTAAGAGGAGCTCAAAGCAGCCAGGTGGCAGCTTTAACTTCCAGTTCAGTGGAATCATTGCTGTGTTCCATGGTGACAGCACTCCTCCTTTTGGGACTAAAACCTATAGACCAGCAGAGCTTGAGGATGCAGGGACAGGAAGCAAAAATTTTCCTACTGGGTCACTAGGGGTAATAGCAAGTGGTGCCACTCCCATTTCCACCCCTTGATTCCTAGACTCATGGATCCTGGTTATGGGAGAAACAGCACCATAGAGTGGTTCTCCAGTCTCCTGGAGAACATTGCCCCAGCCATGCATGGTATTGCCACCTAGTTGGTGCTGTAATTGAGTCTTCAAAAGGCCATTCCACTGTTCTATCAATCCAGCTGCATCGTGGTGATGGGGAACATGGTAAGACCAGTGAATTCCATGTGCCCATTTCCACACATGATTTACTGTGAAACGGGTCCCTTGATCAGAAGCAATGTTGTGTGGAATGCCATGGTGGTAGACAAGACATTCAGTAAGTGCATGGATGGTAGTTTTGGAAGAAGCATTGCATGCAGGAAATGCAAACCCATATCCAGAGTATGTGTCTATTCCAGTTAAAACAAATTGCAATCCCTTCCATGGTGGAAGTGGTCCAATGTAGACAACCTGCCACCAGTAGCAGGCTGGTCACCTCGAGGAATGGTGCATTATCAGGGGCTGAGTGTGAGTGTCTCCTGCTGGTAGATTGGGCACTCAGCAGTGGCTGTAGCCAAGTCGGCTTTGGTAAGGGGAAGTCCACGTTGCTGGGCACATGCATGATCTCCATCCCTACCTCCATGGCCACTTTGTTCATGAGCCCATTGGGCAACGACAGGAGTGGCTGGGGAAAGAGGCTGAAAATTAGCCACAGAGTGGGTCATCATATCTACTTGATTATTAAAATTTTCCTCTGCTGACGTCACCCTCTGGTGAGAATTCACATGGGACACAAATATTTTCTTTTTTTTTTTTTGGCCCACTCAAAAAAATCAACCCACATACCTCTTCCCCAGACCTCTTTGTCACCAATTTTCCAATCATGTTCCTTCTAATTCCATGACCATACAGCCAAACCATTGGCAACAGCCCAGGAATCAGTGTACAAATGCACCTCTGGCCATTTCTCCTTCCAAGCAAAATGAACAACCAGGTGCACTGCTCAAAATTCTGCCCACTGGGAGGATTTGCACTGGCCACTGTCCTTCAGGGATGTCCCAGAAAGGGGCTGCAGTGCTGCAGCTGTCCACTTTCAGGTAATACCTGCATATCATGTAGAACCATCTGTAAACCAGGTCTGAGTTTTCGCTTCATCAGTCAACTGATTGTAAGGGACTCCCCAAGAGGCCAAAGCTGTGGGCTGGGAAAGAGAAGGTAACATGGCAGGGGTGGTGACCATGGACATTTGGGCTACTTTCTCATGTAACTTACTTGTGCCTTCAGGACCTGCTCGAGCCTGATCTCGTATATACCACTTCCACTTTATTATGGAGTGCTGCTGTGCATACCCAACTTTATGGTTTGGTGGGTCAGACAATACCCAGTTCATGATAGGCAACTCAGGTCTCATGATAACTTGATGGCGATGGTTAAGCACTCAGTCTCTACTAAGGCCCAGTAGCAGGCCAAATGCTGTTTCTCAAAAGGGGAGTAGTTATCTACAGAGGATGGGAGGGCTTTGCCTCAAAATCCTAAGGGTCTGCATTGTGATTCTCCTGTAGGGGCCTGTCAAAAGCTCCAGAGAGCATCTCTATTTGCCACTGAAATTCCAGCACCATTGGATCTGCTGAATCATAAGGCCCGAGTGGAAGTGCAGTGTAGGAGTTTGATACGGTCATGAATTCCAAAAATAGATATTGGATTATGTTTGTAATTTGGTCTGTACCTGTGCATGATTAAGGTATGATTAGGGCTTTGATTAGGCCACATTATTAGAGTATTGAGTCCCCACCCCTTGGTAGGTAGGGACTCACAGAAAAAAGGCAGGCACGGCAGAGGACAGAGTTGAGGGTTTTTAATGTTGGAGTTTTGATGTTGGAGTTTGATGTTGGTCTTAAGCTGGAGCCCTGGGGAGAGAGACAGAGTCATTCACCTAATAATCTACAGCTAACCTTGTGGAGAGAGGCAAAGCTTAGAAATCCTCATAGTCTACAGCTTACCTTGTAGAGAAAACTGAGGAGCTGAGCCCAGAGGAACCCAGAAAGCCTGAATCCCTGCAAATGTCAGCAGACATCTTGCTCCAACATCGGAAAATAGACCTAGGTGAGGGAAGTAATTTATGCTTTATGGCCTGGTATCTGTAAGCTCCTACCTCAAATAAATACTCTTTACAAAAACCAGCCAATTTCTGGTATTTTGCATCAGCACCCCTTTGGCTGACTAGTACAGAATTTGGTATCAAGGAGTGGGGAAGTGCTTTTGCAATCACCGAAATGCTGGAATGGTTTTATAAATGGGTAAGGAGTATTTTTGAAGGAATTATGAGATACTTCATGGAAAAGGCTTAGATCACTTTGAAGAAACTGTTGATAGCAATATGGATGCTAAAGAAACTTTTTATGCTGCCTTAGAAGTAAATGATGACACTATTATTGGAAACTGGAGGAAAGGCAATCCATGATCTAAAGTTGCAGAGAACTTAGCAAGATTAACTCCTGGTGTTTCATGGAAGGCTGAGTTTGAAAATGGTGAACCTGGGCATTTAGCTGAAGAAATTACAAAGTAAACCTGGAAAATGCAGCTTGGCTTCTGCATGCAGCTTATAGCAAAATGCTAGATGAGAGAGATATGCTGAATGAATATCTCTCTGGCACAAAGAACTGTTGGGCTCAAAGAAAACAGAAACTGATTCTGGAAATTCCAAGCCTCTGGAAATCAAGTTCCCAGATGAAAGAGTCTCATTGGAGGACTTAACTAAACTTGGAACTGGTAAATCAAGATTGAAGATGCAGTTATTTAGGAAAGACTTGTGGAAAGTCTTACTGTCTGATGGCTTGGATCCCTGCTTCCACAAAGTTTTTGAGAGAACTGTATAAACAAAACCATTGTCAGCCAGGACTAAAAGAGACATGGAAAGGAGAAATTGAAGGAGAAACAGCTTTAAGAGGAAAACCATGGAAGCTGAGATCTGGAATTAAGACATCATCTTTGGCCAAGAGAGGAACCCCATTCATGTGTACAGAGAGGGTGAGTTTGTGCCAGCAGCTGAAAAGCATAGATGTTCCCACCTGATGTTCTGGGAGAATTTTGCTGCCCCAGGGTACAGAGAGGGTGGAGCACATTCCCCAAGGATTATGGCTGTTAAGATCAGCACCCCACAAGTCTGAGAGGGGTGGACCTGTCCCCAATGGATTAGGGAAGGCCAGGTGGTCAACTCATTGCTCTGAGAGGGGTGAGCCTATATGCCAAAGGTTAGGGGAAATATTCTCTTCACATCACTATGTTAGGGGGTTAAGACTCTAACCCAAAGATTGGGTAAGGTATGGCAATCACCCCAACACTCTTGGAGGGTGAGGTCTGGAGCTCAGTTGACAACAACTTGATGAGGTGGAACCAAGAAAATGGTCTTTGGGTAAGCCTGTGGAAAGGGTGGGTTCCGATAAGGCACAAAGGAGAAGAAACCATCATCTTAAGAATGACTCTCAGACTGAAATCAAATGGAGGATGCCCTGCAGGTTTACTGAACTGTAGAGGACCCATGACTCATGTTTCCCTCCCAGTTTCTCCTTATTGTAATAAAAATGCTTATCCTTTTCCCATCCATTTGTGTACTGGAAACAGATAAATTGTTTCATAAGTTTCAGAGGTCTATAGCAGACAGGACTTTGCCCCAAGACAAACTGTATTTCTTTAAATTGATTGTGATATGATTTAGTACTTGCATTGTAACTGATTTAAGATTCTTTTCAAATATTGTAATTCTTTTTGGAATTCAGAGGGTGCAGTGTAGCAGTGTGATATGGTTATGAATTCCAAAAATAAATATCAGATTATGTTTGTAATCTGGTCTGTACTTGGGCATGATTAAGTTATGATTAGGGCTTTGATTGGGCCTTGTCATTAGGGTGTTGAGTCCCCACCCATTGGTGAATTCATTAGGGTGTTGAGTTCCCACTCATTGGTGGGTGGAGGCTCACAGATAAAAGCCACGGCAAGGAACAGAGCTGAGGGTTTTTAATGTTGGCATTTTGATGTTGGAATTTGATGCTGGTTTTAAGTTGGAGCCCCAGGGAGATAGACAGAGCTGTTTGCCTGATAGTCTACAGCTGACCTTGCAGAGAGAGGCAAAGCTTAGAAAGCCTCATAGTCCCCAGCTTACCTTGTGGAGAAAACTGAGGAGCTGAGGCCAGAGGAACCCAGGAAGCCTGAACCCTCGTAGACATTGACAGCCATCTTGCTCCAACGTGTGAAAACAGACTTCAGTGAAGGAAGTAACTTATGCTTTATGGCCTGGTATCTGTAAGCTCCTACCTCAAATAAATACCCTTTACAAAAATCAACCAATTTCTGGTATTTTGCATCAGCACCCCCTTGGATGGCTAATATGTGCAGCTTGCACAGCAGCCTAGACTTGACACAGAACCTCTTCTTGTTCCCATCCCCAATCAAAACTAGCAGCTTTTCTGATCACCCAGTAAATGGGCCAGAGTAGCACATCCAAATGAGGACTTTGTTGTCTCCAAAATCCAAAGGGACAACTAAGCATTGTGCCTCTTTTTTCGTTGTAGGAAGGGCCAGATGCAATAGTTTATCCTTCACTTTAGCAGGGATATCTCAACATGCCCCACACCACTGGACATCTAGAAATTTCACTGAGGTGGAAGGACCTTGTATTTTAGTTGGATTTATCTCCCATCCTCTCTCACACAAATGCCCTACTAATAAGTCTAGAGTCTTTGCTACTTCTTGCTCACTAGGTCCTATCAACATGATATCATCAATATAATGGACCAGTGTGATGTCTTGTGGGAGGGAGAGATGATCAGGATTTCTGCAGACAATATTATGACATAGGGCTGGAGAGTTGATATACCCCTGAGGCAGGATAGTGAAGGTATACTGCTGGCCTTGCCAGCTGAAAGCAAACTGTTTCTGGTGGTCCTTACTAATAGCAATTGAATCAACAGCTGCATACCAGGTACCAGGTGATGTGTTGATTTGCTCAAACAATGATACCACATCTGGGACAGCAGCTGCAGTTGGAGTCACCACCTGGTTAAGTTTACAATAATCTGCTGTCATCCTCCAAGATCCATCTGTTTTCTGTACAGGCCAAATAGGAGAGTTGAATGGGGATGTGGTGGGAATCACCACCCCTGCATCCTTCAAATCCTTGATCATGGCACTAATTTCTGCAATCCCTCCGGGAATCCGGTATTGCTTTTGGTTTACTATTTTGCTAGGTAGGGACAGTTCTAGTGCCTTCCACTAGGCCTTTCCAACCATAGTAGCCCTCACTCCATGAGTCAGGGATCCAGTGTGGGGATTCTGCCAGTTACTGAGTATGTCTATTCCAATTATGCATTCTGGAACTGGGTAATAACCACAGAATGGGTCCAGGTACCCACTGAACCAACTGTGAGATGGACCTGAGCTAAAATTTCATTAATCACCTGACCTCCATAAGCCCCTACTCTGACTGGTGGACTATATTGATGGTTTGGGTCCCTTGGGATTATTGTCACTTCTGAGCCAGTGTCTAATAATCCCTGAAATGTCTGATCATTTCCAATCTCCCTAAACCTTTCAAATCCCTCTTGTATTGTATACCAGGGCAAATCCATCATCTCAGTCTCAGACATGCAAGGCCATCTTTTGGTCCATGTTTCAGTCAGCCATCCAAAGAAACTGTTAGCCCCCTTTCTTAACCCCTCGAGCTACAGTGTTGAATCCAGAATTTCTGCTTAGTGGGCCCATATCAATAAATTCAACCTGATCCAACTTTATATTCCTTCCACCATTATCCCAGACCCTTAATGTCCATTCCCACACATATTCCCCTGATTTCTGTCTATATAAGTTGGAAAACTCATGCAGTTCTTTCTGAGTATACCTTACTTCCTCATGGGTCGCACTTTGTATTTCACCTTTGGGGGCTTGTTGTGATTTTAGTCTAGTAATAGGTCTTGTAGACAAGAGAGGTGGTGGGGTGGGTAAGGAAAAGGATTAGAAATGCCTTGCAAGCTACTGACCTCAAGGCATCCCTTGCATTTTCTTCTGTTGACAGGATTAATCTCTTCAGTCAGGGGTTGGAAGGCAGTTTCCTCAGGGCAGACTGGAGGCTCAGCATACTGGAGTTTGGCTGGTACATGCCTTAGGGCTGGGAAGAGGTCCAGACTCCCTGTGGCAGGCCTGAAGCTGGACAGGGCAGGCTTCGGTTTGGTTGGTACCGACCTCAGGGCTGGAAGTTGTTTCAGACTCCCTGGGGCAGGCTGGAGGCTGGATGATACAAGGTTGACAAGGTGTGGTCTCCACAGGGAAGGCCATGGCAAACGTATCTGGTAAAGTCCCAGCAGAATTCAGGATTCCATTGTCTCTGTCAATATCATCATCATCCCATATGTCTCCATCCCAGTTCTCTGGATTCCACTCTTTTCCAATCAATGCCTTCACTTTAACAGCAGAAACCCTGCAGGGTTGAGATTTTAGCTCCCTTTGTAACTCCGCTACTCGTACAATGAGAGCCTGAGTTTGGTTCTCAGATATTTCGAGCCTTTGGTTACAGGAGACAAGGTTTTCTTTCAGAGCACACATAGAAACTTTCACATCATTCATGTGGTGTGTAAGTTTCAAATCTGAAGCCTTTAACTCATCTCTTTCTTTTGCAACAGTATCCAGAGTATCTAAGAGGAGCCAGCCAACATCATTATACCTTTAACTCCACAAAACTCTGTTAAGGTGTTGAAAACACTCTCACCCAGATCCTTGCTTCTTCTAACTGGAAGTAGGGGAATCCAGTGAGGACAGTTTGTGTACCTTGATTGGCAACTCACACCATGAACTGTTAGCAGCCTCTTCATTATTGGAAAGGGAGTCATCAGTACCCTTGAGTCCAATTAGAGTAGAGAGCCAATTGAAAAACTCCCAGAACCACCTCAGACACCCCATGTTTAAGATTCTATTCCTCAAGAACCACCCCACTCTCAGTACCAAGCTGTATTAGTCAGGGTTCTCTAGGGAAACTGAATCAACAAGAAATATCTGTCAATAGTATGCAATTTTATAAGAGCCTCTCATGTAGCCATGGGGATGCACAAGTCCAGGTTCCACAGGCAGGCTGCAACCAGGGGCTCCAATGAAAGTCCAGTGAAGGTTCTTAAGAGTTCTGGGAAACATTGGTTGTCCAAAGATGAACTGGGAAATTCTCACTCAATGCCAGAAACACTTCCCCTTTTAAGGCAGTCAACTGATTGGATAAAGCATCGCTCATTGCTGATGGCAATCTCCCGGACTGGTGTAATTGTAATCAGCTACCTAGGATTTACCACTGCAGTAAAGTCAATGATGACTAAAGTCCATAAATGCCCTTGTATTACAGTTAGCCCAGTGCTTGCTTGACCAAACAATTGGGCACAATTACCTGGCCAAGTTGACACAACTGTCTAACCATCACACAGGTGCTCAACAACTGAGCTACATCTGCTGCCTAATGAGAGTTGGCTTTTTCATGTTTGTTTTTTTAGGAGGTACCAGGGACCAAACCCAGGACCTCATACATGGGAAGCAGGTGCTCAACCACTTGAGCTACATCCACTCCCCTAGATAACTGATATCGTAGGTAAAGTATTGATTTTTCCATTTTAGAAATAAAGATGAATCTTAAAGAAGTTAAATACTTGGGACATTATCTCAGGCAGAAAGTTCCAGATCCAAGTCTCAGATATCCAGTGTTCTATTCATTATCCCAAATGGCTTCAATCCTTTGTTTTTCTTATTTTGGGTGGTTTTATTTACATAGGGATACAGAGATGTACAATTTAGACTAAAAGATGAAGAATTGCAGGTAGCTTCTAACTCTCTACTGTTTCTCTGCTTAGTGTTTAGCTACTAAAAAAATATCTTTCTGACCCAAAGTCAAGATTATTTCCTTTATGTTATTAATGCAGATATTTTTGTAGTATATCACAAACTATATTGGCCAGGTTCATGTTTTTCAAAACTCCAGGAAAAGGAAATAACTTCAGTGGCCTACTCTTGCACACAGCTCCTCGCTCTCCATTTCACTGCTCACACTTTCTACAGGGGTGTCAGGAGTTTGTGAATTAAATGTGACTTCAGGCTTGCATGTGCTGACTGAGGAAGCTTATAGGTCCTATAGCTCATCCACAATTTGGTACTTGAACTGTCACGTATAAGAGATTGGTGCCAAATTCAACCCTACATAGCCCCTTCCCAATAGTCTGCCTTCGACAACTCCTCCTTGTCAAATCGAACAGTTTACATAGAATATATAGCGAATAAAGCACCCTAAAAGATACGAATGTAGGTGTTGCTTCCGCGGATAGCAGGAATACCTATCAGCTTCCCACAGGGCTGACATTTCAGGCTGGCAGGGGGGAGATGATCATAGGATTTTGTGCTGCTGTTTCTAAATGGATTGTAGAGACTCCCAAGGCAAATCGTCTGAATTCCCGCCATCTCCCTCCATGAAGAGTCAGTGTGATGCAACTACTCTACTCAAAAAAGCTTTTATTTTTTATTTTTTGTACTTACAAACCTGAGCCCTCAAGTAAGGGTCTCTCTGTACTTAAGTTTAATCCTTTGGGCACCAGGAAACTCCATGCCTTACTTCTCACTTCCTGGAGACACTTCTGGCCCTAGAAGCACTGAATGTTAGAGTTGGATGGTAGCTGTTAGCAGGCTTTGGTGTTTTGTGAGGTCCCCTCTAATAACTAGGAACCAGAGAATGTGCATTAGCCTTTGATAGCTAACCTTCTTATTAAACACATCATAGATATGCCAAGTTGCTAGCTCCTTAATTAGCTAAGACCCAAGAGGTTTTTATATGGAGAAAGGAAGAAAATTACAGCTAGAAGAGATACTGGATAGTCAAGGAAACAGAGAAAAATAACACAAAGATAAACATTGACTATTCCTGTTTAAGAACCCAGGGTGGAGAAGGACTTGTAGTTATGAAACTTGACCTTGCCGATCCCAATGGCAAGGCTGTTCCAAGTGTGTAGATGAATGTGTGGTGGTGGAAACAATGGACTCATGATTTTAAATATAAATATATATAATATAAATATATTAAAGGAAATAAATATTTAATATATCCATATTTAAAGGAGGGATGACAGAATTAGAAAATCACCATCTTGCATCTACCAATGCAATGATGGATCCATAAAGAATCATCACAATATGCTAAAACCATTGGACAAACATTTGTAGGGAACAGGATATACAATCTCAACTTTATCAACTCCCATAAACCCCCATATGATTACAAAGTAAAAAGATATCTTTACAATGGGCAAATTGGGGTGATACTACCTTCTTAAACTGACCAATAGTGAACTGACATTAGATACTTTTGGTGTGTTGTCATGTGACAGACACACATCACCAAAAATATTTAGCCTGAATCTAAGAATGAGATAAAAATTGACAACACAAATCCAGATTAAGAGTAATTCTAATAAACAGCTGGCCTGTACTCTTTCAGAAAATGTCAGTGGCATAAAAAGGCAAGAACAAAAAGAGGAGGAACAGTTCCATTTTAATGAACACTAAATAGAAATGATAACAGAAGGCGATCTTCATTTGATTCCTGAATCAAAAATAAAGCATATATTAAGAACATTATTGGGAAAATTGAAGAGGTTTGAAAATGGACTATATATTAAATAATATTGTATTAATGTTCAATTTGGGAGATATAATGGTATTGTGGCTATGCGGAGGTTATCTTGTTCATAGGAGAGATACGGTGAAGTATGTAGGACTGAAATATCATGATAGCCACAACTTACTTTCAAATGACTCTGGAAAAAAAAGTTTGAGAGATAAAGCAACTGTAGCAAACTGTTAACATTTGGTGAATCTAGATGAAAGGTACAGAGAGGTTTAGAGTAATGTTTTTAAACTTTTCTGTAGTTTTGAAATTTTAAAAGTAAAAAGGTAGGAAAAAGAACACCCAACAAAACTAAGTTCTTTATTTCATACATTCATTTCAGCAATATTGAAATGTAGATTTATCATACATGCAATCCCCCTTTTTAGATTTAAAGTATGAAATGAGTGAAAGTTACAAATTATCATATAATCAAAGTTAATAACAAAAGTACTTTACAAATAAGGCAAAAGACAAGAATTATTATGCTAAATGTCTAGTGCAGATATAAAACAAGAATGAAGGATACTGTTTGATGCTAATATTCAAAATACCTTGTCCCAAATTTTTAATTTCTCTGCTCCTCTCCTTTCTAAAACCTAAGGGAGTATTTATTATAAATTGGAAGCGCAGAATTCTTAACAGAAACCAGTTAGATACTGAGTTGTACGGTTCTCCTTACAGGTACAATTTATTCTTCAGCAAGCTGTAGGCCATTGAAAAAGTAACCCCATAGCCAACAAAAAAGCCCAAAGCGCGATTTGGCTGAGGAAGTGGTGTCAAATACGCAATTGTGTGGTAGATGCGTGCTCCAACAAAGAGTCTGAAGTGCAGGAGAGCTGTAGAGAGATCTGGTTCACTCAAGGAATACAGAAGGCCAATACCAAGAAATGGCACGATATTTTCAAGGTCATTCAGGTGGGCTCTGTGGAAAAAAATTCCAAATCTGTAAATGTATAACTCCTTTTCCCCTCTTCCCCAAAACTAAATATGTGTTACTCGATCTTTAAATTGCAGAGTAAGATTGATTTTATTTCTCTTAAATTGCCTTGCTTCCTTATCCACTTGACTTTTATTGAAAATGTCTCATTATTTTGTTTTCATTTTTAGTATATCTCGGTATATAACAGAGAGGCATTTTACAGTTTCTAGAATATCAAAAACACATCTATATAATAAAACTCACTTCATTTTTTACTTCTGAGGTTCATACAGTAGAAGTTAAGATTTGTCTTATAAAACTTCTCATAGTCTCTTCAACAAATGGTGCTGGGAGAACTGGATATCCATATGCAAAAGAATGAAGAAGAACCTCTATCTCACACCACACACAAAATTAACTCAAAATGGATCAAAGACTTAAATACAAGAACCAGGACTATAAAACCCCTAGAAAAAAAATATAGGGAAGCATCTTCAGGATCTTGTGTTAACCAATTGTTTTAGACTTTACCCTAAAGCATAAGCAACAAAAGAAAAATTGATAAATGGTACCTTCTCAAAACTAAAAACTTTTGTGCATCAAAGGACTTTATCATGAAAATGAAAAGACAACCTACTCAATGGAGAAAATATTTGGAAACCACATGTCCAAGAAGTATTTAATATCCCTAACATATGAAGAAATCCTACAACTCAACAATCTGAAAAATGGACAAAAGTCTTGAATAGACATTTCTCCAAAGAGGATACACAAATGGCTAAAATAGCACATGAAAAGAAGCTCAACGTCATTATCTATTAGGGAAATGCAAATCAAAACCACAATGAAGTACCATTTCACATCCACTAGAATGGCCACTATTACAAAAACAGAAAACTACAAGTGTTAGGGAGGATGTGGAGAAATAGTAACACTCATTCATTGCTGGTGGGAAATAAATTGTTCAGCCACTGTGGAATATAGTTTGGCAGTTCCTCAGAAAGCTAAGTATAGAATTACCATATGACCTGGCAATCCCACTACTAGGTTTATACAAAAAGAATTGAAAGCAGGTACTTGAATAGATATTTGCCTACGGATGTTCACAGTGACATTATTCACATTTTCCATCAACTGATGAAGGAACAAATAAAATGTGGTACTTATATACAATGGAATATTATTATTCAGCCTAAAACAAAATGAAGTACTGATATATGCAACAACATAGATGAACCTTGAAGCTATCATGTTGAATGAAATAAGCCAAACACAAAAGGAAAATATTATATGATCTCACTGATATAATTGGAATAAGCGAACTCAGAGTCCGAATCTAAAATAGAGGTTACCAGAGGCTGGACTGGAGATAAGGAATGGGAGTTAATGCTTAAATTTCTATTATAGTATTTCTTTTTGGGTTGATTGTAAAGTGTTGGTAACAGATAGTGGTGATGGTAGTATAACATTGTGAATATATTATATAAGTGGTTAAAAGGGAAAGCTCTAGGTCATATATATACCTCTAGAATTTAAAAAAAAACTGACCTGTTGACAAAATATGCAATTTAGGCAACTATAAAAAAAATTATTCTTCCCAAAGGAAGAAAATCCTTTTAGTATTGATCTTTTCTAAGACTTTTTCCTCACTCCTTCTGGCCTACAAAATGGTTATTAAGAGAGAATCATTGCTAATTTACCCAAACAATTATTAGGTTGCCAAGAATTCATTTACTAATTTCATTCAAGAATTTCATGCTTTCACCATTTAAGGAACAGAACTGCCTTTTAAATATGGGTAAAATTTTAGCCAGCCTGTCTTCAAATCACAAAATGAATTATTTCATTGTTTTAGACTCAAAGTACAAAATACAAAATGGAGGAATAGAGTATGGATTAGAGTGGACTTACTGATATTCTATTCATGAACTATTGTGATTAGTAATCAAAGAAAATGTGGCATTGGTGTGGAGAAAGTGGCCATGCTGGCTGCTGGGGATAGGGAGTGGGAGGAAGAGATGTGATGTGGGGGCATTTTCAGGACTTGGAGTTGTCCTGGGTGGTGCTACAGGGACAGTTACCGGACATTGTATGTCCTCCCATGGCCCACTGGGAGGACTGTGGGAGAGTGTGGGCTATGGTGTGGACCACTGACCATGAGGTGCAGTGGTGCTCAGAGATGTATTCACCAAATGCAATGAATGTCTCATGATGATGGAGGAGGTTGTTTTTATGGGGGGAGGAGTGGGGTGAGGGGGGTGGGGAATATATGAGGACCTCATATTTTTTGAATGTAACATTAAAAAAATAAAGACAAAAGAAAAAGAGAGAGAGAGCGCCAATGTTTCCTACATTTTATCTTTACACCGCAGCCAGAAGAAATTAGAAAGCACGGCCTAAACACAAATTTTCCTCCAATTCATGGCATCTATTAATGACTTGAAGATTTTACAAGTGCTTAATTTTAAAATCTGTACCTGTTTAAGCTTACAGTATATAAGTTTATAGTATTAAAAATTGCTTTAGAATCTAGACTAGAGATGGAGATTTTAATAGTTTATCATTTATTGATATGTTTCAAATGAAAAATATTTATGTTTTAAGTTGCCCACCTCTTTTAGCATGAAATAAAACTATTACAAACTGCTGGATTAAGGATCACCATTATCCTCCCTTCTTGTCTTTCTCCTGTTTTCTTTAGATTACCTCTCAGGCTGCCTGGCAAAGATGAGGACAACATAAAGATACATACTGTAGGTGGTGGTAGGGACAAGTAACTGTTTTAAAAGTATTTAAATAAAGCACTACTTGCTCCTGAATAAAAGCAAAGAGAAAAGTGGAAGTGTTCTTGTCTCTTCTCTTTCATGGAACAATCCCAAGAGCGACTGAGGGTATGGTGGGAAGGAAAGGATAGGAATGTTCTTTTTCTACTAAAAAAGGGCCTACTCCATAATTTACACCAGGGGTATTTGCTTTGGTCCCCTGAATTCTGCTAGACCGCAGAGATATCTTCACCTCCAATCTTAGGCATGTCAGCACTCCCCTATCCAACATTCTAGAAGGACAGAAAAACTTAAAGGTGGAGAATGAACCATAAAGGGGAGACATGGAAAACAACGCCCATTTCGACAATGAATGGGAAATACAATGCAATGATAAAAGAGGGAAGAAATTCAAGGAAAATAGAGGTCAGAGGACCCGGTGATGGTGGAGAGAAGGAAGTTCAGGACAGAGTGTCCTTTAACCTTGCTGGCATCCCCCTGTTGGTTCTGATCTTCCAGTCTCTTTATCTTAGTTCTGCTTCTCGATATGTTTTCCCTTTCCTCCGCCCTCAAACTGTTCTCAAAGGTAAAACTCTTCATGTTCCTAATAAGGTCTGCTTTCAACAAACCTTCATCCCTGTGCTAACTGATGCTTATGTTTTTTTTTAATTTTTAAAGAAATTTCGGATTACATAAATGATACAAAAAAAATATAAGGGTTCCCATATGCCCCACTCCCTCCCCCTCCCACACCTTCCCTCATTAACAACATCCTTCTCTGTTCTCTTCAGTCCCTGCCCCAGGCTTACACACACCCACCTCTCTCAGTAAGCACCTGCACAAAGTCCAATGGCACCCTTCTGCTGTTAACCCTTTCTTCTGCTCAAATGAGCGCTCATCCTACAGTGGCAGCTCTCCTCATTTTATTTTTTTTTTATTTTTTTTTAATATTTATTTATTATTATTTTTTTAAATTACATTAAAAAAAATATATGAGGTCCCATTCAACCCCACCGCCCCCGCCCCCCACTCCCCCCACAGCAACACTCTCTCCCATCATCGTGATACATCCATTGCACCTGGTAAGTTCATCTCTGAGCATCACTGCACCCCATAGTCAATGGTCCACATCATAGCCCAGACTCTCTCACGTTCCATCCAGTGGGCCCTGGGGGGATCTACAGTGTCCCGTAATTGTCCGTGAAGCACTATCCAGGACAACTCCACGTCCCGAAAACGCCTCCACATCTCATCTCTTCCTCCCGTTCCCCACACCCAGCAGCCCCCATGGCTACCGTTCCCACACCCATTCCACATTTTCTCTGTGGACATTGGATTGGTTGTGTCCATTGCACACCTATGTCAAGTGAGGGCTTAGATTGCACATGGGTACTGGATGCACTCTTCCCGCTTCTAGTTGTAGACACTCTAGGCTCCATGTTGTGGTGGTTGACCTTCTTCAACTCCATGTTATCTGAGTGGAGTAAGTCCAATAAGTCAAAGTGTAGGAGCTGAAGTCTGTTGAGGCTCTGGGCCTGGGTGTCATATTATCAGTCCAGAGATTCAAATCCCCTACATATATCTTAAACCCAGCACCAACTACAATTCCAATAAAGTAGCATGCAAGTCTTGTGAAAAGAGATCCCCTCTGAGTCCATTTCCATCACGCAGAAACACCAGCTCCAAAGAAGGGCCATCTGTCATGGCAGTGAACCCCTTCTGCCATGACCATAGAACCCGTGGGTCTCTTTATCCCTCAAAAGAACCAATACCTGGGGTTGTATCTACCTTATCTGTCTCTTAGACTCTGTTCAGTTGTACATAGGGGTATTCCTTCTGACAACCTCCAGACTCTTTTTTAGAGACTCACAGCCTTATAATCTCATTTCTCCTTTCCATTTCCCCCTTACATTAGGACAAACCGCTTCCCGAAGTCATGTTATTATATGTAGACAGGTATATTCTGCTGTTCCGCATTGAATCTTTAATTCAAGGTCATTTTCTAGTTGCTTCTTCAGCTGGTATGTGGTAGTGATCCCTCGGTGCCAGGGAGGCTCATCCCCGGGTGTCGTGTCCCACGCTGGGGGGAATGCATCACATCTACACGCTGAGTTTGGCTGTGAGAGTGGCCACATTTGAGTAACATGAAGGCTGTCAGGAGGAAACCCCCAGGCATAATGCTACTCTAGGCCTTGTTCTTATTGCAGGTGCATAGGCTCAAAAGGGTAGCCATTAGTATCAAGAGCCCACTGTTGGGCCCTCCTTCCTTCCTGGTTCTTGCCGTTGCACCTGGAAGACTGCCGCTGCTCTCCCAGGGCCCACAACAGTGACCCCCCGGCCAGGAGCCCAGTACCCCCCCAGCTGTTGTTTTTAATTGTTTCCACTATGAGTATATATAGACATTACCATATACCCTGGGCATATGCCCTGTATAACTCCCTGTCAACCATATATATCCTGTCAATAACATCCCATATCAGTATTCCTCCGCTGCCATTGTTGAACCACTCTGTGATCCAAAACTTCCCGTAAAGTGAATCCCAACATAATGTCAGCTTCAGAAGAGTCTTAGATCACCAAAAGTCATATATACAATATACAGTATTTCCCCAGATCCACCATAAAACCTTTTCCCTTCCACAGCAATAATCTTTTAACTTATTCATATCATATTTCCTGAAACTGATGTACAGATTCCGAAACTATAGTTTTCAAACAAGGTAACATTTGTGCTTACTATGTGGTCCATACTTTAGGTTGTACAGTTTTCTAAATTTTTTAGTTATCCTATGTTTTGTCTTATGGTTTTCATTATTAGTCTGTCGTCCCCTATATGTTTTTGGTGTAATATTAGCTGTTTTATATTCATCCTCGTGTACTCTCACATAACTCCTCTTTTGCCCCCTTATTTACCTTTGTTCCATCCATTGCACGTCCATTTTCCCCTCCCCTTAGGGCCCACAATGCCTGCCAATCTAATGCCCTAGCTCTCCTCATTTTAAAGCCACTTCTAGGCTGTTACCAAAATCTATACCCAGGTGGGAAGACTTTGTGGGTGACCACATTCTAGCCCGTGCCCCTCTCCCAACATCCATTCCTAGGATTCTGTGTCCCAATTCTTTTTCCTCCTTTGGGACAGATGGCCCTTGGTCCAAACTTGCTCTGTGCCTGACCGTTCCAGTAGCTCTGTGCTGTCCTCATGACGTGGATGCGTACCTTGCTCCCTCAGATCAGACTCACTTGGATTTCAGCAACTGACCCAGACTAGAGGTGGTACATGCCTTTGAGAACTTCATTTGCTGGCCAACTACAGCAGGAGTGTCGCAGCAACTTCTCCTCAACTCCCTTATCTCAGCCTCAGCTCCCCCACTCCCTTGCTCTTAGCACCAGGCAGTGTGTCCAAATTCCCACCCAGGAATTTTCCCAAACAGACATGATCTTTCCCCTCTACTTCCTCCTTCCAAATCCTAATATGCTCCAAGTGCTTCCTTCATGAAATATTCCTAAATGCCCTAAGACACTGAGACCCTGTACCCTACAAGCAAATATCTACTGGGATGCTGCTTAGAGCATTCTCTAATTACCACATGAATTTTTATCTTATTTTCAGGGCAGGGACCCAGTTTTCTGGGGTTTAAAGATTGATTGATTGATTGATTGATTGATTGATTGATTTTCCCCCTTCTCCTCCTCCCACCCTGCTGTTTTCGCTGTCAGTGTTGTCTTCTCTTCTCATTTTCTCTCCTTTAGGACTCACCGGAATTCCATCCTAGAGACCTCTGATGGGTGAGAGGTTCCCTGTCAACTGAGCCGGCTCAGTTCCTGGTCTCTGCTGCACTTCACCCTCACTCTCCCCTTGTCTCTCTTTTGACATGTCCTCATCTTGCTGCGTGACTCACTTGTGCGGGGCACGGGCTCACCACGCGGGCACTCACGTGGGCACTGGCTTGCTGTGCGGGCATGCTTTCTCTTCATCTCTTTCACCAGGAGGCCCCACAGATCGAACCCAGGTCCTCCCATATGGTAGGAAGAAGGTCTATCAGTTGAGCAACATCCACTTCCCCTTAAAGTTCTTTTATAAAAGAAGGGATAGTAATACACGCAGAATAATTTCTCAATAAATACTTTGTTCATTCATTGGGGCCAGAAGTCATCTAGAGCAATCTTTAGCCTGCTTCAGTCCCTTGACAGAATCACCAGCAAATGTCACCTAGGCTCCATGAAGCACTCTCAGCAAAGGGGTATTCTCTATAGTTCAGGGAAGTATATTAAGTGTCTCCTGTCCCTAACATCAAATTCAAGCCTTACTTCTGTGCTTCATTTCTCCAGCTGCTCAGATTGCCTTACTATCTTCTTTTCATCTTGTTATAATTGAACGCATGTGGTCTTGAATTCTTTTTAGAATAAGGTGAGACAGGGTTAAGTAAATAAATATGTAAAGTCCTTTCCAAATATCATTGATTTCTGTCTTCCCAGAATTCAAATGAAGTACTTTAAACTACTAATTTTGACATTTAAATATAAAGTACTTTATATTTTTAATTAATTTTTACATGTTTGTATGTATTAATTTATCCAATACTGCCTACCTTTCACTTCATCTGTGGCCCCTCAATCCCTACCATTGGAATATGCCAATAATTACGATTGGCTTTACAAGTTCATATTCAAGTAATGAGAAGGAAAAAAAAACATTTAAAAATGGAAAGGGGAGATTCTAGAAACTCTTTTTCTGAAAAGCATTTCCAAAAGTGGCTATTAGAAAGTTTTCGGTGGGGCCAATAAGATCTCAAAAAATACAAGAGAAAACTAGACACTTGGTCTTTTTTGACCCCGCAGAAAAGCCAGGGTGTAATCACCAGGGGGCGCTGTGCACACAGTAGCTGCCCCTCCTCTAGGACACTGACCCCTTTCCAGAAAGAGTGATCAGTGGTTCTAACTAAATTAATTTGTTGCTCTCAACCTGACTAGAGGATTGCCTTCGCCTCTAAAAATACAATTCCATGGTTGAAGTAAGGAAGGGTAGAATCTAAAATCCTAAAATAAAACATTTTTAGCTAAGCTTTCACAAATGAGCCTGATATGGATCTCCTTCCAATCTTACCAGTCCTGCTGAGGGCATTACTACAATCCGGACTACCCAGGACCAGTCGTGACTGGCCTCATGCCTAAGTGCCTACTCTACAAGAGAAGCACAGAAAGGACAAGACAAAGCTTTTAAACTGCTTAAGGTCTCTTCAGCAGTGCTGGTAACTTCACAATGCTTCACTTATCTTTTCTAATTTTTATTCTCTCGTTACAAGATTTGCAATTTTCCCTTGATACAATTTGAAATTTTCACACTGATTCTTTGTCTTGAAGCTATTTTAGATTCTTATTCTTTACACAACCTGTTTTCAAAACGGGCTGATTTACTTAGGACAACTGAGAGATGAACAAATATATAACTAAGTGGAACACAAGTTCAATTTTTTTTCCCCAAATATCTAGCAGAATTCCTCTTACAAGAAAAACATTCTTGCTAGATAAATAAGTTGGGGTAGAACTGTTTTTGCATGAGCTAAAGCTGAATTTCATTTTGGCCCTGGAAGGGCAGGAGAGTACCTGGGGTGATAGAGGAGCCAGCAAAATGGCATAAGGCGGGGCACTGCTTGAAGGAGGAAGGCACAGCACCACTTCCCCCGAGTGAGGATGCTGAAGGGCACTGAGAGCGACAGAGCGACAGAGGTCCAACGTACAACTTGAAACGCTTGTGTGTAATTTCCTCTTCACCCATTCCCACCTCAGTTTAGTCAAGTCTATTTCATCCACATCTTCTTCTAGTTGATTTGTGATGGGAACTGAGGAAAAGGTTGAGCTGACATCCAGGATAACAAAATGCAAAATGTGGTAAACATCCAGATCTGGACTTAGTTTGAGGCAAGAAACCACCAGGGTATCGGTAGAAATTTGCGGAAGGGCTTCAGACTTTCACAGGGAATTGCGAAAGGGACAATGGAAATGCCACCTAGATGTTAAAGGGACTGGAGATCCCAGCTAGTATCTGAATTGCAGAAGTAAACTCTTTTTCCCTTGGTCTTCATGTGACTATTCATACTTACCAAACTGAGGAAGTGTATTCCAATATATTCATTATATTTCATTACAAAACCAACTAGCTTTATATTTTTATGTTTATATAAAAAACCCTTCACTGATTCTTTGATTTTACATAGTTACTTATTTCTTAGAATATGCCTAGAACACAGTTTGGATAAGCCTTAGGAAAAACTAAAGGAGAAGACAGTATAGAGTTTTGATATTTTATATGTTAGGAAAAGGTAACTAATGTGTTGGCAATGCAATCTCAACATAAAAACATTTGCAATTTACATGCCTTTCTATGACAAGGATTAAGAAATATACCTTCAGAACTAGAATTCAATGTGCTTTTAAAATAGCATATTTATTGTATTATTAGGAGACTATAGAGATGGTATCTTGGCTAACTGCTTTTCACTGTTTATTGAATCCCCGACAGAATAACCATAATATCTACAAAGGAGATAAAGAGAGAGAGAGAGAGAGAGAGATTTCCCTACTGCTCCAAAGACTGTCAACTTTCAAATTTTGAGTCCTCGGCAAAACGGCCTCTGGAAAAACCTAACAAAATTGCAAGAAGCTACCTTCCCTGTTTTACTCCCTGCCTGCCATTATTTTTGATATATCCCTATATAGAGGAATGTCATTAACTCCAACAAAGTGGATAAAAAAATATAGCAAAATTGGCAGTACATGCCATTATTGTGATATTTGAAGACTTCTGGAACCCTAA
Source organism: Dasypus novemcinctus (assembly GCF_030445035.2). Classification (NCBI taxonomy): domain Eukaryota; kingdom Metazoa; phylum Chordata; class Mammalia; order Cingulata; family Dasypodidae; genus Dasypus; species Dasypus novemcinctus. The sequence continues at coordinate 38,252,352 of NC_080692.1, read as the reverse complement.
TTTATCTACAATTATTATGGAGTAAAAACTGACATTTTTTCCTTCATCTTCAAGACCCCCACATCCTCACTGAAATCCCTGACCAAAATTTTTGCAAAAGCAAGTGATTTCAGGAGATAGTAGTTTACCTTCGAACACGTTCCACTCTGTCATCTGTCCTTAGATACTGCTTGAGACTTTCCCCTTTGCCAAAGGATGCGCAGTCTTCTGGGTTGGCAAAAACCTATTCCAAATACCAAGAAAAATCACTAACAAGGGAGTATGAGTTATTTGCTTTCCCCCACACACACACATTTTAAAGCAATTTTATTGATATATATTCACATGCCATATAATCCATCCAAAGTGTACAGTCAATGGCTGTTAGTATAATCACAGAATTGTACATTCATAACTGCAATCAAGTTTAGAGTTATCTGCATTTTAACAGAAGAAATACAGGCATCCAGGTTGGTCCTTATAGAAAGAAAATGTGAAGCAACAGACCAAACATAGGGATATAGAATTTTTATTAACAATGCAAAATAAAAGAATCAAAGAAAAGCACAAATAAGAACTTAAAACTAATATAAAAATAATGTAAAAGAAGCAAAAATGGAAAAAAAGGTATAATTCTAAGATTTCATTGATTATCATTATGGTGAACTGGCACATTTTTCATAGCACTGTTGACATACCTTCCCTCAAGGGCATTATCATTTCCAACTGATTGACTCATTTGAAAGTAATGCATTTATTTGCCAAGGAATGTAGAAAACAGGGGAGACGCATAAAAGAAGGAGCAGGAAAGGTATTTCACACTTTGTTAGGATATGTGTGAGGGTTAAGTTCATGTGTCAGCTTGACTAGGTCAGAGTCCAGTTGTGTGGTCAAGCAAGCACTGGCCAGATTGATATTGTTAAGGTTATTTTGTGAATTTAATTAGTCAAATGATTGCATCTATGCTGATTACATACACAATCAATCAAGGAGATTGCCTTCAGCAATGAGAAAAGCTTCATCCAATCAGATGAAGGCCTTAAAGAAAACTGATCATTTCAGCAGTCAGAAAGAAGATTCTTTCTCTACTTCAGCCAGCCAGCTTCTCCTGGGGAATTCATCAAAACCATCACCAGAGATCCCAACTGGTGGCCTGCCCATATGGAATTCAGACTTGCCAATCCCCAGTCACATGTGCCAATTCCTATAATAAATCTCACAATATTATATCTATCCACTGCCCAATGAATCAATCTATTAATCTACCTATCTCTCCTATCAGTTTTGATTCCCTGGAGAATGGTGACCAATACATCATGTGCATCCATTTTTCTTTTCCCATACCGGATAAAACCTTAAGTTAATAAGTGAAATTTAAGGAGTTATTTGCATTCCTATGAATAATAAGTGCATATCCTAGGGGATATATTCATGTATTTCTTCCTGAGATGATTATGTCACTAGAAATGATTTCACCTTTCTTTGAAATTTGAAATGTGCATTTAAAAAAATATTTAAGTATGTTCTGCCATTTAGTAATTTATAATAAGGAAAAACACAAACTATAAAATTAGCTTTGATTTAAACTTGAGAATCTTATAAATATTCTTTTTCTTAATGTAATATGAGCATTTAATAGATGTTGAGGAGAACTGATGGGAAGGGACATGGTACAGCATGAGCTCTTGAGATCAGGTCTGTCTTAGTCATCACAGTGTCCCTAGCATCTAAATAAATGCCTGACACACACTATATATTTTGAATGAATAAATCTATTTACAATGTAAAGTACATGAGAGTTGGTTTCAAACCAATCTGAATTTGAATCTCGCCCTCCCCCTTTACTGAAGTGCAACCTTGGGTAAGTTACTTAGCCTCTCTGGGTTTCAGTTTCCTCATCGGTAAAATGAGGAAAATAACCCTCATTTCACTTGATGGCAGTGAAGATTATATAAAACGATTCGTGACCTAGCACATACAAAAAGTACCAGAGTCCGTGGCACGCTTCACTGACACGCCACAGAGGCAAATTCCCTTCTTTTCTAGACAGAGTACCTTCTGCTATCCTTGGTGCCATTACTCTCCTAGAGGACAGTGTGGCAGTCACTTTGTAGCTAGTTGTTCCAACTTATTACCCTACTAGGAGATGATTCAGTTAGAGATAAACACGTGGATAAGTGCCCCATTAAAATGCAAATATTCTTGGGAAGGAATTACACCTGAGGCAGTAACTAGGCACTACCTCAGGGAGCACTGTGACCTTTAGATGAAAGTCAGACTCTAAAGGAAACACTTGTTCAGGCATTAAGAGAGAAATACAAATAGTGGAATAGGTGCAGGGACTGCATCAAGGGAAATCTTTTAGCTTTGTCAAGGCAGCCTTGATCTACTACTCTTCACTATGTCATAAACTATGCTTGAATATAGGATATGTTCTTCAAAATCTTTCTAGCACATTTCCCTTACCTCTAATTAAAAAAAAAAATTATACTGTTGCATAGAAATATCATCCACTTAAGAAGCAGAAAGTACACAAAATTCAAAATGGCTTGTCCCCATCATAAGACGTTCTTCTGTGGGAAAAAGAACCTTAATTCTTAGCCCTTTTTTTTTTTTTTTTTGGTTCCCCAAATCCTACCTTTGGTCTGTAATAGAACTGAAAACACCAGTTAATTGTCTGGAAAATGACGATTTTCTAAACTAATAGGTTAAATTGACTCCAAAATCACAGAACGTTTCATTGAAAACTTTGATACTCCATATCTCTAATATGCTAACCAGCATGACAAACAGAGAAAGTCAACACGTGGGGAAAAAAACATTTGCTGGTTTCTAGGGGAGAATAACTGTCATAAATATATTGGATCTAGCTGCACCAAATGATTGCATACTTCACTTGCAGCATTAAATAATGTGCTACTGGGCTTTACAAAACAAAAAACAAAAAAAAAGTAAATCAAGAAAATTCCTTTCCAGAATTCCAACTTGTGAAAATAAGGAAACGTTATCTCCCAGTTTCTTACCTTTCTTGTCATTCTATAGAATGCAGTTACAGTGCTCATTAACATCATTTTTGAAAGAATAATGGTTGTATAGGAAGCAAAGGCCATGAATACTTCATTCTCCATTAGGTGGGTGAGGTCAACCATTTTTTTTCAATTTTGGTCTGGAATCGTTAAAAAAAAAATTAGACAAAGTGGGTAAAAACAGACATGCATACTCAAATAACTTTCACTTTTCACCTGATGTACTTATATTGCAACATTCACTATCTATACTGTTCTTCAAATCTCTTGGGCTATTTGCAGAAGAAATGGTGTCAATTTTGAAAATTTCTGAAATAACCAACATTATGTCTTCTCTAGTTCTATGTCATTAAGCCTGAAGACATCTAAACAAGCACTGAATGAAACTGTAGGGGGCATTACAAGCAAAAATAAATAGACACAATGTTCTAAGACAGACTGCAATCAAATTTTTGCATCAAGATGAACCACAGGTCAGACACAAAAGACCAGAAGTCATAGACTGATTGCTATAGAAACATCAAACTATACACAGTAGTTCAGTATCTTTGATATTATTTTAGAAACATCTAAGATCTAAGACAGTCCTGGTTTAGAAACCCATCTTAGAACTTTTTGCCATTTCAGTAGTGTCCAAGATCACAGGCTCCAGGATCTAAATTTCAGAACCACACTGGATTACTAACTTTGGTAGAGGGATTTAGCCTCTGTAAAACAAATTTATAAAATGGGACTAGTAACAGCTCCTAACATATTGACTTGCTGTCAGAATTTAATTGAGACGTGGACTGTGCTTAGCACAGTGCCTGCCCATGGAAAACCCTCAATACAGTTACTATATCTTTATCAGGATCATCATTAATACCAACATAGGTGAGGAAAGAGCAGGGTAAAGGAAACATCAAAATAATAGGCTTGCCAATTCAAGGTAAGCAATTAGCAGTTTGGGTAATTTCATAGAGGGAATAAGGGAAGGAAGATTTGCCTTATATAACTCTTCAGGTTACTTCACATTCCATATTTACGTCCATCTCAAAACTGTCAAGAGTAAACTGAATGTGACTATTTTGAGTCATGAGTTGAGAGTAAGTGGGAATGTGCTCAGAAGGCAGGCTGAGGCCACACTGCCACACTGGTGCTAATGAAGTCAATGTGGGTAGGAATTTAGGGTAGGGGTTAAAATTAAAACTGTCCAGACTACCCCGTAGTCATTCTTTGCAACCTCTTCTTTTATTATCAGCCCTATCTGCTTCCTCTGTCTTTTCTGACATAGCATTTTTCACACCCAAGTTTAGAGGCTATTTAATCTGCTTAGCATGGACTGCTTTCTCTTCTAGACAATGTCTATTCCTGCCTTGACAACTCACCTGACATCAAATTCTGATCACTGTATCCATCTACTGATAACTTATCAATCTTGACTTTCTGTGCTCTGCTACTTGCTATATACCTAGTTGTCTGTATGTTTCTGTTGAATATGATATAAACCATAAACATGTGTATGTGTATATGTAATTTTATAAGTTTTCCATGCATCCAACTATGCTATAAACTTTGTGTGCATTACCTTACATAGTCCAATGTATATATAATATGTATATCCATTTTGCAGATGATATATAATAACTATATCCATTTTGCAGATGAAAAAAATGGAAATCAGAGATGTAAAAAGGCCAGGCTGGGACACAAAAAGCCCAGGAAATGATCACATTTACACTACTTCCTTCAAGAGACTGTAAACTCCTTAATTCTGATTCAACTAACTTTGAATTCTCAATGGCTGGCACTGAGCTGCGTGCCTCTTCCATCCATCACCCTCTTTCATCTTCCAATTTTGCCATGGGGTAGGTATTATTATTCCCATTTTTCAGATAAAGAAACCAAGGCTTCTTTAACCCTCTAGTTTTATTTGCTTAGGCTAAAAATGTGCTCCTTGGACTTAAGCAGATATTCTAGTTACAAAAATAAATATATGATAGCAAATTAATCCACCTCCACCATCAGTAATGTTGAAAGCATGGCATGTTAGATATTTTCTCTGTGCAAAATAATACTTTTAGCAACACTGAATGCATTCAGCTGTTGCTCTCCAATTATTGAGGGTAGAGGGTGGGATCATGAATAAGCTGCACTGTCCCTCTGAGCTCACATAAAGGAATTAGTTTATAAAGGAAGCCAAGCCCTATGCTTGTGGACCGAGAGCTGAAAAAAATACAGCAGGGATAATAACTTTTTTCCTCTAAATCAATAAAAGGTTACCAAGTAGGAAGTGGTGCTATTTAATAATGATTAAAAACTAAAACAGTATTTTCAGGTCTCTACTAAGGTTCCCAGACTGATACTTATTTAGCGATGGAACAAATAATGTCGCAAGAATGTCTTCTTCCAATGAAATGAACTATCGAAAGGGTAGCAAAAAAGTAGAAGCCTTCTAGAAGTGATGGGGGGAAAAGAGCACAAAGTTGTCAGCAACTGGGGGGGGGGGGAGGGCAGTGGAAGGCATACAAAGTGTGCCCTACACAAAGAAAGTCTCTAGATCACCAAGAATGAGGCTTAACTCCTTGAGGGGAGTTGGGAAAGGGGCTGACACTGAATCTCTGATACAGGCCTAAAGGCCCACGAACCACCCCTTCCGGACCTACATCTGCCACTTCCGCCATCCCAAGGGCTGGGTGATAGGAAGTAAAAGTGAAAGCATTAAAAAGCAGGGGTCACGTATAGCACAGATTAAGGCAACACTGGTTCAGGCGATTTTTTCCCAAGCTGGTTTGTCAATAAGTGTCATGAGCCTGCAGCACACAACTCGAGCCATTATCATGATGGGGCACCGCAGCCACAAAAAGAAGAAGAAAAAAATACTGGAAGCTTTTTAACCAGGAACTGTGGCCAGAAGGGAGGAGAGCAGTAAAGCAGCAATGATAATTAAGAGGGTAAAATATTAGGTGGTTTGAGTATTCTAGGGAGGAGGGAGAAATAATCTAAGAAAAGTAAGCAGAGAAAAATATGAAACCTCGGAACGAATTATAGAAAATAAACTATTACAGTGATACATTCTGTTCATTTTATTATCTATTCCTTGGTGGAAAGAGAAGTGAGCATCTCCACGTGCCTCACCAGGGACCAGGGCTCAGCTCCCTAACGCAGAGGTCAAACCCTGGCTGAACACACAGGGACAGGGGCACCGGCCTCGCTGGGGGAGCCCAACTCGGCCCATTGCCAGCTGATACTTCACTTCTCTGGGACCCAGTTACCCTACTGGGAAATCAGGTTAATAATAACTCTTACCCACAGGACTCTTGTGAGGATTAAATGAGTCAGCCTATACACAGAGCTAGGGACAGCACTGGGGCATTTTAAGTGGCAAACAAATAAATATGCTTTAAGCTCTTCCTTTAGCATTGTTCCAGGTGCTGAGAATACAACTTGAGAGTTTTTATAAGGCTTCCACCTACTTGGTCTGAAAACTCTAAGGGAGTCAGAGCCCATCATCTTTTTCTCCACCTTTTACCTCTAAGGAGACTGAGGCCCCGAAGGAACATGTATGCCTTGACCCACATTCACGGTGGAGGGAGCAAGACCAGAATCCAGGCTTCTCAGAGATTCAGTGTGTGAGCAGCTGCCCACCGAGGCTAAGAACGCTGGACTGCTCGGATGTTCGAGGCCGTTTCCTGTGGAATCCCACTTCTGTCTTGCCCCCGTGCCCCCACTAGAATCTTTCATGGCAGGCTTCATCTGCGATTGAGAAACCCTCCCTTCCCTGAGCGTGCTGTGGCGACAGGTCTCTCCACATCCGTGTTGTGAAACGCAGGGAAAATCTGGGCACATGGCCCCAAGGCCATGACTCTGCAACTTCGTACCGCCTGAAGCCAACAGAACACTCCAAATCAGATAAGGAGGACAGAGAATTCAGTGGCCATGTTGAGGAGTTCTAGAATGTCCTGACCCGCACATTCAGCCTCCTGTGCTGCCTGGTTCAAAGACCCCAGGGTCTGGGAGGAAAACGGTGGTAGTTCCGGGGCCTGCGGCGGCCTGACACTGTTTGCTGGGGACTGGGGACTCTGTTGATCTGCCCGGCCTGAGGGACCGGTGCCCTCCACTCGAACACAAACCCTTAGAAAATATTTACTTCTCCACACAGACAGCTGTGTTCAAATTTGGATTGCAAATGATTTGCCATCTTAACAGTATCCAGGGTGGTCTCCAGGCATAGTCCTTATGTGGGAAGCACCAAAGCCCACCACCACCCTCACTGGCCGGGTTCCTGGGTGGTAAGTCCAGGGTGCGCTCACAGAGGGCTAGAGCTCTAAGAACTTGAGGCTCGACTGGCTGCAACACTGTTGGCTGGGGGTCCCCAGCAGTTTCCATCTGATCAGGCAATGAGGCTGGATTGCAGTCCAGTGGGCACTACTTGAAGAGAAAGCAGGGAGAAGAAAGTGCTGCTCCCACAACCAAGAGGCCTCAGACCTCTCCAAAGGGAGCAGGAGACCCGAAGAGCTGCCACCAGTCTCACCAGTGACAGGTGGCTCTCGCCACTGCCCCAGGCCATCAAGGACAAACACTTCTGAGGCCTCAACTCCCCAAGAAGAGACTCCTGCCCTGCTCCCACACAGGGCCTCCTTCTCCAGGAGGGGAGGCTGGAAGAGGCCCAGAAGCCTCCATGGAGATCCATCCTTAGCCCTCCAGGCACCCGGTAAAACAGTACTACAGGGACTTTATCCACCATCACCATTATTATTGCTCTTATTGTTTTTTAAATGGCTAAAGTTTCTCCTGCCTATCAAAATGAACCGACAGGAGCAAGCCCTGCCTTTCAAGAGGGACAAAGGCTCACAGGTCTAGGAAAGTGAAAGCTGCTGCAGGATTTTACACCCTTGAGTGAAAACAACAGCGACTTCACAGACATACAACTTGCCAGCACTTTTTCCTCCCCCAAAGACCACTCTTTCAAATGGGATGCTCCCCTTTGGCTTGAAAATGCAAAGTTATTCAATCACGATGTGTTCCTGAAACACACATTCTCTCAGGTTCCATTCTGGGCGTTTGAGAACTTACCCAGGCGGGTACAGGAACACAGTCCCCTTGGAGAAGTGACAGGCTGGAAAGCAGAAGTTCAGCAGCTCGACGGAGCAAAGGACCTCCTGGCCGGCAGGGCCCTCTCCAGGCTGACACCCCCACCAACTCTCCTCCCTCCCTCCCGCCGCCGCTCCACCCCTTTCCCGCCGCAGCCCGCGCCCGAGCACCTACTTGGGTCTGGAAGGAGGACAGGAAACCAGCGCGCGGGGCGCGGGGCGCGGGGCGCGGGGCGCGGGGCGCGGGGCGCGGGGCGCGGGGCGCGGGGCGCGGGGCGCGGGGCGCGGGGCGCGGGGCGCGGGGCGCGGGGCGCGGGGCGCGGGCTACGGGCTGAGCTTCCTGGCGCTGGCCGCACGCAGGCACGCCCGGGTCGCGTGGATTTCCCTCTAACCCGCTCTCCAGAGCTTAAAGCCCGACTCTCGCCAAGCCCCTCCCTCGAATCGCCTGATTTCTCTGTCCCCGAGTAGCCACCGCCTACCTGTTTCCTCCCTGAGCCCTGCTCCTGGCACTTGGAGAAACTCGCTCCCAAAGGCCACCGGCCCTGGTGAGCGGGGAGGGGACCCTAGCGATTGCGCGGGAGCTCTGCATCCCCCAGGATTTCAGGACCCGGGCGGTGGGGGGAGGAAGGGGAAGGAAGCTCATTTTATTCTAGCTGGAAAGCAAGTTCATTTTATTCTAGCTGGGAATACTTTAAGAGATCCTAATAGTAAGTTGAATGTTGAGATATTTTTTAAATTGCCTGCATAGAAAATTAAAATTTTCTGGGGAGAAAAAATATTAGGAGTGATTGGTAAGATTACCAGCCATCCGTTGAACTTCACTTTCCGCGCTGATGGAATGTAACCTTTAGTAAAGGCCACCCATGGTATTCCCAACCCGTGACGCTAGACCACTGGCTTTGTAACTCTGTCCCCTCAAGGTCAGGACCCAAAATAGAACTGGGGTGAGAGGCGGGGATATTGGATCAGTTCCTTACCTAATTAACTTGGAGTGTTTTTTCACAGAGTCACTTAGGGGCACGTTTTAGAAAGGCATACTTATTCTAGCATCAACATCTGGTTAGGGGTATCTCCTGGTACCTGCAATAACATTTGTGGATCTGTCTTCCATGCGTTTATCCAAAAATTTTTAGCGATTTAGGTTTCAGTCTATTACTCCTCTCATGCCAATACTTCTCACACAGCTACCACTGGCTATGTAAAATATTTGTTCTTCCCTCTCTTCTGTCCTAATTTTACATTCTTTTGGCTTTAAGGGATGCACCAGGACTGTCTAGAAACCAGTTTGCGCTAAGAAGCAGAAAGTTATCACAGGCCTGAGAGCAATGTCTACAGAAGCATACCAGTAGGAATAATTTAAAAACCTAGCATTGGAAGATATTAGTACTTCATTTTGAAGTCTGTAGCTTTTGAAAACTATATTTATTCACCTCTCTTTAAAGTACACTGGAACCTGGCTGTAACACTAACCAGAAAATGGTAGAATTTGAGATGAAATAAGTCTATCTTGAAATCTAAGGAGTTCAGTTCTACAAGTATTTAAAGAACTTTTTTTCATTTATTAGGAGGTGATACAACCCAAATCTTGAGGTTAACATTACAGAAAAGGTATGAGAGAGCTGTTATTAATTATTTGATCTAGAGCATGTCAATTCAGCAGTTCTAACTTGAAAAAAGAAAAAAAGGAAAACAGCACCCAATTCATCTAATGCTCTAATTATAAAATGTGTCCAAACCACTAACTGATTAATGAAAAAAATTTCCTGAGTACTTGTTATAAAAAAAATAATGAATAATCGTTGCCTGTCTGCCATATATAGGGCACAGTGTTAGGTACAATATCAGTATTTGGCTGTAATAAATTTAAGCCAATAAACATTTATTAAGTGAGGCACGTGATTTAATAAGAAACCTGAAACTAAGATAAATAACATCAATTAATTGTCCTCAAGGACTTTACAATCTAGTAAAAAACAGAGGCAAAAAAAAAAAAGGAAAAGTCACAGTTAGTAGAAGACAATATTTCAGTTTTTCAGTTTAGAAATGAGAACAATAATTGGGATCTGGGATGGAGCAAGAACAGGAAAACGGTTGTAAAAGAATATCCACTCTCTCTTCACCCTAATTATATACTCTTAAGTGAATCAGTTATTACTCAGCTTGTTTCAGTTGGGTAAAAGGACTTTCAACCCTTACCACCTTTTTAAGCCTGTAATGAAATCTCAGGAAAACTCAGTCCAATCTCCTGGGCAAGTAATTTCCTATTAAATATTAAAAGAATTTAAAAGGTCATTAACTTAGGGTTGGGAAGAACAAAGGTCATTCAGCAAAGAGAAAAATCTGGAAGAATAAAGTGTTAAACACCTAGCAGCTCCTGCCTTTTGAAATAAACAAAAAGAAATATCAGAAAGGATTGCTACCACCACTAATCTATACTTTCTTTAAGTGGGAGAAAAACCAGATGCCTCTGACTCATTTAAATTGTCTTGGATCTCTCTGTTTTTTTGTGTGTTTGTTTGCTTTGTTTTGTTTTGTTTTTCCCTAAATCCACCAAATAGGTATCCCTACAGTCTAAAAGAATACAGACCCTTCTTGAGATTTGAGTGACCATACATGAAAACGTCTTAATGGTGAGGGGAGCAAAAACTGAAATAAAAATAAACATTTTAAACACACAAACATTGTTTTGGATTTATAATATATGTTTCAATGCATACTACAGCATTTGCCTTCTCCCTATTATGGAATTCTTATTTTTCCTGTTTTATATATGCACACACAGATCCAGAGCAGCCTGGAAGTTGTGCTAGCTTCTGAAATAAACTCTGAACCTAATACCCACAAGAGGCTAAAGTAACCACACTTTGAAGGATAGGACTAAAAAATGATAAAATTCATGAAGCTAATCAGAGTATGATAAAGGTATAAGGAGGGACAAATAAATCGAAATTAAGAATAGAATCCAGAAATAGAACCACATTTAATTGGCCAATTGATTTTCAACAAAAGGCACCAAGCAATTCAAGGGGAAAGGAAAGTTTTCAACAAGTGAGGCTGGAAACACTGGAGAGTTGTATGGGAAAACATGAACTTTGACCCCTAGCTCACACCATACACAAAAATTAATTCAAGATGGATCAGAGAACAATATAACTAACTTACAGAAGAAAACATTAGGGAAACATCTTTATAACTGGGGTAGGGCACAAAAAGCATTTTCTATAAAAGAAAAAAATTGATAATTGGACTTTAAAATTAAAATCTGCTTATCAAAAGTCATTATTAAGAAAATGAACAGGTAAGCCACAGACTGGGAGAAAATATCCTCAATACATTTATCTGACAAAGAACTTGTATGCCAATATATGAAAAAGAACACTTATGACAATAGTAAAGAATAAAAAATACACAATTAAAAATAGGAAAAAATGCAAAAGATTTTAACAGAAGATTTATGACTGGCTTCACAAAAGAAGATATATAAATGTTCAGAAGCACATGAAAAAGTGCTCAATGTCATTAGTCCTCAGAGACAGACAAATTAAAACCATATGAAACTTCTTAACAAACACTAGAAAGTCAAGAATTTAAAAGACAAATATTGGCAAGAATGTGAAGCAAATAGAACTCTCAAATATTGTCAGGGAAAGTTATGAAATGGAACAACAACTACAAAAACTGTTTGGTAGTTTCTTATAGAGATAAAACCATGGACCTATTGCTATGACCTAACATTTCCACTCCTAGGTATTCATCCAAGAGAAATGAGGACATATATGACACAAAGTTCATTGGTCTCACCCAGGAAAACTGACATGAAGGTGATGATGGATACCTACCATACCAAGGATGAGAGAGTCTACAACTACAAGCAAGAGAGTCCCATACATCAGCGCTATAGGACCGCAGCCCCCTCTTAACTAGAGGTGGAATGGACATCACCATTGCAGAATCCTCAGGATTGGGAAATGAACTATAAACTAAAGTAGACTTACTGGTATTCTATATATAGACTTATCATGATTCTAGCAATGGAAGAAATTATATCATTGATGTGGAGACAGTGGCCACTAGAGGTTCTGAGGACAGGGAGAGGGAAAAATAGGTATAGTATGGGAGCATTTTCAGGACTTGGGAATTGTCCTGAATGACATTGCAAAAACAGATACAGGCCATTATAAATCTTGCCATAACCTACAGAATTGGGTAGGAGAGAGTATAAACTACAATGTAAACTTTAATCCATGCTTAGTGGCAATGTTCCAAAATATGTTCATCAATTGCAATGAAAGTACCTCACTAATGAAGAATGTTGTTAATGTGGGAGATGTGGGGAGTGAGGCATATGGGAATGCCCTATATTTTTTGTGTGACGTTTGTATGACCTAAGTATTTATTTTTTATTTTTTTAAGTTTTGCTCAAGAAATGTTCCTAGCAGTTTTCTAAATAATTGCCCCAAACTAGCAAAACTTAAATGTCCATCAACAGAAGATTGGTAAAACAAATTATGGTATAGTCAGGGAAGGAAATAACTATAGCACTATTAAAAATAATTAACTACTGATATACTCAATATCATGACAGAATCTCAATAACATGTTAAGCCAAAGAAACCATACACAAGAGTACATACTGTACAATTTCATTTATATGGAGTTCAAAAATAGCAAAACGAATCTACGATAACAGAAATCAGAAGAATGGTTGTTTCTAGTGGGATGAGGGTGGTGATTGACTGGAAGGAAGTATGAGAACTCTCTGGAGTGATGAAAATGTTCAGGCTATGGGTTACAAACTCTGTCCATTGCACTCTATATAAAGTATACCTCAATAACAAGTTCATTTAAAGAATTTAAATTTTACCAAAGGTGGCAACAAACTAAGACTAAAATAATCACGTTTACTGCTATCAGTTCCACCTTAATATTGGATTGAAATGGTAAAGTGAAGAAAAGGTAAATATGTCACAGAGGATTCGGAAATCCTCCTTTATTTCTGTGTTTCTACCTCATCTACAGAAATGATAGCTATTGTCTGTTTGTTTGTTTGTGTTTGTTTTTCCCAGCAGAGGGACAATCTTGTGTGCAACTGGGGTAAGGTAGACATTATCCTTTTTAGTCAAACAGTCAAGCAGCAGCACCAAATCTTGCCAGGATTCCTTGGGCAGCACTTTGGGCAACATGGAAACATAATTCATCTGGGGGATTACTGTCGACTTTTCCAGGAACTTCCTGATACTCATCAACACTGACTCACAGCCCCTGCTAAAGGGCCAGGGAAAACACCTTGACAATCCAGTCCCAATAATTTAGTTACCCTAAATAAATTTAGGGTAATTTAATCAATTTCTTTAATGTAGGAGATGTATTGGAGGATTTTTAACACTGAATTCACAGAGAGAAACCTGAAAATATTATTTCAAGTTCAGTAAACAAGGAATGTGCGCCATTTGTGTATTATCACCATAATTGCTTTTGCGTCTTTGACATCAAAGAAGCTTACTGACAACAATTACCAGAACATACTTTAAAAATTACCATTAGTTCCATCATGTAGCCTCTCTTAGAAATATTAAAGCCTCCCATGGGATGAGAGAAACCATTTGGTAAATCTTGTAAAACCTATTTTTTTTCCTGCCAAACCTGTTTAAAAGTCTCCTTATTCTCAGTTTTGATTTAGTAACGTTAGATCTCTGCATTATGCTGTGTTTTGCACAGAGCTATTGACTTCGGCTAAGGAACCGTGAACAATAATTATTTTGCATGACTAAGCTCTGGTACACCATTGTCAGACAGGCACTTTACAGTACCACTAGTTTAAAAATTCAGAACAGAACTGTCAAACAAGCAAATGTCTACACCAAAGACTTCTATTTTCAAGCTACCGGCATGAGTTTTATGATGAGCAATAATAGAGTGAATCTTTGTGTTTTTATGAAAGCTCCTGATTTGACAGTCCTGGAACGAAAGTCTGTTTCTTTCTAGAACAGTACAAAAACAGCAGCAATGGTATAATTTTTTCAAGCAAGGCTGAGCTAAGACATTAATGCTGGAAAAGGAAGACTCAGGTACTGGGACCACTATGTTATTAAGAAGGATTGCTTTTATGGTGACAAAAAACATTTTAACCCAAACTAAGACTGTTAGATTTGGCACATCTCAGCTGGATGTCTTTCCAACCATTCAAGAAAATTTCTGTGGTGCTATCAACTTAAATTCAATTACATTTTTTAATGTAGAATACCATAGTTGAATACTAGTATTTCCCAACATTTTGCAAAGTCAAAGAGTAGAGTACATTTTAGCAAATAGCATTGATAGCCAGGGATATACATTTCATATAAATTAAATACCATTTATTCCTTCAGTACTGCCAGATATGACCTACCTAAGAATGTAGGACTAAACAATTTCTGTTTATAAAGTTGGCCTTTTATTCCTTTATATATTTATAACACTTTGATTTTTTTTTCCAAATGCTTTGTCTTCTACTGAGAATTCTGCCTTTCCATTAATCAGTCTACTCATGTCCAGTTTACAAGGTATTCCCTTCCTAGTGGAAAAACCAGGAGAGAAATACCAGGTGGTCCAGAGCAAAGGGAATGCTTCATCCAAATGGTAATAGAACTTGAATTATCTCAGGTCCCTTCAGAAAACACCTTTCTAGTGACCTTAGAATATTATTACAAATTTCTAACTGGATACTCCAATTTTATCCTCTGTCCCTACCAATATAGCCTACCCAGCATTCCCTGTTGGACTTTTCCAAGCACAGCTCTGATCAAGGCACTCTTTGGAAACCCTTAATCTGGATTTCTTTGTCTAGATTATAAGGAATTTAATTATTTCAATCCTGTCTGCCTTTCCAATTTTATCTCGGGTGTGTCATATTGCAGGAAAAGTAAAGTATTTGGTTAATGGAATAGATCTACTTACCTCATTTGGTCTACTTCCAGGATATCAAACCTTGACCCTAATAGTGAGATAAGATCTACCTACATTCTGTTATAACAGTACCTGAGGGAGTTATCTAACTCAAGCTTCATTCTATGAAGAGTATGAAGAATTTGTTGAGCATCATTAAGCCAACATTTTGAAAATAAATTATAAATCTTAGTGTACACACGTAAAATTGTAAATTTGTATGAGGGAAAATTTTTAATTGCAATTTCCTGGTACCCTCAAAAGAAGATAGCTGCTAAAAAAGAGGGAGAAGTTAGAAAAGCACTAGAGAAGATAGAATGTAGACAGAGAGAGGGGAGGGTTAGTGGAGCCATCACAGAGCCTTAGGAGCCAGAGTGAGAAGGGCTGCAAGAGAAGCTACAGAAAGAGTTGAGAAAGTGATGAGGTGAGTGATAAATACGAGAAACTTCAGAGCGAGAACAGATGTGGCTAGTGGGTTTTTCATTAAGTTTTTCCATTGCAGTGTATAATGTAACCTTCCTCTCCTTTTCCCATACAGTCTTCAGTAAAGTATCCAATTCTCTCTAAAGTCTTGGGGAGTTCATTTCCCTTCCAGGAAACAAGAGAGGTATTGAGCAAGGAGCCAGTGTACAGGTTAGCCCCTTGAGGACAGCTATGGACACTGTGTCTTGGTTAAACAACAAATAAACACAGAGCAGGCTCTGATCACAGTGCCAGTTCCTCCTTGGGAAGAACCTGGCAATAACTCAATTCAATAACTTGATAACTGGTAATGATTTGATTCAGAATGGACTTGTCCACATATATCTTACTCTATATTTGTCCAACAAAATCTATACTGCCTCTTGCTTTAGAATCCTTAGTGTGAAGTCTCAGTCTTTACTTCAACACGTGCAAATAGCAGTCTATGTATAGAAGTCTATATATTACTTCCATGGCAAAGTTTTTCTATTCAGCATGACCTTCAACTGCTGACTGGCTGCCGGCAATGACACTCTGCGTGTCTGCCACCTTTTGGTAAGATCAACATCCTTCTGTACTCTTACTCACAGAGGATGGGAAAGATAGGGATGAGGTTAATTTCCCCCATTCTGATAGGAAGAGTTACTTCCTGAGTCAGGTGAGATCTGAAAATAGATTGTGCCATATTAACAGTGACAACACTACCTGTTAACACCATTAGTCCTCTTTCCCCCACAATCTCTGTCAGCCAAGGCTTAGCAATGCCAAAATATTTTAATAGCTTATGGTGCCAGGAGGTAAATTATTCATACCTCTGCCAGGCAAGGCAGAGAAAGCAGAAGAATAGGGTAAGAGTCTAAATGTGTTGCTCAGTATGGGGTGTTTAATCTACACATAGTCCACCTGCTTCCACTGCTATGCCTCTAATCTGATTGTCTTTTCTGAGGATATCTTCTCTCACAGCAGTCTATCTAAAATCCACATAGCCTAGCCTAGGTCCTATTTCTCCTAATTCTAAAGCTTTTACCCAGTAAAAATGGATTGTGTTTTCTGTTGAACTTTCATAACAGATTATATTAGCTCCTTCCTTGTGTGTTTACATTATCTTGTTATTTGGTTACTTTTATAATATTTTTACTCTTACACTACACTATCCTAACTCACCCTTAAATATGTGACATGGTCCTAGTTTGTTGTAAAACAATATATGGGTGTGTGTGTGTATGTGTAGGCACACACACGCACATATAGAAAAAAGACTATAGGGAATATATTAAATGGTGATAATGGTTATCTCTGGCTTAGAGGCATCTACATGCTTTCCATTTTCCTCATATTTATCTCTATTTTTTAAAAATTGTCCATCATAATGCATATCCTTTATAATGTAAAATATACAAATAAATATATTTGTTCAAAAGTCCAAATATTTGACTACTTCCCACACCAAATATATTGTAGACCTCGTTGTGCTCACAAGATACACTTAAGTGATATCAAGAAAACACTCACAAATCATTTTTCATCTAGGGTTATTTATTAGAAGGATAGGTAATCTCAGTTCTCATGTTCATATCACAGAAATAGACCCTAGTAGTATCAGTTCAAGTGGCTTCTAAGCTATTTTTTTCAGGTGAATTACTCTTTCAAATGAAATCTTACACCAAATCTTAATATTTAACATAATTTAAAGCAATATGCAAGTTTCTCAGATGATCCACAATCGCTAGTGATTTGGAGCAAATATGCACTTACTTGGTTAGAAAATGCCTGAATCACCCCCATGGAATCCTGGAATTCATCTAACTCAATTCCCTTATTTTACAGGAGAAGAAACTGAGACACAAAAAGTTTTGAAAACCTGTCCAAAATCACTCAACTAGTAACTAGAACCAACAATTTCGGCTATTGTATCATAACATCTTGATTCTTACTTGTGATATTTTAGAGTATTACCTTCTTCTGTCCTAATTCCAGATTCAGAAGAACACCAATCTAAATTCCAGAGCTCCTACACTCTATTACACTCTAGTCTTCAATGTCCAGAGCTCTGCTTTCATTCCAGATACCAGGGAAGGATTCCCTGCTAAGAATCTCCATCAACCAATGGCTGTTCATCCGTCAACCAATAGCTCCATCACTCCTCTTTTGATAAACGATTGAAGATTTATTTAAACCTGAAGATACTTTGATCTTTTCTATTTCACACTTGGCTTGATTTTGCAGTTGAAAATGGCACCTACCTGTCTCTAAATTGACCACCTCCAAGCTGAAAAACATATCTAGATTTTTCCCCTATTCTGTTTCATCTGCCTGACTCAACTTATAGGTACTAATCCTTAAGTACGCTTTCATCTTAGTTGTGTAAGAATTGAGGTGATGCATATCTCTCCCTCTTTCTCTTTCAGGCACATAAGTTTAGGAGGTAGTCATGTAAGACAATGAATGACTAAGCGGCCTAATAAATACAGCACGCAATATCAGCTTCAATGATTTAGGAAAAGGAAAAATCAATACGGGTGAAATAAACGCGGGTGTGCTTTTGAAGAACACAAGTCTTATCAGTAGAATTAGATAGACAAGAGGAGGATAATATTCAGAAATACAATGAGATTGACCCAGATTGAAAGAAAGTGAAACGTTTATATAGGGGATTTTTATTTAATGTATTTTTTTGGAGAAGTTGTAGGATTACAGAAAAATCATGAAGGAACGACAGAGTTTCCATATACTCCCGTTCACATACAGTTTTCCCTATTTTTAACATTTTGCATTAGTGTTCTGCCTTTGTTACAATTGATGGAACAATAATATCATAATTATAGTATTAACTATATACGAGAGTTTACATAAGGGTTCACTCTTTGTGCTTTACAGTCCAACCTTTTTTAAAAAATTTATTATGGTACCATATACACAACAAAAATTTCCCATTTTAACTACACTGTAATGTATAATTGAGTGAAATTAAATACATTCACAGTGTTATGCTACTATCATCACCCATAACCAAAACTTTTCCGTTACTTCAAATAAAAACTCTGCACCAAATAAGCATTAATTTCACATTTCCTACCCCTTCCTAGGCCCTGGTAACCTGTATTCTACAAAATTTGTCTTTTTTTTGTGTCTGGCTTATTTCATTAAATATAATGCTTTCGTGGTTTGAAGCTGTCTGTACCCCAAAAGGCATGTTCTTAAAGTTAATCCATCCCTGTGGGCGAGAACCCATTGTAAGAAGGATCTTGTGGTAAGGCTACTTTAGTTAAGGTGTGATCCACCTCATTCAGGACGGAATTCTTTATAAATGGAATAGATCCAGAGAGAGAAACGTCTCAGAAGGAAGAAGCTGAAAGCAACGAAACCTGGAAAAGAAGGAAAAGGCAGCAGATGCTGCCATGTGCCTTGCCACGGGGTGGAGGAGTCAAGGATAATGGGCAGCCGGTCTTTGGGAGGAAAGCATTGCCTTGATGATGGCCTTGATTTGGACAATTTTCTCAGCCTCAGAACCGCAAGATAACAAAATCTTATTGTTAAGCCAACTTTTTTCTTGGTATCTTCTTTTAGCCACCTAGCAAACTAAAAGGGATGCCTTCAAAGTCCATCCATGTTGTCACATGCCTTAGAACTTCATTCCTTTTTATGGTTTAATAATATTCCATCGCCATGTACGTACCACATTCTGTTTAGCCACTCATCTCCTGATGGACATGGGTTGCTTCTGTCTTTCAGCAAATGTGAATAATGCCACAGTGAACATGAGTATGAAAATATCTGTTTGAGTCCCTGCTTTCTGTTCTTTTGGGTATATGCATAGAAGTGGGTTTGCCCGGTCATATAGTAATTCTATACTTCACTTTCTGAGGAACTGCCAAATTATTTTGCGCAGTGGCTGCACCATTTTACATTCTTACCAACAATGTATGAGGGTTACTATTTCTTCAGATACTCTCCAACATGTCTTATTTTCCATTTAAAAAAAATACATATATATATATTAGCTATTCTAGTGGGTGTACAATGATATCTTATTGTGGTTTTGATTTGTACTTCCTTAATGTCTAATGACCTTGAGCATCTTTTCATGTGTTTATTGGTTATTTGCATATCTTTAGAGAAATGTTTATTCAAGTCTTTTGACCATTTTTCAATTGAATTGTTTGTCTTTTTATCCCTGAGTTGTAGTATTTCTTAATGTATTCTGGATATTAGAAACTTATCAGATATGTGGTTTTCAAATATTTTCTCCCATTCTGCAGATTATATTTTTACTTTCACAATGAAGTACATTGATGAACAAAAATTTTAAATTTTTATCAGGTCCCATTTATCTAATTTTTCTTTTGATGTTTGTACTTTTGTTGTAAAGTCTAAGGAACCATTGCCTAACACAAGGTCCTGAGATAGTTCACTATGTTTTCTTCTGGGAGTTTCATAACTTTGATTCTTATAATTAGGTCTTTGATCCACTTTGAGTTCAATTTTATGTGTGGTGTGAGATAGGGAACTGCCTTCATTCCTTTGCGTTTGGATATCCAGTTTTCCCAGCAGCATTTACTGAAAAGACTATTTTTTCTCAATTTAGTGGAATTCATGCCCTCATCAAAAGCCAATTGGTCATAGATGTGAAGGTTTATTTCTGAACCCCTGACTAGATTTCATTGGTCTGTATGTCTGTTCTTGTGACAGTTCTGTGTCGTTTTGATTACAGTTGCTTTACAATAAGTTTTAAAATTGGGAAGTGTGACTTTTCCAGCTTCATTCCTCTTTCTCAAGTTGATTTTGTCTATTCAGAGCCCCCTACCTTTCCATTTATGGCTTTTCTGTTTCTGCAAAGAGGAGTGTTGGAATTTTCATTATGATTGTATTGCATCTATAAATCACTTTGGGTAAACTGACATCTTAATATTTAGTGTACCAATTCATAAACAGACTGTCCTCCCATTTATTTAGGTCTCCTTTGATTTCTTTCAGCAATGTTTTGTAGTTTTCTGTGTACAAATTTTTTAAATCCTTGGTTAAATTTATTCCTAGGTAATTGATTCTTTCAGTTGCTATTGTAAATGGAATTTTTTTGATTTCCTCTTCAGATTTTTCATTACCAGTATATAGAAACATTACTGGGTTTTGGCATGATGTTCTTGAACACTGCCACACTGATGAACTCATTTATTTCCTCTGGTAGCTTTGTTGTGGGTTTTTCAGGATTTTCTTTATAAGATAATATCATGTGAAAATATGGAATGTTTTACTCTTCCCTTCCAAGTTGCATGTCTATCTTTTTCTTGCCTAGTTGTTCTAGTTCAAAACTTCCAGGACAATGTTGAATGACAGTGGGAGCAGTGGGCATCTTTATTTTGTTCTCCAAAGAGGGAATTCCTTCAGTCTTTCACCATTAAGTATGATGTTGATGGTGGGTGTTTCATTTTTTTTTTTCATGGTAAGGAAGTTTCCTTCTATTCCTATTTTTCTGTTTATTTAGAAGTGGTATTGGATTTTGTTGTATGTTTTTTCTATGTCAATTAAGATGACCATGTGGTTTAATCTCCTTTGTTCTAGTAATATGGTGCTGTATTACACTAATTAATTTTCTTATGTTGAACTACCCTTACATACATGGGATAAATCCCACATGATTGTGGCATATAATTTTCTTAATGTGCTGTTGGAATCTGTTTACTAGTATTTTTTGAGGATTGAGGATTTTTGCATATATAGGAATATTGGTCTGTAATTTTCTTTTCTTGTGGTATCTTTACCTGGTGTTGCTATAAGGGTGATGTGATGTTGGTCTCATAGAATGAATTAGGAAGTATTCCTTCTTCTCCTTTTTTTGTTTTTTAAGAGTTCATGCAGGATTGGTGTAAATGGTTCTTGGAATGTTTGGTAAAATTCGCCAGTGATGCTATTTGGTCCTGGGCTTTTTTTGTCAGCAGGGTTTTTTTTAAAGATTTATTTATTTATTTCTCTCCCCTACCCCTGCCCCCCGCCCCGGTTGTCTGTTCTCTGTGTCTATTTGCTGCATGTTCTTCTTTGTCCGCTTCTGTTGTTGTCAGTGGCACAGGAATCTGTGTTCCTTTTTGTTGCGTCGTCTTGTTGTGTCAGCTCTCCCTTGCTGTTTGCTTGGTGTCTGCTCTCTGTCTACTCACTGTGCATTCTTCTGTGTCTGCCTGTCTCCCTTTGTTGCATCACCTTGTTGCACTAGTTCTCCTTGGGTGCAGACTGTCAGCTCTCTATGGGCGCAGGCTGTCAGCTCTCCATGGGTACGGGCCAGCTTGCCTGCACAAGGAGGCCCTGGGATGCAAACGCAGGACCTCCCACATGTTAGATGGGAGACCAATCAATTGAGCCCCAGCCACTTCCCAAGATTTCTTATTTTTGAATGTAAGTATTTAAAGCTTTAAATTTCCCTCCAGCATTGCCTTTGCTGCATCCCATATTTTTGTTATGTTCTCTTTTCATTTTCACTTGCCTCAAGGTATTTCTTAATTTCTATTGTGATTTATTCTCCGACTCATTGGTTGGTTGAGTATGTGTTGCTTACTTTGCACTTTTGTGATTTTTCCAGTTCTCCTTCTGTTGCTGGTTTCTATCTTAATTTCATTGAGGTCCAAGAGGATACATTGTATGATTTCAATATTTTAAAATTTATTGTGACTTATTTTGTGACCTAATATATGGTCTATCCTGGAGAATGGCCCATGCACACTAGAGAAGGAAATGTATTCTCCTGCTAATGGGTGAAAAGATTTGCATATGTCTGTTAGGTATAGTTGGTTTAGAGTCTTGTTCAAGTGTTCTATTTCTTTATTACTCTTAAGTCTAGAAGTTCTATCCATTACTTCAAGTAGTTTATTGATGTTTCCTACTCTCAAGGTAGAACTATTATTTCCCCCTGCAAATCTGACAGTATTTTCTTGATACATGTTAGGGCTCTACCATTAGGTGCATATATACTTATAATTGTTATTTCTTCTTGTTTAATTGGCCCCTTTTTTAGCATACAGTGACCTACTTTATCCTTCATAAGTTTTTTTACTTAAAGTCTATTTTATCTATTTATTAGTATAACTACCCCAGCTATATTTTTCCCATCCTTTCACTTTCTACCTACTTGTGTCTTTGAATTTAGGGTGAGACTCTTATAAACAGCATTTCATTGGGTAATGCTTTTTTATCCATCCTGCCAATTTCTGCTTTTTGACTGGAGAGCTGAATCCATTTACAATTAAGTAACTACTGATAATGCAAGAATTTCTTGGCATTTTGCTATTTGTTCTTCATAAGTCTTATATGATGTCTGTCCTTTAATTCTCACATTAATGCCTACTTCTATATTTATTTGATTTTTGTAGTGTACCACTTTGAGTCCTTTCTCATTTCCTTCTGCATATATATTTTTGGACATTTTCTTTATAGTTACCATGGGGCTTAAATTTAACAACCTAAAACAATAACAATCACATTTGATTTAATACCAACTTGATTTTAATGGCATACAGTGTTCCTCTACTTCTCTGACCCCCACATTTTTGTTGTACTTGTTACAAATTATATCTTTATATCTTGTACATCAAAAACCATGGATTTATCTTAACTTTTTATGTGTTTGCATTTTAGAAACTGTGAGATATGTAAGGTGGAGTTACAAACTGAAAAATACAACAGCACTGGTATTTAGAATTACCAGTACCATTATCCTTACTTGAGGACTTTCTTTCTTTATGGTCACTTTGATCCTCTGTCTAGTGTACTTTATTTCAATCTGAAGAAATCCTTTTAGTATGACTTGTAGGGCAGGCCTAGTGGTGATAAATTCCTTCAGGTTTGTTTATCTAGGAATATCTTAATCTTTCCCACTTTTTTCTTTTTTTTTTGAGGTACTGTGGGCCAGGCATTGAACCTGAGCCCGCCCATGTAGGAAGCAGGTGCTCAACCACTGAGCCACAGTGACTCCCCTGAGTTTTTTTTTTTTTTTTCATTTATTTTTCTTGTTGTTTGTGTTTGTTTTTGTTTTTTAGGAGGCACTGGGAACTGAATCTGGGACTTCCCATGTGGGAAGCAAGCACTCAACCACTTGAACCATATCTGCTCCCCTCCCTCATTTTTCAAAGACAGTCTCACAAGGTATTAAATTCTTGGTTGACATTTGTTTTCTTTCAGCAGTTTAAATATTTCATCTCACTACGCCCTAGCCTCCATGGTTTCTGAAAAGAAATCGGTACTTAGTCTTGTTGGGACTCTCTTGTACCTAAGAGATAGCTTTTCTCTTGCAGCCTTCAGAAACCTCTCCTTATCCTTGGCTTTCAACAATGTTGGTATGGTTCTCTTCCAGTTTCTCTTATTTGGGTTTTGTTGGGAGTCTTTAATGTGTATGTTCATGTCTTTCATTAATTTTGGGAAGTTTTCTGCCATTAGTTCTTTTAATATTCATTCTGCTCCTTTTTGTCTCTTTCTGGGATCATAGTGGATATATTGGTATGCTGTATCTCACAGGTCTTTTAAGCTTTGTTCACTCTTCTCATTCTTTATTCTTTCTGCTCATCAGTCTAAATCATTTCAATTATCTTTTATTCAAGTTCACTGATTCTTCTTCTGCCAGCTCTAATCTGCTGTTGAAATCCTTGAGGGAATTTTTCATTTCAGTTATTGTGGTCTTCTATTCCAGTTTCCTGTTCTATTCCTTTAATAAAATTTTTATCTCTTTAATGAAATTTTCATATTGTTCATTCATTGTTTTCCTGGTATCCTTTAGTTCTTTCTCATAGCTTCTTTTATCTTCTTTAACATATAGAGGATATATATATATATGTATATATTTAATAGTTTTTGTCTGGTAATTTTTCATTCATGGTTTCTGGATTTTATCTTGTTCATTTGGATAGGACATCATTACTTGTTTCTTTGCTTGTTTTGCAATCTTTAATTGCATAATGCACAATTTAATATTTCAAGAGTTAATTCTGGGATTTAGTTCCCTGAGTGCTCTGCTCTTTAAGTATGCAGCTAGTTTTATAATAGAAATTTCCTTGAGTGTCAGGAACTAACAAAAACAAACTAAGGCAAAAAAAAAAAAAAAAAAAAAAGCTTTCACAATCCTTGAAAATTGACTCTTTGTTGCCTATTGCTCTTCTTCAAAGTTTAGCCCTCCTAACACGAGGACAAGTCTAGGGAAGCAGACTTGGCCCAGTGGTTAGGGCGTCCATCTACCACATGGGAGGTCCACGGTTCAAACCATGGGCTCCTTGACCCGTGTGGAGCTGACCCATGTGCAGTGCTGATGTGCGCAAGAACTGCAGTGCCACACAGGGGTGTCCCCCGCATAGGGGAGCCCCACGCACAAGGAGTGCGCCCCATAAGGAGAGCCACCCAGCATGAAAGAAAGTGCAGCCTGCCTAAGAATGGTACTGCCCACATGGAGAGCTGACACAACAAGATGACGCAACAAAAAGAAACACAGATTCCCCTGCCACTGACAACAACAGAAGCAGACAAAGATGATGACACAGAAAATAGACACAAAAACAGACACCCGGGGTGGGGGGGTGGGGGGAGAAGGGGAGAGAAATAAATAAATAAATCTTAAAAAAAAAAAAGAGGCAAGTCTAAGAAGAAAATGAATTGCACGGTCTTCTCAGTCTTTTAGGAACCAGAAACTTGTCCTGTGCTTGTACTCATTCATGGCCTTAGGCGTTCCCCATTTGTAGGAATTCCAGTGCTTTCTTACTCCTTATGAAATAGACACACACCCCCACTCCCTGGTGCTCGTTTGTATTTCTTAAGGTAAGTAATACTTTGCTTCAGGCTGTTTTGACTTGTTTCTCACAGTGCTTTAGCTATGCACAGGACAAGTACTGAGAGGGCAAGCCAGAGATGAGTTTCTAGGTTGTTTTTCAGGCTGTTACTCAATAGATTGGCACTGACATAAAGGCACCCCAGTGTGCACACAGGGGTTACTCTGCTCCCTCTGGAATAGGGCCAGGGACCCACAGTGTGAGTGCAGGCTGGCCCCACACCATGCCAGGGTCAGGAGTGAGGGACTGGTAAGCAAGGGTGCCAGGGGCTTTTCCTGGTGTTTTTAAAGCTGTATTCTCTTGATTTAGCACTTTCCCAGTTACTGCAGCCCTTGAACGCTTTTCTGGAGTTTTTCTGAAGATGAGTCTGCAAGTTTTTACTAGTCATTCAAAGATTTGTGGGGAAATGGTGCCCTGGAACATCTTATACTCCAGGTATCTTGGTATCTTGGTACAAAGAATTCTGAATAGAAGATTCTTGCAAAATTACTCTTCATTGGAGTTTTATAGAGAATCTTAAAGATAAGTTTGGTTACAAAATATTTAAGATTTCTGGTTTTGATTCAACTGACCTATGACCACATCCTTCACTTTGTTAGTCATTATGTGGGCCATAGGCTAAATCATGAAGTAGGCAGTTCTTCATCTGGCACAAAATGTCTACTAGACTTTTCTCTGCCTCTAGAAAAGCATGAAAATGTCTACAGTGCTGTCCTGGACTCATGTAAGAATCAGCTGAGATGGTCCTTTTTATGAAAGAGCATGTAGCTGCTGACAGTGAAGTTGATCTCAAAAACTTTGAGCTTTGACCCTGCCTAACTTCTCTAAGTTTACTAGAATTTCTATGTTGCAAGTATCAGAATATACTAGCCAAATTCAAATAGCAGGGATTTATTGTCTTACATAAATCAATAGTCCACAGGTTTTTCTAGTTTTTGTTAGGGCTTGGGTCAAATTTCAAAAGATAAAAATTATTATCTGTTTCCATTTCTATGCTCTGCTTCCTTGGTGTTGGCTGCATTCCAGGCAGCCTTTCCCCTCGTATTTATTTGCACAATAGTTCTGTCCTTGGAAATACATGAAATCACAGAATTAAGACTTCTTGGGCCTAAATATTCTTAATTGGCTCAGGTTTCTATCTCTAAACCATCCACTATAGTGAAATAGATGAAATATACAGGATCGGTTACCCTGGAGGGGTGTAGAACTTTGATATGGTTATGAATTCCAAAAATAGGTATTGGATTATGTTTGCAATCTGATCTGTACCTGGGCATGATTTAGTTATGAGAAGGGCGTTGATTCTGATCAAAGGCATGGCAAATAACGGAGTTGAGGGTTTTCTGATGTTGGAGTTTTGATATTGGAGTTTGATGCCAAAGACTTAAGATGGAGCTCTAGCAAGTAAGCTCACAGAGGAAAGAGAAACCAGCCCCAGGAAGAACCTTGAACCCAGAGAAAAGCAAGCCCTAGGAATGTAGGAACCCAGGAAGCCTGCACCCTCACAGATGTCAGGAGCCATCTTGCTCCAAATAGACTTTGGTGAGGGAAGTAACTTATGCTTTATGGCCTGGTATCTGTAAGCTCCTACCCAAAATAAATACCCTTTAAAAACCAACCAATTTCTGGTATTTGCATCAGCACCCCTTTGGCTGACTAGGGGGATGGAAGACAACTTCATCCAAACATCAACTGGGAAACTTGGAAGTAGTTTTAAAAGTGGGGGAGGGGACTTGGTTCCAAACAAGACAATGAACAAATGAACAAATGAACAAACATCCACTAATATTTAGCAATGGGTTGTCCTCTCTGCTTCCTTTTATGGCTCTTTTCTGGAGCCAGAAGAATGGGTTTGAGCTTCAGTTCTGCAGCTTATTAGTATGATCTTGGGTGTGTTACTTGACCTCTCTGTTCTTCATTTTTTCCTACTATAAAAGTGAGATAATAATAGTACTTATCTCATGGGATTATTTTGAGGATTAAATAAATAAATATAGGTAACATGCTTAGAACAGGGCCTGTCACATAGAAAGCATTCTATTTCTTCTTCATCATCATTATTATATTTATTCAAATACTATAATAAAAAGAGATGAAAGAGATTTATTTCTCCCCTATTTTTTGTTTCCAGTTGTTGGGTTCCCAGGGTCTCCACCCAGCTTGCTGAGGCCCTCACTTGAGTTTTCCTGGCTCTGTTTCTCCTGGCTCCCTTTGGCTCCTCCATTGGAATATAACCATGCCAATAATATTTTGATCAGCACATTCTTTCTACAATTTACAAAACTAACCAGACAACCTGGAATCATAGATTTTTGAACTAGTAGGTATTATGGAGGTCATCTAGTCTAACAGTTTCCAAAGTAGGGAGCACAGTAATCTTGATCCATTTTAGTGAAGGAAAAATATATGAGAAGTTATATTTCTATGTATTTTATAGCCTAAAATTTAGGAAAGAAATTAGATGACTATTTAATGAATGGATTCACTATAATGAGTATGTGTGTGTGTGTGTGTGTATAGTTGAGGGTGAATTCTCAAATTTTTTACTGATAGTTAGTACAATAAAAACATGGGAAATCAATAATCTTGCCTATTCCCCTTATTTCACAAAGGAAGACTGTGACCCCAGAGAAGGGAAAGGACTTATCCAAGATCTCAACTATAAGTAGAACTTGGCTTTCACTAGAAGACAGTGTGAAAGGACTTTAGCTAAGTGATTTCACCTCCACTGGAACTCAGTTTACTCATCTGTCAATGGGAAATAAGAAGCACTACAAAATAAGATTACTGTGAAGTATTAAATTAGAGCATGTTTAAAGAGGGTAGCATAGTGCTTGGCACAATTTAAGGACTGAATTCATGTGAGTTCACTTTGTTTTGTACCTCAGAGTAGAGGTCTCTCCATATTGTCTTTCAAAACTCAGAATAAATAGTATTGTATAATTTGATGCTCATGAGGTAATATGTTACTGAGAATTTTGCACTTTAAAATTTAAGGATGAAAGCTCTATTAAAAAATAGAAGACCTATAGCTAAGAGGTACAGGGGTAAGGGGCTTCTTTGCCACCCTCCCTCCAAATCAAACCTTCAACACTGTTGTTGGCACCAGAATTCTCAGTGGGAGGAGTTTAGGGGCAGTGATCTGTCTGAAAGGGAAAACCAGGGACTTGTCCTAAAGCTGGCTATATAGCAAGTATTCTGTTTACTTAGATTGCATGTTTATTTCAAGTAGTATTTGTAAGAAGGTTGTTATAGTGCTCCCCCCACCAGCCATCACTGCTTGCTGCCACTGATTGTCACATATGCCTGCATTCTTAGCCTAACAGTCTTTCCATTCCTTCTCGAAACCCTGTGCAAACAATTGTAAATCTCCTTCATATTCATATGTGCCCTAAATAGCCACTATACACGAACTGTTCACTTTCAACTTAATAAGTCTTCTCATCCCTAAATCAAAACTAATTAGCTTTGTTTTTCAAATTGCTGACACTGGGGGACTTCGCTATAACAAACCTGTGTGTGATTAGTGATATAACGGCTGGTGCTGAGCTTGGGCAAATATTTATAGAGTAATCATATTGGATAGGGTTGAATAACCTCTTGGATTAAGTGTGAGCTTCTGCCAGGCAATGCTGCAAAATTGTACTAATTTAATGGTACAGTCCATTGTTCTGTCTGCTGATACAACCTCTGTAGACATGGGTACAAATATAATCAAGGATATTAGGGCAAAGCATAGCTTCTTTATTGGCACTCCTGGCAGTAATGCACCAGAAGAATCCAAATATCACTTTGTAAATATAAATTATATGATAGGTAAATGGGAGGACATTCCAGAAGATCAATTATATGCATACCTAGCACAGGAATGCGCCCAAGGTAAATAGTTACCAATAAATGGTTGCTATGTTATAGTATATTAGACATCAGACAAACAGATTTGCTTTTATTTACTTTCAGGAACTGTAAACCGATCTTAATTAGGCAAGTCGGTTTTAGTGTTAAAGGAGGATTTCTTCCACAGCAAGCAATATGTATTGACAGTAATGCCAACTTCCGGCAGAGACACAGAAAATAAATCTAAAAAATATATAGTTAATTCTTAATCCATAGTTCTTAACCTGTAATTTGAAAGGAGGCTCAGACCTAGGAAAAGAGGGATGAAGGTAATAGTTTTTAAAGGTCATACAGTTCAGCTGTGGCCAAATGAAGACTAGATATTGCATCCGGTGCTTACTCAACTAGATTGTAGGGCCCCGGTTTTTAAAAATCATAATATTGACATACAAATGACTATAGGGATCTGGGTCATTTCTTTATATATATCCCTTATACATATTATTACACATTTTTAAAATATAAAGATTTTATGTATTTGATACATATATGGGTAAGAAGACCTTGAGATTTTATTTGCATTGAATAATTGCAATTGCCCCATTTTTAAAATACATCTTAGCTGTCTTTCTTAGATACTCCAACCAGTTAGCTATATTTAGATGTGAGGAGGAGGCAGAGTAATTCTTAAAGAGTTCTATGTTTCTTACAACTGACTTGACTGACAGTCCTTAAGTGCTATTTCTTTCAAAGCAAATATGACTCAGAGCCCTGAGGTAGAATGTGTGTACAGGCTAGAAATATTGATCTGTCCACATCCTAGAAACATTAAAACACAATAAAAAAATTTAACTTAACTCTAATTAATGAAACATACAAAGGGTATACAACCAACGTTGGTAATTTATCTGCAATGTAATATAATGGGAATGATTTAATTTAAACTCTAAAAACAGAAGCTGTCTTTCCATCCCCAACTCACCCTCTCAGGTTAACTGTGACAGTGCTTAGAACAATAAGGGCCTAAAGAAACTTCTTTAGAGATATAAATAAATATCCATTAATTAAGTCATTGAGAACAAGGTGTCAGCCTTCAAAGTAACTCTACTCATCAACTGAAAATTTAGAAATGAGGACAACCAGGGGACAGTTTGGCAAGACTTCCCTCTGGGGTTATTGATAATGCAATGAAGAAATGTTCTTTCGTTTTTCCACATTGACACTGGCCAGAGCCAAAAGGAGGAGGAGGCAAGTTGTGAAAAGCAGCCTAGGGTCTCGGGGTCCCAATCAATAGATGTTCTCCCTCCCTCTTGTTTGCTGAACTACTTGAGTCTCCTTTTTCTACTTGTTCGCCCAGGGCCACCCTTCCTGCTGCTATTACTTCTGGCTCCCAGGAAAGATGGCAGAGAGCAATCAATACTGCTGTCGGTTACAAAACACCAAGTCCTCTCCATTTTGACGCTGCTGGCTCTCACAGACCGACAGAGGTGCCACCAGCTGGATTCGCCTTCCCTAGCTGTGCTTCAGTGACAGGCTGAGGCTACACCGCTATGGCCACCTTAGGAGGTAGTCTTTTCAATTAAAAACAAGACAAAACAAAAAAAAACAGAAAAAGAAAGCTAAGTTCTCTACAAGTGGTGCTGTTTCCATTTAATAAATGCAGGGCATACTTTCCTAGGGCAATGCAGATATGATTCCACACAAGGAGAGTATTTGGGGAGAAAAAGTCAATGGGGGTGGGAGAAATGGGTTAGAGGCAGAGAGAGCTGGTGAGTGTGGAAAGGAAGACACAGACATGTCACTGATGACATTTTCCTTGCCTGCTAACTCCTCCTGTTCACCAGGTCTGCCCTTCTGCAAAGCATTGCCGTATTCTCTCACTCACTTCTTTCTCAATATCTCCCTAGAGTTTTGCAATATTCTTGCTTCTCTCCACCCCTCCCCCACACACACAAAATCACTGAATTACTTGGAGAAATGCCTGCTTAGCTTTCATCTATGGGCTGAGAATTGCCCCATCTTATGAGATCAACCCAGGCAGAGGGAATTAAAGGTTTATACTTAAGAAATTTTACCTCAAAGTTAAATTAATTTGTTTGCTATTATGACACTATCACTAGTGCAATCAAGTTTTCCCAAGGCTGGGTTCCTGGACTTGAGCCATCTTTATTCCACGGGCCCTACCTTATTTGCAACCCATATATATCTGGATTCTTGATATCTGCTCCTGAATGTCTGATGATCTTCCTTTTTGGATATCTGCTGGTTGCCCACTTTATAGATATCTGTCGCATCTGTTCTTTTGCCTTTGAGTCATCTCCCAATTTTAGAATGACTTTTTTTTAAGACTTAGTTTTTATTTATTTCTCTCCCATTCCCACTGCCCTCCCCCAATTGTCTGCTCTCTGTGTCCATTTGCTGTGTGTTCTTCTGTGTCCGCTTGTATTCTTGTCAGCGGCACTAGGAATCTGTGTCTCTTTTTGTTGCATCATCTTGCTGCGTCAGCTCTCCGTGTGTGCGGCACCACTCCTGGGCAGGCTGCACTTTTTCATATGGGACAGCTCTCCTTATGGTGTGCACTCCTTGAGCATGGGGTACCCCTACATGGGGGACACCCCTGCGTGGCAGGGCACTCCTTGCATGCATCAGCACTGCGTGTGGGCCAGCTCATCACACGGGTCAGGAGGCCCTGGGTTTGAACCCTGGACCTCCCATGTGGTGGGTAGACGCTCTATCCATTTAGCCAAATCTGCTTCCTCCAGAATGACTTTCTATATTCACATCCTTGTACTCACATTACTAAGTCAATAATCTGTTACAAACTTATTTTAGACTGTCGGGTTGTCTAGGAACTCTTGGTCCTGACCTCCTTAGACCTGATTCAATTCCATACTCCATGTATAACATGTGCCACATAAGTAATAAGACAGTATTAATGATAAATAGACTTCTACTTGTTGAATGCCTGCTAAGTGCTAGGCACTGTGTTTCCAAGCTTTTTTTTTAATTAGTGAAGTTGTAAGTTTATAAAACATCATGTATAAAATTCAGCATTTTCATACACCACCCCACCACCAACACATCACTTTAGTGTGGAACATTTGTTACTATTCATGACAGCACTTTTTTCTTATAATTGTACTTTTAAAAAATAGTAGTTACCTTTGCTACAGCTGATAAAACATTATTTTAAAAGTTCTATCATTCATCATTTATATTATATGTATTTTCCCCATATACCACCCTATTATTACCATCTTGTATTAGTATCATACATTTGCTATAATTCATGAAAGAACATTCTTATACTTGTACTATTAACTAGTCTATTATCTAGAATACAGTTCACTGTGTTGTTTTGTCTTTTAATTTTTACTCTAGTAATATATATATCCTAAAGTTTCCACTTGTATTCATACTCAACTATACAGTTTAGTGCTGTTGATTACACTCAAAATTATGTGTTACCATTACTACCATTTCCAAACCTTTACCATTAGCCTAAATAAAAATTCCCTACAAATTATGCAGCTTCCCATTCTCTAACCCCCAATCTATCTTCTAGTAACCTATACTCTAGACTCTACCTCTGAGTTTGCTTATTAAAATTAGTTCATAATGGTGAAATTATATAATATTTGTCCTTTTGAGTCTAGCTTATTTCACTCAACATGATGTCCTCAAGATTCATCCATGCTGTGGCATGTACCATGACTTCATTACTTTTGACAACTGAGTAATATTCCATTGTATGTATATATCACATTTTGTTCATCCACTCAAAATGTATAAACATTTTGATGGACAATTGGGTTGCTTCCATCTTTTGGCAATTGTGAATAATACCGCTATGAACCTCTGTGTGCAACCGTCTGTTCAAGTCCGTGCTTTCAGTTCTTCTGAGTAGATACTAGTAGTGGAATATCTGGGTCATAGGGAAGCTTCTTGAGGAACTGCCAAAGTGTCTTCCACAGCAGCTGCACCATTTTACATTCCCACTAGCAACGAATGAGTATTCCTATTTCTCCATATCCTCTCTAACACTTGTTTTCTGTTTTTTTAATAGTAGCCAGTACAGTGGTTGCGAAAAGATATCTCATTGTGGTCTTGATTTGCATCTCCCTAATGGCTAGTGACATTGAGCAAATTTTCATGTGCTTTTTAGTCTTGGTATTTCCTCTGGAGAAATGTCTATTCAAGTTTTTTGTCCATTTTTAATGTTTTTTGTCTTTTTATTGTTGAGGTGTAAGATTTCTTTATACATCCTGGGTATTAAACCCTTATCAGATACGTGTTTCCAAATATCTTTTCCTATTGAATAGGTTGTCTTTTCACTTTTGAGACAAAGTCATTTGATGTACAAAAGTTATTACTTTTAATGAGGTCCTGTTTATCTATTTTTTCTTTTATTGTTTGTGCTTTGAGAGTAAAGTCCATTGCTACTACAAGATCCTGAACATTCTTCCCTACATTTTTTTTTTTTTTAGGAGTTTTATAGTTGTTTCCTTTATTTAGGTCTGATCCATTGTGAGTTAAATTTTGTACATTTTATGAGATAGGGATCTTCTTTCATTCTTTTGCATATGGATATCCAGCTATCCCAGTATCATTTCTTGAAGAGACTGTTACTTCTCAATTGTTTGGACTTGGCTGGTTTGTCCTAAATGAGTTACCACAGCTGTGAGTTTATTTCTGAACTCTCAATTCGATTCCATTTGTTAGTGTATCTATCCTTATGCCAGTACCATGCTGTTTTGACCACGATAACTTCAGAATATGCTTTAAAGTCAGGAAGTATGTTCCCTCAAACTTTTTTCTTCAAGATTTTTTTTGGTTATTTTGGGCCCCTTATCCTTCAAAATAAATTTGCTAATTGGCTTTTCCGTTTATAAAAAGTAGGCTATTGGAATTTTGATTGGGATTGCACTGAATCTGTACCAATAAGGGTAAAATTGATGTCTTAATGATAGTCAGTATCTCACTCCATGAGCACAGATGGTCCATCCATTTATTTAGGTCTTTTGTGATTTTTTTTTTTTTTTTTTTTGCAAGACTTTATAGATTTCTGTCCTTTACACTCTTGGATGAGTTTATTCCAAGATATTTGATTTTTATAGTTGCTATTGTAAACGAAATTTTTAAAATTTTCTCCTCAGAACGCTCATTACTAATTTATAGAAACACCATTGGTTTTTCTGTTTATCTTTATCCTCCCACTTTGCTGAACTTGTTTATTAGCACTAGTAGCTTTGTTTTAGAATTTTGCGGTCTTTCTATATATAGGGTCATGTCAGCTGCAAATAATGAGTTTTACTTCTTCTTTTCCAATATAGATCATTTTTACCTTTTTTTCTTGCCTAACTGCTCTGGCTATAACTTCAAGCACAATGTTAAAAAGCAGTGGTGACAGTGGGCATCCTTGTCTTATTCCAGATTTTAGAGGGAAAGCTTTCAATATTTCACCATTGAGTACAATGTTAGCTGTGGATTTCTTATACACTACATGTCCTTTTCCATGTTAGAAAGTTTCTTTCTATTCCTGTATTTCTAACTGTTTTTATCAATAAAGGATGCTGAATTTTATCAGCAACATTTTCTATGTCAATCGAGATGATCATGTGTTTTCTTCCTTCATATTGCTAATGTGGTTTATTACATTAATTGATTTTCTTCTGTTGAACCACTCTTGCATACCTGGGTAAAACCCACTTAATCATGATATTTAATTCTTTTGATGTTTGATGGATGTGGTTTGCAACTATTTTGTTGAGGATTTTTGCATCTATATTCATAAGAGCAATTGGTCTGTAATGTTCTTTTCTTGTAGTATCTTTAGGCATTATGTTGGTCTCAGACTGGTTAGGGAGTGTTCCCTCCTATTCAAATTTTTGGGAGAGTTTGAGCAGAACTGATATTAAATCTTCTTGGAACAACTGGTAGAATTCACCTGTGAAGCTTTGATCCTGGGGTTTTCTTTTGGGAGGTTTTTGCTAACTGATTCAATCTCTTTTCTTGTGATTGATCTGGTGAGGTCTTCTATTTCTTTTAGAGTCAGTGTTGGTTGTTTGTGTGTTTCTAGGAACTTGTCCATTTCATCTAGGTTGTCTAATTTGTTGCATATGTTTATTCATAGTATCATCTTACAATCCTTTCTATTTCTGTGAAGTCAGTAGTAATATCCCCCCTTTCATTTTTTTATTTATTTACATCTTTTCTCTTTTTATATTTGTCATTCTTGCTAAGAACTTGATTTGTTGATTTATTGATCTTTTCAAAGAACCAACTTTGGGTTTTATTGATGCTATTATTTTTTTATTCTCAATTTCATTGATATCATTGTCAATCTTTGTTATTTCTTTCCTTCTGCTTGCTTTCAGTTAAGCTTGCTGTTCTTTTTCTAGTTCCTCCAGGTGCATAGTAAGGTTTTTTATTTCAGCTTTTTCTTCTTTTTTAATATAAGTATTTAGGGCTATAAATTCCCCTCTTAGCATTGCCTTCGTTGCATTCCATAAGTTTTGATATGTTACATTCTTGTTTTCTTTCATCCCAAAATATTTACTGATTTTTCTTGCAGTTGCTTCTCTGACCCACTGATTGTTTAAGAGTGTGTTGTTTAGCTTCCATATATTTGTGAATTTTGTAGTTCTCCACCAGTTATTGATTTTCAACCTCATTCCATATGGTCAGAGAAAGTTTTTGTATAATTTCAATTATTTTATATTTATTAAGACTTGTTTTGTGATCCAACACATGGTCAATCCTGGAGAATGATCCACGTGCACTTGTGAAAATTGTATAACCTGCTGTTTTGGGGTACAGTGTTCTGTATAAGTCTGTAAGGTCTATTTCATTTATCATATTCAAGTTCCCTGTCTCCTTATTGATCCTTGTCTACATGTTCTATCTATTGATGGGAGTGGTATATTTGAAGTCTCCAACTATTATTGTAGATTTTGCCAGTGTTTGCCTCATGCATTTTGGGGTACTGTGGTTAGATGCATAAATATTTATGACTGTTATTTCTTCTCGGTGGATTGCCCCTTTTATTAATATACAGTGGCCTTCTTTGTCTCCTATAACACTTTTGCATTTAAACTGTAATCCCCCTGTATTAGTAACCCAGGTCTTTTTTGGTTACAGTGTGCATGGAATATCTTTTTCCAACCTTTTGCTTTCAACCTATTTGTGTCTTTGGATCTCAGGTAGATGTCTTATAAACAGTATATGGTTGGTTCATACTTTTTTATCCATTCTGTCAATCTGTGCCTTTTGACTGGGAGTTTAATCCATTAACATTCAATGTTATTATTATAAAGGCAGAACTTCAGCCATTTTATCTTGGTTTTCATATGTCATATCTTTTTTGTCCCTCTTTTTACCCTTACTAATAATGGTCATTTCTTCACTCTCCTCCAACCCTCCTTTCTTGTCTTTCTAACCCTCCGTTCTTGCAGAAAGTTCTTTAATATTTCTTTTAGGGAAGATTTCTTGCTGACAAACATGCTCAGTTTCTGTTTATCTATGAATATTTTAAACTCTCCCTCATTTTTGAAGGATAGTTTTGTCAGATGAAGAATTTTTGGATGACAGTTTTCTCTCTTTCAGTACCATACATATTTTATACCACTGCCTTCTCCCTTCCATGGTGTCTGATGAGAAATCAGCACTTAGTCTTATTGAGGATCTCCTGTATGTGACAGTTCACTTTTCTCTTGCTTTCAGAATTCTATCTTCATCATTGGCATTTGACATTTTGATTAGTATCTGTCTTGGAGTACTTCTATTACTACTGATTCTGTTTGGAGTATCTTGCACTTCTTGGGCATGTATATTTATGTCTTTTCATAAGATTTGCGAAATGTTTGGTTTGGCTATTATTTCCTCAAATATTCTTTCTGACCCTTTTTCCTTCTTTTCTCCATCTTGGACACCCATGATGTATATGTTTGTGATTTTAATGTTGTCATCCAAATCCCTGAGACCCTGTTCAATTTTTTTTTTCTCTTTTCTTTATCTGTATCTCTGTCTATAAGATTTTGATTGTCCTATCTTCTAGTTTGCTGAGTCTTCCTTCTGCCAGTTCAAATCTGCTGTTGTATGACTCTAGTATATTTTTAATCTCATCTGTTGTGCTTTTCATCTCCATAATTTCTGTTGTTTCTTTTATGCTTTCGAATTCTTCTTTATGATAAGACAATGTCTTCTTAATATCCTTTATCTCTTTATCCTTTATCTCTTTGAATTAATTTATAAGATTTATTTGAACCTTTGCTTAGTTGTTTCAAATTTTGCATTTCCTTGGAAGTTTTAATTTGTTCCTTTGCCTAGGCCATATCTTCCTGTTTCTTTGCATGGCTTGTAATTTTTTGCTGATGCCTAGACATCTGAATATCTTAATGTATTAATTCTGAATGTCAGTTTTTCCCTCTTGTCTAGGGTTTTATTGTTGATTGGCTTTGTGTTAAGGCTTTCTTTTGATGCTTGGTCCAACTTAGTGTAAACCTTCAGAATAATCCTTGTTCTATTGAAAAAAATCTAATAAGATTTTTTCAGTTCTTTTTCATTTGATTCTTGCCCTGTATTTGATATAATTATTAAGGTTGCACTTTTTGTGTGATTGTTTCACCCTCAAAAGAATGCTTCCTTTCCTCTGCTCCTTCTCTGGTAGTCTTGATCTGTACTCTTTGTTTTGTTTTTCCTCTATAGCTTTTTTTTATGTACTCCTTTCATTATCTTCAGTTGTCCCTGCCTGGAAGGCAAACTCCTGAATGAGTGTCACCCCAGAGAGGATCTTCCCTAGCCAGTATTTCCCAGCTAAAATGGGATCAGGATCCACAAAGGGCATGCTGACTGGCTCCAAAGTTCCTTGGAGAGGGGATCACAAAAGACGCCAAAAGTTTCCCCCAAGCCCTGCCTTCCAGGACTGTCCACCAGATGGTAGGCTCCAACAAACTGTTCCCCACTGCCCCAAGGAGGTACTGTGTCTTTAAGGCGCTACCACTTCTTTCTGGGGTGGAGTTGAAACAGTGACTGCCACTGCCTTTGGCCCAGGAGAGGTTGAAATAGTAGGTCAGAGCTGGGACCCAGTGATTTGAATTCGCTCATCAATAGGCATGATCATTACTTGGATATGCCTGACCCTGGTCTTGGGGAAGAGCCACCTTTCAGCAAACTGTGTCTCAAGTCTCCACCACCATTGCCACTGTCTTGGCAGGGTTGAAACAGTTGCTGTGTTTCCTTTGTCCTGGGTTGGTTGAAACAGTAGATCAGAGCCGGGATCCAGTGATCCAGTCTGAATTCACTATTCGAAAGCTATGAGCCCATTCCTGTTCCTGGCAAAGAGGATTTTTATGTTCCTTCCTGTTAGCAGCAGGTAACCAGGAAGTGGACCTGTGGCAGTCTGACACAGGAAAGGGGGATGGGTGCAATAGATGCTACTTAGAGAGAGCTACTCAATGTTATTTACTGCATTTTATCAGTCTCTTCCTCCTGCTCTTGCCTGAATGCTGTACAGTGTTCCTCTGGCTTATGGAGCCCCAGATCAGTTGTTTCAAACAGTTCCTGCCTGGTTAGTAGTTGCTTTGGTAGAAGGCCTGAGTTTTGGAGCTCCCTACTCCACCAACTTTCCCAGAAGTCCACTCTAACCTTTATTTTATTTTATTTTATTTTATTTAGATTTATTTATTTATTTATTTCTCTCCCCTTCCCCCTCCCACCCCAGTTGTCTGTTCTCTGTGTCTGTTTGTTGCGTCTTCTTTGTCCGCTTCTGTTGTCAGCGGCACAGAAATCCATGTTTCTTTTTGTTGCGTCTTCTTATTGTGTCAGTTCTCCATGTGTGCGGCACTGTTCCTGGGCAGGCTGCACTTTCTTTCACGCCGGGTGGCTCTCCTTATGGGGCACCCTCCTTGCACATGGGGCTCCCCTATGCAGGGGACACCCCTGCATGGGAGGGCACTCCTTGCACACATCAGCACTGCGCATGGGCCAGCTCCACATGGGTCAAGGAGGCCCAGGGTTTGAACCACAGACCTCCCATGTGGTAGACAGACACTCTAACCACTGGGCCAAGTCCGCCGCCACCTTTATTTTAATATTCACAATCATTCTGTAATTTAGGCAAAACTGATATTCAGCTTTTTTAAAAAATTTCTCTCCCATTCCCTCTTCCCCGCCCCCCACCCCCCACCCCCATCTGCTCTCTGTGTCCATTAACTGTATTTTTCTGTGACCGCTTCTATCCTTCTCAGCGACACCGGGAATCTATGTTTCTTTTTGTTGCATCGTCTTGCTGCATCAGCTCTCCGTGTGTGTGGCGACATTCTTGGGCAGGCTGTGCTTTCTTTCACGCTGGGCAGCTCTCCTTACTGGACACACTCCTTGCATGTGGGCCTCCCCTATGGGGGGACACCCCTGCGTGGCAGGGCACTCCTTGCGCACATTAGCGCTGCACGTGGACCAGCTCCACACAGGTCAAGGAGGCCCAGGGTCTGAACTGCAGACCTCCCATGTGGTAGGCGGATGCCCTATCCATTGGGCCAAGTCTGCTTCCCTGATATTCAGCTTATAAGCACATGGATACAGCCTTCCCAGTTGTGAAAATACTGCAGTATTTTCTTATGAGTTGATAAATAGCCATTGCTCCAGTCTTCCAAATGTCTCCCCCTCACTCCCTGTCTCCTCTAGGTCCTCTTGCAGCCACCTGCCCTTTACCATCCATGATCCAGTAATTAAAGAATTGATGCCTGGCACAGAACCCTGGCCAGTGTTAATTCTGATTAACACATGTTGCTCTTATGCCATACTGGTTGTGAAATACCTTTTAAAGACTGGGCCCTGAATATAAGTATTATCCCTAAATTATAAATTAGAAAATTGAAGTTCTGGGAACTTTACTTGACTAAGATGACAAATTTAGCGAATGATAAAGGAGTTACTCAAGCCCTTCTGCATCTTCATAGGCCATTCTCTTTTGCTAATACCAGATAGCTAGCAAATTCTAGAGATGTGTTACCCAAACGTGTCTGATAGTAAGAAAGGTTTTGTTAAAATTATAGGCTCCAGGCCCCTCCTCTAGAGATTCTGCTCCAACTGGTTAGTTTGAGGTGGTATCTGAATTTTAAGGAGTTGATTCTTATGGTTAGGTAAGATTTGGAAACACAGCACTAGGGCATTTGCTTTTCAGAATATAATTGGACACTGACTAGAAATACTGTGATATTTCCATGTCTTAAATCTGCACATAAAATCTTTAATACAATGTCTGAATTGAGCAGAATATTTTTAACAGAATGGGATATGTGTTTTGGAACTTGGGTTAGTTCTTAGTTGTTTTAGTTGAGGTGATGCCATTAAAAAACATAATCATTCTTTGACAGGTTTAGAAATATCATTAGTGACCACTAAGGATTACAATGAAGCAAGATTATAGTTTATAAATAGGTCAAATGAAAAGGACATAAGAGCAAAAACAAAATTCCAGGGAGCAAAAGTAGCTCAAGCAATTTGGTACCTCCTTCCCACATGGGAGGTCCTGTGTTTGGTTCCCAGTGCCCCCTAAAAAAAGAGAAAACACAGAGAGCAGACAGCAAGTGCAAATGAGGGGAGAGGGAATAAATCAATAAAATCTTTAAAAAAATAAAAAGTAATTCAATGAGCCATAGAAGGCAGACACTGAGTTTACTAAGGAAAATTTTCTAGTTCTAAGTGCTATCAATTTACCCAAATAACATTCCAGAATATAATTTTCAGGACAGTAATCTGCCCAAAAAAAAAAGTTAAAGACGCTCAAGGTATGATGTTATCTGTATCATCATTGGATCATCCCCTCTGCCTGTTCCCACCATTCTATAGCTATGTTTTTTCTGTTAATGTTTGACAATATAGTTTGTCACATAAAGCCTTTTCAGTAGCTTCTTCCTTCTGACGTTCTTTCTTCCTTTTCTGCTATTAGCAAATTTAATCATCATACATAGAAGTATGTATTACATATTAATTGCACATAGTATGTTTATAATGCAATTTTCCTTCTCATGGAGGTGCTTAAAAAGAAACAGAAAGAAAAAGAAATTAGATGAGCAATTGTCTCTAGTTTGGTCTTTTAATGGGAACTAATCTATTAAATACTTCTGGGGATGGCAGAGTTACTTAACTCAATAGAACCTCCTAGATGCTCTTACTGACATGTAAATCATGGATGAGTAAGAAAAACCAGTGTAGTGGAGCTGAGATTTACTACCACAGGACATGGCCCAAGCTAGTTGGTTCTCTTCCAAGTGACAAACCCTGCCAAACGCTTAAACACCTGCTGCAGTTATCAGCAGTCATATTCCCTTAGACAACCGAGAAACAACTCATTGGATAAACCAATAAGTAAAATAAAGTGCCAAATATACCCTCAGCAGGGGTTGATAAAATAAAACATCCAAGTAAATTTAACTGAACACTTCCAAATGGTACACCTGACAATGAAGAGAATGCTTCGTAGCGGGAGCCTTAGAGAGAAAACAGTATTGAGCAATTTTTCTATAATTCTAAAAAGCCAAATTCATATCTAACCCCACCCTCATCATCTGCAAATAATGCCATTTCCTCCCCTGGGGTGAATAAAAATGAAATAAATAAAACAATAGCAACAACAACAAAATCCTTAGAATTACATGGTACATGGGACTTGGAATAAGATACACTCTCCTTCCACCGTGTTTTCTGGCTAAAGAATGCCGCTTTTCCTCCTTGTTTACTTGTTAGCTTTTGTGGGTTTTTTTTTTCCTTCGGTACTTAACACCTGTATGAAAGTTCCTGACTTAAGAGGTAGGGCTTTGCTAATGAGGTGTGGCAACACAATTGGAAGCCCATTTCTAAATGAAAATTGTACTGTGCAGTGAGCACAATCCCTTTAGGTCGAAGAGAGCATTTATAAAGCAGCAGGAGTGGTAGCCAGTGCTTTCTCTGTAAGAGGTGGTAGGGTTACTGCAGCTGGTGGAGAGAGAGGCTGACCCAGAGCTATGGGCTAAGGTGATAATTCTCCTCCAAATTAGTCATATTTCTCCAGGTTACCGTGGAAGAAAGTGAGTAAAGGCAAATATAATCCCTTTCCTAATTGTAAACCAGCACCAGCCTAATTATATTCCCATTTACCCCAGATACTCTAAAATCATAGGATTTCTGTTTGCTAATTCCTCTTATTCGGTGTTTTATGACTCCAGAGGAGGCTTTGGGGAGTACAAATTGAAAAACAGTGCAGTGAGTTCACTCCGCATAGGCATTAACTATGAAAAAGTAATGGCGTGGAGGGAAAAAGGGGGTGGGAAGAAAAAGCCTCCTGCTTAGTTTATACTGATTTTGATCAGAAATGGGGAAGTATTTGAGGCTTTACCACATCAGCATGGTCAGAATGGGGGTCAAGTCATAGTTGCCCCAGCACAAAGCAGCCTCACAGCCAGCCAGCCAAAATTCCTTATATATTAAACAGAGCCATGCCATGGTAAATTCCACTCTCTTTGTCTCACAGTGTGTCTTATCCCTACTTGATATGTAAGATCTATGTAATTCTGGGTATTTTTTAAAACTTTATTTCAATGTCAAAAAATAAAATAACAGACAAAAAACAGCTTAACCAACTAAGGAAGGAATGCTTTAAAAAATCCTGCCCAGGCACATTTACCTTATATAATCTAGAAACAAACTCAATTGTTTATTTAGTGTCCCAAAAGAATGGGCCCAGATTGGGTAAATGACATAACCAAAATCTCTTTGTTAATAAAGAAAATGAAAAAGAAATTCTTGATTATATTTACATCTCATAAAACTAAATCCCGTATTCTTTTTTTAACCTTTGCCTTTACTACAAAAATATCAATCATATTACAATTAGCTATAGTTCATAATTACATTCATTGTATTTTCCCATGTATCACCATATTCTTAATACCTTGTAATAAAGGAACATTCTTGTGTTTGTATTATTAACCACAATCCTCATCTACCACCAAAATCACTAAATTATACAGTCCCTATATTATCCTCTAGCTGTATTTCAATTAATATCCCTAGACTTATTAAAACTAGACTGGGGAGAAGCTGATGCCCCAGAACTTATGGAGTAAGGCAGAAGGTCCTAATATGTTAGTCCCTGATAAGTAGGACAAATGATGAAGGTTGCAGTAGCAAATAGAGCCATTCAAGTATATTCCTTTCCCCATCCTTATCCCATATGATGTGTGTGGCTCCAACTCTAGTTTGTGCTCCAAGAATGCTTAAATTGGAAAGTTATGTAATGGTATTTTGGGGTAGGTTGTGTGAGTCTGTGTGAATGTCTGAAAGAGAGAAAAAGAGAGACAGAGAGAGAGATCAAACTGCATACTTCTTGATTGAAAATGTACACCTAAAGTAAACTTAAATGTTTTATTCTTCTGTGGCTTTTCGGTGCAAGTAAATAATAAAAATCTTTCAAGTTACTGTTAATCAGACAACCTCTGTCTCTTACAATTACCTTAAAGTCACAACAAAAAAAGTCACAGGGCCAATACTACGGTGTCGTTATCATGGATAGCCTCTCCATGGGGGGATATTCATGGTCCACCAGGTCAGTACCAGTTCCTAAGACAGAGGACAACCTAAGAGGTTGGACAGGTGCCAACGAGGGAAGTGCCCTGAAAGGAAAAGTTTGTGCCCTTCTCGGAAATATGGGTATTTCAGGTGGGGACACGTTTCCCCAAGGCAATGTGAGTACAGGATTTGACTCTTCAGTCCCCTAGGCCAAGGAATGCGATGGTCAGCTTCACGGGTAGTGGTAAAGCCCACATGTGATAAGGCCTGTGTTTATACCAAAAGGAGCAAACACAAGCATACCTCTCCACTTTGTGAGTGAGTTGAGAACAAGGGTGCTGCCTCCTCCTCTCTAGGCTGCCCACAGCTGAAGAGCTCTTGGCATAGAGGAAGTGCCCGAGCAGCGTTGGTTGGGTTAGTAATAGAGAGCAAATTTCATAACGCGCAATAAAATTCACGCTTTGGATCTGAAAGGGTGTTCATGGCTTTGTTTTTTGTCTCTTACAGCTTTCTTATCCAGGTCATGAAACATTGAGAAACTGAATTTAAGTTAGAAAGTTGCTTGGTAAATATGGAATAAGAGAAATGGAAACTGCATGGCCTCAAGAGATGGTATTTTCATGGAGCTGTGAAAGCTGATGAGTCATTCCTCTCCACTGAAGAGCTATGTTTGCCAATTTAATCATATATTTGTGTTCCTTAGTCAAGTTACCCCCTTTCTGTTGAAAGCCACTCTCTCCCTGGAAACATATTCTTTCCTACCCTGTTTTTTTTCCC
Source organism: Dasypus novemcinctus (assembly GCF_030445035.2). Taxonomy (NCBI): domain Eukaryota; kingdom Metazoa; phylum Chordata; class Mammalia; order Cingulata; family Dasypodidae; genus Dasypus; species Dasypus novemcinctus. The sequence continues at coordinate 38,207,934 of NC_080692.1, read as the reverse complement.
TGGATTCCATAAAAACCCTACTTATATTTATCATCACCATGTTCCCCAGTTTCATTACATCTTCATGATTTTCTCTTGCAAATCTCTAAGACACTGGCTAATTAGTTGATTTTAACATCCAAAAGAAAGGAGGACCTTCCTTTTTTCCCCTACTCTAGCAACATCCTTGGAGACTTCAATGTCTGATTCAATTTGATACATGAACATCACAGATAAGGGATGCAAATATTTATCAGTTACGGCCCTTGTTCTCATTGTCTAGTATCAACGTCCACGTTGATGAGCCTGTTAGGATACTTACTGGAGCTGTAGAGGGGGTGGACATGTACATGGGCTCTGGAACCAAACAGCTCAGGTTCACACCTGCCCTGCCACTTGCTAGCAGCGTGACCCTGAGCAACAATTCACTCAACTCCTTTGTGACTATTTCCTCATCTACAACATCAGGTAGTTAATAATGATGTCTACCTTGTAGGTTGTGGTGAGAATTAAATTTCTGGAAACAGTCCATGGCAAACAAGAAACACAATGTTAAGTATTGGCTATTGTTAAGCACTGCTTTGTCAACTGTTAAAACTTTCAGATTTCCTTCTTTTCAATTACCCATAGGCACAGCTACACTTTGAATCTTATTGTCATGTGGGTGGTCTTCTTTGCCACTGTCTTTTCTGACCCTGTTAGTTACAGGACATGGACAGGCAACAATGCTCCCTTACATTCATTCATTCATTCACTCATTTACTAGACAAATACTTACTGAATACCTACTCAGTGCCAGACTTTTTCAACATTGGGAATATAAACATAAACAAGATAGAAGTAAGACTCCTGGTCTCATGAGGATTACATTCATGTAAATGAGAGAAGCACATAAAAATAAAATAACAAAGAAATAATATCATTACAAATTGTGATATAAAATGGATGAAGGAAATGAAAGGGGAGTTGTGATCACAAAGTCACAGCAGGGAGATCACTTGTAAACAATCCTAACACATTGTGAACTGGGAAAGACCCTTTTCAGGCTGGAGCTCAGGAAATGTATGACTGAAGAGTTGTGCCAGTAATCTGCTTACGTGAGGTCTTGAAGGCCATGGCCATGGATTTTATCTAAGCAAAAGAGGACTCCATTGAAGGATTCTAAAGGTGATATCTGTGCTGAGAGAACATATTGTAGTGCAGAAAAAATGGAAAAAATTAGTCCCTTCAGAAGACCACTGCTGTTGTCAAGGCCATGCACACGATTAGAAGTGGAAAACTGAAAACATAGTTTGGTGATTAAGCAGACAGTGCATCTTCCAAATAAATGAGTGAGCACCCAATACTGAGATGCTGCTTTTTCAGTGAATCAAGAAGTGAGGCAGGTTGATGAGAGTTCCATGGGTGGTGGGAGGGGATTGAAACCAATCTGCTCATTTATATTCCAAAGTACTTGAATTATTTTGGAGAAAAAAGGGATCTCAAATCTAAATTTACTTATAAATGATTATACAATATCATAAGGGCTTTTTCCAGAGACAAGTCTGAAATACATGATATTTGTCCTTGGCATTATCATTTGCACCTTAAAATGTGTATACACATACACAATTATGGTGAGCTTACTAAAAACTGAATGCATGCCCTTCATTCTGTTTTCTCATTTATTTCACATAACAGTCCCTTATGATTATGCCCAATTTTATAGATGCTGTAAAACTGAGTTTCAGTGAAGTAATTTATCCAAGGTGATAGAGCCAGGGAACCCACAACTGGAATGGAACCCAGGATGGCTGATCAGAGAACCTGAGCTCTCATTCACTAAATGAACTGCTATTTTTAAAACCACGGATGGTACCTCCAACTCCTTTCTTTCCCTACTCCCTTCTCTCTCTTTCTCACACACACATGCACACCCACATCTCTTACAATCAAAATTTCCCTCAGGAAGAATCTGTGACTCTCAGTTATTACAAGCCAACAAATGATCTACAGAGTTTTGATGAATTACCTCTTTTATTTCAACAATAGAACCACTAATTGTTAAAAACAGGCTTGAGCAAGACAGGAGAAGAGATACTTACTGAGACAGGGAGGCCTTCCTTGTCTTTCTGATAGCATGTCTTAGCCAGCTCTGTGGAAAAATGCTGCCTGAGCCAGGAAAGGAGAAATGATAGATGATTTGGAAGAAATCAATGACAGGAGGGTTAAAATGTTTTAGGCAAGGGACATTCAAATAAAGGCTATTGGATAATTTATTTTCCAAAAGGGGTTATAGGCACTGCTGAAACACACCTACATGTCTGCCAGAAATGTGGCCATAAAAATCCATGTTCATAAAAAGCTTATACCGAGCAAGCTGACCACAACCTTTTAGTTACGAAAGCCACCTCTGAGCTCCAAGTACACAGTTCCAGCTTGCTCCTAGACCTCAATACCTGATGTCCCACACCTATTTCAAGCACAATGTATTCAAAGTTCAGCTTGTTACCTTCTCTCCAAACATTTAATATTTGAAATCCCAGTTAATGCATCATTTCAGCAGTTAGCAATGCTATACATTTCAACATTTTCATGACTGCCTTCCTTACCCTTAGTCAGAGCTCCAATTCCAATCCAATAGAAGAGCATATATGGACAATTCTCCCTGATTCTCTCACATATCTATCTCTCTTTACTATCCCCATAGCCACTTCTGTAGTTAAGGTTTTCAACATGTCTCAACAGTTATGTCTTAGCTGAGGTTTTCTAAAATTCAGAGCTTAAGGTAAAACAAAAGTGTTAACACTTTATTAAAGGGAAGAAAGAGGTGAAAGGAGAAGTGGGGGAAGTAGAGAAAGCAAATGTAGGATGCTCTGTTACTGAACAGGTCACAGGTTCTCACAAATGTGCAGGCTCTTCCTCGGTTCCATAAGGCAGAACCAGGACACTGCTAGAAGAATCCATGATGAGGAGGGAAGGACAAGCAGATCATCTGCTGATCCTGCCTGCTGTCTCTAAATGTTCAAAGATCATGGCTTGGGGCTTTAACTTTCCCATACCACCAAGTCAGAAAATTTTCTCTTCCCTTTTTATAAACCCTTGTGATTGCATTGGGCTGACCTGAGTAATCAGGATAGTTGCTCTATTTTAAGATAGCTGATTAGAAACCTAATTCCATCTGCAATCTTAATCCCCTTTTGCTATGTAACATAATGTATTCACAGTTTCTGGGGATTAGGATGTAGACATTTTTGGTGGGGAGGCATTATTCTGCCTACCACACCTATACCCAGAGTAATATATTTGATTGAACCAAATAAAATTGTCATTTATATAGGACAAAAATAGTCAAATATGACAAATTCATATGCTGGTATCTTATCAGTTCTGGAAAGTATGAATTACTGCCCCCTCCAAAATGAAAAGGGTTCAGTTAGTCGACTTGCTATCATATGGCTGTTTTCTCCAAGAAATGGTACCAACCAAAGGCTACATGTTCATTTCTGATGCTGCTGAACTGTGCCTTCAACAGGGCCAGGAGCTAGATGCTCCTCAGAAAGAGGGGCTCACTTAAAGACTCCATCTCTGCCACCAGGGGCCACTCTATTTCTAGACTCATTAGAAATGTACTGGGTACCAAGGACAGAGCTGGCTGATCTCCACTGAACGCGACAGTTTATCCACCTGGGTAGTGATGGCCTCCATTGTGGCAGATGCTTGGAGCAGGTACTATCATGGGAAACACAGGTTTCCTCATTGTGCCCACCCTCAGAGGTCATGAACCTGTTTTATTAGAATTCCTCTCTGGCTTCTGACCAACTGGACAAGTCATTCACCACTTCCAGGAATCATTGACTATCCATACCTCAAGCAAACTTCCCTTCAAACATAGTGGGCAACCAAGTGAACTCCTCATAGTTCTACCACTGGAGGATTTCCGGACCATTCCTGAGTGGTGCTATAATATAAAAGGAGTCCACTTCTGTGTCAAACCAACACAACTGCCAGCCCATCTGTAAATCAGGCTAAAGTTGTCTTTTCCTCCTTGTTAGTTGGTCATAAATTATAAACTGGCACCTTTCCAAATCACACTGAAAGTTAGTAAGATATGCTGCCTTCCAAATCCAAGTGGCCCTGACAAGTACTGTGCCTCTTTCTTTGTGATAAGTGGTGCAAGGTACAACAACTTATCCTTTATCTAGGGTTGTCCCAACATGCCCCTTTGGGTCTCTAAATACTTCACTGATATCTCAAGCTCCTGAATCTTCCTGAGATTTATAATTTGCCCTTGTCACCCACTATATTTTGCCCTTGTTTATTAGATCATATAGACTATTTGCCCCTTCTTGTTTACCAAGTCTAGTTAGCATGGTGCATCAAGATAGCTGAGCAGATGACAACCTGAAGAATATCAAGATAACCAAAGTCTCTGCAGACCATATTATGACAGAAAGCAGAAGAGTGGACCAGAGCTATGTAAAACAGTAAAAGACATATATCAGTGGGGATCTAGAAGAAAGAAGTCACCAAATCAATAACTGCACACCAGGTACCAGAAGCTATGTTGATCTACTCCAGGAAAGAGTCTGTATTTGGCACAACCACTGCAGTTGGTAGTCCAGTTATGGTGGTCATGTCATGTCATCTGCCATGGTCTCTCAGGCTATTGCAGAGGCCTTACAGATGAATTGAGCACAAATATAATGGGAATCACAATTCCCATATCCTTCGAGTCTTTAATGAGAACCCTAATCTCTGAAATTCGGGTGCAATATTGTTTCTGATTGACTACTTTTTGAGAGGTAAGGTCAGTTATAGGAGTTTCCACTTGGCCTTTGCTATCATAATGTACCTTACTCCACAGATCAGAGAATCAATCAGAGAATTCTGCTGGCAGCTAATTACATTTTTCTCAGTTATACATTTGGTAAGAGAGAAAATAATACATTTGGTAAGAGGCTGGGTTCATGGACCCATAGGATCCACTGTGAGAACAGACATGGACTAGCAATTCTATTAGCACCCGCCTTCCATAAGCCCCGAAATCTAACTGGATGCCCATGTTGGCATTTCAGGTCAGACCACAAATCTAAGAATCTTGAAATGTTTTTGTATTCCCCTTTCACTGTTCTCTGAAAATGGACAAATGTCCTATGTTAAAGGTTCAGAAAAACGTTTACTGAATATACTTGTGGTACTGTGGGGTCTTTCCTCAAGGGGACCCAGGTCCCTTTTAATCAATGGAAACCAGATCTATTTACTGACAGATGTGGAATCTGGATTAGGAGCCTAAATTTTCCATTATAGCAACTAACTGGTATTTGCCAGTTTTCTCTATTTTTTTAATTATCATACAAATTGACCAATACTCTAGTTACCTGTTTCTCTATCTTACTATGAGGAACTCTATGACCTATTGGCCATTGCCACAGATTTCTGTAGGAAAAGGAACACTGATTGTCACTCCTGCTTTGCCATCTTTGATATCTCTTCTCTACTTAAATCCATATTATCTTTGATGGCTAAGTTCTGTCAACTGGCCCCAACGTTCTGGAATCCCAACATCCCTACTGATATTAGAGAACTTAGCTCCATGGCATTTCCTACTGTCAACTCCAGCCTACAGAGAACAGACACCAACAAACTTCTCAAAAATTTTGGTGTCCTCTTTAGCACATTCCTTATTACTTTAGTGAAAGGAGTGTCCTCACTCTTATTTCTATGATGATACCCTCCCAAGGGCAATAATGAAGTGGTGTGTCTTACCTAGGAAATTCACTTTAATATTCCCACCTCCCTCAGCTTTCACTCACATTTCTCAATACAATGCCAAGGAAGATCTTGCCTCTCCTCATTTACTAGAGATCATCAACATGTCTAAGATTCAAGGAGTTATCCCAGCAAAATAGCATAACCAGCTTCAGGTGTCCTTGGCACAACTGAATTCTTAATTACTGTTGAGTCACCATGCAAATGGATTTTTTTTTTCATACTCAGGTATCTATTCCCCTCCAACAGGCCAACAACCTCAAGATCCTGTCCCATATATGTTCGCCCAACACTTGCTGGCACATAACAAATACCAAAATTGTTGGTATACGGGATCTACAGGCATTGAGAGGTGATGGTGGCACACCATGAGAACAGTGAGCATCATCTCATCTCACATCTTCTCAGCTGAGGTCACTGAATGGTCTTCAGGCAAAGGGAAACTGTTCTCTGACAAAGAGGGAAGGATCTGCTTCTGCCATGCAGGAACACTCCGAGGAATTTTAAGGTTTACCATTCTCAGGCTTCTCTATTCTAATGACTTAGGATCCTACTCTTTCCCTATCAGACATCTCATTTTTATACAGGACACTTGTCAAGTTTTTTAATTTAGTCTTCTTTCAGCTCTGCTTTATAATAAGATCCTGGACCTGATTTCCAGCACAGCCTGCCATATGGCTGCTTGCGATGCTCTCTCCTGTAAAACTGCCACTGGCTTTCATGAAGTAGGTGCCCTGAGCCTAGTATTTTCTTTTATCAAAGGCCTCTGTGCTATTTCATTTCATATGTCACATTGGTCAGGCTACAGTGCCCAGTGGTTTGGTCAAGCAAGCATTGGTCTGATTGTTACTGTGAGAATATTTTGTGGACTTAAATGACCAGTAAGTTGACTGCACTTATAGTTGATGAGATTAAGTCTACAATCAACTGAGGAAATTGCCTTTGACAATGACATGTAAGCTCTAGTAACTGTGATGCCACTGCATATCAGGGATCCTTATTACCTTCAGACCAGTGGGCAATTCAACATCAAAATTCCAACCCAAGAGTCAGCTTGCTACAGTCACTCCTTATATAATTGTTTTAGCCTATCTCAGACCCTGAGCCAAAGCATGCATGCTGGTATTTCATTTTGTTTGGTGGAGTTGGGGTGGTTCGGTGGGACAGGGAAGTAGGAGTCTGAAAAAGGGAAGTGCAGGAGTGGAGGAAACAACACAAATTTAAGATAAGCTAGTTGCAAAATCTAAGAACAAAACTGATGGGCAAAGCTGAATAGCATCTCCACTCAGAACTTGCCCCAAAGAGGAAGCCATTTATCTGCTGACTTTTCCCTATTGACTATGTATAATTGGCCCAAATCCCTGGAGTGTTAACTCCCTTGTACTTCTCTGTTGTCAGAGGTAACTGGATCTCTCTGGGCAGCTGCTAGGAGAGTTAAAGTCCCCATGCATAGTTGTGTTTGACCTCTCACAGTTCCCACTATGGTAGTTGTGTGAAGCTTGTGCCAACGGAAGTTCTTGCTCCAGAGGAAGCTGAGGCAATTGTTCTTGTTAGGAAATGAGATGGCTATGGCTGTGGTAGAGGCTAACAGGCCTGGTGAGAGACATTGCTGGGGTTGCACTGGCCAGACAGGGGGACAAAGTCGCTGAGGCCTGGGTTAGGGGATAAATGGAACTGAGTGAGCCTGGGATGATGCATAAACTAGGTCCAGTACAAGAACCCATTACAATGACCTCCCTTCAAGTCTTTCCTTATGGTCAGAACTGTTTTCCTAAAATATCTTAATCTGCTATAAACTTTACTAAAACATGCCAGAACATCTGTATCTCCTGCAATCATGTCAGACCTTTTCCCTACACTATGTACTTTTTCCTAACCTACTGTGCACCACCCCTCCATACACACACACCTGTGAATGTAGGGCATGTTGTTCCTTTGACCTGGAATTCCCTCCTCCCACCAGCAATCTGCCTATATCTGATAGATTCCAACCCTTCAAGCAAGATTCCCTAACAAATTATTGCTTCTCAATAAAACCATCCATGATGCCCAGAGAGAATAAGTCATTTCCTCTTTTGTGTTTCCCAATAAATGTGCATCAACAGTCTGATACTTAAGACCCAAGTCAAAGTGACAACTATTCAGAGAATGCAACATGATGTAATAGAAAAAGCATAGGACTTCAGTGGTCTGGGTTGGAATCCCAGTGACTTTGGGCAAATATCATAAATTGTCTGGACTTCAGTCTTCTTATCAAAAAAAAAAATGGGGCAATAATATTGATATAAGGCATAGATTAAGATCAATAATAACATTATATATAGCAGAAAAAATGGGAGGAATCAAGACAAAGTAAGTTTTATCAAAGTATTAGATAAGAGTATCTGCATCTGAACAACTCACTATTTTAGCATAGGACCTGGGGTTAAAAGGTTGTGGTAGATTGAATTGTGTGCCTCAAGGAGGATATGTTCTTGGTCTTGGAGCTGGTGGGTATGGACCCACTGGAAACAGGATCTTTTAAGGTGTTGTTTTCATTAAGGTGTGGCCCACCTGAATGAAGGTGGGCCTTAATCCAGGTTACTGGAGTCTTCTATAAATAGAAGGAATTCAGAAATAGTAAGAGAAAGCCATAGGGAGGAGCTGGAAGCCAGAGGCTGTGGGAACCTGGAAGAGGAAGGAACGGACATCATTGTATAACAGAAAAGCCAAGGCAACACAGGATTGCTGGCCAGCTAGAGTACTACTGACCCTGGTAAGAAGCAAACTTTATAGCCAAAGCCTTGATTTGGACCTCTGGTCTCAGAAATCATGAGCCATTAAGTTCCTATTGTTAAAGTCAAACCCAGATTTTAGTATTTGTGATAGTAACCTAGCAAAACTGAGAGAGTTGACTAACAAATAGAGTAGAACACAAGTATGGAATACAGGAAGATTATAGAGCAGTGACTTCCATTTCTTTAAATGATTAAGAGAAGGAAAGCAAAAGCTAGAGCAAGAGAGGAAGAAAATGAAAGCCTATTACATGGTCATTCTGGGCCTCAGTGTCAATGTCTGGAAGAAAAATCCTTATTTCCTATGGGTATAAGGAGAATATTCTGAGTAGCAAACTTGCTATAGCTGGAAATAAGTTAGCCAATGTAGATAAGCACCATTTATTTGTATGTTATGTGATGTTTTATTTCATATGTATCTTTCCTTTTATTTTATTGATACTTACCTTTTATTATACAAGTACTGAATTCAACTTTTCTACCTGTATCCACAGATATTCTGCTCCACCCAAAATATTTGTTATTAAAAATATAGCAAAATTTTATCATGTAAGTAGGGGACAAAATCTTTAAGGTCAAATTTGTTCTTAGAAAGAACTGGCAATGAAAATACTTTATATTCACTAATTGAAACTCTTTTGAAAATTGTCGATTGGAATACTGAACAAAGACTTTTTGCATTATTCACTATGTTTAAATGAGGCTGTCTATCTCATTACACAATAAACAAGGAGAGTAAAATGGTTTTGAATAGTCCAAGCTATTAATGCTTTAAGCATAGATTTCCTGATCTCCATTTAAATATTAAGACCCACAAAACACAGAGAGAGATGGAGAGAGAGATTCTCCAATCGATCCTCCCAGCTGATCACAACTCAGCACCTCTCCTGCACTTCCATTCTGGACTTTCAGTCTCTCACTGTCAACTCCACAAAGCACTCAATTTTGCTCTTTATGAAAATTATTCAGGGTCTTACGCTATGGTAGTTCCTTTGAGTAAAAGGAGTGAGAGGAAAGACCAAAAATTGAGTACTATAAGAATCCCTTATAATCAAGAGTGTTTATGTAAACATATGTGTGTATAAATAATTATAACCTAAGAGAAAATATACCATAAGAGAAATAAATCAGGGTATGTTTTCAGATGAGGAAGAAATCATACACCATGTGGGGGTGATATGGTTCAAGAGGAACTTTGGAGAGGAGCAGTAGTAGAAAAGGGCTTTCACCAATGAGCAGGGATTTTGGAAAATACAGAGAGGCAATAAAGAAGTCAAGCATCACTAAAGTTGAATATTTGTGGAGAAGTTGAGAGAGACAAACCTTATGTTGTTGAACCAAATCAAATGCTATTTTAATAGGTCAAAATTATATGTTGGGGCCAAACTGTAGAAGGTGTGAAGTGTCAGAATAAGGAATCTGGGCTCATTTTCCTGAGCAGTTGAGAGACCTTTGAGCAGAGGGCATAGATGTGCTGTATTTTAAAGGAGATTCATTTACAAATTGCATCCTCAGACTGAAAATAGGGCCAGCAATTTGGAAGCTCTTATATCAGGATACCAGCTGGAATAGTTTGAGGCTATATATTCCCCAGAAAATCATGTTCTCAAATGTAATCCATTACTATGGTTGTGAACCCAATGTAAGTAGGACTTCTTGATGAGAGTATATATCAGTTAAAGTGTAACCCACCTCAGTCAGAATGGGTCTTAATCCTCTTACTGAAGTCCTCTATAAGAAAATGAAATTCAGACAAAGAGAAAACCAAAGACACAAGAATTTAAAATCAGTGAAATTCAGAAGAGAAGGTAGAGACCAGCAGACACCGCCATGTATCTTGCCATGTGACAGAGGAGCCTAGGATTGCTGGCAGCCGGTCTCTAGGAAGAAAACATCACCTTAATGATGCCTTGATTTGGACATTCTCCCAGCCTCAAAACCATGAGTAAGGAAGTGGATGTGGCTCAACTGATAGAGTGTCTACCTACCATATAGGAGGTCCAGGGTTCAATACAAAGGGCCTCCTGACCCATGTGGTGAACTGGCCCACATGCAGTGCTGCCACATGCAAGGAGTGCCATGCCATGCAGGGGTGCCCCCAGCGTAGGGATGCCCCACACACAAGGAGTGCGCCTCGCAAGGAGAGCTGACCCATGTGAAAAAAGTACAGTCTGCCCAGAAGTGGTGTCACACACGCGGAGAGCTGACACAACAAAAAGAGACACAGATTCCTGGTACTGCCTGACAAGAATGCAAGGGGACACAGAAGAACACACGGAAAATGAACAACAGGGGGTGGGGTGGGAGGAAAAGAGAAATAAATAAAAGTAAATCTTTTTAAAAAACAAACATGAGTAAATAAATTCCCATTGTTTAACCCAAGTGATTTCATAGTATTTGCTTTGAACAGCATAGGAAACTTAAACCAAGTTCCCAAACCTCTACAGAACCTCATACTTTTCAACAAATATCTCAGCTTTCTTGCATCTACTCCTATCCCTTGTACGTTTCCATTTAGTCAACATTTTTCACCAATTCCTTTACCTCACCTGCTATCCCTAGCCAGTCTTAAGAGTTCTTGTCTTTCCACCTGGGTAGGCAAAGACGAGTTCAGCAGGGAGATGGGCTCAATATTATGCTAAACATGCAATACCAGTTACTGTGATGCTTATTTCATTTTACTGTAATATTTGTGTGTATACATCTCTCTCTTCCATTTGGCCATGCTATTTTGGAAGGCAGTGATGGTGCTTTATCCATGGGTGCAAACCTAGAAGGGTCCCCAGCAAATACATGCTGCTCAATAAATATGAGTACAATGAATAAGATTCCCACCATAGCAATTCAGGGGGAAAAGTTATAATTGTTGGTATTACAACTTTCCCCAACCTCCTGCTCTCCTCCTGAAAGTAGGCAAAGTTAGGGAACCTCTGGCCTATGTTTTCTGGGATAGTCCCAATCTAAGATAGTCTATCCAACTACTAAATAACTACAGTCATATTTTTAAACGATGTGTCCTAATTTTGGCTTCTAGAAAAACCACTATACTTAGAGTTCATTCTTTATAAATAAGCACTTAGATATATGCTGCCCTGTTTCTTTCAACAGTGTAAACCTACTGAGGCTCAGGCCATCATCTTTTTCCAAATCTCCCAACACATCTGATTCCAAAAGCTTTGAAGAAAGATATTTTTACCAATGTTTTCTTGGAAAGACAATGAATTTGGTTGCCTTACACATTACAGAGCAGGAGTGTCTAAAAAATTTCATTAAATATTTCTCCTTAGCCCTGATTAGCTCCTCCCTTTGCTCCCTAAACCCCACCCTCATACCTCTTCATCACACTGGCCTTCCTCACTCCACTCACTGGCCACTTTTGCTAGTGCCCTGCCCCTCCATTACAAGCTTTTCCTGTAAGTCTTCCCTTTCCTTAAGGAAAGTAATTCAGCCACTCTCAGCTTATCCAATACGCCTTTCTAGAACTAACTGAACAAGCAAATGGTATCTTCTCCTGGGGTGGTCTGAGAATAAAAATGGAAATTCCAAATATAGACATCATATTTCCCCCATAATACTGTCTCATGGAACTACATTTAATGTGTCTTTTACAATTTCCTTAGGGCTTATTCACAGTGTTGGGCACATCTAGGTGCTTCTCAGAAATTTATAATTACCAACCACTTAGAAGTTTATTACAATATTAATCCAACATGTCATCACTGGATACCTACTACATGTGACACTGTGCTAGGTTTCCGGGGGCCAGAGCCTGGGATGAGCTGGGGGATGTGTGCTGGAATCCCAAAAGAAGTTCCCATTGCATCAGCCTCTTCAGACCACTAACCAAATGAAACTTGAAAATTGGCCTGATGAGGTGATCTAAATGTCTCCCTAGGCTCATAGTTTTCCAAGGCTTGTTATACAATTTCACATTAGAGTCTTCAGCTCTTTAGATCAAAAGTAATAGACCCAAAACAAACTAAGACTATAAGCAATATTTAGATCACTGTAGGAAGATTCATCTCCCTCTCAGCTAATTGACTGAACAAGAAAGCCTAATTAGTGCTACAATCTTTTCATACTGGAAAATATTCACTGTACATTAGAACTTTCGAATGTTAACCAACATTGTACATTATACTGAGATCGCGCTCACTAGCAAGGAAATCATTTTTAATGGAAAGAATTCAGTTTTAATGTTCTGTAATGGGCCATTTATTAGTATACAAGAGGGTCAGAAGAACTAATTAGAGACTATTTGAGCAAGTGTAAGTAATAGGGTTTTCCCAGGTTGCCGATTAGGATTCCAAATCCCAGAGCAGAATATTTAGATGCAGATATAGTGTCAGATTTTACATGCCTGTGGGATTATTTCAGTGCCCCTAAGCTCAATTTAAATACCAGGTTGTGAAAATTTGCTTCAGTAAAGCAAGTTTAAATCACATTTGTCCTTTTGATTTTTACGGCATCTGAGCAGCTAAAAGCCTATTTTGTTTGTTAAAAAATTAGCTCCATGGCATTCTTATTTTCATTTTATGTACTGCAGTATAAATACTGAAAAGCAAATTACTTTCTCTTTTTTATACATCCAGCATTCATGACAATAATTATCTGGATTGCTTAATTCGCTCTCTCTTCCTGTTTGCATGTAACTCGCTTTACCAAAATTTCCTCAATGCGAGACTTTCCTAACAGTTTCTTTTTTCAGCAGTTGTGAAGAAAGCTGTCTGAGGAGAGGGAGTAATTTTGGAATTTGATAGCAAGGCCCCCGAGGATATGAAAACTAGCTCAAAATGCATTGTACAGCTGCCTCAGGCTAGTAAGGTATACCCAAGCTATGAACATCTGGCTTGCAACTATTATTTATATAATGAACTCATTCTTTCCCATCCTCAGTATTTACCTCAGGATCCACCCTCTCCCTCAGAGAGAGCTCCAGAATGTACCGGAGCTACGCTAAGCCAACACAGGCCAGCTGGTAGCCAGTGCGGCCTCCATGTACTCACCTCACCTTTCACGTAGACGGGCACATGCTTTGCTCTTCCTTTTTAGTTTGTACGATTTACGTTTTCATTTTTTCCATATCAGATCATCTTTTTCTCAATGTCTAAATTTGTCCTTTAAACAATAACAACAAAATCTCTTTCCTCTTTTTTTTTTTAAAAAAAAAAATTATTTCCCGATTACCCCTTTCTTTTACTTCCTCTGATTAACTTTGAACCAAAATTACAACCCACATAAGAACAGGAACGTAAAAGGCAGGCTTGTGAAATACATATTTAAAAGAAATGTGTTTTAAATAAATTTAAAAACAAATTACCAAGTCAAAAATCTAACCCCCAGTATCTATACTTACAATGAACCATGCAAGCTGATTCAGAAGTTAAGATAGAATAGCATGAGACAGGAATATTCACAATAATCTTGAATGAGAAGAACAAGGAGGATGGGAGATTAAGCCTCTCTGCCACCAACATTTTTTAAAGCAGGTGTTATATATTAGTATGCTCCAAATTAGAATTTCTCAGTCTTAGCCTTTACAAACATTTTAAATAAGCTACAATACTTAGGAAAGTGTTGTACTGACATGGGATTAGACATATAGAATAGTAGAAAATAACAGAGAATCCTAAAATAAACTTGCACAAATAACTTGAAGCAGGAATTAGAGCTCAGTGGGCAGAATAATGCTTATTCAATCAGTAGGTCTGAGACAATTGGTCATCTATAAAGAAATAAAATGGGATTCTTCAGGAATACCTTATTTTTTAAAAAAGCAATTGCCAGTTGTAGATTAAAGGCAAATATGAATGGCAAAACTATAGAAATTATAGAATAAGATACACAATATCCTTAGGACCTCAGAAAGCAGAAGGATTTCTTAAATAGAAAAAGCTATACACCATAAAGGAAAAGATGGGTATATAGCTATATTAAAACTAAAACTTTATGTTCATCAAAAAACAGTTAAAATGACAAATCATAGAGTGGGAGAAAAGTTTTGCTGGAGATAACTTCTTATTGAAGGATTTGTATGTAGAATCAATAAGAAAAAGGCTATCCACTGGAAATATGAACACAAATGTGTATGGGCATTTCACAGCAAAGGTAATACAAATGGCCCTAAGCATAAGAAAAGATGCCTATCCTTATTAGTAATTTTTAAAAATTAAAGCCCCAGTGAGAAACAATTAATTAATTTTGTAGAAAATTAAAATTATGATAAATTAAAATTAAAGTTCAGTTAAAACAAGGCTAGGGGCTATAACATACTACTGGTGATGACTTAGATTGTTCCAAACACTTTGTAAAAAATGTTTAAGTTGGTATTACCATTGAAACTGGAACATACACATATCCTACATCCAGTAATTCCATTCTTAACTATATACCATGAAGAAACTCTATAGTATAAGGGAAGGGAATGTGTACAAGAGCATTCTTAATAGCCCAAAATAGGGAACAATCTTACCGGCCATGGACAGAATAATCAATAAATTGTGGTATATAAAATAAAATGACAGTGGAGAGAAAGTTAATGAGTTACTGTTACATACAGCAATATAATCTCAAGGTCAAAACCTGAGCACATCTCAGAAAATTACATACAGTATTTCCATGTACATAGAGCACAAAAATAGGAAAAAACAAACAAGGTGTTGTTCAGGAGAGAATGATCCATACCAAATTTGGGATGGTTGTTACTTTTGGGAGAGTGGGGAAGGGAAGAATGCGGTAGATTCCATTTCTTAGCCCATGCGGTAGTTTTATTGGTGTTCTTTTTTTTATTATTCCTTAAACTATACCGATGAGTTTTATGCACTTTTGTGTGCATGAAATATTTCACAAACGTCAAACAACTTGTTAAAGAATCAGAATACCCAAACTTTAAAGCTCTTGAAAATTCCCCGAAGTCCCCTTCAGAATCTTTGTTCAAATCATTGTAATTAAGTAGAGAGTCATTTGAAATAACTACTCTACACTATTCCCTCAGCTCAAAGGAGGCATACGGTAGAAACACAGAGACTACCTGTATTGTTTCCTAACTGCTTAAACCAATGCCGTATAATGGGTTGGCTTAACCACAGGAATTTACTGGTTTAAGGTTTCAGAGACTACCAGGCCTCCCATGTCAGTAACTTTGTCTGGCTGGCAGGCTTTGGGGTTCCTCGTTTTTCTACGGCAATGCATGCGGTAAAGTTTTTACCTTTCACCTCTGGGTTCCAATGATATTCCAACTGCCAGGCTTCTGGCTGCTCCCATAGCTTCTCTGTTTGTCTGTCCCTCTGCTTATAAAGGACTCCAGTCACTTGGATTAAAGCCAGTGTATAAATCTGCCAAAGGGGAGCTGACACAAAGTACCAGAAATCCGTTGGTTATTATAAGAGGTATTTATTTGGGGTAGAAGCTTACAGTTACCAGGCCACAAAGCATAAGTTACTTCCCTCACCAAAGTCTATTTCCATGCATTGGAGCAAGATGGCTGCCAATGACTGCAAGGGTTCAGGCTTCCTGGGTTCCTCCCTTCTTGGGACTTATTTCTCTCTGGGCTCAGCTGCTCTCTTCTCTCTACAAGGTCAGCTGTAGACTATCAGGCTCTCTTCCCAGGGCCTCTGTCTATGGAAGCCACCTCTATTCCTCTGTGTTCTCTGTGTTTACTTCCCAGGGCTCCAACTGAAAACTTCAAACTCTGTCCTCTCCCATGGCTTTTCTCTGTAAGTCCCACCCACCAAGTGGCAGGGACTCAATGTCCTATTGATGTGACCCAACCAAAGCCCTAATCATAATTTAATCACACCCAGAGAAACAGACCAGTTTAAAAACATAATCCAATATCTATCTTTGGAATTCATAAATAATGCCATAAATAATGCCAAACTGCTATACTAACCTTATGTAGTTGGCAACATATTAACTAAAAAATAACCTCTTAAAAATAATAGTAATAATAACCTCTTAATAAGGTTCTGTTTATATTGCGTTCATACCTACAGGAATAGATTAACATATATATGTGTTTGTCTGGAGTACATAACTCCAAGCCATCCCAACCACCAATGGGCAAGACCAGAATCAAAGATTTAGAGGCATATATTTGCTCCTAAAAGTCACTATCACATCAGCTCTGTTCGCCACTATATTCATAACACCTGGCCTAGTAAATGGCACATAGTAGGTATTCAATAAATATTTGTTGAATGAATGAATGAATGAATGAATGAATGAATTACACATCCTAGAGCTATAGAGTACTGGATCTATGATGGGTCCTTCAATTTTATTTAGACATACCAAAAAATATAGACAATAATCAAATGAACTCCAATTGTTTTTGTTAATGTTTTAGTTTGCCAAAGGCCCTCCAATGCAAAGTACCAGAAATCAGTTGACTTTCATAAAGGGGATTTATTTGGGATAAAAGCTTATAATTTCAAGGCCATGAAAAGTCCAAACCAAGGCAACATCAGAAATGCTTTCTCACCAAAGTCAACTACTGTTGATCCCAGTGTGGTGCCACATGGTGAAGGAAGATGACTACCAATCTGCTTTCCCCTCCAGGCTCACCATCTCCTCTTGAGTTGCTCCATGGGTCCAGCCTCTTGGGACTTCTTACTTAGGCAATCCTGTAGTCCCCTTTCTCCTGGCATAGGGCTTGTTTTTCAGGACTTCTGTCCTTGCAGCTCAGCTGTGGGCAATACTGGAGTCTTTTTTTTCACATGGCAGTTCCCTTTTTTCCTCTCTGTGTGAGTCCATTTATATCAGACCCAACAAGGAGATGGGGACTCAGCCTGAGTCCCACCCCACTGACAGAGTCCAACCAAAAGCCCTAAAGCAATCTCACCAAGTAATCTAATCAAAGGCCCCTCAACTGAATTTAATACAACCAAAAGGGTATCACACTCAAAGGAATAGATTAGTTTACAAACATAATCTTTCTCTTTTGGGGACTCATAAAATAATCTCAAACTGCCACAGTTACCATTAGGCTAAACTGCTATAACACAGAGAGCCAAACAGTTCAGTGTCTCAAATAAGACAGAAATGTACATAACACTCATGTACCAGTTAGGAAGTAGGGCTCAGAGGATCTAGCCCTGATATGTGACTCTGCTCTTAGAAGTTTCTAGGGAATTCTACGACCCTGGACACCCCAGACTACAGAGCAAGCAGGATCCTGCCCACATCTTCATTTTGGATTTCTAGCCTCCAAAACTGTAAAGTAGTAACTTCCTGTTGTTGAAGCCAACTAGTCTTTAGTAATTTGTCACAGCAGCCCTGGCAAACTAAGACACTGCAGGTGGTGACTTGAATGAGTCCCGGCCAAAGGTCTTCTGCCTCTCTAGTCTGTTTCCATCTCATTATCGGTGGCAGGTTTTGAGGGATTTGGGAGGAACAGGAAGGAAGTGTTCAGGTTTCCAGATGCAAGCATGAGGCGATCTCTTGTTGACATTCTCCTTTGTGTGTGTATGTCGGAACCTTTTCCTTGTGTGTCTCCTCTAAGCATGAATAAGCACTGATTGGTTTAAATACCTGTTGTGTTTCAGCTACTTTTATGCTTTGAATCCTGGGTTTGAAAAAATCCGAGAGAGGTAGCACTAATTAAGTAATGATTACTTTATTTTGTATACCTGGAGTAGGTCTTTTGAATATTAATGCAGATTTATGTAAAAATAACCAAATTAATATTGCTCTGGCATTTCTTTTCATGGGACCAGAGCCTTGTTTTAGATAGAAACAAGTTCTAGTGAACACCTGTCTTGAAGAACTGACTTTCTTCAACCAGAGTTGATTTTGATCTGTCTCAGAGTTGTTTAAAAAAGAAAAATTAGATCTTTTGTAAAATAGGCTATGCAAATTAAATACTAGGGTGACAGAAATCCCTTTTAAAAAATTGAAAACAAAAATAGAGTTGGATTCTTCACATTGACTCATAACAGCTTGAAACACAGCCTAGAAATCCTTGTCACCATCACTTTTCTGCAGCTAATCTTCACAAGGCTATCATCCCTGCAGCCATAAATTCTCTCCTGGGTTTCCTACAGGAACTTGGTGAAGCTGGGGACCCTTGGGGCTTACTGGAACTAGCAAGGAAACCCTAGGGTAGTGTAGGGCGGCACTTTTCCACACCGCCCCCACACCACACAACCCCATACCACACCCATATCCTGAATCCAAAGACTCCACAGTCTTTTCTTACTGGGAAAAAAGTGTAGAATATACTGTAACATGAAACAAAAAAATAAAGCTTCAGAGATCTCAAGAATCAGTTAGAGGATGCTGTAGGCTGGGAAACCGGATCCAGCTAAATGGTACAAATCTTCTCTTCTGCTCAATACCATCACCTCCACCCTATACACATACACACGCATACACACACACTTTACCTGCCCTGATTACGTAATTGCTTTTATTGACTGATTAATTACAAATAAGAGGG
The DNA here is from genome assembly GCF_030445035.2 of Dasypus novemcinctus. Lineage (NCBI taxonomy): Eukaryota > Metazoa > Chordata > Mammalia > Cingulata > Dasypodidae > Dasypus > Dasypus novemcinctus. Next base: position 38,188,992 of record NC_080692.1, on the reverse strand, counting down.
AACAAAGGCTGCCAGTATGTCTGAAATGATACTTTTTAGTATGATAAATTTTCATACTATTGAGACAAAAGGGAAGATTGAGATGACCCAAATAATACCCTAGGATATAGAGAGATACCTTGAAAGAAAAGTTAACAAAGACCTACAGAATGTCTGAAATGATACTTTTTAGTATGATAAATTTTCATACTATTGAGACAAAAAGGAAGATTGAGATGCCCCAAATAATATCCAAGGATATAGAGAGATACCTCGGAAGAAAAGTTTAAAGGACTTTATAGGTCAAGAGGGAGCTATTAAGAAATGTGATTGATGGTGAGGTGGATAATAATATTAGCAGTAGTATCTTCAATTTACATGAAACTTTCTATTTAATGTCATTTGTGGTAATTTATTAATAATTAAATACAGAGTACACCTCGGCTTCCTATCTCCATAAAACACATGTTAAATTCATGCCAGATGTTCATGTACATTGGCCAAAATACCTTCACTGATTTGTATAGTAGAATAGACCTAGCAAAATGGAAGGGGAGAAAGATATCTAAAATTTACTGAGTGTCTACCATGTGCCAAGACACTCTACAAACGTTATATCATTTCATTACCACAGTGACCAAATGAGTATCATATAACTATCCCCAGTTTATAAAGGGAATAAATTTCCGAGATTCAGAAATTCCATGTAACATTTTCAATATTGCACTGCTTGAAGGTAGGGGAATTAATATTTAAACGAAGTTCTTCTGGCTTCACATTCCAGCAAGTTTTCTTTCCTCTGTGTTGAAAGAGTTGCTAATGAATAAAGTCTGTAGCTGTGAAGAAGTAGGGTGGGAAAATTTTTCACTATTCCCCTAATCTAACTTTGAATATTACTTTAAGGGCACAAACTGACATCAAGCCATATGGCAAAACCTGCCAGTAGTGAGAGCTCTTTGGGAAACTTCTTGGAATACCAGTCCCTGTATGAAGTTAGATAACATGGCTTTGCCTGCCACTAAGTCATTCACAGGCTAAGTCTTTCACTAAAATGCTGCTGATTGCAAGTGACTTCTGAACCCAAGCAAGCGTTTTAGGTCTATTTAATAGATCAATACAGTAATTCCCTCCTGGGCCCCTGAAATCATTTGTTTGAACCTGATGTCTATGTAGTCAGATTGAGGTGTATATATTAGAATGTGCAGGGAATTGCACAAATAACTTGCATTGAGAGATGTTAAACCAATTTAGAATGTGTGAAGGAGGGAGTATTTAACTCATTTCCAAATGACTAGGATTAAGTGGGTCATTATAAAGGCAGTGCCTTCAACTAGCATCACAGAGGAAGAAACCTTTTGGCCAAAGGATACACTGCATCATGATACATGCTTTAGAATTCAACTGAATAGAGCTAGAAAGAAAACAGTAAAGGAAACCTACTATAAGTTGAAGGATTTTTTTCCTCTCCTTTTTTTTCTTTTTTACAATCACTTCTATTTGACAGTGTAAAAGTCTCCCGAGGGAAATAGTAGAGGACCTGTTGCTTGATTCACTTAAACTCAATGGACAAAACACCAGAGGGGAACAATTTTGCCCTAACTTCCCAGAGGAACAGGATCTATGTGAAACTAATAATAATTTTCCATCTCTAATTTTGATGACACAAAAACCAGAGTTATGTGCTTATTTGATTCAGTGTTGGATTGGCTTCTAGCAGCAACATTTCATACCGACTGAAGTCTGTTAATTATGTGTGCTGGGACACCAGCCAAAAGGCCATTACAATAGTCTAAAGGGAATAAAATAAAAGTTTGAACATAGATCTTTCCATCAGGAACAGAAAATTGGCAGTAAAAAGGAAATTTTAGTACAGCAGAGAGGTGACTCCTTTTTCAGGTATTTAAGTCAAAGAGGATTCTCCATAAGAGGAACAAAAGATGATGCCTTCAAAAAAAGTAAAATGAAGCCTTATGTTGATCAATGAATGACCGTGTCCACTGATGTCATGTTGATCACAGTGAAGTCAGATGAACATCATTCATTCAATCAGTCAACAAGCAGTCATTGACCACCAATACTTTGCCAGATCCTGTTGATACAAAGAGAATAAACTTGGTCCATGTTGGCAAGGCAGGAGGACAAAGCAGGGAAGAGAGATATAAACAGCTAAGTACAATGTAATACCATGAAACACTGCAAGGTAAGGGGGCCTAGAGGAAACATACCTCATCTCCTTGGTCTGAGGCAAGGGGACTTCTTCTGGAGGATAGGACACCTGAGATAATCTTGAAATCTGAGTAAAATTTAGCAAATTGGATTACTGAATTAGAATACAGCATGGATCAAGGGAAAGAAACTAAAGCCAGTTGTGTTGGGAAGTACAAGCAGTTCAAGTACTGCTGAAGCAGAGAGTACTGAAGGGTAAGACACAGGAAGAGGTCAGATTATGGTGGCTTCTGGACCTTCTCAAGGAACATGGGTTCATTCTGGAAAGCCATGGTAAATAGAGGATTCTAGCTGCTGAATAGAGAAGCAGTTTTAATGGTACACAAGTGAAGACAGAATGATCAGTAGGAAGGCCATTACAATAATTAGACAGGGATAATGAGGGCCTAAATAAGGAACACTAAGGGTAGAGAAGAGGAGATGGCCTGGAAAATAGTTAAAGAAAAAAATGGTAGGGCTTCATGATTGATTGGATGTGGGGGCGAAGGAGAAATGTCTGAAACCTCCAAAGTTTAAATGAGAAAGTGGAAGGAGAATGAAAGGTAAACACGCTTGGCCGTAGAATCGCTTTTATCTTTCCTTTAATGGGGGGACACCAGAATTATAGACTGAAGGTAAGAAGGTAAAAGAAATTATGATAAAGACATGTAGAGAGAGAGAGAGACTAGTTGAATAATCGTAGGTATAGCATGTCATGCATCTTGTCTAATGTCTTTTTTTTTTTAAGATTTATTTATTTATTTCTCTCCCCTTCCCCCTCCCCCCACCCTGGTTGTCTGTTCTCTGTGTCTATTTGCTGCATCTTCTTTGTCCGCTTCTGTTGTTGTCAGCAGCACAGGAATCTGTGTTTCTCTCTGTTGCATCATCTTGCTACCTCAGCTCTCCGTGTGTGCGGTGCCATTCCTGGGCAGACTGCACTTTCTTTCACGCTGGGCGGCTCTCCTTATGGGGCGCACTCCTTGCGTGTGGTGCTCCCCTACATGGGGGACACCCATGCGTGGCAGGGGACTCCTTGCGCGCATCAGCACTGCACATGGGCCAGCTCCACACGGGTCAGGGAGGCCCGGGGTTTGAACCGCGGACCTCCCATGTGGTAGGCGGACGCCCTAACCACTGGGCCAAGTCCGCCGCCTCTTCATTTTTAATTAGAACATTTTGAGGTCTATTTTTTTTTTGGTAGAACAATAAACACCTTTATTACATGAGCTAGGATGCGAGGGAGGAATTACCTGCCTTCCAGGCCTTGATTTTCCTCAGCTAGAACTCCAACTCCTTGCCTCCAGCACATATCCAGATGCTCGGCCTCACTGGTCTGGCCTCGAAGCAATGCATGCAAGAAGTTTGCCCTGCTGGAAATGCTCCTCCAGAAGTCTGCTGATCTTGGCATTCTTTTTCCTTTCATCACCTTTCTTCTGAATTTCCTTTGATGGTTTTTTGTTTGACATCTCTTCCTTCTCAGGAGTCAGCTTGGCCCCCTTCCTGTGGGCCAGAGGCAGAGTAAAGTGGGACTCGGAACACTGCTGCACGCTGTGCTGTCAACGAGCACAGTACATACAGCGCGGCGCCAGGGTCTTGGTGTGGACCAGCTCGTTAGTGGACGCTCTGAAGACAACATCGATGATGATCATTTTTTGGCGAGTATAGCACTCAGATCCCAACGAGAAGCTCCCCACGTCAGCCTCAGGGCCTGCACTTCTTGTTGCCGCCTCACACGCAAAATGTGTGTATGTGGCGGGGCTAATCTTGGTGTTGGCAGCCAGGCATCCCAGCTCATATTTCTGCTTCTGAAGCCTATTGTTTTTGTTTTCTGGTTTTAATTTTTTACTAGATAATAGTCATCTGTATGATACATATATAAATGCCTAAACACATTTTGATGGACTGAATTTGAATCCAAATCTACTAGCACCTACGATGCCACGCTTACTTTAAAGACAGATGACAAGCTCTCTCTCTCTTGCTCTTTTAGGGCCAACATTTCTTTATTTTTCTATTCTGTGCCTTCTACAGATTAAACTAAAGCACAACTGAAAGTTTCTATCCAATTAGGTCATCCTGCACCACTGTTCTGATATGAATCAGCATTTTCACTATATAAATCTCAATTTTCATTTCAAACTACCAGCACGTACATATTACATTTCCTGCCATTTGGGATCTCCAACACATTCAGAATTTACCTGTAAGCATGAGTTAGGAAAATGACAAAAATCAAAACTTAATTTGGGTAGCCATTTGGATAGATGGAACAAACTTAACATGGTCTTTCTATTTTAATTTTAACTAATCTTCCCTGACGTACATTTTTTCATTTGCTCAACACATATTCATTGAGCACATTTTGAGGTCCTTAGAATGCTTTTGTGGAAAAAAAAAAAATTTAAAAAGTGATAAAAAATAATTTGGGCAGAATAAGATGTATTGGACTGAGGGGGTACCCAGGATCTGGTACTCTCTGTGTTTAAACAAGGAAATTACTAGACAAACCAGGACAAGATGGTTACCCTAGAGGGTGGGTGGGGAAGTGGTAAGCAATTTTAAAGAGAAAGTTCTAGGCAGGACTAATTGAGAAGATGGTATCTGAACAAAGTCCTGATAGAGGTTAGGGATGTCAGACATGTGACTGGCAGGGGCAAGTCGCATTCTAAACAGAGAGAAAAGCTAAGGAAAAGACCCTAAATGCATGCTTGTTGTGTATGGACACACGAAGTAAGAATTATAGATACACTATGTCTGCAAAGGAAGCAAAATTAAAGAGTGAGGAATTCACTACTGGGAATAATAAAAACAACAAGTTTAAAGAGTTAGGAAATAGAAAGGTGCTAGATAAGATTGTTTGTACTGAATCAAAAAACCAAAAGACCTTGAACCCCAAATTTATCTTAACTTTTCTTCAGTATTCTTTGAGTTATGTAGATGTTAGCAATACAAACATGAAACCAATCAATATAATTTTCCTTCTCCAAACTTCTTGCCCTTAGTTTCTACCTTTACATTAATAACAAATACTGGTGTAATGAATGAAACATTCAATAAATACATTTGGTATGACCTTAGTAGCCCCAGCCTTAGACTTACCAAGACTAAGTCAGCACTTCACCAGGAAAATAGAAACTTGCATTGTCTCATTATTTTAGTTCTTTTTAAGAGCTTACTTAGATAATTCACACCTACAAAAATATTCAGCTGAGAATAGGTTGATATGCATTAGTTAGAGCCGTTGTTTCAGTAAACCATGCAAGCATTAAATGTCATGTTCATTTTGCATGTTGTGGACAGAATTTACTTGTTTAGCCAGAATGAATACTTCAGATAAAACCAGATTTTGAGCCCAGAACTTTACCCTTGGTCATTTCCTGGTCAAGGATACATTTTGGCCTAACATATACCAAGTCACAACAGAAGCCCCTTTCTTTTCATTTCTTGCCACATGTTAAGCCATTCCTCCTAGGACTTCCTCAGAGTTATCTGCAGATGGGAAAGGCAATTCACAATGCAATAAAATTTATAGCTCATAAAATTATGAATAAGCCAAACGTTAAAAAAGAAAAGTTAAACTAGGTTTAAAATGATTTTTACAATAGCAACCACAAGAATTGACACCAAAAATGAGTTGGAAATGTAAGCGAATGCAACAACTAAATGTTCTATGCTCTCTTGATATTAAATAGAGGCACAGCATAAAGAGATTCAGGAAATAGTCATTGATTTCTCTCAGTAGAGGTGACCAAAGTAGGACCCAAAGTACGTTTTTTGAAGCAAATTAACTGGGTATGACTGTAAGTACACAAGCCAAGAAAGGGTTTTATTTTTTCAGGAAATTAGATGATGTAATAAGTCAACCCAGATCATCAGTATGGTTTTATGTAAAAATTTAAAATATCAGCAAATAATCAATTATACGATCCAAACTTTTCTTTCTTTTTGTAGTAAAAGTTCTTTTTCAGGGACATGTTAGAATACTTAGCAATATTAGAGTAACCTCAACTTTCCACTTCACTTTTCTACTTAGATTGAATACCCTTGGTCACAAAAACATCAGAAACTTATAAGGGTAATTAATGAAAACAGATATTACAGACATCTACTCCAGACTATTTGGGGTCCTTGATAGTTGTTTTGTTTTATAGTATGCACCTTCTCTGAGTGGCCTCATTGATCCCGTTGGCTGTAATGATTATCTGTATGTTGGTAATTCCCAAATCAACATCATTAGTGTTCATATTCTTGTACCCAATTCCCATATTTCCCATATTTCCATCAATATCTGAATGGGTTCAAGTAACTTCAACCTGTGTGCCCAAATCCAAGCTAACTATCCAACTCTAAGCTGTTTTTTCATCTATGTTCTCCATCCCAGTTAAATATCATTCACCTAAAGCTGGTGATGTGGACGAAGTCACTTTTATCCATCTTCTCTGAGGTATTCCTGACCCATCCCAATCTACCAGCATACTTAGGCATCAGTACCCCTGCCCTGTGGGTTATACTAATCTCTGTCTTACCATTTCTAATATGGCTGTCTCCCAGGTCCACTTCCTGCTTTCCCCACTGCTGGCTGATCTCTGCCAACTCTGTTTCTAAGACCCATTCCCAATGAGCTTCCACTTCAATTTGACCAGTGGGAGGCACAGGTAGAAAACTGGAAGCCTGGAGGACAACTAAGTTATTTCTAAGCCATACTGAACCCCAAAGACTCTGTGTTTTTCAGGTCTCCAGGTCTTTGCACAACCTATATCACTGGGTAGAATTTACTTTTTATCTTTTTTCCCTAGCAAATTCTCACTTTTTCCAGAACCAGCAGAAAAATTGTCTCCCCTCCTCAGGGGAACTGTTGCCTCACTCTTCCTAAGCACTTTGAAAACACCTTCAGGACAGCATTTGATGTGTCAATGCTACTGTTTCCTCTCCAAAGATGTCAATAGCTTGTTCGCTAAATCAGATAGGTACACGTTAATGTTCATATCTAACTTGACATTTGACAACTCAGTTCTTCCTGAATCTTGCAGAAATCCTTACCGTTGCCAACATTCCCACATAAGCAGCTCCCTTCCTGTCTTGAATATTGAAGTGCTCCAAGATTACTGGCCTGACCCTTGATTCTTCTCCCCACCCTGTTTGAGTGCCCTCAACCACTCCTATGGCTCTAGCTACTATCTGTAAACAGACGACTCAATCTGTATTTATGAACTAGATCTGTCTCCTTGACTTCAGGTATGAAAATCCTGGACATCTTTTTCTGTACGTACCATAGACTTCACAAAAACAACATATGAACCTAATTCTTTATCTCTCGCATCCTCACCCAGACTCCCACTTTGAATCCCTTCCACTAATCTGTGTCTCACAGAATAGCAGTGTAAAACTTCTCCAGCCAGAAACCTGGGAGTCAAGACTGATTCCTCCTCCCCTAGCAGAGAGGAATTTTTAAAAACATTCCTTCCTTAATGATTCACCAATCTGTATCCTACTTTCTAACCCCATTATAACACCTGTTCTAAAGATTCTTATCACTTATCACCTAGATTACCTCTAGATTACCCATTTTCCATGGCTTCCTGTCTAATCTTCCCATTGCTACAAGAATAATGTTCCCCATTAAGCTCTAGAATGTAGTTCTGACTCTTTCAGTCCCAAGTTGGAAACATTTAATGGCTTTCCACTGAGTTTAGGATAAAATCTAAACTCCTTATCATGACATGCAAGGCTCCACGATTTCACCCCATCTAGCCTCTCTCTCACTGCTTCTCCTCTTCACACTGTACTCCAGTACTATCAAAGTATTGCACTTCCCCCACAATCCCTATTTGGTGTCATGTATCCTTACTTTGCCCCATCCTCTCTCTTCCCAGGATTTACTTTCTCACCTTCTTGGCCTAGATAGCCCATCATCCTTTATAGAGATTTGATACTCAACCATACCTTCCCCAAGAAAGTATTTTCCCTACAATCTCATTAAAACGCACCTCATCTATAATCCCATAGTGCCCTGTGTGTATTTCTCTGACAGCTACTGTAACTGTTTTCTAAATGCATTGTATTTCTTTCAAATATCAGACTACAAATTCCTTGATGGTCCAAACTGATTCTTTTATCTTGGAGTTCATATTACTTAATACGGTCTTCTAGTACAATATAGGAGTTAAAGAAATATTTCTTGATTGAACGAAGTAATCATATTATAGTTACATGTATGCATATAAAATACTTATAATATATAATCTACTTATTTGAGTAAATTGAAAGTTGAAGATAAGACCTTATTCATTTCTGAATCCCCTGCATCAAGCAGAGTGCCTGACATACAGCAGGCACTCAATAAATGAGTTTTGATTGGTTTTAAATAGTCTCAATTGAAATTTGCTGTCTGCATCTATTGGATAGTTAAGCCAGGTCTCTCTTCTCTTGTCTTACGCCAAATTATTGAGGCAGTTATGAAGACAGTGAGGTCCTATTTGGGGCAGAGCATTGTACTAGGTGCTGAAAAGCATAAAGTGGTTCAAGGTTTGGCCTTTGTTCTCTGGGAATTTTACTCTATGTACACACACACTGAGGCACATGTATAATATCAGAGTCCATCATATGGATGGGGCAACAGGACCTTACTGGCCCTATTAAGCCGTTCCCCACTCCTCCCTGGCCACCCGCCTCCATGAAAAAACATCGCTCCCATTATTGTCTATGCAGCTTCACACTACAAAAACCTTCTGAAACTCCATGTCAAGAACTAGGAAATGAGTCAGAAAGACATTGCACTCTATGAGATAACTTGCTCTAATTTCCTCATTAGTGAAAACGACATCATCATAAAGAATATCTGCCAACAATCTGATATAAAAATGTACATGCATCATGAAAAATAATTGCTGTTCAATTACTACCGAATTATAAAGCCGTCGTACAGGTGCAATAATGCAAGAGCCCTGAAAGTATGAAAAACTGCTTAGCTTAGGTAATTACATGTGTTTGAATGAAGTCCCCAGACTAAAATTTGCAGTGTTGGAAGAAACAATGAAATTAGAACCAAAGTGCTATTTATAACTATATATATTTAAATTTTCTGTTTTTTCCTCTGTACACATTTTGAAAGGCCAGGGATAACTTTTTTAACTTTGGGACCCAGGGGGAAACAGACGCAGTAGCTCTTCCTTTGCTTTTCACCTCCCCCACCCCTCAAATTGGATCCTCAGGGACGGTACTACAAAGAGAGAAATCTAGCCATAACCATGGTAATTGCATCTTTTAAAATAGTTTAATCTTACCTATGCCCTGCGCATGGTTTATATACGTGAAAAGTAAAATTTATAGCAAGATGATTCGATTACTGCTGTGAAAAAGATATATTTCTTATAAATTTCCAGGGTCTTTAGCAAGGGAAATTAGAATCAGAGAACTAGAAAGGAACTTAAATACCATCTAATCCAAAGCCATTAGTCACTGAATAAGAAAACTGAGGTACTAAGAAGTTAAGTTTATTGTATACACCTCTGCAGAGAGTGGAATAACTGATCTACAAGTATTTTACAATATGATGGATTGATCAAGTATAAGGTCTTTGGTCCATGCCAACTTCTAATTTTCAAGGTAATCTTCAGAGTGCTAAGAAATTTGTCTATTCAACTATAATTTTATAGGAATAAAATTGGACCAACAGCAAAGGGGCATGAATTCCATTTCTGAACAAGCTAGTCATGAGTTAAGTTAGCTTAGACCAGTTATAATACCTCCTAGTTCCCCAGTTGACTGGTGCCTCCTAAAACCAAAAGGAAACAGGCAACAAGCATACAAAAGAAAAAATCAATTCAGGGGAGCCAGTGTAGCTCACTGGTTGAGCACTGGCTTCCCACATATGAGGTCCTGGGTTCAATCCCCAACCCTAGTACCTAAAAAAAAATGAGAGGCTTAACCAAAATACCTTTCCCAAATACAAAATTGCCAAATGCTGAAATCAGGAGACAGTCTAAAATTATGAACTTTTAAGATCAGATGTTGCCAGTCCTCCATCTATACCCATCAACTCCAATCCCCTTCCCCCACACTTCCTTAATGGAAGCATCACTTCCTTCAATACATGCCTGCTAACTTACAGCCAATTCTATGTGAATGTTTATTTGAGAACGGCATCTATAGCATTAATTAACAATTTAAATTGTCAAGACTAGTACCATACTTGCTTAAGAGTTACCACTTGAGAGCCTCCATGTTGCTCAAATGTGGCCACTCTCTAAGCCAAACTCAGTATGTAAATACATTATCTTCCCCCCAATGTGGGGCATGACTCCTGGGGATGAGCCTCCCTAGCGCTGAGGGATTACTGCCGATCACTAACTGGAGAAGCAGCTAGAAAGAGACCTCGAATAAAAGGGTCAACTCAGACCAGCAGAATATCTCAGGCTACATGTCGGATCGAGTGTTAAAAACTGCTCTTTGACCTTGAATAAAAGGGGGTAATGGAAAAGACAAATGAGTTGATATGGCTAAGAGCCTTTCAAAAAGAGTTGGGAGGTCATCAGAGGGGTTACACTACATACACCTCAGCAGGACCCCAGAAAAAGCCAAAGTAGATACAACCCTACATACTGGTTCTCCTGAAGGCTATGGAGATCCACAGGGTATATAATCATGGCAGATGGATTTGGAGCTCTGTGCCATGTCAGAAGGTCCTCTACTTTGGAACTTGTGCTCCTGAGTGTGATGGAGCTGGACTCAGATGTGACTTTTCTAAACATGCCTCTTCTGTCACTTTTACTGAACCTGTGGTTGGTGCTAGGGATGATCCATACTCAGGAGACTTGAATCTCTGGACTGCCCATGTGCCAGCTGGGCACTGAGCCTCAGCAGAGTGGTGACTCCTACTCTCTGGTTCGTAGGTCTCACCCAGGTTAGCTAACAGAGAGGTGAAGATGGTCAACCACTACACCAGGGAATCAAGAGTGCCTACAACTGTAAGCAGAGGAAATCCATCCATTATCCATGTGGAATCTAAGCCCCCTCTTGATCTAGAGGTGGAGGGGACATTGCCATCCCAGGTCCACAGAATAGAGGAATAAAATATGGACTAGAGTGGACTTACTGATATTCCACTGTTAAACTATTGTGATGGGTAATAGAAGAAATTTTAGCATCGAGTTGGAGAAAGTGGCCACAGTAGTTGCTGAGGGCAGGGAGAGGGTAGAAGAGATGTGATGTGGGGACATTTTTGGGATTTTGAGTTGTCCTTAATGATATTGCAGGGTCAGATGCTGGATCTTGTCTATTCTGCCATAACCCACTGAATGTACTGAGGGAGAGTGCAAACTACAGTGTAAACTATTATCTGTGTAGTGCAGAAGTGCCCTAAAATGTGTTCACCGAGTGCGATGAGTGTGCTGCAATGATGAGGAAGGTTGTTGGTGTGGGAGGAGTGGGGTGGGGAAGTAGGGGGCTATACAGGAACCTCTTATATTTTTTAGTGTAACATTTTTTTGTGTGATGTATATAACTTTAAAGAAACACAATTTTCAAAAATGATGTGGTGGAGGGTGGGGAGTGGGTTATATGGGAACCTCTTATGTTTCTTGTTTTTTTATGTTTTTTAATGTAACATTCCTTGTGATCTCTTAACTTTAATTTTAAAAAATAGTAAAAAAATAAAAATTTTTAAAAAAGACTAGTACCACACAGGTTAATAATTGCCTCCTACACATCTTCCCTACAATTGGTACAGGCAAAATCCAAATCTGATATGTATAAGAAAGAATTAGTTTTACCTTTGCATTGATTAACATAGTAGGCAATCCAACTGCTGGTTTTTTCTTTTAATGAAAATACATTGTAACAGCCAAATTATTTACAAATAGCATAAGAGAATGACTAAAAAATTAAATTTAAATTTGATTAGCATTTTGTAATTAACTGCAAAGTAACTAAAATATATCTATTTTTCTATTTTATTGAAAACTTAAGTCTTTTCCAAGATTTTCATTATTCTGTACTTTAAGTTTAGCATTATCTGTGATTTCTACAGCCTTCTCAGGGAATGTCATAGTGCTCCCATAAATTCTCGTAAATTTGAATGTTATTCATTAAAAGGTAATTAAGCAGTAATGTTCTAAGCTACTTTCGTTTTGGGTCACCAAGAGATTTGACCAAAATGTCCTGTTCCATGTAACATTGTTACATGAAGTATCACCATGTTTTTTTCTGTAAAATGGAAGACATGTTTCACATCCACTCAAAGCAAGAAGGAACTCTTCCAACAGAAAAAAAAGGAGTTTATTTTCCCTCTTTCTTTACCTACTGGGTATGACACGGGTACCTCAGACTCAACAAGTCAATAGTATAGTCATTTCCCTTGCCCCAGATCTGTGCTTTTGTACTTAACAGTATGACTATCCACCAAGATGTCTATGCCAAAAACCCACACATCATCCTTGATGCTCTCACTTTCTTATACCCTATATCCAATCAGTCCTAAAGATCCAATTCTCTTTCAAATCCTTGTACTTCTTTTCTACCTACATTTTTGCCTGGATCATTAATAACATTGTAGGAATAGCAGGAGTGATGGTGGTAATAGCAGTAACAAAAGTAGTAGCTAAGAATTATGTAGTATTGCCAAAACCTCCTAACTGGTGCCTGTATGTCAGATCTTGAGTAGAAAAATGGTTTGGTATGAAAGATTTTAGTCCTCTATACATGGTTTTATTCTAGAAAAGCACTCTATTTAGACAGATCCAGCATATACAAGAACAATGACTTCAAGAAACAGTGAAAATTCCCTAATGCATCTGTATTGCATTGAATGTTTTCACCCAAAATTCATGTCCACCCAGAACCTCAGAATGTGGCTTTATTTGGAAACAGGGTCTCTGCAGATGTAATTAGTTAAACCAAGATGGGGCCATATGAATTCGAATGAGCCCTAATCCCATGACTGGTGTCCATATAAGAAGAGGGAAATTTGGACTGAGGCATAGAGAGGCGAATACCATGAAGACAGAAGGCCGAGGAGGAGAATGCCACATGCCAGGGACAGCGATTGGAATGCTGCTTCTCCAAGCCAAGAAACAACAAGGATGGCAGGCAGAAGCCAGGGGAGACGTGGAACAGAGTCTCTTCAGGACCTACAGAAGGAGCCAACCCAGCTGACACCTTGGTTTTGGACTTGTAGCCGCCACAACTCTGAGAAAATACATTGCTATTGTTTTAAGCCATCTAGTTTGTGGTATTTGGCTACAGCAGGCCTGGGAGACCAGGGAAGCCAATGCAGTATTTTATAAAGCCACCTATAATCGGACTCCTTCTTTTCTCTTCAGCCTCCTCTCTCCCTTCTTCCTATAGCTCCCTAGCTCAGACCTTCCAATATGTTCCTGCCTTGAACCAAAAAAAAAAAGCTTCTTCCAGTCCTCAAAGAGGAACATGCTGTTTATTATGGCGGTGGCAGGGCATGCTCTCTGTCAGGATCACTCTTCACCTTAAATATCTTCTGCAAGCTGAAATCGAACCTTCTTTAGATCTAAGCATTGACATTACTTCTATGGAAATCTTCTTAGGTTGAGATACAAGCATGATGTACCCCAGAAAAGCATGTTATTCAATTTACCCATTGCCATGAATGTGAACCCTTGTAAATAGGACCTTTTCATGAGGTTGCAGCAGTTAAAATGTGGCCCAGCTGAATCAGGATGGGTCTTTTTAAAAATTTTGAATTAATTAATTATTATTATTAATGTTTTTTGGCAGTACCAGGGGTTGCACCTGGGACCTCATCTATGTGAAGCAAGCTCTCAACCACTGAGCTGCACCTGCTCCACCAGGATGGGTCTTAATCCTATTACTGAAGGCCTTATAGAACAGGTCACGGAGAGAGAGGAAGTCAGAAGGAGCAGCTGGAAGCTGAAGGTTCACAGAACCCGGAAAAGAAAGGAGAAGCCAGGAGAGGCTGCCATGTGCCTGCCATGTGAAGGAAAAGCAGCAATTCCCAAGATGTCAGTCTTTTGGGAGAATGCATCACTTTGATGACACTTTGGTTTGGCCTTTGCCTGGCCTCAAATCCATGAGCCAATAATTTCCCATCGTTTAAGTCAAACCATTGTATGCTATTTGTTCTGGCAGCTAGGAAATGGAAACACCCTGCTATATACTCTTATTCCACTTTCCTCTTTCAGTAAGGTAGCACATAGCTCACTGGACTTCAGTTCTCACTTAATTGTTATTCCTCACTAGATCATAGGCCCCATTAAGCCAGGATTTAGTGTTTTGTGCCTGGCTGCGGTCACCCCTCGGGCTGAAGTGTGGTTTGCTGGCCTGGCGGGGGAGCAGCCGCGGCAGGCCAAGCCGCTGCCCCCATAATAGGGTGGCTGGTCGGACTCACCGCCACCCCTGAAGGAAGCTCGGCATGGGCGCAGAGTGCCCTCGGGTCTCCCCTTCTCGGCAGCCATGCTTCCGCGGCCACCCCTCCTCCCGGATGGCGCCACACGATGCCTGTGGGGCGGCACCCTTCTTCTTTCTCCCTGTGCAGGCGCAGGGCGGAAAATCCAGTCTGCCCTTTTCCCTCCCCCCCACAGCAGCAACAGCCAGGCGTGGGTGGGAAACTCAAGTCTGCCCTCTACCCCAGCAACAGCAGCCACCAATCACTAAACCCTGCCACTTCCCCCAGCAACAGCAACAGCCAATCCCTAATCACCACCCCTCCCCCGTCCAGTACCACCCACTGACCTTTCGCCGGCAACCAATCAGAACAGGGCGTGGCTTCGACCAATCAGCCTTCCCCAGCCCCTATAAAACTGTTGCCTCTCCCTCAATAAAGTGGACTTGCGTGTTTACCTGGTCTCCGCGGTAGTTCTTCTGCCGTGCGCCCTCTAGTCCTGAGAGCCCCCGACAAGGGCCTGGCCTCCCTTGTCCCCAGTTCGTCGCCTGCTTCTCCGGGCGACCCTTTCGTCGCCGGTTTCGCCGGGCGACCCCGTCAGCCGAACTGCGCAACCCCTGTGAGACCGACCCCTCGTCTGCTGCCGGACCGACCCCTCGTCCCAAGCGGGACCGACCCCTCGTCCCAAGAGGGACCGACCCCTCGTCCGCAGCCAGACCCCACCTCTACCGACCGAGCAAACCGTCGCACCTGGCTACTACTAGGTGCTCAATAAATACTTATTAGTAGTCAGATAAGGTCTCGGTAGTACATATTAATGCATTTTTTTCCTTCAGAACATCCTGAGAATATCTGAATTTACATTCTTATTCTTTCATTTATTCATTCAGAAAGCTAACCAGTCATTCATTCACTCATAAAAGTTTCAATATCTAGGTACCAAGTAGACTTTATGCAAATGGGAAATTTGGAAATGGTTCCACATTTCTCTATGGCTCATAGGTTAGGGTGGTTGGAAAAAGCTGGAATATAGGAGCAAGGGCTAATGAAGGCTTTTTCATGTATGATCCCTGAGAGTTCGTCATTTTCTAAAACAAGGCTCAGAAATGACCTTCTGAAGTAAGTGTCTCGGTTTGGATTTCACAGCTGATGTAATGGGTTCAGAGATGTAAAACACTTTGTCTTAAGTGACAAAATGGCAGGAATGAAACTCCAGTCTCCTAACTCCCAAGTCAGTAAGTATTCTTTCTGCTGCTTTGTACTTTTTTTTAAACAATGCTATTGTCAGTCACAGGTAATTGAAAACTTAAAACTAAAATAAACTTTATTTCTGAGTAGCTGGCTGTGTGGGAGTTACCAAGTAGCCCCTCAGAGAAGACAAATGCTGTTGCCTTCCCTAACCGAGCCACTCCACATCACACATTCCTACCACACATGGCCTGTTCTTGAGCAGGGTATACAGAGAAACCAAAGAACTCAAACAGGATGCTCACTAGGCCCTGGGAAGGGGCAGAGGTACCCTCCTTGGGAAACAACGTTGGGACCATCTAAATATATCAGTCAGTGATTGGGGAGAAATTTTCCCTTGTATCTGGGGCAAACAAAAATGTGAGGTCTATTAAAGTTCTTTGTAAAGCACAGAAACCAAGTGTGGTACCTTAACCAAAATAGATTAGCATGGTTCTAGGAGTTTACAGAAGGAAAACTGGATAGTCATACCTCTTGGAGGATCAGAAGTAGGGCAACTCCGAGTTCTCCATCAGGGCCTCGTGGGCAATCTCTTTTTGGGCACTGCCATCCGAATGACTCCGCCTCTTCCATGTCCTTTCTTGAGTCATTCCACTCCTGATGAAAATTCCTCGGTAGAAAAAGTAAATAAATGATGTGCTATTCCCCTTTGCCAGAAGAAAAGGAATTCCTTGATGAACAGCCCAACATGACCTCAAATAATAGGGGAGAGTGCCTCGGCATAGGCAGAGCTGTCCACATGATGGAGTTTGCCCTGGACAGAGCCAGTTTATACCTGTTGTCCAGGAATAACCACAAAAAGCATCACCTTCACTCATAGGATGTCCAAGTTTGAGTAAAAAATGGCATGTTTACTCTATATAAATGAAAATTAGGGCAATGTTACCAAAGAAGGTAAAAGTGAGGCTGAGCAGATCAAAATAGCTGCCATTACAATGAGACTTTTAGAAGGAGCCAAAATGTTTTATTCTCAGTCTCTCAAGTCAAAAGATAAGAACCATAGTCAAAAGCCCCAGCAGTCTTTGCTTTTGACTCCAACATGAGACTAATACTCCTACCTCACTCCTTATGTGTTGAATTATTACAGGCTTTGACCCAAGAGCCTCATTCCCTGGTCTTCATATATCCTTGCTGCTAAATATCTAACTGTTAAAGTATTTTCTTTTGCTTTCTGTTTTTTACATTTTAATTGGTGCCCTCTGCTTTCTAAAACAGAAAGCCAATATCCATTCACCCAACTGGAGGGTGCGGATGATACCAGATCTGATACTCCCCAAAGAATGTGCAGGCTGGTTGCTGTATCCCTAGCTGATGTCTAATAATAAGAGATTCAAATAGTGCCTTTTGATTCTGATTTCCTCTGAGAGGCTGTTCTACAAGTATGGGGTCAATGTAAAGGAAGAGAGTTTTTGTTTAATGTTTTATCCTTTCATTAGTGCACTTAAATTACTTTCTTGTAAACTCTGCCTGTTACCTCAGTGTACTAGCACTTTTGTTACCTAATTAACTTTCTTATCAGAATTCCAACCAAATATAACAAGAAATATAATAATGATAAGGCATCCTGCCCCCTCAAAACAGATTTTCTTTCACATTTTATCTCTTGGTACTGTTCTGGCTTGTTTAATTAAAGTATCAGAAATTATTAGCCTCAAATTATTACTTGATCTAGTGCTCAAATTCTCCTGAAAAACAGCTTCTTCAGTCTCAGTATTTAAACCTTTATCAGTGTGAGGCAGATGACTTTCCATATGTATTCAACTGGATTCATGTAATTCGATATAATTTTGGAAGAAGATTCTAATTTAGCCTCTAAGTAATCAAACAAACAAATCCAATTTGGCCACATTGGACTACCATAAATGCTTGATACTTAAGCCTTATGCTTCCTCTCTTGTGCTCTTGGATCATCAAAATGAACAACCCTAATGTGCAAAAAAAAAAAAAAAAAGGAATTTTAGCATGGACATGTGAAATTCAAAGCAAAGATCTTATTTATTTTTCCACGAGGGGGCGGGTAAAAAGATCACCAAGTGCAAACCACTAACACAAGTTCTTATTCACGGAGGATAGTCATGTCTGTTATAGACTTTAAAATATCTGATGAGGGAGTTCTCTTAAATCAGAGCACCAAGAAGGAGAAAACCATAAGACATGTTGGTTATTTTTCTTCATCATGCTCTGCGAAAAAAATTCAGATTGGACTCTGTTTGCTTTTGGTGGAGCTGTGCGAGAGGTTCACTTTCTTTGAAGTCGTCTGCAATATGATCCCCTTTTGCACTGTCAAGCTTGGCTATCGTAATTACCAGGCTGCCATTTTGAACTTGTGTTTTATTGGAACTTCAATACTTAGCCCTGTGTTTGCCGGATGGCTTGCGGATGTCTGTTTAGGAAGAAACAAGCTGCTATATATTTGCTTATTTCTACATTTTCTAGGTGAGTGTCCTCTTGGGATTGGATTGTTTTCCAACTTTATTAAATGGATTTTTGTTAGAATTTTTTGTTTATACTATTCTATTCGTATGCTGTTCTTAGGGTAAAGTGTAGTAAATTAAGAATGCTTTCATTCATTTCATTCTCATATTTGTTTGAAGGATGCTAGTAAGTGTGTATGTATGTGTGTGTACTAGAAGATGCATTGATACCTATATCATTGCATTTATTATATTTTATAACTATTATTTCTTTATGTGTCTGACCTCTATACTCCTTAGATTACCTTCCTTTTCCTTCTTCCTACCAGGACCCAAATTCATGATACACCCCAATTGAAACATGAAATTCATTTGCTCCACAACTAAGATGAAATGTACTAAAACATTTCTTGATGTTCACATAGAATAAATGAGAAATAAGTTTTCATCAAAACATGGTCCTTTAGTTAGATTGTATATGAAGCCATGATATCTGAATTATGAGCTATGGCTATATGTTAAAAAATGAATGAATTCATACACTAACCTGTGATTCCTTACACTGAGAAAAAGAAGTAAATGTTTAGGAGTAAAGTGATTGTGTGAAATGATGTTGGGGAAATATCAAGATAGCCTGATAAGAAGTAGAGAGCCAGTTGATGAAATGTCTAGAATTTTAGCCTGAAAAATTCAAGTCATTCTTCTAGGCAACAAGGAATCACTGAAGATAAGATGAAAACAATGCTTGGAAAACATTTTTCTATGAAAAAAAAGAATGGACAACCAGAGAGAGATTAAATAAAAAGAGACCAGAAAAATCTCAGGATAATGGTATTGGCAGGTGATGGAAAAATGTCAATTCAGGAGAGGTCATGTGAAAAAGTATTTTTTTAAAAAACTTGGCAACTAAATAAGGGCACAAACACACAGGGGAAACAAAAATTAACTCCAAGGTTGCCAGCTGAAGAACTTAGTATGTTGTTAATCAGTTATGAGAAGGACAAGAGAAATGTACATGGGATGGGGACCACAAATGAGGAAGATACAGATGCCAGGACCTCAACCTAGCACACCATTTCAGGCAGCAGTAAATTACCTTTCACCGAAACAAGACCACACTGTGATCCAAACATGCAAACTATTCACTGCTTACATTCTGTGGAACAAAAACTAAGTCACTGCATGGCAAATATTCAATCGATGATCAACAGATATTTCTTCTTGACTACTCTGACAGGCACTGCTCTAGGATCTGGGGAACAAGAGAGCAAAAAGTAGGGACTGCTCTGCTGCAGAGATAAAATTAACAATAGATCTTATGTGAGTTAATGATGAGTGTAATAAAGAAAAATGAAACTGTGTAAGGAAACAATAGGGAATAGACAGTGACAAGGCTGCTCTTCTGTACTGGGAAGTCAGGAAATATTTTCTGATAAGGAGACATTTAAGCAGAGACCTGAATGATTTACTCTCAGCCTGGGGACAGGCTATCCTACTAGCAACATCAGTAGCGTTTGGTGACTTCTTGTTGAACATGGTAATTCCTACAGGTCCAAGGTCCTGTGCAAGCCCTCAGACTAGGACTGAAGTCCCAACTTTTGAATTCGGCAAACAAAAGACAAGGTCAACTCCATGCCCATTCTTTTTCCTACTAAAGCTCATTTCCATGCACCCACCCACTCACAGCTGCCACCAAAATCCAACCAGTCACTAAACGTCAAGGGTTCTATCAGAAACCCTCTGTTGAATTGCTACAACATTAGGTCAAAAATGCAGCTTTCTTTTTCTTGACCATCAGAACAGCCTGCTTATCAGTCTGCCGGTCATCAGTCTGACTCCATATACCATTCTACCAGGACATTGACTTTCAAAAAATAAATCTATATGCTGGCTCTATCATCTAGAAGATAAAATTCAAACATGAATTTAGACCCCAAACTCTTTACAATCAATCGCAAGTTTACCTCTCCAGACTTCTTCCTCAGCGTGCGGCCCTAACCATTTGAACTTCTCCTTGCTGTCTTCTTTACTCTTCTAATCTCACATATGCTCTCCTCTCTACCTTAACTTGTTACTGGCCCTCAGCTTTCCACTCAAATCTGAGAGCTGAAAACTCCTACTCTTCTTTCAAAACACATATGTACTTACTGCTTGCTCCTCTGTGCTTACTCAACCTCATTCTGGTCACACATATGGGATTGCCTTTATCACATTATCATCACACTGTAATATCATTGTCTACCTGCATGTCTATGTTCTCTAATGGACTGATGAGCTCCTGGAGAGCACAGCCAGTGGACCTCCACCACCTAGGAGGGGATAGGACACATCGTGGTGCTTTTTACAGAGCTACTGAGTACAGGTATGGTGATTATGCAGCATCACATCAAAGAAGAGACACTATTGCATACGCCATTAATTTGTATTTTTATTACATCAATTTTTCAGGAGTTAGAAATAAATTCTTGATTTAACAAAACATTACATTATGACATTTTCATAAAAGATGGGGGTAAAGTGTCTTTCTAACTTACACAAAGGCACCATATGGACTAAAAGTGCCTTGTTCTTAAACAAATGCTTTTAGCATGAAATAATTCCTCTACCCATCTTCTTTAGATACCCATTGCCTATATACATCACGCTGCCAAAGGAGAGGACTGAGTGGGAAATGAGAGAGAGAATGGTTAATTCCACACTGGTTAACCAGGAAAGGAAAGTTTTCGAACTCTATAATTTAAAGGGTCCAACTTGATGGTAAACTAGTCAATTAGCAAATAACTATTTAGTGCGTATTTCTTTCACATTGTAAAAGCCACTACTGGGGACACATTAGACCCAATTTTTGCTCTTAAGGGACTGAGAGCCTAATGGAGGAATACAACCACATAAAATGATTATATAAAAGATTTATTACCAAAAAAAATTAACATCATATTAATAAAATGGAAAACAAAAATAACATGGAGAAGCCATTTTTCACCCATCAAATTTGCCAAACAAAAAATTAATAAAGGTAACTAATGTTGATGAAGTCAGTCTCATACAATGATAGTGGAAACTTAAATTGTTATATTTCTAAAGAACATTTTGTCAATGGTATTAAAAAGCCATAAAAATATGAATTCTGGCTAAGAATTTATGGTAAGGAATTAATTAAAAATGTGCACAAAAGTTCTGTATAAGGGTATTTTTGTAATATTTTGCAGCATTCATTCAAAACAACTGAAAAGGGATTTTTGAACAAATTATGGTTAGAATTCCACATAATTATTAGAAATCATGTTGAAGAAGAATATATAAAGATATTAGCAATTGTTCATGCTATTTGGTTATGTTAAGGAGAATGAATAGCATAATCTCAATTTGTTATTTAAATAAAATAGATTCATAAAATTATAATAAACAGTAAAGACTATTTCTGGATTATGACATTCTGGGTCTTTAATATTATTCTTGGTATTTTTCTGTATTTTTCAAATTTTCTGGAAGAAGAATGCATTACTTTTATAATGTGATGGGGAGAAATTGCTATTCAAAAAAGTAATGATTTGACAAGTGGTGATGGGAATTCCAAGAAGAGAAAGATTACGCCCGGTTTCCTCTGAAACATTGGGCAAGTCACTTAGCCTCACTGATCCTGCATTTTTATTTGAAAAATTGGAATAATAAAATCTACCCTCCATCATCACCAACTTTTCCCAAGATAAAACAATATAGTACTGGAAAAATGTTTTGCAAGTTATAAGAGCTTAACAAAAGAAATTGAAGAGTAATTTTGATTAGACAAGAAAACTCCTCACATGTGGTCCTTGTGAGGTGGAAGCGAGAAGGATCCCCAGCCCTCCTTCATCACTCCGTGTCCTCCTCTCCTTCCAGCTGCACAGTATCGCCTACCTCTCACTCCCCTCTCCCAGCCTTCTCACCTCTGAGTGTGGCAAGGAAGGCTTCATCCAACTGCACAGAAAATGAGAGAAGCAAGGAGATTACAAAGAAGAAAGGGAAAGGAGAAAAGGAAAATAGAGGTTGTGTTCTCCTTAACAAGAATAATATTCTTTCTTTAAGAATTTAACAAACCGCTGAGATGAAGGACAGATGACCCTTGTTAACAGCAGTTTTCTCTGAGGGCGGAATTAGAGGCATCTTTGTTTCCTACTGATGTATTTCTGAATTGTTTTAATTTTGTTAAAATGGACATGATTTGCTTATACGTTTTGAGGGAAAAGGTGGTTCAAATATGAGGGAAGGAAATAAAAGGAGTCTAAATTAGTTCAAACACCTAATGAAGGAAGATTTCACAGTTAGAAAAATCAGGCTATCCCCCAAATTTCAGTAATTGACATAAATATTTTAATAAAACAATCACATAACAATCCTTTCAGAGAAGGGGTTCTTAGCAAGGGATCCCTGAGCTTGGATTGAAATTTTTTTTAAAAAACATCATTCTTCTGGGGATGTGTTGGTGCAGGTGTGACAGATTTATTAAATGAAACACAGCACAGTGTGGACTTAGTAAGGGGTCTGTGGTTTTCACCTGACTGGCAAAGGGGTCCATGGAACAAACAAGGTTAACACCCCCTGTTTCAGAGGAAAATACTTACGATGTGATTTGTTCATTCATTTGGTCTGTGCCATATTCATTCCCCTTTCTGCTCTACCTACAGGAACTGCTTTGTTATCTGTGGTTGCTTTTCCCTTGGAAGATGTTTATGTAGGCACTTACCATGTGGTTACCCACGTAGCACAGGAGGAGCAGAACAGACTGTTCTATGCAGCACTGTTGACCATTTGCCTTGGTACCGGGGGAATAAGAGCCATCGTCTGCCCACTGGGGGCGTACAGCCTTCAGGAATATGGATCAAAGAAACAAATGTCTTTTTTTAACTGGTAAGTAGTATCAGTTCAGAGAGGAAACCAGTGTATGGCATTCTTCTCTTTGCGGACTTCTCATTGTTCACTTTCTGGTCCATTTTAACAGTCTCTGTTATTGTTTGGGCTGGGTAAGTCACGACATGATGATGATCCAGTCATTTATTGTGGGAGCAAATGAGTCATGTACCAACTGATACAACTTTCCAGCACCTTCCAAAGACACATTGATAAACTTACCCTTCACGTAAACAGGTACAAAAGTGGCTTGTCATGTTGGATAGGATGTGTCTTTGGAGCCAAGTCAAAATGGTTGGAAGTCTCAACTCTACCTAACAAAAGCCACCTGACCTTGGCCAAGTCGTTTATTCTCTATATGTATCAATTTATTTATTTGTAAAGGCAAGTAATAATACCTCATCTCTGATTATTAGAGGTAATAATATGCAGCTCAGTGGCAAAGAGCTTGGCATATAGTAGATGATCAATAAAAAGTAGCTGTTATTAGTTATGTCTACATTGTAATAAACTAACTTGGCAGGATTATAAATTCACAGGCCAATGAAGAGAGAAAAACTAGGATGAAGTACTTTAGAAATTATTAAAACATCAACCAGCACCTCTATTTCTCACCCACTTTCACCCCAACACCTTAAATAATGAACCATTTCTCACAATGAGTTCTTCTACAGCTTAGGTGGTTTTTAAGAAACCAATTTCTATAAGCAAATACAAATTCAAGGAAAAATTAGAAATTTAGTTCTGAAAGGAAAGTAGTTCAGTATTCAGTATGGAATTTCTTTTCATCATTGTTGTTGTTCATCAGTGGACATAGGAGAGATCTGAGTTACATTTTATTCCCTCTTTTCTGTGAATTTTTTCCACCAATGCTGGCAATAGAGCAAAACAATGAACGAACAGTATCAAACAAAACGTTTAAAGAAAGTTCATACTAAAAGCATTAAATGAATAAATCTTTGAATAAATAATTTCTGGGATATATGTAGCTATTCAAGGCAGCTCCTTCCTTCCTCCCTCCCTCCTTTCTTCCCTCCATCACTCCCTCTCTCCCTCTTTCTTTCTTTCTCTTGTTCTTTCTTTCATTCTTTCTTTCTTTCTCTTCCAATTATATTAATATTACAAAGCCCATAGGCCTGTTTTGGATTAAGTCCAAATGTCAGAGAATAATGCAGTTTTACCAAAGGTGGAAGGGACTCTTCAGTTCCTTATAGCAAATTCTGCCTCCTTGACCTGCCCAAAGGAGAAAGAAAAATCTTTCTTTTTTATTCTATTCAGAGGTTTTAATCCTTAATTAGCAACATCATTTTGATTAAATAAGACTCTGGAGGATTAAGACTGGAGAGCAATCAGTTGTTCTGAAAGATAGCTCTGGAGAATTTATTGTACTATGGTCTTAGTCATTCAGAGTTGTGTTTAATCAAAGTGACATTTCTCAGTGTTGATTACAAAGGAGACATTATATGAATGAATTATTTCCTTTGGGAAATAGAGGGGACTCCCAATGGGTCCCTGCTTTAGGACTTTGGGGAGGGGGTAGGGAATGGGGTGAAAATTAATTTCTGCAGTTATAAGGATCCAGGCCAAATTTAAGATGAATTTATTTAGCTTTTTGTAAATGATTATTTCCTAATTTCAGTTAAATCTCTGGTAAAAAGAATCATTCAGTGTTTTTAAAAACCTAAAGTTAAAGCTCCTAGAAATGTATATGAAGAGCCAGGGTGTTATTCTTTAAAGCTTTAAAGAACTATCTGAATGGTAAGCAACTTGAAGACTGAATCTAGTTGAATTTGTTCTTTTTGTTTTTCCAGTTTAAATACTAAACTACAGGAAACTTTTATAAACAGCCACAGGTTACCATATATAAGAATGAATGTTTTTTGTTTGTTTTGTTTTTTTTAGATTTATTTATTTATTTCTCTCCCCTTGCCATCTCCCCACACCCTCCTCCAGCCCAGTTATCTGTTCTCTGTGTCTATTTGCTGCTTCATCTTCTTTGTCCGCTTTTGTTGTTGTCAGCAGCATGGGAATCTGTGTTTCTTTTTGTTGCGTCATCTTGTTGTGTCAGCTCTCCATGTGGGCTGTGCCATTCCCGGGCAGGCTGAATTTTCTTTCGCACTGGGCAGCTCTCCTTATGGGGCGCACTCCTTGCACATGGGGCTCCGCTACGCAGGGACACCCCTTGCACACATCAGCACTGCGCATGGACCAGCTCCACATGGGTCAAGGAGGCCCGGGGTTTGAACCGCAGACCTCCCATGTGGTAGACGGACGCCCTAACCACTGGGCCAAGTCCGCTTCCCAAGAATGAATGTTAATGCTATTCCTAGACATTCTGTAGGGGTTGACGGCAAGATGGACAGAGGCCCCGCTGGGCAGATCACCACAGAATCCTGGCTCTGACACTTAGTGGGTTCAGTGGCCTTCAGCAAGTGGCCCTAGGTCCCTTACCCACAAAATGACAATACCTTGGATAGCTGTTATATAACTTATACATAAAGTATCCTAGCCCATAATAAGTATTCAAGTCATGACAGCTATGATGAGGATGATAAATAAATCATCAACTAAGACCACTGCTTAATTGTTGTTAAGGAGGGAACCCATTTAAGAGGAGACCATCTTTAAAATGGGCAGCCCATTAAATCATACCCTATTTCTCAAAGGCAAAAATGCCACTGGAAACTACAAGCTTGGTTAAGATCATGAGTTTCAGAACATAACCCTTGAATCTAATCACCTGAACACAGGCCTATTTTCAGCACAGACGTCAGATAGTCATAGTTACCAGACCTTTAATGAAGACATAGCATTGCCATCTCTACCACCTAAAGCTCTTCAGTGATCATGTTAGATAGCATAGTCTGGAAGTTTCAGCACTGAAAGCACCACTTCCGAGTAGAGCTGCGAAAACTAGGTGAGAAAACCACTCCCAGCCAACATTACCATCTGGTGCTGGAGCTTCGTCATGAAAGAATAAAGCTAAACTCCCTGAAATCAAGAAGCATAATAATCTGCCAACATTCTTGTGCCGTTATCCAGATTGGAACCTGGCTCTTTCAGCAGTGTACAATTAAGAGTCACCAAGCTAGAGATCATCTAGGTAAATACACCCTGGGCAGATTCTTTTCTGGAAGCAAAGAGAGGGTGGATAATTAAGTCTGTTCATGGCCATAATTTTAAACTCTACCACAATTAACCTCAAATCATGCTTCTGCATTTTTAAACTTACTTCACCTGGTAATTTGCATTCTATCTGCCTATCAAAATCTGTGGCTAATGGATTACTAGAGTGAATTAGATATGATCAAAGGCCTACAATATTTGTGAAGTTCCTGAAAAAGTCTAGAAACTGAATATGTTCCAAAAATTTTGATTCTCTAGTACTCCAATTGTTCCTACATGGTATCTGTCCCATAATGAAATATTTCTGATTGTAATACTTAACTTACTCAAATTTATTCTCTTTCATCTTAGGGAAATGCTAGTAGAAAAGATTTATTACTCTACAGCAATGTTAATATTCATCTAAGCATTGTTTGAGAACTGTGATTCTCAATCCTACATGCACACTAAAGCCAACAGCAGACTCCTTAAAAAAGTGTGGATACCTTGGCCCCACCACCAAGGTTCATGCTGCATTGGTTTGAAGTGGGTCCCAGGCACCAGTAATATGTATTTTTTTAAGCTACCTTGGTAGGCAGGGTTGAGAGCCACTGCTCTAGAGCAGTGTTACCTGATTTTAAGAATCACTTGGGGCCTTGTTAAAAAGTGTTTCTGGACCAGAATTTCCTGGGAGGACAGCCAGGAAATGTACATTTTTAACAAAGTACTTCATGTGAGCCAGAGGATCATGCAAATTTTGAAAGCAACTCCAGAGCCATAAGAGTAGGGGACTTCAGATGCAGTCCAGAGTTAGCACTGTAAAGAAATGGAACTGAACACTGATTGAGCACTGTGTCCTAGGCTGCTTTGGACAGTTGATGTTTCATAATAACTTATGAATACATTATAATTCATATTAACTTATGAATAACATTTAGCAATCTACCTGCTAGAGAAATTCTACATAGTCCTTGAAAAGGGAGAGAAGCAAAATAGAAACCTAATTACATTCTATAGTAGAAAAGTCATAATTTATAAGGTATATTAGAGCTGAAAAATTCAGAGTTTGAGCAAATAATTTCCTTAATACTTATAACATCTCTGAGTTGCGTACGAAGGAACAGCCTGCAAATAACTTTTAAAAAAATCCCTAGACCTCCCAAAATTCACTTTGCATTGGCTTTAAATTTAACAAACGCTACCCTCTAACCCTAATAACAAAAGAGTGTTTATTAAATATTGAAATATTTAACATATTTAATAACATAAATATTGAGACGTTAAATATTGAAAAAATAACCTTTTTCCTTTGCTAAAATTATAATCCTTCAGGAAATATCATCAGGATTTCTCTCGAAACTTATTTATTACCATGGAAATCAAAGAAAATTGACAAAAAATAAAGAGAAATTTTTTTTTCCATTTCTAATGTTCTGGCTACTTCCCGTATTTTTCTTGGACATTGCTTGATCTCATTTAAGCTGGAAAGGTACAGAAGTCAGGACTTATTATCATTAGCAAACTTTAAAACGTGTGATGGTTCACAGATCTTAAATATAGTGACTAAGAAAATGACATATGTAAGCAACTGTTAAAACTGGGGTGCTGGCAAAGGAAAAGAGAAGGAAAGAACGGGAATGAAAGCATGTAAACAGAATGAGAGCAAAGAGCAAGAACGAGAAAATGTTCCTCCAAATTTCTTAATTAAAAATGAAACTTTTACTTTCATTTTGCTATCTAATCACCAAAAGCAATGAATTTCTGTTACTAAACTTCCTTTTCTTGTACAGTTAGGCTGAAAAAATTTGTAGGTGAAAAAGGATTGTAAAATTTCTCTTTGTTACTTCTCTCTCTAAATCCATG
Source organism: Dasypus novemcinctus (assembly GCF_030445035.2). Lineage (NCBI taxonomy): Eukaryota > Metazoa > Chordata > Mammalia > Cingulata > Dasypodidae > Dasypus > Dasypus novemcinctus. Next base: position 38,160,921 of record NC_080692.1, on the reverse strand, counting down.
GCAGCCAGAGCATTCTTTGAGGTAGTTCAATGGGCGAATGGTTATAAGAAAAGAAACAACAATTGGTAATAGTCAGCCACATGAAATCAGCCCTCAAGAATGTCATTGACTCTTCTAAACAATTCAGTGTTCTCTCATTGAAGAGTCACAAATCCCCTCGTGAATTATTTCAATATTGTTCAGGGTAGAATAAAATATTCTGTCATTTCAAAATTGTCCACTAACACTATGAACCCCCTGCAACTTGTAGAAAATTTATCTCCCCGCTTTGATGCCTTCTCAGGTTAAGGAAGATGAGATTATAATCATTTCTCTTAAAATCACTTCAAGGAAATCTGAAACATGTCCAAATTGGTCAATCTAAGAAATGACAAAATAATTGAGTAATTTTAAAATTATTACTACAGAAATTAAAGTGGATTTTTTAGAATTAGTAAACTTGAAAAGATTACTGAGGTTTGCAGCAACAATTTTTTTTTCTTATTTGTATTCAACACAATAGAACCATGAAGACAAATAAATATTACCACTTGTATACACTCCCAGTTATTTGCAGTTCCCGGTCTGTATTTAAAAGTAAACTAAAGAAACATATTTTTACTGCTGCTTTCAATTTTCCTTAATCACTGGTATTTGTTTTGCTTTAGTGCTTTGCTCTCTGACTTTCTGTGTAAGAGGTGCTTTATATATTCAATTTGCTAGTGAGCTATGAGGTGAAAGGAACCTTAATGGTAGTTTGAAGACTGCAGATTTTTATTCCTTTTATTTTTTTTACAGTTACTATATATACAATTTCACCCTTAATTATCTATGACTTGTCCTGTCCATGGATCAACAAAGACATATATAAAACATGCCTGAACTGGGTAATTCTTCCAGAAAATTACACAATCAAATAGGTTGGGTGACATTTGTTAAAATACATTTAGTACTTTATGTGAACTCTCTTCCTACACAGAGATATTCAGCACTATAATTCTTTGGTTTCTAACTGCCTTTCAGAAGATTTACGTCTTGGAGTAATTGTAATTTTCCTTGACCCTCTTTTAGAGCAATTTGCATCACCATGTGGTATACTGAAGAGCACACAGTATTCTCTGAGAGCATCTCAACAGTGCTTAACATTAAAAAGGGGGCTCCTATAGACTGAAAGAGCTGTAACACAGTTTTCCACTCCAGGTTCTCTCAGTTGCTACAGTCGTAAAAATGACCCTAACTGAGCCTAGGGACTCTACCCAGTCATCCTAGACAATGCTGTAGTACTTTGTACTTGGCCTCCATTGTGATAAATTTCCATCACAGGATCACACTAAATCAGTTCACTGGGCATGGCCATGTTTAAAATTCTATTACATCAATTATTGAGCATTTTTTGTTTGTTGGTACGTTGATGGATGTTTGATGAGAGGTGCCAGATGACTCACCAACTAGTTATTTGCTATGCATGTCTTGTGGACCTAGTACTGTGCTAGGTCTGTGGAGATAAAGAAATGAATAAGGTATTGCTCCTGCCAGGGAGCTCTGCAATCTATAAATGAGAAGACAAAATCGGCAAAAGTGAAATAATTGGAAAAATGAGTCTTTGCATTAGAATTTCAAAGACAGGAACAAGTAGAATATTCAAGAGCAGACTGAATGGGTGGGAAAAGATTTGATACGCACATGGGGAAGTGAGACAGGGCAAGCCAAGGCACATGAAAAGTTATAGGAAAGAAGATGAGCAGATCTGTCTACAGGACAGTGAGAAGACTAAGACAATGGTCCATATGTCTCCTCTTCAAAAATATACCACACATCTATCCACTTCTCTCCTTTTCCTTTGCTACCACCCCTGTTGGATTCTATCTGGGCTCCTACAAAGCTGGGACCAGTCCCCTCACCAGGGCCATCTACCACTCATACAACTGACATAGTAATCTTTTTTTTTAATTTATTTAAAATCAGATCATATCAACCCACTGTTCTATCCCCTTCAAATGGCTTCCCATCGCACCAAACTCCTCACCGTGGACTTCAAGGCCTTACCTGACCTCCACGCTCACTGGGCTAGCCGGCGTTCTGCAACTCCCGTCTTCTGCGGTCAGCTGAGTACTGCAGGGAGCTGAGCATCTACCCAAACTAGTATCAATGAAGCAGGACAAGCTGGTTCAAGACAGTGCTTGTTGTCAATTAACTAACATCTAATTCCATATATTAGTCAGCCCAAAGGTGTCCTGATGCAAAGTACCAAAAATCTGCTGGCTTTTATAAAGGGTATTTATTTTGGGTAAAACCTTACAGTTACCAGGCCCTAAGGAGTCCGACTCTAGGTACCGTAAGAGGTACTTCCTCTCCAAATGTCTGTTGCCAAGTGTTGAAGCAAGATGGCTACAAGGGTTCAGCCTTCCCCTTCCCTCTTAAGAGTCTGTGGGCCCAGCTTCTTCCAATCTCAGCTGTAGGCTGGAGGACTCGTTTCTTTCTGGGCTCAGCTGTTCTGGTCTCTTCACAAGGTCAGCTGCAGACTATCAGGCAAATGGCTCATCTCTCTTCCCAGGGCCGAGGGAATCAAAGTTCTTTCCTCTTCTGTGTCAGTGGAGCGCTCTCTATTCCTTTGTGTCTCTACTTCTGTGTGAGAGTCTGTTTAATCGGCCCACCCAGGGGGCAGGGACTCAGCCCTAATGCCCTAATGGCGGGGTCGAATCAAAGCCCTAATCTCACTTTAATCAAGTAAACGTAAAGTCTTTGATTTTAAACCATTCAAAGGGTATCATCAATATCTCTTTTTGGAATTCATAAATAATAGCAAACTGCCACACTCCACATCCTCAATTCCTTCCACCAAGACCTCCCCCTACCCACACACACATACACACACAACCTTACTGTCCTCTCCTGAGTCACAGGGGAAGCAATCCTGATTAAAATTTAACTCTCCACCTACTCCACTACTGTGCTCACACAACCAAACATGACTGGAGAAAATGCAAAATCATGTGGACCAGGTTCCCATTTAATCCATGACTACCAACGTCGAGTGGACACTTAATACCACGCAGCCAGCACACAGTGGAATATCCATTCCTTTCTTTTTTTTTAAAGATTTATTTATGTTTCTCTCCCCCCAGTTGTCTGTTCTCTGTGTCTATTTGCTGCGTGTTTTTCTTTCACCACTTCTGTTGTTGTCAGCAGCACGGGAATCTGTGTCTTTTTGTTGTGTCAGCTCTCCGTGTGTTCAGCACCATTCCTGGGCAGGCTGCACTTTCTTTCACACTGGGCGGCTCTCCTTATGGGGCGCAAGGTGGAACTTCCCTGCGCGGGGGACACCCCTGCGTGGCAGGGCACTCCTTGCACGCATCAGCTCTGCGCATGGGCCAGCTCCACACAGGTCAAGGAGGCCCGGGGTTTGAACCGCGGACCTCCCATGTGGTAGACGGACGCCCTAACCACTGGGCCAAGTCCACTTCCCTATCCATTCCTTTAGATGACCCTCTCTTACCTTCCCTTTTCTTCTCAAGCATCATATCCCCTTCCTGGTTTCTTAGCTATTGACTTTGCTTTCCAAGAAAGGAAGGGAGGGAGGGAGGGAGGAGGGAAGTGGGAGGGAGATAAGAGGGAGGGAGGGGAAAAAGGGAAAAGGGGCAAAGGGGAAAGGGGGGAAGAGGGAAGGGAGGGAGGGAGAGGGCAGAGAGGAGGGAAGGAAGACTACAGATGAGGTGGACATGCCGTCAAATGCATAGGACGACCCCAGTGAGTCACACTTGTATGTCCCCCTCCTTCTGAGTGTGGACAAATCCTGTGACCTGTTTCTAACCAACCTATTATGGCAAAGATGATGGGATATCACTTCCCCTCATTATATTCCATTATATAGCTAAGGTGAAGGAATTTTTCAGATATAATAATTGTCCCAAATCAATTGATTTTGATTAATCAAAGGCGATAATATCATGGGTAGCCTTGACCTAACCACATATGCCTGTTAAATCTGGGGTAATGTAAATGTTCTAAACTTGAATCTATTGGTGTTTGTAGAACTGAAACCAAAACTCATCAAACTATACTTTTGAAAGGGGTAGGCTTTATTTTGTTTTATTTTACTTTATTTTATTTTACCTCGATACTTTTTAAGTTAATAGTAAAACCCCTACCCCCAATGGGATTCTAACATCAGACTTAAAATCCAGTCAAAAGTTGAGAGTTAAAGGTTATTTCCCTCAAATCTGCAAACCAGATTAGTGGAGCAGTTAACTATATCCTTAGAAGTTTTATTCAAATATCATTTGTTTCTTTAACTTAATGCCTGCTCTAGATAAAACTTTGAGACTTTATAATCTATGGGTTTTACTTCCCAGGTTTTTCTGTTTTCCTAGACATTGAAAACCAAATTAAATGGGAAGATTCAGCTATCTGGCCATTTAACCCTTTCCAGGTTCAACAAGTTACTAGTTTAGATTTTGAGTTGCAACAGACACCAGATGGCATGCAAAACCTAACATGTTTATGATCAGGCTCTTTACAGAAAATGTTTGTCAACCTCTCGTTTAGATAAAATAGAGTTCACTCTTTCTACATCTATACTAAATAGGGATGAAACAAAGATAACATAACTGATAAGAATTTGGCTGATGGGTTATGCTTATTAGGAAATCTAACAATATTTCCAAACTCAATTTCCACTACCATACTACTCTTTCAAAGCTTATGTTTGTATACAAGAGCTGAAATTATAATCTGAAGTACACTTTAATTTTTATTTTTGTCTATCTGTATACCCCAGGTTTTATTGGCTCACGAATCTAAATGCAACTATAGTCTTCCTGGGAATATCTTACATCCAGCATTCGGGGGCCCAGGCTCTGGTTTTAATTATTCCTTTTATGTCTACACTTATGGCTCTGATAACTCTTCATATGATGTACTGGAAACTGATTTATCAGCCAGAAAAGTGTAAGTAAATCATACTTTACAGTATTTTTTTTCGTTTTATTGTTTTCTTGCCAAGTCTCCTTCCTCTTTGGTTCCCTGTTGCTTTCCTTCAACTCATAGAATTTATGGATTCTGCCAATTATTACTCTTGATAGCAACACAGTCTTCAAGAATATCCATAATCTCTATTCCCATTTATTTTCCCTTGTTAAAAATGGAATATTTCAAACAAATAGAAAAGAAAAAAAAAAGAATCACATGTGAAGCCCACATATCTAGCTATCAGCTTCAGCAATTATCAATTCATCACTCACTTTCCCCCAATTCCACCCTGGATAATTGTGAGACAAGAACTAAATATTATATCATTGCATTTGTAAATATGTACATACATATTGTGTATATATGTATATACACTAAGTACTTTTTAAAAAACAGAATCTGAGTATCATTATCACACTTAGAGTAATAAATTACATGTGTATATTGTTTATTTTATTTCATAATTTGTTCAAATCAAATCCAAATAAGGCCCCTATATTCCAAATAGCAGAGATGTCCCTTAAACCATAAACATAGCCCACTCTTCTTTCTTTTTTCAATTTATTTATTTCCTTTTTATGATAATCTGGACATTTTCATGTAGCATTTCCCATAACATAGATTTTGCTAACTGCATGCACACGGTATAGTATAACAGGCTTCTCTTTCCCCCCTATTTCCTAGAAACTGTGTTAGGTCCAGATGCTTAATCAAATTCAGTCAAATTCAGGTGGTGTTGGTTTTTTTTCCAAAATTCCCTCTTAGGTAATGTTCTGTTCTTCAATCAAGAGGCACAATGTCTAGTTATCTCTGGCTTTGTAGTGCCAGCATTATTTTGATGATTATTCTCTAAATCCACTATGCTATTGGGGCTTGCAAATTATGATATTCTATATTCCTTCCTTTATTATTAGCTGAAATAACTCTGTAAAGTGAAATATCCCCCCAATAACTACTTATTATAGTTGCACAGAGGTAAAGTTTATATAGGAAAAGGGAGAGAAATGTTTGGTTTTTCTTTATATTTATAGGTTTTTCAAATTAATGAGTTGGGCTTCAGCATCTTGCAGAGGTGAACTATTAGACATTACATTAAAAGATTATAATGAATTAATGGACTTAAACATCTCTGATGTGTTCCAAACCATTACAGCTATTCAAACTCAAATTTTCCCATATTTGGGCAATGAGGTCTTTATGTGGGTGCAGTCCTTTGGGTAAGCCTCTCTCTGTCTTTGCTTGCTTGCTTGCTTGCTTGCTTTCTGGCACGACAAAACAATCCATGTTCAGCATTGTCTTCGCTGAACTTTAAATCATCTATTTCTCCAAAGAGCTTTGTTTCCTTTTAGTAAACAGTGTATTTAGAGACTGCAATCCTGGCAATGGAGATGCTCACTGCTACTTAATGATTCATACTTTCTAAGACTTTTCAGTGCAAAGAAATTAAAAATATTATTTTTTCCTAAGATAGCATACGATATGAATCACAGTAATATCCTAATCAAATTCAGTGCTATAGAATTTCTACTTAACGTCATCAAAGTCAGATCTTAATTCTGAGTTTCAGATATATACACATACATGTATACATACACAAATATGCTTTTAATAGTTACCTTTATTAAGAAAAATGGAAGGATAAACCATATTTAAATAGTGACCTATGGGGGGGAAGGGAATAGGAATTTGAGCATCAATAACTGCCAAAAATCCCAATTCTCAATGACATTAATATGATTAAACATTTGCTTTATCCAAAAGGACATACTCACCAGGCTCCCAACACTACCAGCAGGCATATGTTCATTTAAAGTAGTTTCAGTAATTTTCTTATAGTTACTTTTGTCCTTATATTATAGCCATTAGAGATGTACACTCAAATTATTGTGTTTTAAACTCACTTGGTATCGTTCCTCTCTGTGGTTATGCCACTAACTTGATATACAGTCAAGTGCTTTTGTTTCATTTTGTTTACTACTTTTTACCTTTAAATACAATTTTGTTTAATATCATGGAAATATTTTCATGTATCTAAAATTTATGAATCTAAAAATCCAATAATTATATCCTTAGTACTGTCCTCCACCCTCTTCCCTTTCTCTCCTATAGACCACCAGTTAAGTATGGTTTACCCTTCACTTTTCAAAAATAAAGACAAAGTTTAAAATTATGTGTATATGTTTGTATTTCCCCTTCTCATATAAACAGTAGCAAGTTATTTATACTTTTCTCACCCTCTTTTCTTCTTTATGATCCCTTCATAATTATATATAAACATACTCCTCATTCCTTTCTATAGCTGCATGGTACTCCATTGTGTGAACGAACCAGAATTCATTTCACCAGTCTCATATTGATGAATATTTGGGTTGTCTCTTTATTGTCGGCTATAGTAAAGAGGTTCTAGCCAACAGCTTGGAGCATACCTCTCTTTGCATTTTTTTCGGCAACATAACTTTAGGATAGAGCCTAGATATATGATTTCCTAGTTAAAAAGTAAATCAATATATAATTTTGTTATATATTGCCAAATTCTCTTCCATACTGTTTGTACCATGCTGCATTTCTACCAAAAATGTATGAGAATGTCTGTTATCCCACAATCTTTCCCAACAGAGTATGTTGTTAAACTTTTGGATTTTTGCCAATTATAAAGGAATTCATACATCTTTTCTTTTGGTACTTAAATGGTTTCTTTTTTTACCTTTATGTCCTTGATGCATTTGGAAGTATTAGAAGAGGTTTTAAGAATGAACCCAATTTTATCTTTTTTCCACATGGCTATCCAGTTATACAAACCTGGGATCAAAAAGTCCATCTTTTCCCACTAATTTGAGATGCAGTCTTCATTATATACTAATTGCCACTTGCATTTCTTGAGTTTCTATTCTGTTCCACTGATCAATCAATTCATCTATCTTTAATTCTGACCTAATTTCCAATATATTTTCCTTTACTACTCTTACTGTCTCTATTATTCATTTCAACTACCACTAATAGCAATGCAATGGGCTGTTTTTTAAGCAATGGGCATATTTTCTCGAGTTACTTTTGTTTTCATCACAGGCCTGGGAGGTAGGTACCATTGTATCATTTTACCAAGTAGACTCTGCCTGCTTTGCGTCCCTTCCTGTAACACCCTGAACTCATCTTTACTATTTCACTGGCACATTATCTTAAAATTACCTGCTTATGAATACAATTAGAAACTCCTGTGTCTTTTAAAGAGTTGAAATATGGTGCTCAATCAGTGCTGGTCATTGTTAAAACTGGATGCAGAAACTTAGTCATAATTCAGTTGACCTGTCCAAGATCTTGCAGAATATGACTGAAGGGATACCAGAACCTCGGTTCCATTTTCCTCTGGCTAGAGTACGTTCTATGACCCTGCATACTGAAACAGTAAAGCCCCGGAAATATCATCCACAGATGCCCCTTTCCCTGTTTCTAGAGACTGTAATGCTCTGTGGACCTCAGCTAGTAAAACAGGCCCTCCTGGTAATTTATGGAACAGATAGAATAAACAAAAAGAGTTGAGAAGTTTATCTCTTTTATCCCTGAAAAGCAAAAAATTGAGGGGAGATGTTAATTATAAACTTTCTACTGGAAGACCTAATTATCAATTAATGTTGGGTGTTTGCAAATGTAAATATCTACACTACTTACACATTCAGATTTTCTAAATAACTATTCATCATCCCTTCATTTGCATACCAATCTCTTATTTGAAAATAGATCTACCTGAATAAAGAAATACAATTATTATCAGGTAATACAGATCTATAGAATTAACCTTGTTTACTGCCAGCATATTGAAGTCCATATATTACATATTTTAACACATGAAAATGTAACCTTTCTTTTGACATTCACAAGAAAAACTTTGTTAGCTATAAGTACGGTTAGCATAGAAAATAGTAGTTTATTACTTTACATGGTACTTTATAACATGAATATTTTGGTTTTGTGAAAAAACTATTTCCAAGTTAAAAGATCACCAAACTATGATGAAGTAAAACTCTATCTTCCCTCTAGCAGAGTATATAATCCTTATTTTGGCTTCTTCCTCTCTGATGACTAAATTGGAAATTCCTCAAAGCTGTAATTCAAAGCCATAGGTGACCTTAAAGAAATGATTTTTTATATGCTACCTTTTATTTTAAGGTAACTTTTCAAATGTGGACCATGTATTCCATTATGTTTAGCTGTCAAGCATGGCCTTCATTTGCATTTCTTCCCACTGCTATAATTTTGAGAACTGGCAGGTGACCAAAGAAGAAAAAATGTGCATCTACGATCTAGAGTGCAATGTAGGCTTTTTCATTATAATTAAGTATCATAGATATTCATGATTAGATCAAGGTCAGAGAAGCAGAACTTCAGAGCCAAGGACTTAAAGGTACAAAGAATAGAAAAATTGCCTCCTAAAAGTTTTTTTAAAAAATAGTAACAGCTACACTCTTTAAGTTGTGCAATAAAATATTTAAAATAGCTCATCTGTTTTATTTTAAAATGTGCACGCCTGGTGTGTTTGCCATGCACATTTAAAGCAGAGCATGAGGTCTCAATTGAATTTTTCATTCTAGATTTTTTTCAACTTCCCATTTCTGCCCCTGGTATAGAAAAGCAATTTGATAATTGTAATGACAGTGGATTTTTTTTAGGCTATGACTACATGACACTCCAAATTATTTGTTTAGAAGGCATGAATTTTCTATTGTCTAATGGATTTCATTCAAGAAGGTGCTCTGATCTTTCCAATAAGATATTCCTCCTAACATTCAATCACAACCCTAGGATTTCACGGGACAACACTGCTCCCCTTGTGTAGACAGATTATACTGTGCAGTTCCCTTTCTTGCCTTCTCTGACTTATTAGCTCACACTCAGTCCAGCTGATTACCTTATCACTTTTCTGTCTTCCTTCTCCCTTACTTACAATCCATCTAGCACGTTGTCCACCTCTTCTTGGTATCCTTGTCAAATTTTTCTCCTCTGATAGACTCTTATCTGGTACGGAATCCTAGAATTCATACCAGGGACTCCCATTCATCCCAGGGACCCACACTGTCCTTATGTATAATCTCCTCTCGTCCCATAGCTTTTAATGCCATGTATACACCAAACACTCAATTTTATATTGACCTCTTTCCTGACATCGAAAACCCACATATCCTCCTTCCTGTTTGGCACTTTGGCTTGGTTATCCAGTAGTCATTTTACGCTTAACCTGGCCAAACTCAATTCTCCCGACTGCAAACTGGCTCCTTTCTCGTCTTTTCCATCTCAGTCTGTTGCCAACACCCAATTGTTTAAGGAAACTATGGTAGTCATCCTAAATCTCCTCATTTCTTCATCCCCACACCAGAAATTCCTCTCAATTCTGCAAATATGCATGCCATTCTATTCACACTCTCCATTGCTGCAAGTATCATTCTAGTTCAAGTCACCATTATCTCTTGCCTGTCTCCCAGTTTCCTCTCTTATCCCCAAAATCCAGTATCCACACAGCTACTAAAGTACCAGAGTAATCTTTCTTTTAAAAATATACAACATACCTCTTCTCTACCTAAAATTCCTTAATGCTGTCCCGTATTACTGAGAATAAGCTCCAAGTCCTTTTCCAGGATTGAACCTAGGACCTCGTATGTGGTATGGCAGCACTCAACCACTTGAGCTATACCGGCTCCCAAGCTCCAAGTTCTTTACCTCTGCCTCTACAGGCTGGACCCCCATCCACCTCTTAGCCTCATCTCCTCCCAGTCTTCGCACTAACTGAGCCACTGCTTCATTGGCCTTTTCAATTCCAATACCTCTCCAGCTCATTTTCACTTTGTGGTTTGCCTGCCATATGCCTCCTCTGGGTCTTTTTGCCTTCTAATCGTTCAAGCCATGGCTCAACTGCCAATTCCTTAGGAGGGTTCCCCGACACACTAGGCCCCCAGTGAGTTTTTATCCTATCAGCCTATTTTGTTTTCATTATGGAACTTGTCTAAAATTTTCCTGCTAATTTAATGTCTCCCTTACCAGAAAGAAAACTCAGGGCTTTGTAGGTCTTTTTCACTACCATATCCCTACATCCTAGAACAGACCCTGGCACAGAGTAGGTACTCAATAAATAAGTTGAATGAATGAATGATTATATGTACGTTTGTTTGGCATCAATTGTGTGCACTTGCTGTGCTACCTCAGCACAGACTAACCCCCAAAATTATTATGAGTATGGAATTTTAGACCTTATTCACACTCACCCATTTCTTGTTTCTTGACCTTTTTGTGTTTGTTGCTTTATATGCCTGTACCAGATACAATGTTATTGTTTAAATAAATCTGCTGTTCAAAATGTGCATTCAGTTGACGCCAGTGCTGCTCAAGGCCTGGTCCACGGAGCAGTGCTGGTCTATGAACTGTTGGCTACTGGCTTATGACTACATCAATGTAGAAAATGAGAGAAAAATTTAGAAATGTTTCTAGAAAGTTTATAGTAATTTTATGTATTTTGAATGGAAAACTAAAAATTAGAACTCATATTTTGTATGTTTTTATTTTTCAGGTATTTTGTTTTAATGGTATTGCACAAATGTATTCATCATGGTAGTCGAGAATGTTTTTGAAAAAAAGATTCTTTAACAGTTTGCAAAGCTCTAATCTAGGCTAAGATCCCAATTTATCTTGCAACAAATAGTGATACTAACAAATTTATGAAAGGGAATAGTAAGTGGAGAATATATTATATTCAATTCAATAGAAGCTCCCAATTTTAAAAATATTGGGGGAAATTGGGCAAAATATCTTTGAGAATAGTCTTTCATCCTGCAAATAGCTTAATAATAAAGCCTATTTGAAAATACAGAGAAATATGGATCAACACTAATAATAACCCTCCTGTCTACACAGCCCTGCTTAGCAAGAGTTGAATAGAGAACTGCTTGAAGAGCCACACAGAGACAAGACCTTAAGGAAATGTGAGACAGTTAACCCACTTGGCCAGGACTGTTCAGATTAGGTCTCTAGACTGTTCATTAACACACTATCAGTTCTCATCTCGCTGAAACCTTAAATAAACTAATGGAAATACATAGGAAAGTCTCAGAGTAGAGCAGTTCTTTCTGCAAGAGTAGAAAGATGTCTCTTGGCTTTATCAGTCCCTGGGCCCTTACATCTACATCCATCTACCTTTGAAAAGGCAATAGTCACTATAGATATCAGCCTATGTTCCGTCAGCATTTATCTCAACAGACTTCCACATGTCCTAGATATACTTCACAGAGGCCACCAAAGAGCCACCACTGTAATCATTCTTGCTGGATTTGGGCTGGATTTGATTCAGTGACTTAGTGGTAAAAGGCTCAATATCCAATTACTAGGTCCCAAGCTTCCCTAATTAATCAAAGACTGACAAAATGAGTCCAATGCTTAAAGAAGAGACCAGATCAAATCAATATAACCACTCTATAACCATAAAAGAAATATCAATAAATATTCTTTATTTAAATATAATAACCAAGAATCCTTGGCTTTTAAAATGAATTCGCTTCATACGGCCCTTCAGCCAGAATTTTATTATAGGAAACGTGAACACCATCAAAATGATGATCAAACTATACTTTGACTTTTTATAGTAGCCTTCTTTGGAGAAACTCAAACCTTTTCATGTTTATTATACTATTTACCTTGCAACCGTGGTTTGATGTCTATATAATTTGTGAAAGGATTTATCTGGTCAAAGGGAGTGCTGTGAACAATTGTAACAATTATGATGGCACAACTGAACTGCTAACTAAATAGGGGTCTCTTATCTGTCATTGTATCAGGAAGTCCTAATAGAGTCAAAGAAAAGGTAGAATTTGAAAGGTCATAAAAAGAAGCAACAACGAGGTTGCAAATCACTAGCAGTATGTGACTGCTAACATCTGAAGCAAGAAAGTGTTTCTGAAACCAAAGCAACTGCCAACTAAATCCAGGGGAAACTACTGAAAAAGTCAAAAGCCACCTAATCTAATCTGAACTTTTGGTGACACTATCAACATGTATAAAGTCATTTGAAGAGTTCAAAGTTTAACCTTACGTCTGAAATTCAAGGATAAAGTCAAAGCAGAGAATACATTTCCCTTCATCTCCGTGTCAAAATAAGAAACCGCCTTCTACCTGCCAAGTAAAGTGAGGATTATTTATATAACGAATTATATTAAAAAATAGTACTAGTTCTTTGTCTTAAGGATGTAAAAGAAAGTTCAGGCTGTCATTCATTAATGAGTTAAAGTTAGAGACTTCTGAGAGATTCTGAAATGCTTTACTTTGGTGTTTTATTTTGTCACCTTTCTTCCCTTTTAAATATGTTCCCATTGATCTTACCTTTTACATTTTTTACATAGCTGTCAGGCACCACCTTGGGCTGGTCACCAGGATGCCGGAACCCTTGTCAGAAGCTTGTAGCTTTGAATGTAATCCCTTGGGTGCTAAAACCTCAATCACTTTCCTGCATTTCATCATTACAATTGTCATCTTTTTGATTGGCATCTTGGAAAACTGAAGAGCAATGTCTTTACTAATACATAACATCGCCAATTATTTGCAGGTTGCTCCCTCCTGACAACCTTTGAGGTGTTTGTTAATGCACTGAAAACGTGCTGTCTTCGTTACTGCCATCTCGGCAGAGATGGGACGAGCTGGTTAGATCATGCCAAGGAAAACACTGGTGGCGGCTACAGTGAGCTTCACGTGGAAGGCGCGAAAGTTCTCCTCCTGCTTTTCCCTCTCTTCACTTTCCAGCTCCTATACAGAACGTGCATTATGCAGGTAAGGAAGGATAATTGATCCTATTCCAACAGCAAGGACAATTAACAGCCCGCCAACAACAACAGCGCGGGTGTATACTAACATTGCAAGTAGATGTTTCCTGTCTCCCCAGCAAATGCTTCACATGCTTCTTCCGGCAGTTATCCCACACATGCTTGTCACCATTTCAAGCTCTAATTTCAAGAGCTAAGCAGGATCAGGCAGAAGCGCAGCCAAGGGGACCTTGGCATTGTTTGTTGTTGATCTATAGAATTTTAAATATCCATCAATGGGGGCACAGAACATACAATAATATTCAGAGTGCATGGTCAAAAGGCAAAGGAGTGGCACACAAAAATACCAGATCTATGGGCAATGATGAAACTTCCCTTTAGCCAAACGTTTTGCCCTCCCCCCTCATTAAGTCTTTAAAAGGAGGCGCTACCAAGTAGCTAAATTGGCTGATTTGAGAACCACTTCCGCTGCACTCTTAAGTGAAAGTACTAATGAGCAAGTGCATCTCTCCCCACCCTCTCTATTGGTTTCTTGGTGAATCGCTACCTATGCTATGGAGAAATCAGAGGAAAAACGCGAAGTCCAAAGGACCTTTTATAAACATATGTAATTTAAATAAAACAATATGGTATGGTCAAAGACTAACATGTTTGTGGAAAAAAAATAAATGATTTTAAAAGTCTGTGAACAAATTTGGTATTTTCTTCATTGCAAACCCCCAACATGGAATTAAGAAGGCTACTGAGTGAGTTATATTCATAAACTGTAGAATAATAGAAGTAAAAAGAAATTTAGGTATTAATTTACTCAACTACCTCATTTGTTGGAGAGAAAAACTGAGACTCAAAAATATATAGTAATTTGGGAGCTAATGTGGCTCAAACAGTTGAGTCCCCGCCTCCCACACGGTAGGTCCCAGGAGTCATGGTGCCTCCTGAAAAAAAAACAAACGGCTAGCAAAACAAATGATAAAACAAACTCGGGGAAGCCCATGTGGTTCAGTGGTTAAGCGCCAACTTCCCACATACTACGTTCAGGGTTCATTCCCTAGCCCCAGTACCTCAAAAAAAACAAACAACCTAAAAAAGTGACTTGAGGGGGTGAAGGTCATTCAGTTAATTAGTAATGAAAGGCAAAGCAGAACCTCCCTTCTGACTCAGTACAATGCTCCTTCTCTAACCCAGGGTTTAGCAAATTACGGCCTGCAGACAGAGTCTGGCCCACTGCCTATTTCTGTATGGCCTGCCAGCTAAGTGGGTTTTTACATTGCTATATGGGTGAGAAAATAAAAGAATAAAAATACAACTTTGTGACATAAAATTATATGAAATTCACATTACCATGGCCATAAGTAAAGTTTTATTAAGACACGGTCCCGCTCATTTGTCTTAACTAAGGCCGCTTAGGCATAATAGTGGCGTTTGACCAGTTGGGTCAGAGACCATATGTGGAAATATTTACTATCTGGTTCTTTACAGAAAGTTTGCTGACTCTTGCTCTAAACAATGCATGAAAACTAGTCTGATTTAGCAGATTCAACTTCCCTTCTGATACTATAATCATAGCTGGCACAAAAATGTAGAATACAGCAAAAATAAATGCATGTACAGGGTCATTATCATAAAAACATTTTAGAATAGAGAAATTAATAATGAGAACAAAAATTCCTAAGTGGTCCATACCTAGCCTCAAATATACTGTGGTGATAGCCCAAACTACTTATTGTTATTATTTTTTTACTATTTTCTTTTTCAGTAGGTACTGGGAATTGAACCCAGGACCTCACACATAAGAAGCAGGTATTCAACCACTGAGCTACAGCCACTCTCCAACAAACTACCTATTTCTAATCTTCATAATGATACCTGTTGTTTCTTCTGATTAAATCTGAGACTTTCTGAACACCATTATACATTTTTTAATTGCACATAAATTAGAATAAATTTTGATGAACTAATTTTTAAGCTTTTCATCAACACTAGATGTCCAGTTTATTTCAAAGAACAAAACTAATATTTCTTGACCAGTCTTAGCCTCTAAAAGCTGGCTTCCCAGTATCTAATTTAATCCTTGCAGCAAGCCTGCAAAGGCTGATATTATTATTCTAACTCTGAGGCTCAGAGACATAAAGGAACTTGCCTGCAGAGCAGCCATTCCAACTCAGAGCTGGTGTCAACAGCCATGCTAGGACGGTATCAACATGGCAGTGCCTCTCTCATGGCTGGGTTAAAAATCTCTGATAGAGGCCATGTAGATTCCAAATTATATATGGTAATATTATGCCAGAAACTTCAGAGAAAATGGTTAGTCTCTCTTTCCCCTGGGAGGCAGAGGAAACTTTCATTAGGATAGACTGGGATTACATTTTTGCCCCCAGATGAAATAATCACCAGTACAAAGGCAATCAATGTCCCAAGAATAAAGCATCATAGAATTCCATATTTTAAATTTAGTAGACATTGACCTTCGGTTGCAAGACATACATGTAAAATATGTTGATATTAAGGCTGATGATGTTGCCATTTGACATTATTGGCCACTCAAAGGTGACAATGAATCTCTATTGACGGCAATTATTTCTGAATACTCAGAGGCTTGTATGAAATAAAAGTATTTAAAATTTTAAAAGGGGATGATTTCAGAACTTGAGGCAGAAGCAGAAATGATTTCAAGCTTTCAAGGCTCTGGAGCCTTTTCTTAGATTAGGCAATATATTAATATTGCTTCACTAAAGATTAATAGTACATTTGCCACATTATTAAGTTAACAGGTTTCTGTGTCTGTGATTCATGCTGATAATAACTTTATTCCTATTAACAATAATTCTCATTTGGAATCAGTAACAGAAACTTCCAAGTTGTGCTGGGAGCCTGTCACTCTTGGCGTGTTTCTGCTGCCAGCCCTTCATTTTAAAACATCATTCATTTTTCTCTGATTAGGGAAGTATGCTTATGAATTTTATTGAACTAGGGCAGAACTAGCTAATATTCCCTTAATTCTCACCATCTGTAGCCATTCAAAACAATCTTTGTTTACTGTCTAAGGGTCAAATTAAAAATTGGAAGATAAATTATCACCAGGACATGTTTTATAAGAGAAAGAAGAGCCTTCGTGGGAATGCAGTCCAGTCTCTCTTTTAGACCACTAACATGGTATGAGGCTCATTACAAATGGTGGACTCAGTGCCGGCAGAGCCAACTCCACGACTCTGATTCTCCTCATTCTCCCCTAAAGCTAGCAATTTATTACAGAAGAAGGAGTTAGTGAAGGTGTCAAATGAGAAGTTACCATCTGGATGCCTGAGTGGAAATGCTTCCCTAGGATTATGGTGAAGGGGGAACCTAGCACAGTTCACACACTGTAAGAAAAACCATTGGGAGAATCCATTCCTCCAGGAGAAGATGAGGGCTGACTTTCTCTCCATTCCTCCCAGGAGCCTTGTGCGCCAATGGGAACTCAAGAAATACTGTATATATATTCTGTTATTGATAAGGATGAGGACCCGATGATTGCAGCAAGGCCCGTGGACTAGACAAGGGAGGAGAGAGTTCTTTCCTAGGACGCTGCCTCTCAGTCCTGGAGGGACGTGGAACACGGAAAGAGGCTTCAGGTTAGGGTAAGGGATTTTAGTTACAGTTGGGGTTATTTTCAAAAATGAAAAAATTCCAACAATACACTGAGGGTTTTGTGGGAGCAGAGGAGTTTTTATTTTTGTATCTGTTGTCATACCCACCTTTTTCATGTAGTCCTCTTAGCAGTCCATTAGTATCACAGAGTTAATTTAATAGAAAATGGAGACAGGCGTCTTGTCTCTCTTTTCTTTTCATGCTACTTGGCTCCATCAAAAAGGACGCTAATCCAGGAAGCCCACAACAACAGTCAACAGTAATGTGCTTTCCACACAGTCCCTCTTCTTAGGAAAAAAAACACTCCTATTTGCCACTAAACTAGATGCTATTTAAACAAGATGCTATCCTAGAAAAGAAAAAACAAAAAAAACTTTTTTTCCACTGGAGTGAAAACACCTTTAATACTTCTGACGTTACTGTCTGTGAAAAAGAAAGTCTAGTTTCTTACATGCAGAACTTAAGTTATTTGATTTCGTATGTGCCACCCTAAGAACAAAATTAGGGCTTTCTTTTACTTTCCAAAGGAAAAGTAAGAAGACAGACAAGATGACAAAAAATTCCTCCATAGTACTGTCCATAAACTAAAAAGAGCTCCTACTGCCACAGATGAAAATCCTTTTTGCAGCTCATAATTGGAACCTTGAAAAGCTGAAGAACATCCAGCTCCTCTGTCACAACATACACACAAGGGGCCAGGCTTTCCCCTAAGTTAAACCGCTGTCTTACTGAATGACTGTTTCCACCTCAAATGCAGATTCCTTCTGGATATTATCTGCAGACCATGAACTCCAACCTGCATTTGGATGGATTTCTTCTGCCAGTTGCCGCTATGAATGTGATTAGCATCCTGCCATTATTAATTCTGGTGCCTTTTATGGAGTATTTCAGCACCTGCCTGCTTCCCTCTAAGAGAAATGGTCCCTTTCTGTTGGCATGCATTAGTAAGTACAACTTGGCACCCTAAGTGAACTGTTTACAATTCTTAAGCTCCAGATTCTGACAAATTGTGAAGAAAGTAAATTTGTGAGTGATACTATCCACTGTCTCAAACCTCTGCTTCAGTATCCCATCTCATTCTCATCTTTATTTATGCCCCCTCAGAAGTCACACCTGATAGAAAAAGATGGTGAAATTTGTAACAGCACAAGATGGCCTGTTCTTCTTAAAGTAAGGCCGTCCAGCGGTTCTTAACCAGGGGTCCATGGGCCCCTAGGGGTGCATAGAACGATTTCAGGGACTCCAAGACTAGAATAGAAAAAATGAACTTATTATGTTTATTTTCTCTGACCACTAATGGAAAGCTAGCATTTCCTTAACTTATGAATATATGCAATAAATAAATTACAGTAGTATTCATTTCACCTGACTGGCAAAGGGGTCTGAGGAAGAAAAACATTAAGAACCCCTGCCTTAGTCCTAAGACAATGCTATTTCTTTTAAAATTAACAGAGGTCATGAACCTAAAAAGAACTACCAGGTTAGACTTGGAAGACATTAATTTCTGAACCAATTGCAAATTTTATTAAAAATTAGTATTATGAGTCACAGCTTCAATATAATATTCTTCAAATCGTGAGGCATACCAGCAATGATTTTCAAACATATTTACAAGCGATAAAAATTATGACATCTTAAGACACAATCAATAGAACATAAAATAGAATTTCTCTGATTAAAATGGGAAAAGGGGAACTGAAGTATATCCTGATCACACTCCCCTCTACTAGCTGTGGCCTCTTAGGCACCTTCATGGAACACGGAGAAAATTGCTGGTACAGTAAAACCAGGTTCAGACTAGGAATATGGGATCTTAGTCCTAGCCCTTGGTGTCCAATGGAAATATTAAAAGTACCAGGATACTCAACTTCTTAATTCTACATTTGTTTAAGCCTCTATATTCTGGTCATGATTGTGGAAGATTAACATGTTTTATCAAGACACATAGGTACAAACTTAGTATACTTTTTGATAGTAATTTTCATAATCAAATTAGTCTTATTTACTCTGACTGAATTAGTTAAAATTTCCTTTCACCTTGAACTCAAGTGCCTTGGAATTGTGGGTGAAATTCATAAGTACATAAATTATGAATGAACTAATATTTATTGAGTTCCTAATTTGAAGCTGGGCACCTCATATTCATAACACACATAACCTCATTTTAAACCACCATTTAATAGATGGAGGTTCACAAAGATAACAAATATCTTTTGAATTCAGATCTTGTATTTCAGATCAACTAAGGCCATTGCTTTATTATTATTACCATTATTATTTTCATCATCATCATCATGCTACCTACCAGCTATACAGCATTGAAGCTAAATTGCATTAAACTATCAGTATTAGCTTGGAATCTCACTGCTATTTCCAATAAATCCTATGAAGGAAATGAAAACATCCTTTTGCCACCACAGTGGGTAGTTGTGCCCTACACTCCTCAACTGCCTTCCACATTCACTCATTCTCCTTCTCTCTCAGGACTGTCACCTTTAAGAAGGCAGAGTGTGAACAAGACAAATGCCTCATGCTTGACATGCACGATCACAGCCCCAGTCAAGACAGAGATGGGAAATCTTGCCCAGTTGGTCAGACTTGAAATATAATGAAGGGGGGAACCCACACACACACACACACACACACAACCAATAAGCCTCTTTCCTTTACCTAACTCTTGAGTAATGCAACAAAAGGGAATGGGGGTTTCTTTCCAAGGTGTTACCTTCCTGAATTGACCACCTAATGAACTCAAGAAGTGTGCCAAGGTACCAACTATAAAAATTTCTCCAAACATTCCAAACTATGAAATATAAAAGGATGATAAGTCCAGAGTGTTATCAAGACTGTGTTTCCCCATCATTTCCTAACATTGTTTTTTAGACAACAAAATCTAGAGTCAGTGATATTACTGTAATTATCCCAAGTATGACTGGGCATACTTCACTTTACTCTTGTGCAGTTCAGAAATGTTTACAGTGTAAGTATTTCCTTTCCTTAGCATTAATTGAATCCAGCAGTATGTGGCATTCAGTAGTTACTGCTGACACACAGAAGTATTAATCTGACTAAAATTAGCCTAATTAAGATTGTTATTAAGCCTCACACAAAGCAGAAGTATATAACACAGTAGGTAGCAATTATCTTGACTTTTAAATAACATCTAAATTGAATGCAGATGGAGTATATCCAAATATCTACAAGACCTTCCTCTATAAAACAAAATCCAGACAATCCAAATTCTAACTAAAGTCCTTTAGGACCTCAGTATGTGAGGGCATTGATCCCTTTGTATATAAAACTACTTACTCCTACTAGTTTTAATAAATGGAAATTATATCGTTTCTTTTTCAGCTGAGACCAAATTATTTGGTAAATTAAAATCCAAGTCAGGGATCCAGTCACCTTCACTGGAAGTAGGATTATCTTGGACAAAACTACTTCTTTCTACTGTAGTTTTGGAACCGAAACTTTCCCAAGAAACACCACAATGTATATCCATTGCAAAGTGCCAAATAAATGGGACTACACAAACCCTAAAAGAAATAATCTGCAAATATTTAGCCTGAATAAGTCATGCATTCAATTGTTCATTTATTTAATAAAAGCACGTCAGTGTTCTTAGGTTATTTTCAAAGTAGACATCAACCTTGGACTTAAATTTGAGGTAAAGCGACCATCTAGTATACCATCTGAAACAATCATTGATTCCTTACAGAGATATATTTGTTTATCTGATCTCCATATAAATGAGTTATCTGTCCCATAACTCAGAAATTGAAACACAAACTGAAGCTGAATCTCATGAAATAAATTTCCATGGTCGAAAGAGAAACAAAAGAAAGAAGGTAGACAGTCCAGTTAAATATAGGAATACACTACTAATAGGAGAAACAAATAAAAATAAAAAGCGTATGCCATCCTAATAGTGGGTGAGAAATCTTTCCCAAAGGCAGAAGATATATATAACAATAAAATTATAGCCACCTCCATAAGAGTGGTTTATGGACACTAGCGTGCTCTCAGATAAGCAAATTTCCTATTCTGGGAATTTGTCAGAATCATTGATCAAAGGGGAATATTTCAAGGACTCAATAGAATTTCATATTTATGGTTGTGAGCTTACATATCATAGACTCATACATCAGACTACCCATAGAAAACCCATAGTTTTTGCAGTCAGTAAATTTAGCCATTAGCTGAAAACTCCTAAAATATCCATATCTTTAATATAAAGATTTCACTTCAATACAAAATGAAAAGTTCAACTTTAATGTTTGAATTTATTCTGACTTTCTTACATTTCATTGTGGTCTAGTTTGGAAAATTATTACATGGTAGGATAATAGAATAAACCATAAGAGTTTCACGACTCTTATGGATTTGCCTGAAACCACATAGCCAATATTAAAACATTATTTATCTCAATATAATATCTCCATTGGAGCCATTGTGCTTTATCTTGTAAATACGGACCTGCTAGAGATCCACATAATATCCTTGATTTTTTCCTTTTGGGTCACAAAGCCAAAAATATTTATTTCCTAGCCTCTTCCCAAAAAATATTTGCTGTCCCTGGTCTAAACTATTGCTTATAATTGCTATAAACTTTCTTGGATAAAATATAAACTTTTTTATAACATATAGGTAATAACCAAAAACCTTAATTTTTAAAAATCTAGATTAATGTAAATGAGTTAGGATGAGGGATAACTTAAAAAATACTTATAGAATTCAAATTTTAAAACAGAAGACCAAAGAAAGTGTGAAAATCTTATCCCTACACATCCAACACTATCCCTAAAGTTGATTTGATTATCAGAGGCCAATTTAATTTATGCAGTTTGAATAATACAAATTTTATGTATAACTGAACATACAATATATGAATGTACATCTCTGAAATTGGGTTATGTGTTATGATGGATTGGCAACATTTTTTCTTCTTCGGCAGTACATAAAAAAATGTTACTTCCTATAATCGAATTAATCTTAGATTCAGGGAAACAAGGTATGTTAAAAAATAGTGCTGAAAGTCTTATAACAATAAATAACAGTCTCCAGCTACAATTTTTCCTTCACCCAGTTACAGTTCTGAGAGATACATCATTTCTAAATCTTTTAGCTGTTGTTTGTTTGTACTAGTAAATATTGCTAAAAAACATAGGATATTTTTATTAAAATCAATATCAGTTTAATATATATTACTATAGTTATATATATTACTGTAAAACCTAAAAAGAGGTTTATAATTCAATTTTTTTCATATAAAATAATTTTATGTAATTTTTTCCTATTAGACTTTTCCTTATATTTTCAAATTGTTCTATCAGTTTCACTGTACTATCATAAGCTTTTTCCAAATGCTAAAACTTATAGAACAATGGACTAATGTCCACAGTTTCCTAGAGATCTTCTCCCAGGCTCTCCTCTTCTAGACCTCTTGCTTACCTAGGTCATTCTCGTTTTCTTTCTTGGTTTACTCCCTCATCTTATTGGTATCCATCTTTTAACAGCTTCCCATAAAAGGGTGCACAGGAGGTAAATTTGTGAAGTACTTATATGACCAAAAAAAAATGCCTTTATTTTATTCTTATACTTGATCTAGAATTCTAGGTTGAAAATCATTTTTCCTCAGAATTTATAGCCATTACTCCTAATCACAGTGTCAGCAGCCTGAATTACTACTGAGAAGCACAGTGCCCTTTCGAATCTCATTCCTGGGTTTTCCTAACTGGAAGGCTCTTCTCTGTACCCATGATGTTCTAAAATGTCATTGTTACTGTGCCTTTGTGAAAGTCTTTTTCACCCATTGTATTGCTGACCAGATGGACTTTTTAAATCAGAGAATGATTCTTATATTTAAAAATAATTCCCTCCTCTCCATTTTCTCTGTATTTCCTTTTCTGAACTCTGATTAATCAGATAGTTACCCATCTAAAATAATCCAGTCTGATTTTTCCTCTCCAGATTTGTTGTTGTTGTTAGTTTTGTTGTTGTTGCCTTTTTTTTTTTTTTGGTTGGTTGGTATTCTACTTTCTAGATTTCTTTGAGTTTAGCCTCCAATTTTCTATAGAATTTTGAATTTGATTAGTCATATTTTCAAGGTTTCTTATCATCCTTTTTTTTTGGTAATAATAAACTCTGTTTAGAGAAGTTTTAGATTACAGAAGAGTTACATCAAAAGTATAGAGAATTCCCATATAACCCCCACACTCATTTTCCCCTATCATTAACATTTTATAATAGTGTGGTACATTTGGTACACTTGATGAACCAATATTGAAACCTTGCTACCAGCCAAGGTCTATAGTTTACCTTATGGTTTACACTTATCATCCTTTTTTATAACAACCTATTTATATGTTGGGGATGTAATAGTTTTTCTCATTTATCTGATACAATTTACTACAGATTACCTCAGGTTCCTGTTTACTGGTCTCGGTAGTTTTCATATTGGAGGCTATTGTCAAATGTCTGGTGATCTTCAGCTATCCATTTATGTACACTCTAAGCAGATAGTATGATTGAGGAACTTCTGTTTGCGTTGTTTGGACTTACCAAATGGTGGGCTTCAGGAAGTAAAATCCTTTGGTATGGAACCAGCCATTTTATTGTGAGGACACCCCTTCCCAAGTATGAAATATGGATGTCTTTTGGATTGGATCATTTGGATTACTGAGAGAAGACTCCTCCAATGTCCTATTTTGAGGTATCTTCCCAAAAGCTGAGCATGAGGTGGGAAAGGAAGAAGGGATCACACCATTCAGAATCCTACTTTTTATGTATTTCCCACTTTCAGTCTCACTCATCCAAGGTCTCATTTATTTTAACTCTCTAAAGTATATATCCAGTTTCTTGAAAAAAGGAGGGAATGGGGCAAGGTTAACCAACCAGTTTCATGGGTTAGGGATGGAGGCTTGAACTCTCATTTATTAGTGTACAGACTTTCAGTCCTCCCAGTTTTCCTTCTGTGTCTTATCCCCGCTTATTTCTCTTTTCTTTACTAGAGAAGTTGTGGGTTCACTGACCAACAGTGCATAAAACACAGGATCCCTATATACCACCTATTCTTAACACCTTGCGTTGGTGTGGAAACTTTGTTACAATTGGTGATAGCATGTTTTTATAATTATACTATCAACTCTAGCCTATGGTTTAGAGTTCTCTGTGTAATGTAGCTCCATGAATTTTTTTTAAACTTTCATTCTGTTACCATGTATATGATCCAACATTTCATCCTTTTAATCTCATTCAGATATACATTTCAGTGCTGTTGATTATGTTCACAATGTTGTGCTACCATCACCACTGTCCATTACCAAAACATTTCCTTCACTCCAAATAGGAATCCTGTATAATTTAAACCTTAACTTCTCATTCCCTATCCCTACCCCATCTCCTGGTAACCTATATTCTAGATTCAGACTCTGTGAGTTTGCTTATTCTAATTATTTCAAATCAATGAGATCAGACAATGTTTGTCCTTTTGTATCTGTATTATTTCACTCAACATGATGTC
Source organism: Dasypus novemcinctus (assembly GCF_030445035.2). Lineage (NCBI taxonomy): Eukaryota > Metazoa > Chordata > Mammalia > Cingulata > Dasypodidae > Dasypus > Dasypus novemcinctus. The sequence continues at coordinate 38,136,033 of NC_080692.1, read as the reverse complement.
TTCAAGGTTCATCGTGTTGTCACATATATCAGGACTTCATTCCTTTCCATGGCTGAATAACATTCCATTGTATGTATAAAACACATTTTATTTATACTTTCAATATTGTTAAAAAGAAATCAAAGAAATTCTAAATAAATCGAAGGGCATTCTGTGTTCATGGATTGGAAGACTAAATATTGTTAAGGTGTCAATCCTACCTGTGACAGTTTGAAACTGGGTGGATCCCAGAAAATCCATGTTCTTAAAGCTAATCCATTCCTGTGGGTATAAAACCTATTATAGATGGGACCTTTTTTTAGATTCAGCTAACGGACCTTCCTTTTGATTAGATTATTTCTGTAGGGCATGACCTTGGGTGGGTCTTGATCCTCTTCCTGGAGTCCTTTTTAAATGGAGAAATAAAAAGCCACAGACACAGAGAGAAGGCCACAGAGGGACAGAGAGGAACACAGTAAGCAGAGAAAATGCCTCAAGAGCAAGAAGCTGAAAGCAACACAGCCCAGAGGAGAAGGCAGGGACTGTCAGAGCCACCATCGTGCCCTGCCATGGGGCAGGAGTCTAGGATGACCAGCAGCCAACCTTAGCGGAGAGAACTACACCTGGTGCCTTGACTTGGACATTTTTCTCAGCCTCAGTCCTGTAAGTGTATAAGCTAGTAAAGACAATGCATTTCTGGTATACTGCTCCCAGCAGGTATTAGCAAACTAAAACACTACCTGAAGCAATTTATAGATACAACACAATCCCAATAAAAATTCCAAAAACTTTTTGCAGAAATGGAAATGCCAATCGCCAAATTTATATGAAAAAGTAAGGAACCCCAAATAGCTAAAGCCATGTTGAAAATGAAGAATGAATTGGAGGAATCACACTTCCCAATCTTAAAACTTATTACAAAGCCATGGTAATCAAAATAGCATGGTTCTGGTACAAGGACAGTCATAACAGACCAATGGAATCTAACTGAAATCAGAAATCAACCCCACATTTTGAAATACCTGACACCTTCAAGTTGTAAGTTTCTAATGGTGTCCTCAGGGTACAAAGGTCACACTTCTTCGGTATCTCCCTCAGCAAGGAGTTTACACTGTAGCTCTCTCTCTTTTTGCTAAATCACTTCTCTATTTAAATTTCCAAATATTTTTTTCAGTCTCCTGTCCACTTGTGTCTCCTCCTTCTCTGGCTTTTTACCTTTTTAAAATCTCTTTACTCTTTTTTAATTGAGATTGTAGGAAGAAGACAGATAAAATTGTGTGGTCAATCAGCCATCTTAACTGGAAGTCACTCTATCATTTTTAGATATTGGAACATAGATAAAAATCTATTTCATCATATAATAGAGTCTTGACTTTTTTTCTAAATTTATATCATCCTTTCCAATTTGCAAGGTACTTTTCCCTACACCATTTAATAACCCCATTTTATATGAAAGGTAACTGGGACTCTAAAGTAAATTGACTTGCCCACAGTCACATAACTAGTAAAAGGCATCTTCAGCCCTGGATTCTTTTTTCTATACTATATCTGCTGCCATTAGTGACTATTCAATTAGAAAGACATTTCTATTACGTAGTCCCAAACCTGACTAATTGAGAATTGAAAAGTACAATTGTTTAAGGATTTTGTCCTTTCTACAAATTAAAAAATAAAAAAACTGTAATGCATTACCCTTTTTGGTGAAACATAAAAACAACTCATCCAAATTCTGTTAAAAAATTGTGTATTTTTTCTCATTGTTTTCTATAATGTCCAAAGCAAAGCATAATGTAAAAAGTATTGTACTTCACATCCATTGTCTAGGCTAGTTCAGCTGTTACACTACTGGGGAAAAAAATTGGCTCACTACCATAAGTGGCAAATCACAGCCTCCAGCTCTAATTCTACCATAGACCCTCCACCTTCAGCTAAACTGAGCAAGAGTAGTTGCTGGAAACATTTTCCCCTCTTTTCCCTCAATTTTGTGCCCATCCACTCATTCTCAGCAAATGACTGTCCCCTTTAAGTTACCAGATCAAGGTCAAAAGGTAAGAATCTCCTCAAATTCACCTTTCTGTCTCTCAACCTTGCATACATTTTCTCTTTTCCTTTAAAGGATTTTATTCCTCATTTCTATAATCTATTTGGGTCCTTGATCTTTTTTCCTCTCTTGCCTACTTTAGGGCATTCCTTTATTATTTATTTCTTGTACATATCTTTAATTTTTCCCATCTCCACTGGTGTCTTCCCTCAGCATACAAACATGGCCAAACCATCCATGTCTTATAAAACATCTTCCTGTGATCCTGTTAACTTCTTAAGCTACAGATTTAGCTTTTTCCTTTCCTGTACCATGAAACTTCTTAAAAGATTAGATGACACTATTTACACATACTCACACCCATGCATTCTTGAACCCCTTGCTTTCTGATTCAATGTAAAAGGTAACTGAGAATCCATCCATCGATACTGTTGCCTTTCACAGTCTTCATTATCCTCTATCTCTCAAAATACTTTATTGTCATTTATTCATTTATTCAAGTACGGGGGAATCATTTTCATGTGTGTGTACATGTAAGGAATATGTATTGCATACTGTGAATTTAGGCAGTTTTCTGGCTACTAAAAAGTGGTAAACAAAACACACTTGGTTTTAGTTCTCATGAAGCTTCCAGTCAAGCAAATGATACAGGCATGGTACAAATGAATATATCAAAAATATTTAATTTCAAATGTGATAAATATGATGAAAGGTATAGATATGGTAGAGAGATTAACAGTCAGGATCTAATTTAGATGATATGAACTGCATACCTGAAGGACCAGTAGGCATTAGGCAGATAATGAGTGGGGAAATAAAGTTTTTGAGAGAGGGAAGAACATAGCAAGTTCTTTATGTTGGAAAGAGTTTAAGATATTGAAGAAAGATAAAGATGACCAGTAATTGTGGTGGCTGAACCTGAGTGTACAAAAAAAAAAAAAACCCCAAAAACATGTTTTTAAACTTAATCCATTTTTTTTGACGGATTACATAAGTTATGGTGTGGCCCACCTCAGTCAGGATGGGTATTAATCATATTACTGGAGTCCAAATGAAATTAAAACAGATGCTATAGAGAGAGAAAGTCACAGGAAGCAAGAAGCTGAAGGTGAAGGAAGCACAGAAGAGAAGGGAAAGGGCAGGAGAGGCCACCATATGCATTGCCATGTGACAGAGGCTCTCAGGACCAAGCATTACCAGCAGCCAAGTCCAAAATGCCTGTCTTCAGAAAGAAAGCATCACCTTGCTGATGCCTTGATTTGGACTTTCTCCTAGCTTCAAAACCTTGAGCTAATAAATTCCCATTGTTTAAGCCAACCCATTGCAAGATATTTGCTTGAGTGACCAAGGAAGCTAAAACAGTGACTGAACCATGGTTAGAAAAGAGAAAGTAAGTGATTACAGTGAAGTATTAGCATAGACAAAATCACGAAGACCATGTTAAAGATTTGGAATTTCATCTTAAGTGAATTGAAAACACAGAAAGAATTTAAACATAGGCGTAATCTTCAATTTGCATTTATATGAGATCACTCTGACTGCTGAGTGCTTAAGGAGGTTAGAGGTAGACAAGAGTGGAAATAGGAAGACCAGTTAGTGTTGCTGTACATAGTCTGTGCAACAGACATCAAAATTGTAATGGCTTGGATTAGTATGGTGGAAATGGCTATGGAGCAAAGCATGTTGATTCATACTGTATTTTGGAAAAAGAATCTACAGAATTTAATTACGGATTTGGAGGTAGGGGAAAAGAGACAAAGGGGACCCAAGATTTCTGTCTTGAATGTCTGAAGCTATTGGAGGAAACTGAAAAGTGAAGGAGAATTAGAGGAAAAGATCAAAAGTTCTGTTTTGTGTATCCTCCTCCCTTAGTTGTCTTCTTAGACACCACACTATCTTTTTGACCTCTCTTTCCAGGATTTTACTTCTTCTTGCTCCCAAATGCAAATACATCTGAACACATTGCCTAGATGTCCTCTTCTCCCCTTCCCCAATCCTCTTCCAGTTTCATCTAACTCTGAATTCCAACTTTAAGCAGATGATTCATAAATCTTTCTCTCTTAACCCGTTCACTCTGAGGTATCTTTTACATTTTCAGTTGTTTTCTGTGCATATCTCTTTAGAAGATCCCTTTGTACCTGGAGACAGCATGTTCAAAATCAAATTCATTTTCATTCTGAATATCTACTATAAGTCCTATTTATAGTAAAGTCACCACCATCTTTCCAGTTACTTAAGCTCACATTCAATATTGATATGCTTCCTCTTTGCTTCAGTTGCTGTGATTTTATGTTGAATTTATTGTATCTTATGTTTCTTCTTCTTCATATTTTCCTGCAGTAGGAGCCCTGATTATGATTCAAGACCCCATTACCAAGATTATTTCTTTAGCTTCCTGTCAGGCTACTTCCAATATCTCTCCCATTCAACCACCCAGCCCATGACCTTTAGAATAATCATCCTAAATGACAATTCTAATAATTTCATCTGTGTCCAAAATTGTCAATGATTCTATTATCTTCAGATTAATGTCCTTAAGAAGGGTATTAAATGCCTCTTATGATGTGACCCCAATCTATCTTCTCCCCTGGTTCCAAGTAACTTGAGCTCACCATTCTGAAAATATGGCCACCGCTTCCACAGCTCAGTGCCTTTGTTCATGCCTGTAGTAGTGTGATATTATTGATGAATTCCAAAAAGAAATATTGGATTATGTATGTAAATTGATCTTTTCCACTGGGCATATTAGATTATATTGGATTCATAGGTTTACTTGATTAAGCAATTATGTAAACCTCTTGTGCCAGTAGGGTGTTGAATCCCCACCCTTTGGTGGATAGAGACTCACAGATAAAGGGCATGGCAAAGGGCAGAATTGAGGGGCTTTGATGTTGGAGTTTGATACTGAAGCCTTAAGCTGGAGCCCCAGGAAGTCAGCACACAGAGGAAAGACTAACAAGCCCCAGGAAGGGAGGAAACCAGGACACCTGAACCCTCGCAGATGTCGGCAGCCATCTTGCTCCAACACATGAAAATAGACTTTGGTGAGGGAAGTAACTTAGGCTTTATGGTCTGGTATCTGTAAGCTACTACCCCAAATAAATACCCTTTATAAAAACCAACCAATTTCTGGTATTTTGCATCAGCACTCCTTTGGCTGACTAATACAATGCAATTGTACTGCCTTCACCTTTTCCTACTGAGAACTTTCTTTAAAGCATAAAATGTCTCTCTCCTCTCCAACTAGAAGTAAATTCTTCTTTTTATAGTTCCCAACAGTATATGAGTCTGCAATGACTGTGAACAGATCTTTTTCATTTTGTACCCCTCACTGTGCCTTGCAAATATCAGGAACAGAGTAAATATTAAATTGAATTGACATATTAACTCTCTTTCTCATGGGTCTGTAATGTGCCAAGTAATCTAGATAAATACAATTATGCAATAAATTTGATCTTAAAGGCAGATAACTTGTGAAACTCATATTTTCAATATGAGCTGTTTTCTAACCACAATCTCTACTTCACTATGAATGGGTCTTTATGGGATTTAATTTAAAATAGTAATAAACAATAAACTACCTAAATTCTTGAACTATTATTCAGCTTTCTTCCTTTTTTACAGTTTATATTTCTTGGAGACCCAGTAGAGAGCAGACTTTAATTGATGTATTTAAATGCTCAGATAAAATTAAAAAATCATCTACCTGTTTCTCTATCAACCAAAACAAACACTAAGCTATTTAAACATGAGATTGAAAAAATTTTTTTTAAAAATAAACATGAGATTGATTTTTCTGAATTGAAAGCTTTACCTTATCTAAAATTTTATGCAAGTTAGCAAAATGTGACTATCTCTAAATTTCAAATAAATTCTATCAAGCTAAAGTTTGTCTCTGTTCTAACTAAGGGATTAGGTCTAATAATATGAATGATAAACTGAGAAATAGAATGGTTGCAACAGATATAAACTGTAACAAAATAATGACTCACTGTCCAACCAAAATCCTCTAGAAAATTCCTCAAAGGCAAAAGGAAGAGAAGAGCTAGACGACTCTCTAAATAATGCTTCAATTTATATACTTCATCTAGCTAATTTACCCTTTTAAAAAGAAAGTTTCCTATTTAAAGCTTCCAGTCCTTAAGTTCTCTAACAGCTGCTTTACTTTTTCTGCAAACAAATTAGAGCAAATATCAGAAAATCTGAAGACTACAGGTTATTTCAAAACCATTTTAAAGGTAATGATTGCAACTATATGAAAAGATAATTTTAATTTTGCTAGTATCATGTTTCATTCACATATATTTAAAAATATTTTCTATAATCATTTATCCCATCTGGGGATAAAAGTTCAAAACCATTGCTTTATCTCCAATAATAATTGTTACTACTTGCTACCAGGATCCATTATAATAATACCAGTACATTATTTTATTTAAGTCTCACCACCCACCAAACTGATACTTATAATAATTGTGATATTATATTAATATATACGATACATAAAATCACTAACTCCATCTTAAAGCTGAGGAAGGTGATATGAACTTAAGTAACTAGTCTGCAGTCACGTAACTAAAAAGTTGGGAAGTAAGTAATGAGCACAGCTCGTTCTAAAACCAGAACTCAGGCACCGGATAGCTATACCACAATAAGCTGGCTCCTGGATGTCCCCAGGTAAAAAAAAATATTGGAGAAATATCCCCTAATGTCAGTGTGTAAGAAACAGTCTGGTAGATTACACTGACTTCTAGCTCTTTCTTTAATTTTGTTCTTTTGCATTCTTTTCCTCCAGTTGCCGGAAATCTCACTGCTGCATTGTCTGTCATGGTAGCTGGCTTTTTTGAAATACACAGGAAACACTTCCCTGCAGTGGAGCAGACTCTTTTAGGCAAAGTTCTCACCGTTTCTTCCATGCCCTACTTCCACCTAGTTCTTCAGTATATTTTACTTGGAGTGGCTGAAACACTGGTAAACCCAGCAGGTAAGTTAACAGCTTTTATCAACTATGGTTAGAATATACTGAACCTTTCCACAGAACACATGACCTTCACAGGGACACTTAAAGCAACTGCCAATCTACACAAGCCCTGGCAATAGCCCACAATTCTTCAGAACAAGCCTATTCATCACTCATTTTTTTAAAATGTCTAATTTTTTTTCGTTATTTACCACACATACAGAACAATTATTAATTCTACCCGGATTTAGGTGGAATGAAAGATTTACTAACCTGGTTAAAGGCAGTAACCATTTGGTCAGATGCACAACAGGAGGGGAAAAACTGTCAAAAGTAGAAACTGAAAAATACTCAGATGAAAACTCTCCTTCCTTCTCTTCCCTTCCCTCTCAATTATAGCTAAGCCCACATATACACCCCCTTCAAAAAAATGACATTCAACGTGAGTACACAGACATGCAAATGAAATAAAAATTTAAGCCAATTTTCTAGATAACTCAATGCATTTAAATTAAATTACACTAAATTAAGTATGATCACTAGCGTTTCACAAGACAGATTCAAAACAACTTTATTTAAATTTAAAGGGTTTCTGGATTATCAAAGTTGTTTTTATTAAACTAGCTACTTTAAAATTCATCAAAATATTTCAGTGACTTCCTGCATAGAGGAAAATATATATGTGTGTACCATGATACCAAAGCAATTCAATAGCAATTCAATAAAAAAACTCAAAATAAAATTAATTCATAACTTTTGTATAATTATAGTCATACTTAAGTGTCAAACTTCCTTTTTATAATTTTAACACCTTTCATTCCACTTTATTTTACATGAATAAATTATTTCATGAGATTCTATGACAGGACATCACTGTGAACTGCAAGGAATATAGAAGCATAAAAGAATGCCACTACATGAACATTGAGATCTTTCCTGATGTTGTTTCTGGAAAATTGTTGGAAGTAGTCAGTCAAATTTTCAGGGCTAGATGTGGAGGCAGGTAATAAATGAATATGGTGAGAAAATTCCCAGCCAATTTATCAATAGTGTTTGATTCAAGATACGAGAGCCAGAGAGATGCTTAAACCATAGACTGTTAAAAGGCCAACTATATACATAAAAATCACTTAATCCACCCACCTTGTTGTACTCATCAGGAAACGATGGGCCAATTAAGTCAACTGACTTAGCATTCACAAAGGAGCAATCAGAAGACTGTGTGGCCCTGGGAACTCTAATCTCCAACCTTCACCTTTCTCATCTTTAAAATGGAAATAATCATGATTATTTCCTACATCATAGCATTAATGTAGGAATCTGTGGAAATGGGAGAATACGCCTTGGGAATTAAATGAGATACTACGTGAAAGGGTATGTTGAAACCTAAAATTAAATACTATGCTTCTGGGAGTCAGTAGAGCATCGTGCTTCAGGTCTGTAGACTTAAAGTCAGATCTGAATTCAAACCCAGTTCTGCTGCTGACCAGCTGTGTGACCTTGGGAAAATTATTCCACATTTCTGACCCTTCTCTATAAAATGGGGAAGAGTTACTGTAAGGACTGCATGGAATATTTTATATAAAACAACCAGTGCCATGCCTGGTATATAGAATGCACTCAATAATTAGCAGATATAAAATATGCTGTTGTTACTGTTGCTATGATCATCTTCCACATGAAGGAACAGGGTCAGACTCAGGACTCGAACACAAGCGACCTGCTTCCACCTCCTCCTACCACTCGCAACTCCAACGCTGACTGAGGAGACAGGGCGTAGTGATCGGAATTGTGTCTTTCTTCCATGAATCCTTATAGATCCCACCCCTTCCGTTCCTTCTCACCTCCAATCTAACAGCAAGTCTTAGTCTTTACTCTGAAATAAAATCTAGATATGCCAGCGCCCCCCTCCCCGTCTCCTTGGCTACCATCCTAGTCCACATCATGATCCTCTCTAGGGCCAACTTTCCCAGAGCCTCCTGGACTAGTCTCCCTGCTTCCTCTCCTGCCCCATGAGAGCTTGTTCTCAGAAGAGTTACCATGTTCTTTCCAAAACATTAGTCCTATTGTTCTTGTGCTTAAAACTCTACAATAGGGCAAGGGGCTTTTAGAGGCATCTTCCTCACCATGGTGAATAAGACTCTACATGATTTGGCCTCCATGTGGTGTCCCAACTACATTATGGAACATTCTGCCCCTTAACCACTTAACTAGAAATTTGAGTCTTCTTAAGTGCCAGATGTATTTTCTGCACTTGTTCTCTCTACCTGGAATCCCCTTTCCTCTCCAGTTGGCTGGCTTCTCCCCACTATTGTGTTTTCTCAAAAGTCACTCACCTTTTTGGAGAGGCTTTCCTGGGCCCCCTGTCACTTTCCATTGCGTTACCCTGCCCTGTTATTTTCATAGCACTTGTTCGCACCTGAGCTTATCTTATTTAGCTTTGGATGTCTGTTGCCTGCCTCTCACCATGAGAATGCACATTCCTTGAAGCCAAGGCTCTCGCACCTCTTGACCATTCCCGCATTCCCTGGAAAGTGTGTGCACGGTGCAGGAAAGCGCACGATGAACAAATATGCCTGAGTGAATATACCAATGAATGAATGAATTGGTGAAATCTACAGGCATTTCTATACTGGTATAATGAAACACACAATTCAAATTACTGGCAATGCCCTACATGGATGGTACTTAACAAGCAAGCACAGTGGATCCCTCCCAGAAATATAGTATGATCCAGGAAGCATTAGGAGCCCACTTGAGGGTTGTGGGCAGAATATGAAATGAGTCAGTTCACTTGCTGTATGTTTTTCTCCAACCTCATTAGGCTGCATGGATACAGGAGCAGAGAGAGAGTTGATTGTTTTGGCAATCAAGTTTCAAAATGCAAGAGAGGGGCAAGGGAATGAGGGTAGGTGAAAGAACCATGCTATATCAGTTGAACATGGAGCGTAACTTGGGGAAAAGAGTAGTGGGGATGTCGAGGGGTGAGAGAGATGAAAATACCAAAAGGAGCAATGGATTAGAGGACCTGGAGGAGTACCAGTATTTTGGGGACTGAATAGTAAAAAGGACACTGGAAGGGGAAGATGCTGATGATGCTGAATGTACAAAACTGAGATTACGGAGAGGTCACAGTTATTGGTGTAGGGCAGGGGTTCATGAACTCTTTTTATAAAGGACCAGACAGTAAATAGTTTATACTTCTCAAGCCAGATAGTCTTTGTCACAACTATTTTCAACTCTGCTGTTGTGACATGGAAGCAGACATAGACAGTGAATAATGAATGGGTGTGGCTGTGTGCTGATAATACTTCATTCATGAAAATAGGTGGCAGACCAGACCTCACCTGGCTGTGGAAGCCTAATCCCTGGTCTGGGCAGAATGGCTAAAGTAGAGCGAAGGACAAGGTCACTGGAGAGGAGGTCAAGGAGCTGAGAGGCCAAGATGTGGAAAGATGGAAGGTCGCAAAGATGATCTAGATTTAAACTAAAATTATCAGGATTTAAGGCAGGTGTGTGACAAGGAGACTGAAACTTACAACTCTAAGAAACAGAGAAAAAATGGCCCAGAAGTCAGTAGATAATATCACAAAGAGAAGTGTTGGCTGATATAATCTGATAGCATGAGATCTAAAGCTGAAGCTTTGGGGGGATGAGGAAAGAATAATGGTCTAAAGGGGCAAGAGAAGAAATTTCCGTTTTCTGGGCCCGCAGTCCTCCTCTACATGTTCACAACTTCTCACCAAACACAGTAAATGTGTTCCAACTGTTTAAGAATAACTGGAGTGAAGGAAATTTCCAGCAAATGAGACCCCCGTACCAGGTGCCTCAGGAAGGTGGTTATGGGTCTATATTTTATAGAGTCCGCATTTGCTCCAGCGTGGCACCTTTGCAAACACTGAACAGCCACCACCTGGAGACTCGTTTTAGCTCTCATTGGCAAGAAGACCAGCTTTCATGTTCAAAGAAGTTTTGTTTTTTACTGTTTCTTCACAGTAAAATAAGAATTTTGGAATAGTGGCAGACTTGATGATACTATCGCTAATAAAAAGAAGAATTCTGGAGCCTAAAAAATCAAGTTGATGATCACTAAAGTTGAAAATGATCAGAACATGCAAGGAGATGCCTGAAAATGGAGATCCCGGAGCTTGAAAAGCAAAGTCTTATAAAAGGGAACTGGAGACTTTCAAAATGACTAAAATGACACCAAAGAGAGATTAACCAGCAGGCAGAGAGCTGGCAAAGTGGGTTCATGAATTATATACTGCACCAGAAGTTCTAGCAAGAGAAAAGCATAGGATTAATAATTAACTAGCAGAGTAATAATGGGCTTGTACTTCTGCTTTTTCTTAGTGAAAAAGAGAGGCCTACTTAGTCTTTCTGCCCATTGTTTGTCTGCCCGTATTTATAAAGAGGAAAGTTCATAAGCCAAGTTCCTTTTTATCACTGTGAATCATTTCTTCCAAGGCCTCTTCAGCATTTCCCTCTTACACTAGTTTGCACCTTCCTTAAAAATCTTAAAAGTATGGCCTCTGGCTCCTGCCAGAGATTTATACACCCCTGCACAAGGGACCTGTGGGGCATGCTGCCACTTGCTGCCAAATATTTGAAGCCCTTCTCCACTGCTTTTATTTGCCACCATCATTATCCTCACCTCCAATCAGTATTTGCGGTATTGAGTGCATAAGAGTCTGGCACCTCCCTTAGAAATGTGCATCTCTGTTCTCTGCCCTCCCAGAGTTTAAAATCCAGGAAAGATGGGCTGATACCCCAGCACACAGAACCTTTCCTGGAGCACAAACAGGGGTTCCTTTAAATATATTGGATAAAAAAGTAAAACCATGTGGAGGACACAGAAACTAAAGCAGAAAAGTTAAATTCATGTCAGAAGGAACATTAACTGTCTGTAAGTTCATTTGTAAGTGCTGAGCCAGGGCAGAGCTTTACAGGGGTAAAGAACAAGAAAATTTGGGTTGAAATATTCCCGAGAGGGAAGAGAAGAGAGAATAAGATCTGTCTCTTCTCACAGTGAGAGAAATTAAAGGCTTAGCATTTACCGTAACATCAGTTTTCTATTATCCCTTTTCTTTTTTTAAAATGAACTTTAATATTTGTTTATGATCTCATAGAAAATTTGGAAAGTATGGAACAGTAACAGTAAGGAGAGGAAAAAATTACAAGTCAATAGTTCAGCTCCTCAAAGCTAAAACTACTCATGTTATTTAATGTTTCTTTATAATTTTTCTGCCATGCAATTCTAAAAACTTTGATTACAAGAAAAAGGTTAACATACACAAAAGAGAGAGTCTAGTATTTGAAACTCCCATGTATCTGTCAATAATTTTCAACTCACGTCCAAACTTGTTCCATTTCTACCTCTCATTCACATATCCCCTCCACCCTTCCTCCCTGCTGGATAAATTTTGAAGCAAATCCCAGGTATCACATTATAATAAATATCATAAATATTTTCGTATGTATCACTAAGATTTCCATGCATATTTTTAAAAGATGTGTTAATGCGATATATAAAAAATCACGAATACCTATTTTCACCCATTATTTCTGATATAAAAAAATTATTTTAATTGAATTTTTAAATTTTCCTCCATGATTTTTTTCACTCTATTGCCACCATCATTACTACAACCCCAGCAATGGCTTGGAAAAAAACCATTGCCATTTTTGAGACCCAATGCTTAAGCTCTTATCTCTCTCTAAGTCTTCTGCCCATAAATGAGACCATGTATGTAAAGTGCGTTGCACAATGTCTTGCTTAAAGTAGGTGCTATTTGATTTGATTGATATTGTTGAAAATAACTAACCTTTATTTAATCCCTACAAGTCAAGCATTGTACTAAGTATTTTATAGACAAGATAGCAGGAAAACCTCATAGCACTTTTGCAAGGCAAGTAAATATATTATTCCCAATTTACAGAGGAAGATATCAAAGCTTATAGAGTTTAAGTAACTTACCCTAAAGTCACAGAGGAGGTAAATGGTTGGCCTTCAGTATTCGCACAATCTTGACTCACTCCAGAGCCTATGCTTTTAATTGCTATTTTCATTTTATAGAGTAAAGTCAAATTTTTCCATAAGGAAACTAACAATATACATACAAGCATGAAATTACAGCTCTTACTAATAGATTGTCATGCTATTATCTTGTACAGACCTTACCTCAACCCAAAATTCATCAGAAATATTCTAATTACAAAAATAGGGTGACATTTGAGGGAACATATTGGGATACCCAACCATCGGGTAATCAAATTCTCTTAATAGCTTTAAAAGGGTATATATGGCCATATTTTATTCTGGTAGACATGTGTAAATTGTAACATCATAATATATCTAAGTACAATAACCTTAACAAAGTCCAACTCAAAATATGACCATACCAGCAAACATTCTTTGAGGAATAATCAACACTAATTTGGATAATATCTATGGGAGTGTTTTAGGCAGGAATTTCTAAAGTCTGACCTTTTCTTTTTCTCCCAGTCTCAGTAATATCATACAAATTTGTTCCAAGTAGCATCAGAGGAACCTCCATGAGTTTTCTAACACTGTTCAATGGACTTGGATGCTTCACGGGGGCACTGCTGGTAGAGTTGGTATATCTCATCTCAGAAGGTAAAAACTGGTTCATGGTATGTTTATAAACTTTGATGACTAGAGAATTGGGAGACAAAACCTAAAGAGAGGAACTGTGCCAGTGTAGTTTTTTCTTAATTGATCCACTTTCGCAATTAAGATAGAATTAAGATAGGAAATAGACTCTTGCTGTATTCATTAATTTCTGGGAATTGTTTTTCTTTTGGTAGAAAGAGGTAATTACAGAATGCCACTTCTCATGAGACCCTGTCTACTGTCTTTTTTAAGTGTATTTTGAAACAGACAGGTCATTGTATTCTTATTAGGTCTTTCTGTGAGGCCATATTCAATAATGCTTCAGAGTTAGCATAGCCAATTCCCTGAAAAGGTAAAGAAATACACATGGGTAGGGTATCTGGCTGATCTTTTCCCTTTCAATTTGCCAGAAATCTTGTCTATGCAGCTGAAGAGAAAATGTGAGCAGAATAACAAATGATCTTGGAAATTTTTCCCAGTGGAGATTTTAGTCAGGGAAAACAACCAATCTGAAAATTCAGATGCAAATACAAAAATTATTAATCTTTTGTTAGGTGTGTGTCTTGGAAAAATCAATAAGATGACCATAATGATTAGTTGTCACAATGAAATGTCTTTACTGTATTTTAAATACTTGGTCTTTGGGACATTTTTACTTAATTGTTCTAAGATGTTAACATAGTTTAAATTTTATTTTAATTTACTTTTACTTATTTTATACTGCAGCCTTACTTTTCTTACTTTCAAAAATTCATACAGTTTTATACTTATACTAACGTAAGCAAAGTGTTTTTCTCTTTTAACAAACAAATTCAATTTTCTTACTTCCAAACTATAGAAGAATTAACTTCTACAAATGAGAAACTCCTTGGAACAATATGTCTCCCTTCAAAAAATATATTTTCAGTATTTGCTCTGTACCAGGCACCATATTGGGTACCAGGAATACCATGACAAGCAAGATAAATACTTGCAAGTCCTCACAAAATTTACAGTGGTGCAGGGAAACAAAAGTGATAGATTCAATGATAAATATAGTACAGGTCTAGAGATGGAACCCACAAATCTTGGAATGCTACTTACAGAATCAAACCCTGCCCTTTTCTTAGTTACCTGAGAAATGTAAGTAAAAGCACATATTAAATATTTAGCCTATGTCCGGCCCTGTGCAACACAGAATTACACGAGCTAGAACTCCTCAAGAGCTCAGTCTTCTAAGAGCTCAAATCCAAACTGTCGTAACTAACTGAATGAACTGCAGCAAGTTGCCAACTTCTCTGGTGATCATAATCCTAGTATGTAAACAAGTGGCAAAGCAAAGCCTTTTGGATTTTGTAAAATAATTTGGGAAAGTCTTACTTATATCATTACCTAACATTTTAGGCCTTAAACGCACCGTTTCTTTTCTTCTTATTACTCAAGTAAGATAATTCTGAAAAACTTAATTTTTATAATCAAATAACATTTGATGTATTCTAGAAGAACTATAAGATTCAATATTACTACCAATTATCTTTTATATAAATTTAAATTTTTCATGTACTTGCTTAAGAGCCTACTCTTGTAAATATATTTCCCTGCAAACCTAAATACTGAGATTCTACGTAGAGGGGCAGGAGTTTCTACATGCATTGTCTCATTTATTACCACAGACCTATAAAGACAATAATGTTATCATTCATGTTTTTAATGAAACAATTAAGGAAGAAAAGAGAAGATGAAGTGCTCCAGTCATTGCAACTAGTATTGGACAGAGAGCCAAACTCAGCCTTCTGAAACCAATGCCAATGCCGATCGCCATACACTAGGCAGCTATTAGGAGTAACCCAAAGAAAGGGCTTTTTAATGCTGTTTGTTACTGTTAGTAGTAACCTAAAGAAAGGGCATTTTAATGACATTTGTTATTTTTATAACTCAACCTCCTTGGATGGTCTGGTGGTTTGAAATTGTATGTACCCCAGAAAAACGTGCCCTTAAAGTTATTCCAATTAACCATTAACACCATTGGTGCAATGGTGTGAACCCACTGTAAGTAGGACCTTTAGACACGGTCACTTCAGTTAATGTATAGTTTGCTTCAATTAGAATGGGTCTTAACCTATAACTAGAGTCCTTTATAAGAGAATGAAATTTATACACAGAGAGAGAAAGTCAAAGGAGGCAAGTAGCTGAACCCAGAAGAGAAGAGAGAGACCAGGAGACACCACCATATGCCTTGCCATGTGACAAACTAAGGACCCGAGGATCATCAGCAGCCAGTCCCAGAATGCCAGTCTTTAGGGAGAAAGCATTGCCTTGATGGTGCCTTGCTTTAGCCTCAAAACCAAAAGCTAATAAATCCCCATTGTTTAAGCCAACCCACTATGTGGTATTTGCCTTAAGCAGCATAGTAAACTAAAGCAAATGGTGTATTAGTCAGCCAAAGAGGTAGAAGCAGTTAACAAGGTCCTAAAGAGTGTAACTCAAGGTAACTTGCTCACCAAAGTCTGTTGCCATGTGTTGAAGCAAGATGGCAGGCAACCTCTGCCTGTTCTCTTCTTACGACTTTGTGGGCCCCACTTCTTCCAGTCTCAGCTGTAGGCTGGCACAGGGCTCATCTCTCTTCCTGGGGCTTTAGCTCTTTGAGCCTTCTCCTTTCTGTCACATGGCAGGACCGAAATGACCAAGTTCTTTCCTCTTCTGTATCTTCTTCTATGTGTCTTCTTGAGCAAGTGCCCTTTTATATAGCCACAAGGGAGTGGAGATTTAACCTGAGTTACACCCTACTAATGTGGTTGAATATGAAGCCCTAATCTTAACATAATTTAATCAAAGACATCTCAGTTGACTCTAATACAGTCAAAGGATATCATGCCCAGGAGAACAGACCACTTTACAAACATAATCTCTCTCTTTAGAATTCATAAATAATCTCAAACTGCCACAGTTGTGTGTGCATATGAGATAATATTGATAATATTCTAGATTACAGTACAAAGATAAGTGAATAAAAATGTAATATAACTTTGCCAAAATTTGGTGCTCATGAAAAGAGGGTTATAGGGAAATAAGGAATTATATCTTAGCAAGATAGGATATGTGCGGGGTACTCTCAAGCCTGTGCTTAAGGGAACACCATTTAAATTATCACTAATTTAATTTACTTCTTCAAGTTTTTTTTTTTCTGTGCATAAAATATTGTGTTTCACCATAAGCGTATCCCAATAAGTTAGAATCTTATAGTTGGATGTTCCCTTCCAGGTCATCTTGTCTAACCTTGCACCAAAATCTAGATGCCCTAGCATCGTCTAGTGTTTAGGAAAATTCTATATGCTGAGTCTTCCCCTCTATTGGTAACTAATTATGTTCAATAGAACAAGCCTAATTTTCTGTCCACCTAGCAGGTCTTCAAATATTTGATAGATTTTTGGAAAACGTATGTGCTATAGTGGTTAAAGGAGTAGGTTCCAGAGGCAGACTATCTGGAGTTGAATGCAGAGTCCAGTTGTGTATCTTCCATTTTCATGTCCATAATGACAATAACTATTTCATCATGTTTTTCTATGGCTTAAGTACATTAATTCAAAAAATATTTAGAATAGTCTATGACACAGAGTTAAGTGTTCAATAAGGACAGTTATCATGATCCTCTTCTATTTTATAGACAAACCACGCCCAGTTTTTTCATATAGTATGATTCTCCAATTTTTCACTATCAAGACCCTCCATCCCACCTAAACAACTTATCAATATCTTCCTTAAAATGCAGTTTCCAGAATAAAACAAGAATCAAGAAGGGTGCAACCAGAAGAGATACATTACTTTTATCAACCCAATACACTTTCTCCTAATGTCAACCGAGATCATGTTGACTTTTTTAGTACTTGCATCATGCATATGGTCAATTATAACCTGAAGTTATTTTTGTATTTTTAGCATTTGCTCTCAGTTCAGCTCCACTCATCTTATCAAGGTTATTGTCTTTCTAATTAAATTCAGGACTTTAGAGTTAATAAATGTCAACCCATCATCCTTAAAAACAGACATTTTTGAAACTTGATTCTGTCACCCAGTGAATTACTAATTTTTACTTCTTTGCTAGCCTTGTGTCATCTGCAAATTTGGTAAGCAAGTTCTTGGGCTTCTTTCAGATAATTGAAAAAACTGTTGAATTGGACAAGACCAAAAATAGAGCTGTGTGGAAAATTCCTAGACACCTTACTTCAAGTTAATAACAATCAACTAATCTTCCTTTTGGGATGTAATCAGCTACCAGTTCACTTAATCATTATCATTCAGCCCACACACTTCTCCATCCAGCTCTATATGACATCGTAGGAGATATTGTCACATGTCTTTCTGGGAGTAGGATATGTCTGTGTCTGTGACAGTTCCTTGAACCATCAGGATATCATCCTCAAGAAAGGAAATGAATTTCATTTAGCTGATTTGGTTGTAGTGGCCCTATCCTGGCTTATAGTGACTAATTAGAGCCATTAAAAGATAGTGACTCTTTGACCATAAGCCTGACTTCCAGAAGGTCATTATCTCTCAAAGGCTGTTTCATCGTATTTTAAAAAGGGAATACTGGGCGTACTGCATTTCACTTTCCTCAGAAATAATGAGAAGATAAGATTAAATAAGGTATTTGACATTTTTAATGCCAGAGATTATTTTTAAATATAAAAATCAAGTCAAACATTACAATAACCCACTTTGGTTAAAAACAAGATAAGTCTATTCAGTCAAACAAACAGACCAATTTTTTAACAGAACCAACCTTCGTGAAACCTTCACTTCAACTGTAGTTTAGGCCACCCAATTCCCTTAGCATTCTATTGAGCATATAGGATATTTTAAAGCTTTAAGTAGTCATAAAGTCAGCTGAGCATCTGTATATGTAAGTGTGTGTGAGTGTGAGAGCACCATTTGAAAAGATGATCAGCTATCACAGTCTCCCAGTCTTCAAGCTGCATTAGTCATTTTTAGCACCATGATGGAGAATGGTGTGAATGCGGTAAATTCAAAAGATTTCTCAAAACTTGACTGTGCAGACAGATAACTGTTAGAGTGACATTTTCAGTACAAGTGAGAAAACTGATCCTTCTGGGATCTCTAACTCTGAGTGCTTTAAAGGAAAGATACAAAACTTAACCCATCCTCCTACACTAATCATCTCAGAAATAGTTTATCTAAAAGTAGCAATGCTAATATAAGGAAGTGAAGAAGTCAGTCAAACTGCTTATTTCAACTATATCCCATTAGCAACAAGATCAATTTTTTAACACTCATGAGTTCAAACTTACCTTTTGACAAAAATAAAAAAATATAATTCAATAAAAGATGACATCTTACTTACGGATGTACAAGTTGGTTAAAAGATCCAAAACAAAATGTCTAAGAGGAAAAGGATAATTGGGCAGTGTCAAGAGGTCAAAGTGTACATCTTGTCCCAACAATTTTTCACTCCTTGAAATTCAGAAAAGGAGCAAAGAATTTATCTGTTTAATTCTAATCAAGATCATTTTAAATTCTAAGTGAGATCATTTAAAATCCTCATTTAAATATCGATGATTATTGAGGCCACTGACAGCCAATGTCAGCATGAATCACCATGTCACTCTTGACACAGGAATTTGCAGTTGCAATAAACTTGAAAGGAGAAAATATTTATGCATACAGAACCCTATTTGACTGGATTTCATGGGTCCATGCCTGTTTTTTAAGTGATGTGCTTATTCAAAATTCAGCTCCATGCCTCGAGTCCAACTTCATATGGGTCTGGAGATTATAGATTTTTAGAACCAGAGGCTAAAGTGGCCTGCTGGTCTATAATCCACCTTTAGGCCAGCCCATACTCAGCTTGCATGTCAACTGGTTTAGTGACAGTCTTCTCATGGCCAACTTGGCTGGCCCCAAAGTCTCCCACAGGCAAACATTGCCCACAGTCCTCAGTCGGAATTAGGTGCAGAGCCCTCTTCATATAATAGGGTTATGTTATCTCAGAAACAATTTATTCCACACCCTCAATCTTTGGTTCTACAGAAATCCTTGGAGCTAGTCAGAGATCTTAGGGTTCATAACCATATCAGAACAGCACAAATTATCCTTTAGACTATGGAAAGGAATCACCTGCTGCTGCTGGCTCACAAGAAATAGAAAGGACAGAGTTTTTAGTCAAAAAATATGAGTTCAAATTCGACTCAGTCTTTCAAGAGCTGTGAGATATTGAGTCTGTTACTTAACCTCACCAAGCCTCAGTTTCTCTTTCTCTAATATAATGTTCCTAACGACTTACCTTGCAAAATTTTTAGGAGGATTAGAAGAAATGGATACCACGTGCAAGGTAAATATAGGTGCACAAAAAATGCTGTTGTGTTATTATTGTAATTTGAGTGGGATTTTTTCAGTGTTTTCCAACTGGATATGATAGTTTGGTGTGGCACTTTAATAATTCTCAAAAAATGAATGTGCTCAATAAATGCAGGTCCAGGTTGTTCTACTCTACTCCAATTTCAGGTCCAGATTTTGATCAGGTGAAATAAAGCAATGCTCTGTGATCCTTCTTGGCTGCATGGGCCTGTTGACATTAAGGGATCCTCCACTGCATGGCAAATATAGAAGTCTGGGGAGAGTTAGAGCCGTATCCATCTTCACACTGAGTCCTTAAAAATGGTACTGACACTGAAACTAGAAGGATGGAATAGGTGGTATTTGGCTTGGTAAGCATGGGGACGAATTTTTCTAGCTGAAAGCACGTATGCAGGGCATCTGAAATGGGGAGTTACTAGGAACATCAGAAGAACCCGAAGAAGTCCAGTAAGCTGAAAATATTCTGAGGAAAAAGAGAATGACATGAAATCAAGGTGAGCAGTTAGAGGTCAAATCATGCAGGACCTTTGGGCGTACAAGGATTTTTTTAAATTTGAAAGTGATAAATCAAAGGATTTCATCAGGTGAGTGACATGATCTATTTGTGTTTTTAAAAGACCACTCTGGATGCAGTATAACTTGCAAGGGAAAAGGAATGGCTTGAGAGTAGCAGGGAGATTACAATTGAAGTAAACCAGGCAAGTTTAGGGTGATGAGCTGGAGAGGTAATAGGCAGATGGAGAGAAGTGAATGGATACGAGCTATATTTTAGAGGTAAAATCAAATAAAATAATGCAGAGTGATGGTTTTGATACAGAGCCAGGGGTTGTAGGATGCAGGAAAGAGGAGGTGGTACCAAGGGAGCATCTTAGACTCTAGCGTGAGAAACTTGGTGGGCAACAATTCCTATTATGAAATAGAGAATTCTAAGAAAAGAAGTGATTAAGAAACTTATCACCCATTGTTCTTTTTTTTTTAAGATTTATTTATTTATATCTATTTCTCTTCCCTCGCCCCTCCCCCCCCTCATTGTCTGCTCTCTATGTCCATTCGCTGTGTGTTCTTCTGTGTCCGCTTGTATTCTTGTCAGAGGCACCCGGAATCTGTGTCTCTTTTTGTTGCGTCATCTTGTTGTGTCAGCTCTCCGAGTGTGCGGCACCACTCCTGGACAGGCTGCACTTTTTTCACCCTGGGCAGTTCTCCTTGCAGGGTGCACTCCTTGTTTGTGGAGCTCCCCTATTTGGGGGACACCCCTGTGTGACACAGCACTGCTTGCTCCCATCAGGACTGCACATGGACCAGCTCATCACACAGGTCAGGAGGCCCTGGCTTTGAACCCTGGACCTCCCATGTGGTAGGAGGATGCTCTATCAGTTGAGCCAAATCTACTTCCCCTCATTCATTTTTAAACACATTTGACTTACCTGTGAGATATCCAAATAGCAATATCTAGAGCTTAGAAAATAAATCTGGATTAGAAACACAAATATGGACTCTTTGGCACAAAATAACATATGAACCCACTGAAGTGAATAAAATTACCTAGTGTGAATATTAAGAAGGAAGAGAAAAAGGAGCCCAGGACCTAGACCTGAAAACACCAATGTTATAAGTTGAACAAAGGTGAAATATCATGCCAAAGCAAGGTGAAATATAAATTAATAAATATATGTGCATTGTATGTGTGTATAAATATATATTATATATTATATGTAGTATATATTTATATATATTCTTTAAATACAAACAAGAGGATTGGTTCAAGCAGAAAATGGTAAACTGTTTCAAATGCTACAGCGAGATCAAGCAGGTTGAAGAATAGAAAGTGTCCCTAAGATTTAGCAACATTATTGTCACCAATAATTTTAGCAGGAGCCATTTCTGGTGAGATGGGAATGAAAGCCAAACAGAAGATTGGTGAAGAATATCTAGGAAGTGAGGAAATAACTATTTTGTAGAACTTGGCACTAAAGGAGATTCAAGAATGGTGACTGGAGGGTGGGTAGAGTTATCAGATTTTGCAAATAAAAATACAAGATGCCCAGTTAAATGTGAATTTCAGAAAAACAATGAATTATTTTGAGTATAAGTATGCCCCCTGCAATATTTGGAACACATATTAAAAGATTATTCATTCAATATTTAGAACATGTCTATACTGAAAAGTAAACCACTGTTTCTCTGAAATTAAAATTTAACTGGAAATCTTGAATTTTATCTGGCAATCCTAGACATGAGTTCAAAATACTTCTTTATTATGAGAGTTGCTTGAGCATATTTAACACTGATGAAAATATCTGGTGTAAAGAGAATGTTTAAAAATGCAGGAAAAAGAGGTGAGAACTGATGGAGCTGAGGCACTAAGGAAAGGGGTGGTGGACACAGTCAAGAATCTACCGAGAGAGACTGGCTTCTTACAGAAGGATGGATGCTCCTTCCTGCACGAAAGCAGAAGGGAGAAAGGAGAGGACGGGGACAGATACAAGCAGATGAGTAGTTCTGGAATTGAGAAGATGACAGAGCCTCCCTTCAAAGCCTCCAATTTCCTTTTTGAAGTGTGCAGCAAGGAGATGGGAACTCATCATTGTGGCAGCAGAAGAGACAATTTATAAGAAAAACCCTAAGACTGCTGGCAGTGTGGAAGTCCCAGTTAGTGGTGACCACGGAAATTGGTGTCAATACTAAAGCACGATGTTGCCAAGCAATATTCAGGTGCTCAGGGCAGGCACGAAGATGTCTGGTAGATTTAAAAATGGTCTCTACATTGCCATGATGGATACAGGCCATTGTGTATTTTGTCATAACCTAAAACATTGCGCAGGGCAGAGTGTAAACTGTAATGTAAACTGTAGTCCACAGTTAGTAGCAGTGCTTCAGTATGGGTTCATCGATTCTAACAAATGGACCATACTAATGAAAGATGTTGTTAATGTGGGAAAGTGTGAGAGAGGAAGGGAATGGGAGCATATGAGAATCTTCCATATTTTTTATGTAGCATTTATGTAACCTAAAGCTTCTTTAAAAGTAAAAAAATTATTAAAAATAAAATAAAAGGACTATTTCTGAACATAGTTACAATATCATTATTATATCTAAAATTAGGAATAAGCCTTATCAAATGTCCAATAAGTGTTCAAATTCCAATTGCACCATAAATGTCATTAATTTTTTATAGCTTGCTTGCATTAAGTTCCAAATAAAGTCCACACATTGTGCTTGGTTGATATGAAAAATAAAATAATAAAATAAAATAAAAATAATCTCTAGACTACAAGACATTACTTTAATCTTGAATTAAAGTAAATTGGGGTAAATCTTATGCACTATTTTCCCCCCAAATATACAAAAGATTAGAAATGCTTTCTTCTCAAATTCTGAAAAAAAGTCTGTAACATTAGCTAACTTGTGTTGCAAATGAGAGAACAGACTCTGTAAACAAGCAGACAGTGGATAAAAGTCATTTTCTGCTATATCCATGCTATGACTTAAATTCAGTATGTTGCTATTTTTAAATAGTTCCACTTAGAGATCAATCTATTAATTGAGTCCACAAATGCATACTAGATTCCTACTATGTACAAGCACTGGCTAGATGCTGAATTAATAATACTAAGGCTGAGGCTTAATTAACAAGAAGAACCTTATAGAAATATTTGACACTCAAATTAATATCAGATATATTCATTTGACTAATGCTATTACAATTACAGTTCATAGCTAATGGCATTATCAGGCTATTATCACAAAGCATTACCTCTCTTCTAAAACTCATTTCCATGATAATTCATTGAAATCATCATGAGAACACACTATCTTGATGGGTTTTTACCTCCCAATGCTCTTAGAAAGAATGAACTCCCTCTTTTAAGAAAGCTTATGATGCCAAATACCACCCATGCCCGTGCCCTCCGCAGTTCAGGGGAATGGTGCAGAGTTATTTCTCTACAAGTTTGAAAGACACAGCATCCCTTCCGGAAAACAGCAACCTGCCTTCATTTTGATCCACAATTCCCAAGAACCAGAAATGCAAATTAAAGTTTTATCAGTAGCAAAGTATTAGGTATGTGCGGATCTGGGGCCCAATCTCAGTTCATCCATTCATTCAACAAATATTTATTCTGTCTCCTTTATATGACTTTAGGCAAACAGTTCAGCCTCTCTGTGCCCCTATTTTCTCATCTGTAAATTGAGAGTAATAGCAATTCTTATTAGATAAATATGAAAAAATGGTAGAAAAGTCAAAGTTAGAATATAGTTGTTAGGTATTATTTCCTTCAGGTACCATGAAAATTAATGTGTTTTAAAAATTAACTCAGGTAGGAGAGCTATGAATCTGAAATGAAGCATTTAAATCAGGTTACTGAAAGGAGGAAAGAAAGAAATTAACATTTATTAAGTGTCAGTTATATGCAGAACTTGCTATATGCATTGCACAAAGATATTATTTCATTAAATCTTCTCAACAATTCTTTGGGGGTAGCCCCATCATATATAAGAGGAAAATGAGCTCAGAAAAAGTTGCCCAAATCATATAATAGTATTGAAGCAAGGGTTCTCTGATTCCAAAGGTCTTTTCCACTACACTGGGTTTATTTCCCGTGGTACAGAAGCATGTCCACCCCGGAGAATGACTGTTACATCTTTTAATTCACATTTATTTGCTCCCAAACAGAAAACACAAAGTGTGGAGAAAGGTGTGCCTAAAATGAAACAGGATATAAAACCCGTTTCAGTATTGTCTCAACAACTGTGGACGTTTGCTAGAGCATCGACATTTCAAAAAAACTTCTTAAAAAATCCAAAGAAGCATGGGGGAAATAATTGCTCACCGTATGCCACTGTCATTTGAGGAGCTTCCTAGGGGCACATTATAAAATTTTCAAAGTTCCATTATGTTAAAAATAAAATAGTAGTTGGTAAAAAGCCTCTGAGGAAATGTTGCATCTTCCTCTAAAAAGAGATAACAGAAAGTTGTCTCCAATCAAAAGCAATATTCTGTAGCACTTAGAATAACGCCATGCATGCTTGCAGCTCTTGGTTCTGTGGCTTCAGTACTGACTACAATGACGTATCACTGAAGTGAGTTGAGTCTTAGGATTCAAAATCAACTATTTATTGTTTATTGGGGGTTATTTGATCTCTAGAGTAGGACAGTTTTATAAAGAGCACCTAACTTCTAGGCTACAGTCTCAAGGCTTACAGGCCTGCCATCCAGTACTTCAATTACTGACCTTTTGTTGTATCACAGTAAATCAGAAATGATCTTTAGAATCAAATTTTACCCAACGTATGTTTGATGAAGTGGTTTTAAAACATTATTCTTCAGCTCTAAAGGTAATATATGATGAAATAAATCAAAACTATAAAGGAATTTTAAAAAAGGCTTTGTAGAGATGATGGTAATTATTATTTAGGTAAATTTTCTTCCAATATTTTTCTGTGTGCATGTGCTATGTTTGCATAAATTAAAATTTTATATATCTTCATATAGCTTTAAACAAAATTAGGTTCTAAATAATCCCTGCTGAATGCTCGATAAACAAATTTGTATCAGGTCCCTACATTTTTCTTAAATAATATTGTGAGCATATTTCCATGCCACTTGAAATTCTCCGAAAAGGAAAATATGAAGGCCACTTTGAATAATACGTTTCATTGTATAAATATATATTTTATTTCCCCTTTCTTTTCTTATAGAATGTCTAGGTTGTTTCCAATTTTTCATTGCTATCAATATTCCTAAAGTGAGCATTTTTATGTATAATCTGACTATATCACTGAATATCTTTTTAGGAGAGAATCTAAATATTCTGGAGTCATTTTATCAATTTTCCCCAAATCCCATTTATATTTTAATAAAATAAGCAGAACTTGTAAGTTAATTTTAGAAAACTGAAGTTTTTACAATAGTTTTTTCACCTATTTTTTTATCCCCCCCGCCCCCCATAGCTTTGCTTGTGGTCTGCTTTCTGTGTCCATATTTTTTATTTTTTACTATTTTTATTTATCCCCCCCCACCCACCCACCCATGGCTTGCTTGCTGTCTGCTCTCTGTATCCATTCGCTGCACGCTCCTCTGTGTTTTATTTTGCTTGTCTCCCTTTTTTTGGTTGTTGCGTCACTTTGCTGAGTCGGCTCTCCATGGGCCTTGCAGGCTGGCAGCTCTCTGCAGTGTATGGGCGAGCCCGCCTTCACAAGGAGGCCCTGGGACACGAACCCAGGGCTTCCCATAAGGTAGACGGGAGCCCAACTGATTGAGCCACAGCTGCCTCCCTAAATACCTTTTTTATTTATTCAGTGTTCTAAAGTTCTGCTCAGTAAGATTTTGTTATTTTCTTCATATATAGCTGAACATTTCCTGTTGTAAGCATTTTGTGCTCTTTTATTTTATTTTATTGCTATTTTGAACTGAATTATTTCCCCCCATTACAACTCACTGAGGTTATCACAATTCTATAGGGAGATTATTAATACTTAAGTTCTCATCTTGCATCCAATTCCTTAAACTTTCATAATAAATTTATGAGAGTATTTCAGTTGATGCTTTTAAGTTTGTGGCAAAATTATATAATCTTCAAATAATATAATTTTATATCCTTATTTCCAGTAATTAATTCCTATGCTTTGTGCCTTTATCAA
This sequence comes from Dasypus novemcinctus, assembly GCF_030445035.2. NCBI lineage: Eukaryota > Metazoa > Chordata > Mammalia > Cingulata > Dasypodidae > Dasypus > Dasypus novemcinctus. Next base: position 38,109,429 of record NC_080692.1, on the reverse strand, counting down.
AATACAGAATTTCCAGGGCAATGTTAACATCAGAAGAGAGTGGCAATGATCATTTTATTTTGCTCATGATCTTCATATGAATCTCTCTTATTTTGCCATTAAGTATATTTGCAGGTTTATAATGGTAATCCTAATGGATATTCTTTACCATAAGAAAATTTCTTTTTCTTCCTTTCTTAGATTTGAACAAATCAGGTTCAGTTTTATTAGATGCTTCATAAGCAGCTATTGAGATTTTGTGACTTCTCTTATTGAACCTATTATGGTATATTTAATAGATTTTTTAAAAATATATTAAATCATCTTTACAGATGTGGAAGAAATAACACTTGTTAGTGATGGATGGTCCTTTGGTTATTCTCTGGCACTCTTTGCAAAGCACGGGAAAGATCAGTTTCTTCCATGAAAACTAGAAGGTATATTCAGGGCCAAATGTCTCTTTCAGAGATCATTCTTTGTTGCTTTTATTCGTTATTTTTGGCCATTACAATTTTTCATTTCTTCTTGGTTCAATTTTGGCAATTGTTTTCCTAGATAATCTTCCCTCTTCCATAAGGTTTTCAACATTATGTAGCATACTCATAATTAAACATTTTTAGCCTCTGTATCTTTGAAATATATTCTGATTGGATTTGCCCATTTTGTTATTTTTTTTGTAATAAATCAGCTCTTACAACTATTAAACCTAATGGACATTAATATATTGATTTTCTGCTTTCATCTTTGTTATTTCCTTCATGCTACTTTCCTTAGATTTTATTCTTTTTCTGATTTCTTGCCAGGAGTGTTTAATTCGTTTTCATTATTACTTTAAAAATGAAAACGTGTACCTTTAAAAGTGCTTCTGAATAGAGTTTTATATCTGTATCCCCACATTTATAAAGGCAATTTTCTTTATTTTCTGAGTGTCTCGTGATTGTGGTTTTGAATTCCTCTTTGACCAGTTAATTGTTTAGGAGCAGTCTCGTTACTATCTAGCTGTTTTTGATTGGTGTTGCTATCACTTAAACTTCTGAAAGAAGGTATATTCTTCCTTTGTATAAAACAATGTTATAACTGTTATAATCTTTTTAAACTTGTATTAATTTCATTATTTTAATTTTTCTCTACATCATTTTCTTTTTGTCTAGGCCATCAAACACTGATCAAAGTGTGATATAATCATTCTCAAGAATTGTGTTCCTAGCTTTTTTATCCCTGTATAGATTTTATTATGGTTCATTACTTACTAGATATTCAATGATATATCTTTCATTTGGATTGTGATTTTTTTTCAATATAAAATGATCCTCAATGTCCCTTTGAATTCAACTCCGTCTAAAATTAATATTTCCCACTATTCTATTTTTACTTGTCTTCACCTTATAAATTTATAGTAATAGTAATTATTATTATTACTATGATTACCTTTGTCCTATTGTTTTGGGGGTATTTCTTGTAAGCAACATTTATGTACATATATTAGTCATTTTTTTCTTCCCCATATTGGCCTTTTCTTCATTTACTCATTCTCAAAAGAAGAGATTTACTGAGAAACAGTTTACCAGTTGAGAGTATCTACGGTTTTCCTTAATCCTGCTCACATTCCATTTGGGCGCTTAAGTCGACAGTTATGTGTTCCAGTAAAACCCAAGTTCGTACAACAAGCAGACTGCTGGGGTGAAGTGAGAACTTTATCTGCACCCGCTGTCAGGTTCTCCAACGCTCTGATCAACCTGAGTGATTAGTGGCTATGGTCTCAAGCACGTGGGGCTATGAGAGAGTCCCCTACAGTCAGTTATAGCAGAGGGGCTCACTCTCACCGATAACGCCTTCCTTCTGGGACTTGCACTTCCTGGCATGCAGGGTTCCCTGCCTGTGGTTTTAAGGGAGCTGCACTCCCTGGTGTAGTTCAGAAGCAGAGGTACTCGGCTCTGGGTGCTGGTATCGAGAGGTATACGGACAGGAGCTATGCTTTAGAGAAATGGCTATTAGTATTCTGATTAGAACTGACCTTGATTTCTGTGGTGGGGAAATAAAGATGGAAAAGGAATAAATTATATTCCTCTCTCACATTAGCTACTGGGTGCTGTTTCTAGGGGAGCACAGCATGAGTGGATCAGGATTTAGTTTCAAAAGCCTTAAATTTAGTGCAAATTACCCCAAGATCCTTTTAACAGTTGAATGCCAATCCCAGAATGTAGGTGGAGATGTTGTCCTAAATATTTTAGAGGGAATTCGGGGTAGGGTATTTCAAAGGCAGCTGTCCAAACACAGTTTAAACTACTAAGATGTTAAGGAAAGTTACTAAAGTGATGCTTCCTTTAGCACCAACAGGGGGCTGTTTCGGAACATTTGTCTTAGAAGATGAGGGCTCTCCTGACTGCTGTTTCACCTTATAGCTCTACCTTCAGTCTTTAATCTGAAAAATAAAAAAAATAGTCTAGATTATTTTATCATTCTTTTAATATGACTATAATTTAAGACAAATAGCAAAATTATACTTAGTATCTGTAAGTGTATTTACTTGTTTGCATGTCTCCCCTACTAACCAATGGACTCCTTTTCTAAAGCAACCTGCCATAATCATTTCGTGGTGCATGAAAAGATCTTGATAAATGATTTTCAAATAGAAAAATAAATCGAGCTGAGCCAGAGGTATTGGAGAGAATTCTGAACAATGCCAAATATTTTGTAAGTGCTGTATTACTTCAGCAGTCTAACACTCATAAGCCATTAGCTGATTACACTATTAAAGCTCATCACTAGAGTATACTTATACTATGAGCATTAACAAATGGCGATTAGTGACCCACCAGCCTCCTTTTGTGGCATACTTTTCTCATCTTGTTAACCCTCCTGTCTACCCAAGCTAAAATCTAAAGACATTTAGTTAGTCCCATCCTAGACCAAAAGTCTTCCCTTTATCTCCTGTTTTTCACGGATGCTCCTGATTTCAATCAGCTACTAGAAATGTCAGATGAAAAATGTCATAAATGTGAATTACGACAATAAAAGTTTATAAGCTACTAAAATAAAGTTATAGTACCTAAGAGCTGAGTCAACTGACAATGTTAAATGGAACATTTTACAACCAGTCCTGGGATAATGATAAAAAAAAAAAATGGCACACAGAAAAATGAAGAAATATCTGACAGGAAATGGGCTCAAGATCAAACTCAGGCTACATGATTTGGTGTGAACTACCTTGAAAAGGGGCAGGGGGAAGGTAATAATCTAACTTTTATGGAGTGCCTCCTCTTGACATCCATTATCTCTTTCATTTCTCATAACAACTCTGTAAGGGAGGTATTGTTGTCATTTTAGAGAGGAGAAACCGAGGTTCAGAAGGCCCAGTTATGTGCCCAAAAACAAAACTGATAAATCACAGAGGCAAGATTTGACTTTGAAAGTCTGACTCCAAAGTCCATGCTCTTTATCTTTTTGTACCCAATGTCTCTTTACATAGACAGATAATAATTTTGATATAAATAAAGCAAGTTTAAGGTCTCAAAGAACCTCTCTGACAGATTTGATGCTAGGATTTCTTCCCTGCTATCAGTTCAGGTGATGGTTCTCTTTTCCACGATGCTCACCATGTAAATTAGCTACACGGAGAATGTTAGGTCAGTTAAATCAGGCAAAAATATGGGACTGGAATAAAGATCAGCATGAGGAAGAAAGCTGCATCCAAAAAAATGATATTTAAAAAGAAATATGGGAAGGGAATGGATATAGCTTAGTGGTTTAGCACCTGATTCCCAGGTATGAGGTCCTGAGTTCAATCCCTGATTCCTCCTAAAAAAAAAAAAAAAGAGAAGAAAGAAATATGGGAACATTATTTGAATAGGTGATATGGCAGTATTTCATTTTATTTTCTAATAACCCCACTCACATAATGCATTGTTAATGCCTGCAAATTTCCACCACCCTTCTCTACTCTTTCTAATACAATATCCTCCTGTCACCCAACATCTCCATACACCAAGTTGCAGTGCTTCTCATTTGTGTCCACCGCAGGATCCCCAATGACAGGTGCAAGTTCACTGGCAGGCACTGGCATGTCCAGGGGCATCTGGTGCACTTCCTGAAGGGCTTGTATTTGCTGGGATTGCACAATTTCTTAGAAATATTATGTTTTACCCTTAAAGATCTTACAAAATTTATATTCCTCTCCTGCATCTGACTTCGTTGTAATATAAAGGTAGTCTATTCAATTGCGTATTATGGATCAAAATTCATGCTCCATGAAGAATTAATGTCATGTTAATTCTAAGTTTTCACATACTCTGTGCAAACTCCTCTTACTCCAGCTAGAGAAACACAGCCATAAAACGATATAGTTGTGTGACATGGAAAGTGCTGATGAGAAATGAAAAGGGTAGGAATATGACTGGGATATTAATTCAAGTGAAATAAGAAAATAGGACTATTCGAGTAGGTTTAGCAGGATGGTTTAGTTCTTCTTGAAAATAAGTGGGATGTTATGTCACTTTATCTTGACCTCCACTCCAACTCCCCATTCAAGTGCAATCAAATGTTGAGTTCCTACACACAAACATAAACACACACGTGCACACACAAAGAGGGCTACAAAACACTGAACTGACCGACATGTAGGGAAACATTCAGCGAATACACAAATACATCCAAACATCAGATGAAAGATTCATGTCGATATAACAATACAACCATAATTTTCTTTGTAATAGAACACAAAACAATAAAATGGGGAAGTGGAACTTACAAATAGCTTGAAACTCAGTACCAGCTTTCATTTATGAGTCCAAGCCTATAATGGACCCAAGCTAATTTTCACGGTTGATCCGTAAGAATGGTCATTGGGAAGTTAAGTGACAGAAGAGAAATAGCTTTAAATGGGAAATAACACAATTAATCAGTGCTGTAATACTTATGCATTAGCTGATATCAACCTTGAACAGAGCGGTGATCCAAGTTCCAACTGAAAGTATTCACAGTCAAGGGAGAGGTGAAGAACCATTTTCTAGTTTGGGAAGCAACCTACAACCCATGTGCCAAGGGTGGCACCAAAGATCATGTCTACTGGGACAAAGCCCGATTGTGCTGGTCCCACACCCTTCCTCGCCCATTGTTGGAGGTTGTCCCGCCAGAAGGCAAGGAATTAAAACTTTAGCATCTGATTCTTTCAAAATAACCAACTCCTGTGCTCATGACACATATTTTTGAAACATTTTACCCATTCCGAGCTGCAATTGAGTTTAAGTTCTCTTTGTGATTTTCCTTTTTAAACAGAATTCTAAACATTCTGTAACACTATATATCTGTAATATATTTAGTAATACTAGATTCCATTACTTTTTAAAATCATTGCATAAAAAATGTTACATATAAAATATGTATGGCATGTTACATAATATTTTATATAATGTATTGAATAAAAATACCTCAAATCCAAAGAGGAAAAAAAAACGAGCAGATAGATTGATATAGATGTAGAAGTACAGCAAATATCCAAAGCAAAAGTCAAAATATAAGAGCAAAGTAAGGACAGTTACCTTAAACCCTGGATAGTTTCATACATACCATTTGACATTTTAAGGAAATGGGTGTTCCTTATTTTGTGATATTATGTAGAAGGTATTACTTACCAGATCAAAAGAAAATCTCCATATCAATCAGAGATTGCAAATAATTTCACCAATAAAGTCTGTGATATTATAATAAGGTAACACTGGATTTATCTAATTTGTCAATATAACATAGCATCTTTCATCTACAAATATTATTTCACTAACTTTAAAAAGAGCATATGAGACAGACTATCTGGTCATTTAAAATATTTCATACATTTTTTTATAATGTTTTTTAATCCCCCCCCCCTTGTGGCTTTTTGTGTGCTGTCTGCTCTCTGTGTCCATTTGCTGTGCATTCTTCTGTATCTGTATTTATTTTATTCCCTCCCCCCTTGTGGCTTGCTTGCTGTCTGCTCGCTGTGTCCACTCACTGCACGCTCTTCTGTGTTTTATTTTTGCTTGTCTCCCTTTTTTTGTTGTTGCATCACTTTGCTGAGTTGGCTCTCCACAGGGCTTGTGGGCTGGGCGGCTCTCTGCAGCGTGTGGGCGAGCCCGCCTTCACAAGGAGGCCCTGGGATGCAAACCCAGGGCCTCCCATATGGTAGACAGGAGCCCAACTGAGCCACAGCCACTTCCCAATTTGATACATATTTTACTGTACAATCCCTATGTGCCAAGCACTGTTCTAGATACTAAAAATATAAGGATGAATAAGACAATCCTGCTTCCTGCAAATTAATAGCATAATCAGAGTCACCTATGGAATATAGTTATTCTGACACCTAAACTTGTGTTATGCAAATTTAGTTTTTTGACCTTCAAAATACTTAAAATATTTGGGGTACTTTGCTTTTCAATTTTACTGTTAATTACAGAATTAAATGAATTTTGACAATGAAGTTTCAGGTGAGCTTCATTGCTTTGTAGATACTATTGAAGTGAATAAAGCTCCATGAATTGTGGAATGATAAAATATTCAAAGAAACTTACATCTCTGCAGTTGAATAACAATTACATTTGTTCCAAACAGGCAATTGGTTTCCAAACACATTAAACAAAGGCAATTTAGAAAGCTTCTTCTTCTTCCTGGCATCATTAACGTTGTTGAACGTCCTGGGATTCTGGAGTGTTTCACAAAGGTAAGTAAGTGTGTAGTAAGATGAACAATTTCTGAGCCCATGAAATATTGGTCTGGGAACCATCACCGAACCAACGGGAATCCTGTATGCCATGACTGGACAAATTAGCATATTCGAAAAATTTAGCAGATTATTCAGAGCAAGAAATTGCAATTTAGACTTCACTTTTCCATTGATCCACATAATGAAATCGTGTTTAACTCAATTCTAAAACATGTTCTAAAGCAAGACTTTTTCTCCTCACTTTACCACTTTAGAATTAGAAATAACGATATTGATAATAATGAAGAATGAGCATTATCATTAGGAGCAAATATCATTAAACAAATAGCTAAGAATACAATGACAAGATTTGGATCCCATTCAGGCCTTTAAATCAGCAGTGACCATTTCAAGGACAATAGCAAACTGTGCAAAATTGCTTAGCCAGTCACCTGAGAGCTTTCAGTGGCTTAATGTATATCATCTACCATCAATCCATCACCAGGCCATGTCTCGTTCTCAATGACATTCTAGAATGGCTGTGTGCTCTTGAGCAAACTGCCTAACTTCTCTGAGCCTCTGTTCTCACTCGGGTAAAATAAAGACAGAACGACCAACTTCTTGTGGGGTTTAGGGCCCTTTAGGCAAAGGGCCAAGCACAATGCCTGCCATAGTAGGAACTGAACAGATCTTCATTTTCTCCACTTCCCTCCACTCACTGATCTATTTAATTGTATGTTATCTCATCCATTGTCAGTTCTCTGTTGCCTAAGCCATTCTTTCATTGATCTCACAAATCTTTTTCGGAGCACCAACCATGCAATAGGTACTGAATAGACTTGAAGGAAATAAAGTCATAATTCATAACTATTTAGTGCCCTGATGCTCCTATTCTCATGGAACATGTGGTCCAGTACAAAGGAAAGACACTTAAACCCAGGCAGGGCAGGATACTAACAACCAATTCAAAAGCCTTCATGGCTCCCTGATTTTTAAAAATTTCTTACCGTTCAAAGGTTATCAAATTCATCTTCCACAATACACAATTTCCCTAAAGCACAAGTTTCATTCTTAGACTGAAAAACAACTTAGAGAATCAGAAAGCCCTGCAGAAAGATCCAAAAGGAACTTCCCCAGCCTCATAGCAAAACAGCAGGCAATGGAAACCGAGTCTGCAGGCAGAGCCTCTTTCCCCTCCACCACGAGTGGTGCCCATGCCACCCCCTGCTGTCTCGCAATGTTTCCTTTTTCTCCCACTGTAAGATGTTTGTCTCAGCTTTCACAGGGTGGTTCAAAGGCAGCCTCCAGATCCAGCCCAGCTGAATCCAACTGCCACAACCACCAGTCAGCTGTACAAACTTGAGCAAACTGTTTAACCTCAATAAGCCCCAGTTTCTTCATTGGTAAAATGGAAACAATAAGAATAGTAACTGCTTCATAAGGTTGTTGTGAGGACGAGTAAATGCTCAAACAACATAGCAATAATGGTAATAATGCCCTCATAATTTGCCTTGTGTTCCCTCTTCAATCTGCTTTTTTAAGATTTTATTATTCTCTCTCCTTCCTGCTCCACCCACCCACCCCCCATTGTCGCCCATTGTCGGTTGTCTGTGTCCATTTGCTGTGTGTCTTCTGTGTCTGCTTGGATTCTTGTCAGCGGCACTCAGAATCTTTGTCTCTTTTTTGTTGCATCCTCTTGAGTCAGCTCTCCATGTGCGTGGCACCACTCCTGGGCAGGCTGCACTTTTTTTCACATGGGGCAGCTCTCCTTATGGGGCGCGCTCCTTGCACATGGGGCTCCCCTATGTGGGGACACCCCTCTGTGGCACAGTACTCCTTGCGCACTTCAGTACTGCGCATGGGCCAGCTCACCACACAGGTCAGGAGGCCCTGGGTTTGAACCCTGGACCTCCCATGTGGTAGGCAGATGCTCTATCAGTTGCTTTTTATTCTTCTAGACTCATGCTGGAGGTATAACCAAGGTGGTTACAATTCTGGGTGGAATTCAGGTAGAATGAGCAATGGAACAAGAATCTATTAGCTCAGGGATTTCTTCATTCATTCACTCATTTGTTTATTCAATAAACATGCTAAATATTGTCCCAGGTCCTAGAGAAATAGAGTTAAAAAAAATCAAAGTACCTGTCTACATGAAGCTAACATCTACTGCTCAAATTAAAATATTTAAGTGTGATTTTGTCCCTCTGATGGTTCAGCAAGTAAGGTATGGAAAAGTGAGATATTGTGAGGTGGAGTGTTGGGAAGGAGGTAAGAATAAAAATAAACCAAGCACCATTGGAGGAGTCAAAGAGGAGATGGGACTAAAAGATAATGTAGGGTTTATTTAGAATTAAATCTGATTTCTGCCAAATGTCCATTTCCTGAGTAAGTCCTTTTCTCCTACATCCTTTTTAAAGTAAGGAATAAAGAGGATGACACAAAGCATGAAGGGAAAAAATTAATTTTCCATGTGGTGCACATCTTTAATGTCTCAGACAGCATCTTAGACACACACAAATAACCTCATTTTTTCTCCACCACTGCCACATAGATCTTATCACTCTATCAATGACAAAACTAAAGTGCAAAGCCATTTAAGTAAATAGACCAAGTTCACACAAGTAGGATTCAAACCCACTTTGATTTTCTCCAAAACCCATACATTTTCTTCTATGGGGAGCCCTATTTCTGCTGACAACCCCTGAACTCTGGTGGGTTGGGAGGAAACTAGTCCCTTCAGTTAACATAACTTACCCACTACTATACTCTACAGGAAAAGAACAGAGGGTCACATATCAGAAGACAGGAGCGTCTGGAAAATTTGACTCCAGAAAATTAAGTAGCTAGAACCAAAGGCATTAGTGCAAAGGTGTACCTTGGTTACCTATTGGCCATTGGGATTGAATAGACTGAGGCACAAGAGTTAGAAAGAACCAGTATGGAAACTAAAGGAGCAAGTTCAGTGTCTATCGCGAGGAGGGCATGATTCTGAATTACTTCTATAATGATTATTTTTGTCAAGTACTAATGAACAATAATTATATTTAAAAATGGGGGAGGAAGTGGACTTGGCCCAGTGGATAGGGCATCCGCCTACATGGGAGGTCCGTGGTTCAAACTCCAGGCCTCCTTGACCCGTGTGGAGCTGGCCCATGCACAGTGCTGATGCACGCAAGGAGTGCCCTGCCACACAGGGGAGCCCCACGCACAAGGAGTGCACCCCGTAAGGAGAGCTGCCCAGCACCAGAGAAAGTGCAGCCCGCGCAAGAATGGCGCTGCACACATGGAGAGCTGACACAGTAAGATGATGCAACAAAAAGAAACACAGATTCCCGGTGCCGCTGATAAGGATAGAAGCGGTCACAGAAGAACACACAGCAAATGAACACAGACAGCAGACAACTTGGGGGGGGGTGATAAATAAATAAATAAAAGAAATTACTCGTGTTTATTGTGGAGGGTGGGGGTTGGAGAGTATTTGTTTTTATAATTTGAGACCACGGCCCTCCAGTATTGTACAACACACCTTGTAAAGTTGATATTATTGCACTCACTTTGTCAAAGATCCCAGTAATCTTTCGTGCATAACCTGTAATAATTATTGAAAGAGACATAATTCAGAAACAAATGACCAGAGTGATTCAGGCAAAATTCACTCTCTTACAGTTATTTTTAGCTAAATATTGAGAAGGAAAGAAGATGAAATTAGCTTTTGAAATCTTCACAAATCAAAAATAGATGTCTGACCCTAGAGACACAGGTCTACTCGACAAAACTGAACTTACAACTCATCTCATTTGCTCATTCAACAAATATTTACTGAGTACGTGCTATGTACCAGGCACTGGTCTGGGCCCCAGGAATACAGTAGTGAATCGAGCAGTCAGACATTCCCATCCTCCTGGAGCTCACCCAAAAGTGTTTAAGAAAGTAATGTCTTTAGAAGCAGCTGCCATGAAGGAAAAAGCCCAGGATTCAGAATAAAGAATACTGTCAATAACCCTAATTCAATAACCCCAAGAAGTTATTGAACCTCTTGGCACTTTGGTTTCCCAGTCTGTGAAATGGGGATGACGCCATCCTTCTAGAGTCGTAGGGAGACTTCAGCAAGTTAGGGTGAGTGCTGGGCCCTAGCATGAAGCCTGTACATAGAAGGCACTTGGAAAGCCATTTCCAAAGAAAAATTTCTTTTCGGTAGAAGGATGTGGGAAGAAGGGTAGAATCTTCTAGAAATATAGTCATGGTTTCCTTCTTCAACAATAGTGTTCTCCACATAATCTCAGCACCAAATTTACAAATCCCCATTGCCAGCTAATAAACCTTTCCTGAGTCCTGGCCACATTAAATCTGTCAAGTCGAAGGGTTTCAGACTTCCCCGGCTGTCAGCATTGAAAGCAGGCTTGCTGCAGGTTGTAAAAGAGCGCCATCTAAAGATCCTTATGAGCCACCCTAAATACTCACTAAACCTCCTTGTGTTTTTTTGTGAAGACTCTTCCCAGAGCAGGGCTCTTAAATAATCGGCACGGTTGTGCCAGTATCCACAGGCCCATCATGAAAGGGAGGCAAGCATGGGAAGAAAACAGATGATTTATCAAGTCATCTACATCTGGTGCTAAGAAAAGCTTTCTTTCTTTCTTTTTTAGATATTGTAATCTAAATCATTTTAATGCCCAGAAGATCGGTGGAAGTAATCTCGAAGAAACATTTCTCCTCCATGAAAAGTCTCTGAAATTTTATGGCAGCATACAAGAATTTTCTTCAAGTATTGATCTTTGGGAGACAGCCCTATGAAACTATTTGACTCTACCTGTCTTATGAGCACAGCTTTCACTGTTGGTTTCACCCAAATACTTCATGCATTTTAGTATAAGAGCCAATATATATGGGAGTGGCTTTATGGACATCACTTGTCTACTTTATTTACAAAGACCAGTACAACCTCTCAAGCAAAACTGTTAGGTTTGTTCATTGTGTTATACATTAGCATTAATAAGGTGGTTTCAAAGTCTAAGTGATTGCTCTATGCCAAGAAAATGTCAATTTCCTATACATCATACTATTTTTGCAACTTTTACAATGGTTTGGCTATTAAAAGCAACATATATGATTTTTAGAGGTTTAATAAGAGTCATTGGTAGAAAAATAACAGTATGTAAGTATTCTTGCCTTCAGTAAATTTATTGAGCATTTACTATATGCCAGGCATTGTGACCTTATACTCTCTATGTCAGAGTACATAATAAACCTATATTCCGTTTTACAATATATGATCTTGATATTACACTATCAAGATATGAATTGATTATGGAAATTTTCTCTGCATTCAAAAACACAATTCCTAAAATGGATGTCCTTCACAAAGAGAGACTATCCAGATATTTAAGATGTTATAAAATAAATGTAAATAAGGGAATTATTGGAATTAACAAAAATAAGAAAATTAAGGAAGGTCGTGAGAGTTCTGAGAGGAAGGTAAATGACCAAACCAAAGAGATGCTTAACCCAGGTGACAACTTTGGTCTCCACTGCTACCACGTCAAACACGTGCAGGGTCATCATCCTAAAGAGAGTCTTCTTTGATCAGCAAAGAAATCTGGAAACTCATTTTAAACAAAAAAAGTCAGACAAAGCTAATGCCCCATGCCTTTGTAGCAGTGTTTTTCAACTTTTGGTTGAGAACCACTTGCTTCAGGTGAATCTTTCTGGCCCCTCCACACACTGCCTTAATCCAAACCTTTTGCCATGGACCGTTCAGGATTTCAACAGGCACGCCCAAGTCATTCTCAGCCTTCCTGAAGTTGGAGAACCACTGCTTCCCAAGACAGTTCATGTCAGATAGGAGAGGGGTGGAGGTCAGTTGATGGCAACCGATTCCGTTATTAAATGCCCCGTTACATGTACATAAAATATTTTAGACTACAGAATCAAAGATTTACTCAACACCATTCAGTTGGATATGCATTTTTAACTGCCAAAGAGCAGCTTTAAAGTACTAGGCATTTCTCTTACTCAAACTACTTTTTTTTTGTTTGTTTTGAGAACAAAAAGGCAGAAATTCTTTCCCTTGCAACCCTTCCTTTGTCTAGCATTTGTTCTCTGGCAAAAGAGAAAGCAGACCCCTGACATGCCTCAAAAGTTTTCCTTGCAGCAAAAGGTTAAATGGCAAGTTTGCTATTTAAGTTTAGTAAACACCCCAAAGTCCAAGACACCTTTAAACACCTCCCCTCAGCACAAGTGAGAAGCCCTTGCCGTTTCTCCCCGATGAAAAAATAAGAAGGCTCTGTCTTATTTTGTCGGGGTTTTTTTCCCCAAATTTTGCCTTCACGTCCTTAGTTTCTAAATCATCATAGAAAAAGGTGCTCATTATACTTTCCTTTGTCCTTAAAGCTGAAAGGGGATCTACAGAATTATAAAGCTGACCCAAAGCAAACACCAGAAGAGCTGAGAATTCTCACCCTGGGGTAGACACCCGTGATTAGCTAAATTGCAGCAGCTACACGTGCTTCCCGTCAGAACAGGATGCCTTCGCACAGCAGTTTCTTCTCTAGTGCCTGCAACATTATCACTGAGCACCTGGAATAGTTTAGGCATTAAGTGTAATTGGTTTTGCTTTACATAAATCTGTAGCTTTGTAAATAAGCGGAGCATTTCAGCTTCTATCTAACACCAATTAGCTTAAAAGGATGTGCTGTTTGCAGAAGCCTGCTGGGTTCCCGACTCTATTTCTCCAGGAATATGCTCAGTGGCAGGCAAAGTCCTCTGTCCCTGCAGTGTACTGGCACTCTTGGTGCCAAGGGGCCTCTACCCAGCCACTCATGGGCTCCATTGGTCAAGTGGTGAAAGGATGGAAAAAGAAGTCTTAAGAAGCACGCTCCCTCTGCAGGCGCGTGTGGATGTGGCTCAAGCGGTGAAGCGCCGGCTGCCCACGTGGGAGGTCCCGGGTTCGGATCCATCAGGGGAGCTGGTTATTGGGTTCAATCCCCAGCACCTGGTACCTAAAAAAAAAAAAAAAGCTCTATTCTATTTCTGGTCAAGACCGAGACCAGAATGGAAAGGTATTTGAAAAGGTGACCTGTCACCCCCAGAAGAGCACAGGTCTGGCCCCATCTGATTCTGTCCAAAACTGACAGTGATATCTCTTTCTTCATCCTCTTTTTCCTTGTAATGCTTTAAGTCAAAAGTCACTACAATGAATCCGGTATACAAAATTAAGAAAGCCATCCTTCTTATCACAGGAACGTGCAAGTGAAAATGTTCCCATCAGAGTGGCTTTTTTAATGGCACAAAATAGCATACAGAGACCTGCTCCTGGAAGTTGGTAAATTTTCCAAGCTCCTTGGCTATTTCTCCTTGTTATCTCTTTACTCAGCCTAATCCCTTATCTCTCATATCCCCTTCAGGTAATCTTGATTTATAGCATTCATTCCACCCTGGCCAACCTCTAATTCTCTTGGTTTCTGAGGGTGTTTTATCGACTATCAGACTCACGGTATCACAAAAAAACAGCTTATGATTCCAACAAGTTTCTTATTAATTTTTGTGTGATTTACAAATTGAAGAAGAGAGAATAACCCCTGCTGAAAACTGCCAGAATCCCTTGTTTTATGAGAACAGAGCTTCAGCCTTAGGACCATGAACCAGTCTGGCAATAGGCATACACCTTCTCCAATGCAAAAGAAGGCAGCCGCGTGCAATTACCTAAGTAAACGCCTTAAATAAAATCATCAGCTAGGTGATGACAGCACACAGGTGCTGCTGAAATGCAGGTCTGCTGCTAGAGAGCAGAATTAAAGGAGCCACTAATAAAAGCAAGGCACATCTATGTCACCCTGTACAGTTTACAAGTTACTGTCATGCACATCATCACATTTGATTAGCACCACCACTCTGGGAGGTAGGCGCATTTTAGTATGGCCATTTTGTAAATGAGGAAATGCAGCTTTAAGACATGAAGGGATTTATCAAGACACAAAGGCAGTAAGTGGCACCGACAGGACTTGAACCCTGGGCTATCTGTCTCTAAAGTGCCAGTTCCTTTTACCAACAGCTGGTTGCTAACGCTGGATCTTTCCCAGCCATCCAGAACCCTTCCTATAGCATCTCCAAAGAAATGCAAATGGCAGGGAAGAGCGCATCCTGGCGAGAGGCCCTGGCAAAACAGTTAACAAAAACCAAGCCTCTTCCCTGCATCTCTTCTTCTCACTCAGCTCCCAAGCTGTGCACCGTTCTCCAGTGCCCCGCAGGCTGTCGGAAGTTCGCCACGGAAGAGACCCACCTGCACTGGCCCACAGCCCTGGGGAGCAGGGGGCAGTATACAGACTCGAAGCTGCTCCTTTCCTCTCTTTTACTCAAAACCCCCTGGCGGCGCTGCTGCCGATGAATAGCAAGCTGCCAAAGAAAAGAGCAGTTTGAGAAAGAACAAATTTACCCCCAAAAGTCTTACTAATAACTGTGAAGATTTCTGTTGTACTTACAAGTGCAGGACTCTGTTCCAATGTTTTTGTTTTTGTTTTTTAATATTAGTTCATTTAATCCTCAAAAAACCCTATGAACTGTTATCCCCACTTTATAGATCAGAATCCTGAAGCACAGAAAAGTTAATAGCATCGAAAGGCTGTGCAGACAGTATGAACAGAGTCAAGAATTGAACCCAAGGAGTCTGGCTGCAAAAGGTGTGTAACTGCCTCTCAGTCTGGCTGTTGTCTACAGTGGGTTTGAGTATATTCTTAGGGGAACACTGAAGAAGACGAGGCCTTAACCCAATGCCTTTATCAGTCCCTACACAGCAGAATATGACTTCTTCCATTAGTAACTACCAGACTGCAACAGTGATTCTCAGCACCCCAGGCTGTGTCCCTCCCCATCTTGCTTAAACCCAAAGGAATGATGCTAAGAGCAGAAATTCAGGCTCTGTGGCACTGAGTGGACCTATCTATTTAGGAATTGTTGTATGGAGACTTTTCCAGTGTTCCTCAAGTCACAATGTAAGCTCTTCTTCCTGTAAACAATTTTAGTTAGATCAAGAGGGGAGTCTGAAGCCAAACAGGTTCTCTGCTTCCTTGGCATCTTCAGACATTCCCTGGGACTCCTCCAGCCCTGTTCTCCAGGGAGCATAAAACTATCAAGGACAAGAGGGAAAACAGGATCCAGTCTCTCTCCCCAGCTGTGTGGCCTGCTAAGACTGTCTATAGACATGGATGCTATTTGACACGCAGGATCATTTCTTCAGGTGATGCACTGTCAACAGTCCACTCAGAGACTTTACTATTAAATAATAAATAATAGGATCCAAACTCTAATCTATCTATCATCCATCATAGACAGGTTTGAATCCATTTACTGGCTGGGAATCAGGTTGCTTCATAAGCCTGCTAAACCACAAGTGACCAAATCTCATATAAATACAGTAATGAATCAATAGCCCATGACAAGTGTCTATTACCATGGTAGCAGCAAGTCAGTGCACATTTGATGATGTTTATGCAAAGACTAAGCCAACCATGTACCAAGGATGAAAAGTAAAGTAAAATGGAATCAATGGAAGGCAGAGATTTGGCAAAAATCAGGGAGAAGGAACAATATTACCAAAAAATATATATTTATATGTGTATATATATATGTCATCATCATGGACAGTTTTCATTTTCCCAAAACTATTCAAGCAAAATGAGAAAGGGAGTGGAGAGGACATGCTGAATTTTAAAATAAGGGCATAAGAAATCATTCAGATAAGGAAAATGCCAGAGAGGAAGTTTGAGCTTCAAAAGCAAGAGCAGGGAGAGGCCATCTGGAAACACCAACTACCCGTTTTGGCATGATGCCATGCACATAGTAGGTGCCTTGAGCCATAGGATTACAACACCCTAAGCATGCCAGACAGCTTTTTACCCTTTTCCAAAACCTCTCATACAGGAGTTAAATCTTTCTGACCAGTTTCCACGGCTTTGCCAGAAATGCAGCCTTTGGTTTCTGGTGTGGATTTGTGCAGCTCTGCCTTATTTCATTGCAGCCAACCCTGCCTGAGAGACAGGAATGAGCAAGATGGACAAGTGTGGCAGGGAATGAACCATTTCATTGCAATTAGAAGTTCACGGAGAATAAATTATCCTCAAGTTCAAGCTGTCCAGCAGTAATTCTCATTAATAATAACACTTCAACAACAGTCTGCTTCCCGCAACGACAGTGAGTGCTAGCAACTTTATCCATGTTCTTGGAGCAGGAGTCACATCCCAGACGGCTCGCCCAGATCACCATATGCAGCTCACAAGAGGAGGCTTAAATGACAAGGAAGCTAGGGTGGGGAACTGTCCATGAAGTTCCCTGGGGAGATGAGCAGGTGGACAGTCTCAAAGGCCCTTTCACCTTCAAGCATTCTCTTCTAATTCTTGCTAAATAGGAAATTATTTTGCACACAAGCAAGTAAGTCTATGTAATAGGATGCTTTCTGAGGTCTCATAGATAATGTGTGGTCCATGAAAGCAGAGATGTATAAACACACATACATGTTATATTTAAGGAGCCATAGCCACAGTTGATGCTGGATGCCAGCTGGAATCTTCGGTCTTCTCCACATGGGACTCTCCATGTTGTCTCTCACATGGGCTACTTGGGAATTCTTTAACACCTTGGTGGCTAGTATCCAAGGGCAGGTATCCCAAGAAAACCAGGCATCAGCCTTTTTGCCTTTCACCACCTAGCCTTGGGGGTTACACAGCATCCCCTTCACTGCATTCTGTTCCTTGAGAAAATCAGGAAGTCCTGTATAGATTTAGGGGGAAGTGAAATAAACTCTGTCTCTTCAAGAGTAGAAAGATTCTGGAAAAGTATCTGGGAGCAGAAATGCTGCTATGGATCTATTAAGTCTAAAGATGACGCTGTTAGGCAATCAAGAGACAGTGGCAGAAGCATTCCAGGCAACCTTAGGAGGTGGCATTAGCAAAAGTGTGAACAGCACAGCAAGTTCTGGGAACTGCAAGTCGTTTGGTGTGCCTGGAGCACAGGACTGAAGGGCAGAGGAATATTATGGATTTGTGTTTCAAAAAGAGCATTTGGTCAAAAATGGAGAGGATAAATTGGCAAGGATAGACAAGAGTTAGAGAGTCCAGTGAAGAGACTAACAATATCAGTAAAGGGATGATGAGGTCTGGAGGTAATGAGAATGGAAAAGAGGGGAAGAATACAAGAGATTCAATGGTGGAATAACAGGAAGAAACCATTTAGTGAATGTCCATTGTGCACGTAATTATCTTGTGTAATTTTCATAATTATGATCTTGGTATTATTATAATCCCCATTTTACAGATAAGGAGACTGAGATGCAGAGAGTGTCTTCAACTATCTCATTAGTCCACAACTAAAGCCAGGATCCAAAGGTCTCCTACAGTCCAATACTGGAGCCCACACCTTGAATTACCGTTATAAGGACTGGAAGTGGTGGTGGCAGAGGACAAGGAGTCCAGGATCATTACTAGGATTCTGATTTAAGCACCCGAATGACTACTGATGCCACTTAACTAGATACAGCCATACAGCAATGGAGGCAGATGAGGGAGGGAGATAGTGGAACGGATAAAAACATCTTTGTTCATAATAAATTTGAGGTGTCTGTCAGAAATCCTGTTTGAGATTTCTAATAATCTGTTGGGATCTAGAGAAGGCATATTGGGTTTTGTTCATATGGGAAGGAATCAGATTATTGAGCATTTATAGTTAAAAGGGACCTGAAGGGATATGTAGCCAAATTTCACTCCATAAATGAGATCATCAAGGCCCAGAGAGATGAAGTGCCTTACTCGTTGTAGCAGTTTGATATTATTTATGAATTCCAAAAAAGAGATATTGATTAAGTTTGTAAACTTGTCTGTTCCTCTGGGCTTGATACCCTTTGATTGATTTAAATTCAAGGGCATTCACTTGGTTAAACCAAGATTAGAACTTGGATTCAACCACATCATTAGGGCATGCAGGATTGAGTCCCTGCTCCCTTACTGGGCTATATAAATGGACACTCAATCAAGAAGTCAGAAGTAGATACACTGAGAAGATACACAGAGGAAGAGAGACAGCTCCATAGACACAGCAGATGCCCCGGGAAGAGCCATGAGCCGTGAGCCTGATAGTTTACAGCTGACCTTGCGAAGAGACCAGAGCAGCTGAGCTTGGAAAGAATGAGCCCTGGGAAGAGAGACGAGCCTTCCCAGCATACAGCTGATATCGGAAGAAGCTGGACCCATGGAGCCTTAAGAGGAAGAGGAAAACTGAACCCTCGCAGATGTAGCCCACCATTTTGCTTCAACACATGGCAACAGTGTTTGGTAAAGAAGTAATCTTGAACTGACCTCTTCAGGACCTTGTTACTGTAAGCTTTTACTCCAAATCAATACCCTTTATAAAAGCCAACTGATTTCTGGTTCTTTGCATCAGTACCCCTTTGGCTGACTAATACACTCTAGATAAACACTTACTTAACAGTTAAGGCTTCCAGGATTTCTGACTCTCATCCAGCTCAGTAGAGTACAGATTTCCCAGAATTAAGGAGAAGAAAAGTCTCCATAATCAAATGCTTTAGCTTGACTTCTACAGGGCTTTTCAGAAACTTTATTATGTATACTGAGAATCACAAAAGGAAGGGATTTTGGTATTCAATGTTTTCTAAATTAACATGGCCACATTATTCTCTATTCAGGGAATATTTTCAGCACTGCTCTTCGCTATGCACTTTGTAAATGCTGGTAGGGTGGAATGTGCAGAGGCTTTGAAATCAGACAGGACTGGATTTGAACTATGTGTCTACCCGTCTAGCTGGGTGGCCTTGGACACAATATTTAATTCCTCTGCGCCTCAGTTTCCACATTGCAAAGTAGGGATATATTTTAAATATTCCAAAATAAAAATGTACAGGACTTTGTACATTTTTTATCAATATATACTTTTTTTATCTTTCTATCTACCCTCAGACATGGTGATGGTAAATACAAATTAGTCACCTACTCTTTTTCACCTCAACTAGCAAATATTTACTGAATATTTTCTATACACCCCAAACCATTCATAAATATATATTAATGAACATTATATTCCTCACTATTGTCCAGAAAAACTAAAAGCAGTCTTTCCCATTTATTTTACTCCAAACAAGATATTTATCCATTAATACCAATCATGTTGATACTAGATCTTAAATAGATTCAATTCTTGGTCTGGAAGAGTTGGGGAAGCAGAAATCTCATTTATCTGAACAAAAAAGTCTCTGACAATATATTATAACAAGTCTCCAAATTCCATGGAATTGTGAATCTCTCCAGAAACACAATTTACGGCTCTCCTCTTCTTTGGTATTCCTATCTGAATTACAAATAGAAACAGAGCTTCATAGAAATAATCACCATATAAAATGCAAAGAAATAAATAAGATCTTGATTGCACATTAAACGTTTGCAAAAGAATTCCTCTTTTAGAATGCGAGCCTTGGTAGAGTTAACTTAATTTCCTCCTCCGTGAACAACAGTTATGAATTCACCTACCCTCTTTCCTAAGCCTCTTAATAAAGAAATAAGGTCTGCTTATTTGCCATATTTGCCAACAGTTATGCCTAGTACTCTTACCTGCTGTGAATCCAGCCTTTGGAAACTACACCATAAATATAAGAAGCCCACATCACCCTAAAGGCACTTAAAATTTCTTTTGGCAGATAGGATATTCACTAATGGAACAAACAATTTTTTAAAAGGTGTGTAATCCAGTGTTAAAATGTATGCTATACAAATAGAAAGAAAACCAGACACTAGATACCACCTAATAAAAATATACATCATGACCTATGATGTAGACTAAGCCTCTGGATCTAACTATCAATTTACAGGAAATGCAGGGGGTGGGGGAATATGTTTAACACCACATGGATGCAGTCAGCAAAACCAAGACTAAGAGAGACTCACAGAACAAAAAACCTCAACTACTATAATAAATATACTGAACGGAAAATAATCTTAGATGAAAAGAAAATTAAATAAAATCTGAATTGACTCCAGTGTATGGAATTATTTTATACCCTGATTCAAACAAATACATATAAAAATTAAAAAAAACAGGAGAAATTTGAACACTGTCAATATTTGATGAATGTTTGATGATATTAAGGAGTTATTGTTCATTTGTAGGTGTGATAATGGCCTAATGGTTAAGTGTTTTAAAATAATCCTTATATTTTGGAGACTAACACAAAAATACTGATGGAGATAATGCCATGATGTCTAGGATCTGTTTCAAATTAATTTAGGATGAAAGGGAACTGAGTAAGTTAAAACTGGTCATGAGTCAATAAATATTGAAGTTTGGATTTGGGTACTGTTTTAGTTTCCTAGGCTTCTCAAAGCAAATATCATGAAATGGGTCAGGTTAAACAGCGGGAATTTATCCACTTTTAGGTTTAAGGCTGGGATAATGTCCAAATCTAGGCATCATCAAGGCAATTCTTTCTTCCTAAAGGCTGTCTGCCTGCAAACCTTGGCTCCTCAGTCATACGGCAAGGCACATACATGGTGGCATCTGCTGGTCTCTCCCTTCTCTTCCAGTTTTGCTGATTTCAGCTTCTTGCTTCATTGGCTTTCTCTATCTCTATCTGAATTTCATTCCTTAATAAAAGACTCAAATAATAGGATTAAGACCCATCCTGTTTGGGGTGGGTCACACCTTAACTGAAGTAGCCTCATCAAAAGGTCCTACTTAAAATGGGTTCACACCCATAGGAATGTATTAACTTTAAGAACAATTTTTTTGGGGGATGCATACAGTTCCAAACAACCATAGATACATAGGAGTTCATTACACCCATCCTTACTACTTTTGTATATATTTTTAAATATTCCATAATAAAACTTTTTAAAAAGTACATGGGTGCTATAAATGCTACTAGCACGGCAGTGACATATGCAATTAGTTGCTTAGCAGATGCCTCCTGGTGATCCAACTTCCTACCTAATATTTTGAAGATCCTCTGTCAAAACTAAAGGGAAAGAAATTTAAAAAATAAAATAAATTTTAAAAACATTAAATATCTATGTTTGCTCAGGAAAAGAAATTCCAGATTTCAAAGCTATAGTTAAATAAACTGCTCCAGTTCTAAGATAAAGAATCAATGTATTCTAAATTCCATCCTTCCTATTGGCTGTGTGCCATTCGGTGATGAAATATTGCATGTATTTGATAAATTTTTGTCAGAGCTCTAAAGACATATAAAACTCTGTGTTTTATGTCTGATGAAAAGAATACTACTTACTGGTATCCAGCTTGAATTTTATTCTTCTTCATCCTTTGTTTTTTGTTTCCAAAGATTTATTTTATTTCTCTCCCCTCCACTCCCCACCCCCATTTCCCCCAGTGTCTGCTCTCTGTGTCCATTCACTGTGTGTTCTTCTGTGTCTGCTTGTATTCTCATTAGGCGGCTCTGGGAACTGATTCTGGGACCTTCTGAAGTGGGAAAGAGGCAATTACTCTCTTGCACCACCTCAGCTCCCTTTTCTGCTCTGTCTTCTTATTTTTTCTCCTCTCTGTCTCTTGTTGCATCATCTTGCTGCACCAGCTCTCATTGTAGGCCAGCACTCCTGTACAGGGCAGCTTGCCTGCACTGTATGGTAATCCCATGCAGGTGGGCTCTCCCACACAGGGGGCACACTTCTGAGCAGGGCAACCTTCTAGCATGGGCCAGCTCACTGCGTGGGCCAGCTTGCCCTCACCAGGAGGCCCTGGGCATCAAATTCTGGACCTCCTATATGGTAGACGGGAACTCAATTGGTTGAGTCACATCCATTTCCTTTCTTCATCCTTCAAAATGCAGCTTCTACGTACAATTGGTGGAGATGGGTGAGGTTTAAACAACTGGAAATAAATACTCCTCTCACTCCACATGTGCCAATTCTAAAACTGATTACTTCTCTGCAAAACTTTTAACTAAGTTAAAGACATACTGGTTAGAAATACAATAGGAAAAAAAGATTGAAATAAGCAAGGAGAAGAGGTAGGAAGAAAGGAAGGAGGAAGAGATGGAGGGAGGAAGAAAAAGAGGAAAGAGGAAAGAATGAAGGAAAGAGAAAAGAAAAGTTGATCTTTCTCAGTAGAATATTTCAATTTAGAAAGTTTGGTGCAGCTGGTCTCATAAACCCATGAAGAATGGAGCCAATTGTCCATTAAAGATTTACCAACCATTCCTAATCTTCACTGTGCAAAGTGTCCAATGGAGATTTCCCTGGACTAGTTGGTGAGGAGAACTCTTCCTTTCATTTTCATTTATGGTCACTGAGGAATCTGAAATGGAAGAAATGGTTATGTAACAGAAAATTTGCATGTGATTACTGGCTTTGTCAAATCCTAGGTTGTCCCAGAGCACTCTAATAGGAAGTTGAATGTGTGTGATTTTTTTAAAAAGCAACTATCTGAAAAGTTAGATATAGAGCATCTTAAAACAAAAGCACCTTCCTAAGATTTGATCTGTTTAAGGGATTTTTGACTTGGAGATATTAACATTTCCTTCTTCACCCATTATCCTCAAGTTCAAGGATGCAGCCAGGACTAAAACAATGCTTCCAAATTTCTTAGGTAACTAAAGTAGTAAAATCTAGAAAACCCCAGTGACCCTCAGAAATGTCAAAATAGCCTGACTTAAAGAGTTCGATCATTCATATTGACACTAAATATTTTGGAAGTGAATATTGATGGCCTGATATGCCAAGTATGGCACCTGGTAATTCAAAGGTAACAGGGACAGCAATGGCTATTGCTCCTAGAGCACAGTCTGGAAACAAATCAAGGGATGAGGTCTCATTCAAAACCTAAAGATGCGTGTAATTTAGAAGAGGAGGAATGGTTCAAAATTGGGCAGCCTCCTCAAGTGACTACATTGTTTGAGGAAGTCGTTGGAGATCTAGAATTATTCTTTTTTTTTAACTAATTGATTTTATTGATACATATTAATAAAACATACCACTCACCCAAAGTATAAAATCAGTGGTATCTGGTATAATCACATAGGTGTGCATTTGTCACTTCAAACACGAGAATTATACCTGAATGTTTCTTTGAAGTGACCTCATCCTCTTCTCCCCCACCCCTGTACCCCAGGATTCATTTCCAAAAAAAGTGGAGAAAACAACAGAATTCCTGGATAATTGAGGGAAACCAAAATACAAGAAAACATAGACCCTTCTTCCCTTCCAGAACCCTGGGTAGGCGCAACTGCGTTCCATCAGCCAGCCAGGAAGCCAGGATTCCTAGAGCTCCTGTGACCCAACAGCGATATCATCACAGATATTTTTCTACACTTCTACAGCAAGAGATAAATGTTTTCATGGACAGAGGGTCCATGATTTCCCCAAGTCCCCAACTTACTCAAGAGGTGTGGAAGGGCAGCAGACTTGGCCCAGTGGTTAGGGCGTCTGTCTACCACATGGGAGGTCCGCGGTTCAAACCCCGGGCCTCCTTGACCCGTGTGGAGCTGGCCCATGCGCAGTGCTGATGCGCACAAGGAGTACTGTGCCACACAGGGGTGTCCCCGCGTAGGGAAGCCCCACGCGCAAGGAGTGCGCCCCATAAGGAGAGCCGCCCTGCATGAAAGAAAAGTGCAGCCTGCCCAGGAATGGTGCCGCACACACAGAGAGCTGACACAACAAGATGATGCAACAAAAAGAAACACAGATTCCCGTGCCGCTGACAACAGAAGTGGACAAAGAAGACGCAGCAAATAGACACAGAGAACAGACAACCAGCGTGGGGGGAGGGAGGGGAGAGAAATAAATAAATAAATCTTTAAGAAATTTTAAAAAAGAGGTGTGGAAGACTGAACATTCCCTCTTCTCCACATTTGCAACTCTAAAAGAATGTGTGAGAGAGAGAAAGTGGGCCAGCCGGTCCTTGTAGTCAAGGTAGGGGCAGGGGGGGCACTGCGACAGGAAGAGGTCCTGTTACAGGACCAGATAGGACAGTCAGGCATCCAGTAGAGACCAATGCAGGACAGGCAGAGACCAAGGGCTAAATACCACCTCCTCACCACTATGGGGAGGCTGTGAAAACCTCACAGCTTAGACAGCTCCAGGGACAAAAAAGGAAAAGTTCTGACTTGACGGACTTTAAGCCAGAAACTGAGACAAGTCAGAATTGATTTAGATTATGTTGTCTATAACCAGGGAATGATGAGGTGTCTGAATGTATATTTATTTGAATTACATAAAATAAAGTTATACTTCGCACACAACCAAGACTCATGTAAGGACTGCAAGCCCTACACAAGCTGCATCTGTCTGGGAGTGGGTTTGTTTGTTGTATAAACATAACCAAATGTACTTGAACATTGGACCCTGCAGAACAGCCATCTCAGCCATCTCGGGAGACCCTATGTACAATGTTGTCATTGTTCAAACCCTTTTTAAGTCTTCGGCATCAGTCTATAAACCATATAAGAAAATCGGTTAGTTTCTATTGACTCTCCATTTTTGATTACCAATTGTAAAAGAAAAACAAAAAGAGAAAAGAAAAAATGATCAACTGAAATCATGGCTTTGTTCATCAAGCTTGGCATTTGCTGGCTTCCAGCTGTTTCCAAAAATCAAGGGACAAATGTCTATTAGCTGTGAAATATATTCAAAGAATAAAGGAAATCCCAAAGATGTTTAGAGCAAAGGCCACTGTGTTTTACGGTATGTATTGTCAAGGTGATAATTTTGAATGAAAGCATTTATTTCGACGTATTAGTTTATTTGTGAAAAACAAGAAACAACTCAAAAAAATGCTTTATAACTGTGTGCCTTGAAGGCAGCGACAAACCTCTTAACTGTGGGCAGTTATTTCTCATGAAGTCCGGGGCACACTGTCACTGCCTCCACAGTACCTTCCACACTGTGCAAAGGGCTGTTTTCAAGGTGGTCCCAACCCCGGGACTGTCATGCAAGAAGAAAGGAGAACTTGACAGAATCTGGGTCACGCTGAATCCACTCAAGCAGGTACTTTTGCATTTTTACAAGCATTACTCTTAATCTCATTTTTCATACCCATCTTGCAACTTTATGCCTTCCTATTGATCTTAGCTCTGCTGCTTAGAGACACCAATGAGAAATGCTGAGAACATTCAATAAATAAAAAATATCCACCCACCCTGTACGTGATTCCTCTTTAGAAAACTGTGCAAGAGAAATAGTGCTTTTACTGCTTCCTGTTAGTTCTTGAGAACAAAGGCTATGCCCTGCATGTGGAATTGACTCCAGGGGACGGACGGAGGTTGTTCTCACTTTCAAATCTCAAGCTTGGTTCTGAGGCCCAATATTGCCTTAGAGACGTTGTCTTCTCTAATTATTGATTACTTTGCATATACTGTAATTGAAGGCACATCTACAAAAAAATAC
Source organism: Dasypus novemcinctus (assembly GCF_030445035.2). Lineage (NCBI taxonomy): Eukaryota > Metazoa > Chordata > Mammalia > Cingulata > Dasypodidae > Dasypus > Dasypus novemcinctus. The sequence goes on along the minus strand of NC_080692.1, from coordinate 38,083,386 downwards.
CAGCTTCGATTGTAACATCTGTGATTTTTCCCGAATGAGAAGTGCATTTATTTGCATTTCTTCTATAAAATAAGTTGTTGCAAAATGAGGCAAACATTCTTCTGTTGTACATATTTTTGTATTTTGAGGAAATCTTCATATACTGGTGCACATTTTATTCAAATGATCTTTTGTGTCAAAAATCACAACCAAAGACCACCTGAGAGGTAAGTTTTAGCAATCAAGTATACTAATTCAGGAATCAAAATCATGCCCTTCCACTCTGCACTGTGGACAAAGTATCATGGAGTACAATGGAAGTACCACAGAGTAGAATGGAAGGAGTCCTGCCCTCAGCAGGAAGAGATGTGGATTTTATTTGACTTTCCTAATTCGTCATTCTATTATCTGTGAAAAAGAAAAAGGTTTATATACCTGACCTCCACTAGCATTAACATTTTCTGAGCTCAATGGATAAAGCATGGAGATACATTTTCACAAGCATCTGGTTCCATTTTGTGGCAACTTTAGCTGCCAATCTTCCTCAATTCTAAGCTGCATAAGAGCATTAAAAATAATTTGTTTATGGATGGCAAAATACTGAGGAGTTGGAGCTGAGATGCCCTGGGAAGCTGTCTCAATTACACTCTTTTATGTTCTAAGTGACAAAAACAAAATAAAAAAGAAGAAAAACCCAATGACATAAAGAAAAAGGGAATTTATTGGCTTGTATCATTGAAAAGACCCTTGTAGTGCTGGCTATATAATTTGCAGAGTCCAGTGAAAAATGAAAATGTGGTTCAAAAAGCAGGGGGGGGAAGTGTCATTAAAGATACTAAAAACTAAATCTTATTTTCCCACCTTCTGAGGTCTCTTTCTCAACTTGTCATGGTGTTTTAAAATTTTGAATTATTAGCATGAATTTTACCGTTCTCTAAACTGTGCAATGCCAATTTTAAATGCAAATATAAGAGTATTTAATTTGTATGGGGAAGTCACCAAAATTGTATGATTATTTTGTAGCTTCCACATGCAAATGTATATTATTCTTACCAGAGTAGTAGAAATGCTTCAGAAAATTAACTCAACTTTTTTTTAAAAGTTCACTCCTTGGTATGTGCACATTCTACCAACAATACTCTCTATCTTAGGTTTACTGTTAAGTGAGGAAGGACCGAAAGGAAAGAAACATAGATTTCCCTTTCTCTCCCTTTCCTTCTAAGTCATCTTGCTCACTGTAGCAGTTTGATATTATTGATGAATTACAAAAAGAAATATTGGATTATGTTTGTAAACTGGCCTTTTCCTCTGGGTATGATTAAATAATGATTAGGACTTTTGATTGGGCCATGTCAGTAGGACTTTGAGTCACCAGCCTCATTCACAAGGGAGAGGGGACTCACAGAGGAAACAGCATGGCAGAAGAGTTAGTTGAAGTTTTGAGCTAGAGCCTGGGAAGTAAGCACACAGAGGAGCAGAGCAGCTGAGCCCAGAGAGAAATGGGAGTCCCAGAAAGAGAGGAACATAAGAAGCCTGAACTCTTGGCAGATGTTGGCAGCAATCTTGCCGCAACATGTAGTAATAGACTTTGGTGAGGAAAGCAACTTATGCTTTATGGCCTGGTATCCGTAAATTCCTACCTCAAATAAATACCCTTTATAAAAACCAACAGATTTCTGGTATTTTATCAGCACCCTTTTGGCTAATACACTCACAGAGAAGTGAGTAAGAAAGGGTTGCACAGAGTTCTTTGGCTGGTTGTTTTTCTCAGAATGCCACACTGCCTTTCAAGCAAGCTCTAGTTCAAAAGGAAACAGTGGCTGCAGGCCCGTTAGCACCCCTCCACCTACCCTTCCACACTTAGCCATAGATCTAAGAGGCTCACTTTGTGCTCACTCTGAGTCTTGCTGAACCTATCCACTGGAATTCTGTGCTCACGGGTTATCACAAAACACAAAAGCTAGGTACAAATGGGATGGCAAGAAATGTCTGACATGCACATTATGTCAGAGCCTCCTCTGCTCTCCAAGGATCCGTTGTTCTGTAACACTTCAGTTACAAAACCCAACTTCAGGGAGAGCAGATGTACCTCAAGTGGTTGGGCACCTGCTTCCCATGTACAAGGTCCTGGATTCAGTCCCCAGTATCTCTCCCTCCCCCCAAAAAACCACAACCTCAGAGATAAAAGTATTAAGATTTTCAAGACAGCTATAGCAGAGCATTAACTCAAGCATGGAGCCCTTCCAAGCACAGGGAACTGTGCACCTGCATAGGCTACATACTGAGGAAAGTAGTCCTGAGTCCTTTGATATGGCATTCTGGGAAGCTTACCATAACTTCAGCACCCCTGCCTTTTTCTCCACTTTCTATTTCCTCCTCCTGTTGGCTTTACTAACCATGAGGCTCTTCTCTCATGGTGACAAAAAGCAAGCTAGATAGAGTTCCTTTCTCAGGAGTTCCAGCAATTGCCTCAGTACATCTCATTGACTTCAGTGGGCATGTATCTATTTCTGAACCAATCACTATAACTCAAGCATATAATTCTCTGATTACTTAGGGCTCTTGCTCATTGACCACTAGAAAGGAAGACTCTCCATAAAAGAGAAGCATATGGATTGAAAGTTGGGACTAGAGTAGTCTGCCAGAGGAAAATTGGGATGCAGTCACCAAAAGTAGAGTAAGTAGAGTAAACAGATGCAAGCAAGCAAAAATAAATAAAGGTCAGCGTCAGAGATCAAGATCTGGGGTGTCAATGAAGAAAAAATAGTGCAGTTAAGCAACTATGCTTGATTGTGGAACTGGAAAAGGTCACAGAACTTGTGTTGATGACTTTTCTCTTCCAAGTCAAGGCCTCCAGGTAACATTGTGTAGCATACCATACACTGTGGTTCTGGTATGTGTACAAATTCTGCTCCAGATGCTCACTTGGGTGCTTCTTTTAGCATTTTTCCCTCACTCTAACCATTACCATTCAAAATTTAGCCTCAAATTATCCTGGACCCCTAAAACTCATTTCTATTTCCCAGTGTTATATAAGAATTTCTGTCAAATATCATAATACCCAGCACTACTACTGTTTAGCTCTGTTCGTCTCAGACTTCCCAGGAGATTTCACTCCTGACTGAGTGGTTTTCAGTAGAGCAGCCTAGGAGTAGGAAGCTCTAGAAGGAGGAGACTGGAGAGAGGGATGGATACATTAGCAGTGGAAGAGAAAGATCACACTACAATTATATATTGTGTTTGTCCAGTTCCCTCCTGGACCCACAATTGTGGTTGTTTCTGCCACACGGAAAATCTCATGGAAGAATCTTCTCCGCACACCAGGTGGAGTGTACCATTGTTGTATCACACACACCACACACACTCAAAAAAAGACCTACTCAAGAGGATCTCATAGGCACCGCTGAAGCAGGTACCCGCAGTGAGGCCCCTCCCCAAAGGAGTCTTCTCTTCAGGGTTTCCAAGACCACCCCAGGCAAGCCCATTGCCAGGTACCCTTGCCAGAGCTTCTTCCTGCCCCAGGCATTTTTACTTGGCTAGAGGCTTTGGGATTCTATATTCTGAAACCCTTGGCCCAAAACCATACTTTTGTTTCCTGCCAACAGGTTTTCCCCATTTCCTGATCCACTCCTACACACAAATACCAAAGCCAAGTAGCCAGGCACTTAGGTCTTGTGGAAGGATTAGTAGAAACAGAAAATATTATAAATAATATAAAATAATACTAATATATAAATACAATAAAAATTATCAATAGTGGATGCTGCTATATATTCAAAACATTTTCAACTACCAAGCCTTCATGCTTAGAGCTAGCTCACTTGCCTAGCACTCTCTTCAAGAATTTCTTCTTTGGACAGAGACTAGTTAAAGATGGAGTTGGCAGGTCTCTTGTGCAAATGGCCTCCTGGTAGATGGCCTTGCTGGCTTGGTTTTGCTAAAACCAAGTGTGTCCCACTCTCTAGGATGACAGCAATTTAGACTCAAATGTGGACCCCACTAGCAACAAATTAATTCTGATGATGAATTTGGTCTGATTAAGATCTGAGCCAGGTTCTTTTTCTGGCTTGGGGAGTTTCAGGGGGGAGTAGATTACAGAAATGTTACTCTGTTTCTCATAGAAACTTTTGTCAGAGAAAGTTATTTTGAATTGAAATTAGTGTTCTTGAAGCACATTTGAGGTGAGTTTTACAGAAACTTAGCTCTGAAGAAGACCGTAAATGTCATGAATTCAACCCTTTTTTCCTTGGCGTATGAAAAAAAACTTTTTTTTTTCAGGTAGTGAATGGCAAAGCTGGAACTAGAGTTCAGCTAGTTTTTTTCCTTTTCTCTCCTCAACAAAATGGGGCAATACAAATAAATCCCAAGAACAGGGCAAAGATTACTGGCACTTATACTGTTGGCATCTGGCGTACTTGTCCTGGATTATGTCCAACTTGCCCTCACACAATCCAGACCACTTCTTGGGCTTTACTCTTACAAGAGGGATTAGAGAGAAACTGTCAAAGTTCTGTGAACTTTCCTTGGCATCTATTCCCAGATTTATACCATGAAACTGAAGCCTTACCAATGCACATTTGATTTTCCATAGCAAGTGCCATGATCTCCCAGATTTTCCATTGTATGTTTTCTCTTCTGTGACCCATCAAAAAGGAATCTTTTCTTCTAAATGGCTTTCTTTCTCTTTCCCACTCCATTTCCCCAGAAAACTGTCTATAACTCTAAAAAACTAATGAACATACCTCTCTATTATTTTCACAGCTCTGTTTACTGCTGGCCTCACCTCAAAAGTAGTTCTTCAGAGGTATGGAAGAGTTGCTACAAAGCAGAAAACAACAGAGGTCTAGATCATTTTAATAATGGAGAGAATGAAAGAAAAGTTAAGGGAGAGTCACACAAAGACACCCCAGGGACATGACTGGGACATGTGTGATCTCATCCCCAGGATACTAATGACAACTATGTATTATTCAAAGAATAATTTTGCAGACCCTATGATATCTGTCTATAATTAGGTACAGATCTGTGTGTGTGTGTGTGTCATAGAATTTAGCCCCAATAAATATTTTGCTGATTATTTACAACACATGTAATGCCTCCTGTAAAGTGATTTAGTAATCCCATTCAATTCTGCCTCCCTCTCCTTCATTCATGTTGCTAAAAGTGGACCTGCGAGACTAGTTCCCTAGGTCACTGCCATGAGTGATTTAGTTGTCAGCCTTTTTACTAAGGCTGCCTATCTGGATATCAATTAGTGCTAATTATTATAGGGACTCCATTACCCAAGTGAGGAAATGTCTCCCCTGATCAAGTCAGTACTACAGAAAAGATAAATTTAAATTTGCCTGCTTCTGACTCAAATATCCAAAGTTTCAATGAGCCTAATACATGACCCATGAGTAAGGAAAGTGTGATGACCATGTGGTGGGAGTCCACCTATGTATTACCAAGTCACAAAGACACAATGAGAGTATGGTTAGGAGTATCTCTGGGGAAGAAAATTTGGCTCAACTGATAGAGCATCTGCCTACCATATGGGAGGTCCAGGGTTCAAGCTCAGGGCCTCCTGACCCATGTGGTGAGCTGGCCCACACGCAGTGCTGCCAGGCAAGGAGTGCCGTGACACGCAGGGGTGTCCCCCATGTAGGGTAGCCCCACACGCAAGGAGTGTGCCCCATAAGGAGAGCCGCCCAGCGTGAAGAAAGTGCAGCCTCCCCAGGAGTGGCACCGCACACACACGGAGAGCTCATGCAGTAAGATGACGCAACGAAAAGAGATACAGATCCCCAGTGCCACTGACAAGAATACAAGCAGACACAGAAGAACACATAGCGAATGGACACAGAGAGCAGACAATGGCGGGGGGAGGGGGGTGGGAGGAGAAAGGGGAGAGAAATAAATAAAAAATAAATTTTTTTAAAAAAGGAGTATCTCTGTAGGTAAACAAAGATTAGTTACCCTTGGCATCTAAGGGATCACTGACAGGAAGCCCAAAGCAAAGAAGTGGTTCTGCCATTTCTCCCTACTAAGTGCCCAGTGTCACCAGACCTACCTTTAGTCTCCAGTTGGGTTTCTGCCAGTATTACCTTTAGGGTCAGATGCTTCAACCTTAGCACTATTGAGAAGGGTCAGATAATTCTTTGTTGCAGGGACTGCCCTATGCAGTGTGGGTGGTGAGCAGCATCCTGGCCTCCATCCACTGAATGCAGTCCCAACCTCCCAAGTAGCGTCAACTAAAAATGTCTCCAGACATTGATAAATGTCCCGCAAGGGGGAGGGAAAGGTTGCCTTGCTGACACCAATCTTCTAGGTTCATAGGAGGTGGAGTTGAAAGTAGAGACAGGAAGAGGCCTCAGAGAAGCTGGCTCTCAGAAGATGATTCTTAAACGTTTTTGGAAGTCCCAGTTCTCTTAGAGAATTTGTTGAGGGAAACATTTCTACCCAGTGTCTACAAGTGCGCTGAAGTATATATAACAAAAATTTGACTTCACAGATCCCCTCAAGCCTAAGAATGCCTGCTCCAGGACATTCATTCCTTTATATCCACTTGGAATTTTTCATACAGGATTTTCCCAAAAAGCAAAGCAGAACCAAAAGCAAAACCAATACCAAAAGTGTAAAAGTTCAACTTCATACAAATTTGCATGTTACCTTATCCTAAAATAACAAGTCTGATGACAAAATGGCTTGCCATAATTTAAGGTCTGGCAAGCATTATATTCTTTTCTTCTACTCTGAGCAACCCCATCCCATTGCTTCATTTTCATCTCCAACTGCATCCCCTTTCCTTCCCCCCAAAAACCACTGAATTATGAGTCATAGCAGTAATAGGTAACTTTTATCTAGCTCTTACTAAGGGTCAGCTGTTCTGAGCATTTTTATTTATATTCATTCATTTCATCCTCACAACAACTCTGTGGAATAAGTACTATTGTTATCTCCAATTTACAAATGAGAAAACAGAAACACTTAGAAGTTAAGTAACTTTCTTTAAGTCACACAGCTACTAATTGGCAGACCAGGAGACAAACCAGGATAGTGTACCCACAGAGCCCATGCTCTTGGGTCCTCTACTCTCCACATCATGCGTGATACACAGTCTGAAGTGAACAATGGGTAGTAATTTATCTAATGGTGTATCAATATAGGATGTATCGATATAGTAATTGTGGGGAAGCAGACTTGGCCCAATGGATAGGTCGTCTGTCTACATTTGGGAGGTCGGCTGTTCAAACCCCAGGTCTCTGTGACCTGTGTGGAGCTGGCTCATGCACAGTGCTGATGCGCGCAAGGAGTGCTGTGCCACGCAGGGGTGTCCCCTGTTAGGGGAGCCCCACATGCAAGGAGTGCGCCCTGTAAGGAGAGCCGCCCAGTGCAAAAGAAAGTGCAGCCTGCCCAGGAATGGCGCCACACACACAGAGAGCTGACACAACAAGATGACACAACAAAAAGAAACACTGATTCCCAGTGCCACTGATAAGGATAGAAGCGGTCACAGAAGAACACACAGCAAATGGACACAGAGAGCAGACAACCGGGGTTGGGGAGGGGAAAGGGGAGAGAAATAAATAAATAAATAAATCTTTAAAAAATATATATATATATAGTAATTGTGGTAGATTGGATTATGTACTCACTTGAAAAACATGCTTGTAATCTTAATCCCCTTCTTGTGGGTATGAATTTATTTGTAAATAGGACCCTTTGAGATGTTATTTTTAGTTAAGGAGGGGTCACCTGAATCAGAGAGGGTCCTAATCCATATTACTGGAGGCCTCATAAAGAAGAAACAGAAGTCAGGAGAAGCCATAGCAAAGAGCCAGGAGCCACAAGCTGGAAGTCAAAGGAAACCAACAGAGCAGGCAAAAGGAGAGAGAATCACCACATGATAGCAGAGATGCCAGTCAAGGAACCCCAAGTTTTGCAACAAGCCAGCACCAGAATGTTACAGACTTTGGGAAGACAGCACTGCCATGGCCATGCCTTGATTAGGGATTTCTAGTCTCTGAAATCATAAGCCAAAGAATTCTCGTTGTTGAAGGCAACCCATTGTGTGTTATTTCCCATAGCAATCCTGGGAACTTAGGACAGTAGTCCATACTGTCAATTTTGTTTCCTTCCTTCCTTCCTCCACTCTCCCAGTCTCCCGGCCCGGTATTGTATCTCGTGCCTACAAGGAAAATAAACCTTTACATCTTCATGTTCCTGACTAGCCTCCATAAGTTGTAGCTTTACAGAAAATTCATGTAGAAAATATAGCATTCCCATATATCCCCCTATTATTGATACTTTGCATTGGTATGGTACCTTTGTTACAGTTGATGAAAGAACATTAAAATAGTGCTATTAACTGTAGCCCATGGTTTATATTAGGTGTATTTTTCCAATATACTATGCTATCATTAATATCTTGTATTAGCCTCATTCATTTGTTATAATTCATGAAAAAACATTCTTATACTTGTACTATTAACCCCAGTCCATTCTCCACAGCAGGGTTCACCATGTTAGACAGTCCCATGTTTTATCTTCTTTCATTCTATTTACGTGACCCAAAGCTTCCTCCCCTTTCAACCACATTCACATTACCCTCAGAATAATGTGCAACCATCGCCACCATCCATTTGCAAACATTTACTTGATTTTTGAAAAATTTTTGCTACACCATATAGAGAAATTTGTTCTATTTTAGAGAGCTTATAACCAAAAGACAAAGTCTGCTTCCTCCTTTGAGAAATACTAATTAGCAGCTTGGTAGTCAGTGCAAATAAGTAGTAAGCACAAATACTCTCCCAATAGATGCACTCCAATGCTGTTTTCCCAGCAGGAACTGTGTGCAGGGAATGCTCCTTACTTAAAAACAAGTTTTATTGTTTTCCCTAAATGAAAATAAAATAGTTCAGTAGTAGAATGTCATTATAGAAACGAGACTTCATTTGGGAACCTGATCGAACCCATTCATAGAGGAACATTCTCAGTTTTACTTTTCCATATTCTCTAAATGCTTCAGTCCTAGAACAAATGACATCAATTCTACTGTGCTTTGTCCTCTCAATTTGACGTCTGCACTGCCATGTGATTGATGGTACAAAGTCATTTTGCTTCAACTTTGCACAGAGTTCTGTGCTTCAGCTACTTAATCAGTAAAGAAACTCATTTCATTGGCACTCTCCTCCACTCTCTTTAAAACCCTAAGAATTAACTGTAGCACTTTTCTTTTAAAAACGTTCCACTTTCCATGGCCTTTCTTTAGGTGCAGCTTGCACTAGCTGTGCATAATTCTCCCTCTCTGACAATTCCAAAGGGGAACTATGTAGTTAAATAATTTTCATTAACTCTGAGTAGATAAAATATATTGTAAGTAAAACCAAATCCTTCTCTTTTCCATTTCAACTAAAGGAAATCTTTTGAAGATTTAAAATCCTTTTTTAAACTTTTAATTGCCTCCCAAATTCCCAATAAATTTGACATTTGTTCCTAATTGCTGTGTCCTAAGCTCTTTTATATATAAAGTATCATTTAAGTTTCTCAACAAATCTTAGAGCAGTACTAATATCCCCATTCTATGGACAAGGGCCTGAGGTTCAGAAGAGCAAAGCAAGCTTTCCCAACGTCACAGAGCAAGTCTTAGTGTAGGATTCAAATCCTGATCTCCTAACTCAGGCCAGTGCTCAGGGAATAACCCCACAACTGTTACCTGGTTACGTGTAACTACGGAGAAGAAATGACTGATCAAAATTCAGACCTTCTAGTGTGCTAAAGAGTTCCATATACTTTATATCCCTCACTCCCATGAGGCCGTTGTTCATATATTTTTCAGGGTCAGTGGATTCTCACGTTCTCGTCCTTCCCAAATCACACTTGTTTCACCTGCAGTAATTGCAGCAGCAGTACCCTCAGACTTACTTCACTTTTAGAGCTTTTTACAAAAACTGACCCCTGGAGAGGATTACAGAAGGAAATAAGCACTGACGCAGTGCGACACAACTCAAAGGACCCCTTCCACCTCACTCTCTAAGCCACCCATTCCTAGTCCCTCCGCTGTACCCAGGGATGAGCAATGCTGCTAAGCACACCCTGAACTCTTGCAGGATCTTTCAGAAGGCTCCCAGGAAAATGCATTGTTTTTATAACTGCCAGTTAAGTGATGCTTCAGCTGCATTTGAGGAAGAGTGGGGACATCCAGTGGCCACGCAGGTTGATAACAACTGAATTATTGGTACAAAGATATGTTTTGATTTTTGATGTAGACCCTTCTGCTTCAAAAGGCCTTTGAAGAGTTCTGGTTTTAATAATTTTTAAAATGTTAATACATAGGGTCCTTTGGCAGCAGTTTCTATCTATACTCCAATTGGCAAGTATATCTCCCCAAATAGTCTTATTTTTAGACACTTGCATTCTAGTACATTGTCCAAAATTATTGACTACACTTAAGCAAAGTATACATGATGACATTACTTTTTGGGAATTGAAATCTCTCAGTGAGGAAAGAACCCATGTGTCTCTTCACCTCCCTAAAATAATATTACTGGATGTTGTCTGATGTTGTTCTGATGTAGCAGGAAATATTTTGGTCAATACAAAATAGCATGTAAATATTGTTCTCTTGGAATGAGATGTAATTACTATGCTCAAAGTCTTTCTTCCTACCACACAGCGGAATGTAAAACCATTTAAGAACCAACATTCAGAGCTTCCTTTGGATGCCTGGTGAGCAACCCAAATATTAAAGCTTCTTTTATATTGTTAAAGTATGCTCATCATAATAATTTGTTTGAAGTTCACATTTTTCTTCAGCAGAAAACCAACATTATTTTTAAAAAGGAATTTTTTTATTAAACCCTTTTACCTAAAAATATCAAAACAGTTCATCATAAATTCTCACCAGTTAGCACACATTCGTTAACCTCTTTATATAAACAAATTCCAAAATGAAGAACAAAAGATCTCTTAAATGCCACCAGGCAGGTAAAGGACAGGGATCTCCTGGGACAGGACATCTGCTCCCCAAGTGGCGTAAGTTAGGGCAGTCACCCTCGAAGAACATGTGAATAGATGCACTTAACTTTGGGTCTTTCTCAGTTTGCGTTCATCCCCTTGCTTTCTACACCCTCACTGAAAGTCCTAACAGACCTGCCCTTTAGGTCCTTCTAGAGGCCCTAACCTTTGCATCAATTGTCAAAATTTAGCAGTCTTTTATAATTGCAGATTCTGCTCTCAGTTAAACGCTCTTAACCAGAAAGGAAATTGATGAACCTTTTGAAATTTAAGAGTAAAGCACAAATGCTGGTTCATAATGTTAGTGCTCTAGAAGAAATTTTCCCCTTTGTAGAAAATATTGCCTTACCACATAAAAATAACTTGCAACATTGGAATTCTAGGGCAAAAGGCAGGTGTTCAAGTAGTCCATCTCAGAGTTTTGCAAATTCCATGATGTAGACTCTCAACTAAAAATAAAACCAATTCCAATCCTTATTCCATTAAAAATAATCATAAGACATAGAGGGAAGCGGACTTGGCCCAGTGGTTAGGGCGTCCGCCTACCACATGGGAGGTCCGTGATTCAAACCCTGGGCCTCCTTGACCCGTGTGGAGCTGGCCCATGCACAGTGCTGATGCACACAAGAAGTGCCGTGCCATACAGGGGTGTCCCCCGCGTAGGGGAGCCCCACACACGAAGAGTGCACCTCATAAGGAGAGCCACCCAGCGCGAAAGAAAGTGCAGCTGCCCAAGAATGGTGCCACACACACGGAGAGCTGACACAACAAGATGAAGCAACAAAAAGAAACAAAGATTCCCAGTGCCACTGATAAGGATAGAAGCAGTCACAGAAGAACACACAGTGAATGGACACGGAGAGCAGACAATTGGGGGGGGCGGTGCAGGGAAGGGGAGAGAAATAAATAAAAAATAAATCTTAAAAAAAAAAAGATATAGAGTGCTGCATTCTATGCCTCATAAATCCCTATATTTTTGGTTGACAACTAGAAAGTGTTTCTAGGTGCTGACATTGAACCTAACCCTGTTGTCATCCATAGTCACCTTGAATACAAAGCCCACGCAGACAATTCATTACTTAAAAATTTTTCTAGAACACATTTCCTTTTTGAGGTCCACCATTTCTGCTTTTTAGTAACAAAATGTTGTATTTTAGGATTGCTTTGGAAAGACTAAGGATCAAAAGGCCATTGTTTCAGCTCTGATTCTCCCATTCATTAACAATCTATATGAGTCAGCCAAAGGGATGCTGATGCAAAATACCAGAAATTGGTAGTTTTTGTAAAGGATATTTATTTGGGATCAGAGCTTACAGATACCAGACCATAAAGCATAAGTTACTTCTCTCACCAAAGTCTATTGTCATGTGTTGGAACAAGGTGGCTGCTGACATCTGTGAGGGTTGAGGCTTCCTGGGTTCCTCCCTTCCTTGGGTTTCTCTCCGGGTTCAGGGTTCCTCTCTTCCCAGGGCTTGCTTCTTCCTAGGCTCAGTGTTCCTTTCTTCCTGGGCCTTGCTTCTCTTTCCTCTGTGAGCTTATTTCCCAGGGTTCCAGCTTAAGGCTTCAGCATCAAACTCCAACATCAAAACTCCATCATCAAAAACCCTCATACTCTGTCCTTTGCCATGTCTTTTATCTGTGAGTCCTCACCTACCAAAGGGTGGGGACTCAATGCCCTAAGGACGTGACCCAATCAAAGCCCTAATCATAACTAAATCGTGCCCAGATTACAAACATAATCCAATATCTATTTTTGGAATTCATAACCATATCAAACTGCTACACTCCACCCTCTGAGTTCCAAAAAGACATTACAATATTTTAAAAAACCTTAAGTCAGTAACAATGCAAGTTCTATAAGTACAATTTAAAGAAATACAGTTTGTTTTGGGGCAAAGTCCTGTCTGCTATAGACCTCTGAAACTACAAAACAATTTATCTGATTCCAGTACACAAACAGACAAAGGATAAACATTTTCATTACAATAAGGAGAAATTGGGAGGGAAATATGAGTTATGGATCCTCTACAGTTCAGTAAACCTGCAGGGCATCTTCCATTCAGTTTCAGTCTGAGAGTCATTCTTAAGATGATGGTTTCTTCTCCTTGGTGCCCTATGGGAACCCACCCTTTCCACATGCTTGCCCAAAGGCCATTTTCTTCATTCCACCCTCATCAAGTAACTGGGTATCAACCAAGCTCCAGGCCTCACCCGCCAAGAGTGCCGGGGTGATTGCCACACCTTACTCAATCTTTGGGTTAGAGTCTTAACCCCCCTAGCACAGTGATGTGAAGACAACATTCCTCCTAACCTATGGCATATAGGCTCAACCCTCTCAGAGCAATGAGTTGACCACCTGACCTTCCCAACCTTTGGCATACAGACTCAACCCGCTTAGAGCAACATGTTGACCACCCGGCCTTCCCTAACCTTTGGGAGACAGGTCCACCCCTCTCAGACCTGTGGGGTGCTGACCTTAACCACCATAATCCTTGGGGAATGAGCTCCACCTCTCTGTACCCTGGGTGGCAAAATTCTTCCAGAATATCGGGTGGGAACATCCACCTTCTTCAACTGCTGGTACAAACACATCCTCTCTGCGCACATGGGTGGGGTTCCTCTCTTGGCCCAAGACGATGTCTTAATTCCAGATCTCAGCTTCCATGGTTTTCCTCTTGAAGTCATTTCCCCTTCAATCTCTTCTTTCCATGTCCCTTTATTACAGACTGACAGTGGTTTTCTTCATACAGCACTCTCAAAAAGTCTGTCGGTTTAGCATGCAGGAAGCAGGGGTCCAAGCCATCGCAAGTCTTTCCCAGATAACTGCATCTTCAATGCTGATTAACGAGTTCCAAGTTTAGCTAAGTCCTCCAATGGGGCACTTTCATCTGGGAGCTTGATTCCAGAGGCTTGGAATTTCCAGAATCAGTTTCTGTTTACTTTGTGCCTGACAGTTCAGTCTTCAGTATATCTCTCTCATCTAGCATTTTGCTACAAAGTGCAAGCAGAAGCCAAGCCACATTCTCCAGGTTTACTTTGGGAATTTCTTCAGCTAAATGCCCAGGTTCACCATTTTCAAATTCTTCCTTCCATAAAATGCCAGGAGTTAATCTTGCTACATTCTCTGCAACTTTAAAACACGGATTGCCTTTCCACCAGTCCAGTTTCCAATAATAGTTTCATCATTTACTTCTAAGTCACCATAAAAAGTCTCTTTAGCATCCATATTGCTATCAACAGTCTCTTCAAAGCCCTGTAGGTCTTTTGTTCCAAGCATCTCACAATTCTTCAAACAAATAGCCCTTACCCATTTATAAAACCATTACAGCATTTTGGTAATTTCAAAAGCACTTCCCCACTCCTTGGTACCAAATCCTGTATTAGTCAGCCAAAGGGGTGCTGATGCAAAGTACCAGAAATTGGTTGGTTTTTATGAAGGGCATTTATTTGGGGTCAGAGCTTATGGATACAGGCCAAAAAGCATAAGTTACTTCCTTCACCAAAGTCTATTTTCACGTGTAGGAGCAAGGTGGCTGCTGACATCTGTGAGGGTTGAGGCTTCCTGGGTTCCTCCCTTCCTCAGGCTTCACTCTGGGTTCAGTGTCCCTCTCTTTCTGGGGCTGGCTTCTCTTTCCTCTGTGTGCTTACTTGCCGGGGCTCCAGCTTGAGGCTTCAGCATCAAACTCCAACATCAAAACTCCAACATCAAAAACCCTCAAACTCTATCCTTTGCCATGTCTTTTATCTCTGAGTCCCCACTCACCAAAGGGTGGGAACTCAACACCCTAAGGATGTGGTCCAATCAAAGCCCTAACCACAACTTAATCACACCCAGGTACAGACCAGATTACAAACATAATCCAATATCTATTTTTGGAAATCATAACCATATCAAACTGCTACACCATCTGACACCATGTTAGTGACTATACATTTCAAGTTTGCTTTCTCATCTGTAAAATGACTAAATTAAATGGTTTCTAAGGATCTATCATGACCAAATATTCTCTTTCCCATTCCCTTGTTTGCAGTTGATCTATCTGTCCAACATTAAGACTACATGAAAGTCATTTGACAATTTGAGTTCTTTTAAAGAGACTCCTTCTAAATGAAAGACTCACAATAGTTTCACCACCACCAAGAATCCCTGTAATTAGGAAACTATCAACATTTAGGATTGATAATGTGTGACGCAGAAAGGTGTAACCTCCTCTAAAATCCCAAAGTACTTTGTTATACTTTTTATCTTCCGTAAAATACAGGAAAAAGAGAGAACAGAATGAGAACCCAGGAATCCTGCATTCTCACATTCTGCTTTAAACACCAGGAGTGGTTATTTCTGAAGAAAGCAGGAAAAATGAGCAGTGCTGTTTCTCATGCCATGCTTCCCAACAGTTTACCAGAATATGCATTTGAAGATTTTTCCTATGTCTTTTCTGACCACATAGGAAGATGAGATAGATCTGCAATAAGGAATATCACAAGAATTTGCTTTTTCTGTCTTAAGAAGAGCCATTCTCTTTCTTGCCTGAAGTTTAACTTGATTATGCATTCATTAAAGAGGAGTGATGGTGATGATTAAACAAAAGCATCTTTAAAATGCAGAGTTCATTTCAGTCCATTTGGTTTTGTTACACACAAATTGGATTTGCATTGCATCCTGCACAGCAGGTACTCCACTTGAAATCAAAGACAGATGCTTTTATGGGATTAAAAAGAAAACCTAGGGGGAGGGGGAGAGGGCTAGAAATTGAGATATTTTGCATTTCGGTAATAATGGCTCCAAAGTGAAATCAAGATCGTATTGCCATCTTATCCATATAAGTGTTTGGGCTATAATTAAAAGGAAACAAGAGCCCCCCATCATAACTTGAATCATTCTCAAAGAAGAACATTTAATTTGCAGGGGAAAAATGATTTTTCCCATAAATGTCTAATAATACCTTAGCATATTTGAAATATAATCATAAGTGGCTTAGAATTAAACCATTTGAATTATTACTGAAACATTTCAAGTGGTGACATTAAACTCTTTGTTTGAAATTAGCCATTAATTCAAAAGTCTTCTTTAGAACTGCTGTGAGAATTTAACTCTGTCTGTAAACAGAAGGCCCTGGTTCTCACACCATATAATTAATCTTCATACCTCTAGAACACTCACACTGCTAGCTATTGACTCTGGTACCTCTGGTTAAATTTCTCTGGACACTAAAGTTTTATAATTAATATCATCTGCCATTTCAAAATTTTTATACATTTGTCTGCTCCCTGGACATCTGTTGGAAACACTGCCTAAGTGGGGAAAAAAAATCGGAACTAAATCCCAGTGTGACTCATCTTTCCATTACTTTCAAGAAGTTTTGTACAATAAATATTAATTTCAAAATATCTTGCAGAACATCTAACTCTGGCTCTGTAATAGGATTATACTAGCACTTCTCGTCTATGTTGTAGTAGGTTGATGACACTCATGGCCCCGATCATTGGCTTCCCTATGCCTATACTCCTTGCAACGTGAATTTGCAAGTCCTCCCATCTATTTCCCCACCTCCTGAATCTGGGCAGGGCTTGTGATGTCCTTCAGTCAATGGGATTTGGTGCAAAGGACAGTAAGCCAGTCCTAAGCCAGGGCTTCCTGGAAACCTTGCCCCTTCACATTCTCTTGAACCCCTGGCGCTGCTGTCAGAACAAACCCAGGCTACCTTGATGAAGAATGAGGCACATGTGGTCCTGTCACCCAGGAGCTCCTGACACTATCCAACCTACCCGCTAAAACAGAGCTCAGGCAAAACAACTGAAAACCTGCACAACATAGTGGTTCAAGCCCACATCTCCCGTATCGTACTTTTTACCAATCGGTTTTGCTTCTGGCCTCTAGAGCTGTAAAGAAAACAAGCTGTCAGATGGTCCTTCTTTGGAGCTGGTGTTTATGCGCGATGAATCTGGACTCAGATGGGATCTCTCTTCATAAGACTTTCATGCTACTGTGCTGGAGTTGTAGTAGGTGTTGGGGTTTAAGATATACTTAGGGGACCTGAATCTCTGGACTGACAATGTGATAGCCAGGCCCTGAGCCTCAAGAGACTCCAGCACCTACAATCTGATTTATTGGACTCATCTCACTCAGCTAAGATGGAGTTGAAGAAGGACAACCACCACACCATGGACCCTAGAGTGCCTACAACTGAAAGCGGGAGGATTGCATCCAGTATCCATGTGGAATCTGAGCCTCCTCTTGACATAGAGGTGCAATGGACACAACCAATCCAATGTCCACAGAGAAAAGGTGGCATTGGAGTGGGAAAAGTGGACATGGTGGCTAATGGGTATGGGGAACGGCAGGAAGAGATGAGATGTGGAGGCGTCTTTGGGACTTGGACCTGCCCTGGATGGTGCTTCAGGGGTAATCACCGGACATTGTAAATCCTCACAGGGCCCACTGGATGGAATGGGGGAGAGTATGGGCCATGATGTGGACCATTGACCATGAGGTACAGAGGTGCCCAGAGATGTACTTACCAAATGCAATGGATGTGTCATGATGATGGGAATGAGTGTTGCTGGGGGGGAGTGGTGGGGTGGGGTGGTGGGGTTGAATGGGTCCTCATATATTTTTTTTTAATGTAATATTTTTACAGAATCAATAATAAAATAAAAATAAAAACAACAACAACAACAAAAAAAAAGAAAACAAGCTGTTCTCTCTTACACATGACAGACCTTAAAGATTTGACCCTGACTTTTTGTTCATTCTTCACCCACCTCAGTTACTATGCTCTTCACTAACCAGATCAGCCTTCTAATGAAATTTCTACAGCCAGTCCTGGCACCATTTTTTCAGGAGCAAGACTCGCCATCTTTGCAGCCTTAGACAGCATCTGGTTTTTATGTCATAGTTGGTTGGTGGGTGAGTAGGTGGTTCCTTAGATGATTTTAAATAGAAAGATCAATTCTGAAGACTTACATCAAGCACTGAGTTACTAAAAGTACAAATAATCCTATGCACAAGCAATTGTGTATTTTTGTTCTTTACCTAAGTGAAAGCCCCTGGTTAATGCTTGGAAGATCACATGAATTGAATCAATTGCCAACTATAAAACAATTCTATTTGTTAGTCTATTATACACATACAAAACCCAGTAGAAGGTAAAAATCCCTAACTTTCTTTTCCTGGCTGGGTTACCTTCAGTTTAATCAAAGTCTGCCTCAGAAAGGTGTTCAGTGTTGCTTCTCACTACTGGCCCACTCCGAAGGTTTCATCCCTATTGTTGGTTACATAGGTCTCTATCTTGAATTATGATACCCGTGCTCTTAGGATGGATTTGATCCCACTGGCCATAGTAAAAGTGTCTTTGAGATTCTTCAAAATGAAGAATCTCTTGCTAATATTGACTAACTCTCTTTGGAAAACTAAAATGATTGTTAAGCTAACAAAATCTCTTCCTCTTCATTTGTACTGAATATTTTTACCAAAGTCTTTGTCTATAAATTAGCGGCACTTGAAGGTGATCATAGCTTACATATTAGTATTTCAGAGCTGCTCATAACTACTGTTATGTGCATACAATCTTAGATTACTGCTGAGCTCTCAAACTAGCCCAATCTAATTTTTTTTAAGATAGCAACTGTTTCTTGAATTTCAGTCAGTCTGAGCAGTATTTAATTAGTGAGTGTACTCCCATTTATTTCTACCATTGCCCAGCTCCTCAATAAAACTCAAAGTCTCTTGATGACAACAATTATAGTAGATAAACACTTATCATATTCAAGACATTTGATAAGTATTATATATGTAGTTATATGTGTGTATATTTTCCTCAAGGCAATATTAGAAGATAGGATTTTTTTAAGTCAATTATATTGAGGTATAATTAGAAAAAATAAAATGGACTCATTTAAAATATATAGCTTGAGTTTTCATAATGAAAGCATCTGTATAGCTACCACCTACATCAGCATATAGAACATTTCCAAAATATGCCCTCAGACCCTTTTTTAGTCAATTTATACTACCTTTCCCATCCAAGGCAACCACTGATCCAATTTCTATTACTACAGATTAGTTTTCCCTAATCTAGAATTTCATTCAAATGGAATCATACAGTATACATGCTTTTGTATTTAGTTTCTTTTTCTCAGCATTGTTTCAAGTTCATCAATATTTTTGTATAGGCAGTTTGTTCTTTTTTATTACTGCGTTATATTCCATTATGTGGCTATACTACAATCTGATTATCCATTCTCCTGTTTATGGACATTTGGGTTGTTGGCAGTGTTGGGTTGTTAGGAAATAAAAACTGCAATGCATAGGTCTGCATATGGATCTTTTTATGGACACATGCTTTCATTTCTCTTGGATATATACCCAGGAGTGGAATTATTGGATATATGGTAAGTGATTATTTAACTTTAAAAGAAACTGCCAAAATTTTTCTAGTGACTATACTACTTTACATTCCACCCACAAAATAGAAGAGTTTCAGTTGTTCCATATCATCACCAACAGTAGGTATTGTCTGTCTTTTTCATTTTAACCATTCTAGTAGGTGTGAGGCGGTATTTCATTTTGCTTTTATTGAATTTCTCTAATGAACATTAATTTTGAGCACCTTTTTATGTGTTTAATAACCATTATAATCTCCTTTTTTTAAAGTATATGTTCAAATATTTTGGTCACTTTACGGGGTTGTAAGTCTTCTAATTGAGTTGTAAGAGTTATTCATATAATCTAGATTCAAGTTCTTTGTTAGATTCTGCAAGAATTTTCTGTTTGTTGCTTGCTTTTCAATTTGCTGAGTGGTATCTTTCGAAGAGCAGAAGCTTTTCCTTTTGATGCAGCAAAATTTAACAACTCTTTCCTTTTATTATTAGTGCTTTTTGCAACTTAAGAAATCTTTATTTACCCCAGTGTTAAAAAGATTTCCTATATTTTCTTCTAGATATTTTGTAGTGTTATCATTTGTCTTTAGGTCTATTGTCCATCTCCATTGAATTTTCATGTATATTGTAAGGTAAAGATCAAGCTTCTTTTTTTCCATATAGAGATCAAGTTTTCCAGGACCATTTTTTAAAAATTGTTTTTCTGGTAACATATCTACAATCTAAAATTACCACTTTTAAATACATTGAAATGTACAATTCAGTGGTGTTAATTATACTCAGAATATCACCACCATCCATTAGCAAAACTTTTCCATCATCCTGAACAGAAACTCTGTACCAATTAACTGTTAACATTAACTACTCATGCCCTACTCCCACCCTGGCCCCGGGAAATCTATATTATAGTTTCTAACTCTATTAATATGCTTACTCACATCACTGAGATCACACAATATATGTCCTTTTGAATCTGACTTATTTCATTCAACATAATGTCTCCAAGGTTCATCTACGTTGTCATGTGTATCAGAACTTCATTCCTTTTTAAGCCTGAAAAATGTTAGATTGTATGCGCATGGATACACACCACATTGTGCGTATCCATTCACCTATTGATGGTCACTGGAGTTGCTTCCACAAAGACCAGTGTGACAATATCTGTTCAAGTTCCTGCTTTCAATTCCTTTGGGTATACACCTAGAAGTGGGATTATCATGTCATATGTTAATTCTATACTTACCTTTCTGAGGAACCACCAAACTATTTTCCACAGTGGCTATGTAATTTTACATCCCCACCAACAATGCACGAGTGTTCCTATTTCTCCACATCCTAACACTTGTTATTTTCCATTTTTCAATAGTAGCCATTCTACTGGGTATGAATGGCTTCTCATTGTGGTTTTGATTTGCCTTTCTCCAGTGGTTAATGATGTTGAGCAACTTTTCATGTGCTTTTTGGCCATTTGTATACCTTCTTTGGAGAAATGTCTATTCAAGTCTTTTGTCTATTTTTAAATTGGGTTTTGTTCTTTTGTTGTTGATTTGCAGGATTTCTTTATATATTCTGGATATTACTCACATCAAATACGTAGTTTCCAAATCTTTTCTTCCATTCTGTATGTTATCTTTTTACTTCATTATGGATTCCTTTGATGCACAAAAGTTTAAGATTTTGATGATGTCCCATTAATCTGAGTTTTTTCTTTTGTTGCTCATGTTTTTAATATAAAGGCTAACACAAAGTTCTGAAGATCATTTCTTATGTTTTCTTCTGGAGTCTCATAATTTTGGTTCTTATATTTAGGTCTTCGGCCCATTTTGAGTTCATGTTTGTATATGGTGTGAGGTAGAGGTCTGTCTTCATTTTTTTTGCATATGGAAATCCAGTATTCTCAGCATCATTTGTGGGTTTTTATATATGCCCTTTATCATGTTGAAGAAGTTTCCTTCTATTCCTAGTTTTCTAAATATTTTTATAATAAAAAGGGTTGCTGGATTTTGTCAAATACCTTTTCAGCATTAAGATGATCTTCCGTCTTTTCCCCTTCATTCTACTAATGTAATGTATTACATTAATTGATTTTCTTGTGTTAAATCACTCTTACATACCTGGGCTAAATCTCATTTCATCATGGTATATAATTTTTTCAATATGCTGTTGGATTTGCATTGCTAATATTTTGTCAAGGATTTTTACATGTGTATTCCTAAGGGATATTGGTCTGTAATTTTCTTTGGCTGTGGTATCTTTATTTTAGTATTATGGTGATGTTGGCCTTGTAGAACGAATTATGGAAAGTTTCCTCCTCTTCAAATATTTTGAAAGAGTTTGAGCAGGATTGGTGTTAATTCTTCTTGGAATGTTTTATAAAATTCTACCAGTACAGCCATCCGATCCTAGGCTTTTCTTTGGTGGCAGGTTTTGGATTACCAATTCAATCTCTCCACTTGTTATTGGTCTGTTGAGGACTTCTATTTCTTCCTGAGTCAGTGTAGGCAGTTTGTGTGTTTCTAGAAATTTGCCCATTATATCTCAATTATCTAATTTGTTGGCATACATCAGTTGATCATATCCTCTTTTTAAAAATTTATTTATTTTTATTGTCTTTTTTTTTAAAGATACATAGATCACACAAAATGTTACATTACAAAAATATAAGAGGCTCCCATATACCCCACTCCATAGAGGACTACAAGTGTTGGAGAGGATGTGGAGGAATGGGACCTCTCATCCACTGCTGGTGGGAATGTATAAAGATCCAGTCATTCTGGAGGACAGTTTGGCAGTTTCTCATAAAACTGGCTATAGATTTGCCATATGACCCAGCAGTTCCACTGCTGGATATATACCAAGAAGAACTGAAAACAAGGACACAAACCAATTATTGCACACCAATGTTCATAGTGGCATTGTTCACTATTGCCAAAAGTTGGAATCAACCCAAATGCCCATCAACAGATGAATGGATAAACAAAATGTGGCATATTCATACAGTGGAATACTACTCAGCTGTAAGAAAGAATACAGTACTAACACATGGGATAACATGGATGAATCTTGAGGATCTTATGTTTAGTGAAGGAAGCCAGGCATTAAAGGACATAATATCCTCTTATAATCACTTCTATTTCTGTAAGGTTAATAATAATGTCTCCCTTTCATTTCTGATTACAGGTATTTATATCCTCTTTCATTTTTTCTTTTTTCTCTTTGTAAATCTAGCTAAAGGTTAGCCAATTTTACCAGTCTTTTCAAAGAACCACTTTTGGTTTTGTTGTTAATTTTTTTTTAATTCCCTATTTCACTTATCTCCACTCTAGTCTTTGTAATTTCTTTCCTTCTGCTTGTTTTGGATTTAGTTAATTCTTCTTTTTCTAGATCCTTCCATTGTGAGGTTAGGTCTCTGATATGAGTTCTTTCTTCTTTTTTAATGTAACCATTGAGAGCTATAGATTTTCCTCTCTGCCCTGCCTTTGCTGCATCCCATAAGTTTTGTTATGTTGTGTTTCCATTTTCATTCACCTTAAGATATTTCCTAATTTCCCTTGTGATTTCTTATTTACCCATTGATTGTTTAAGAGTGCACTGTTTTATATCTACACATTAGTGAATTTTCCAGTCCTGCCTCTAGCTTCATTCCATGTGGCTAGAGAATATACATACATGATTTCAAAATGTTTTAATTTATTGAGACTTGTTTTGTGACCTCTAATATGGTTTATCCTGAAGATTGACCCATTTGTACTAAAGAAGGAATATGTATTCTGCTCCTGTTGAGTGAACTGTTCTTTATATGTCTGTTAGGTCTAATTGTTTAATACTATTGTCCAAGTCTTCTACTACCTTATTGATCTTTTATCTAGATTTTCTATCCATTATTAAAAGTAGGATTTGAGATCTCCTATTATTAATGTACAATAATCTATTACTTCCTTCACATATGTCAATATTTGTTTCATACATTTTGAGGTTCTGCCATTAGGTGCATAAATATTTATAATTGCTATGTCTTCTTGTTTTCTAGTTGAATTGATCCTTTTATCAATATATAGTGACCTTCTTTGTCCCTCATATGGTTTTTGACTGAAAGTCTATTTTATCTGAGTATAGTTACCCCACACACACACTCTATTTTGGTTACTATTTGCATGGTATTTTTTTCCATCCTTTCACTTTCAAACTACTTGTGTCTGAATTTAAGATGAGTCTCTTGTAAACAGCTTATAATTGGGTCATGCATTTTTATCCATTCTGTCAATCTCTGCCTTTTGACTGGAGAGTTTAATCCATTTACACTTAAAGTAATAGCTGATAATGCAGATCTTTCTTCTGCCATTTTGTTACTTGGTTTTTGCAAGTCTTCTACCTTTTATGACTCTCAATTCTTTTGTTAATGCCTACTTTCTTATTTATTTGGGCTTTTGTTAGTGTATCATTTTGAATCCCTTCTCATTTAATTCTGTGTATATTTTTCAGATTATTTTCTTTGCAGTTACCATGAGGCTTAAATATAACATCCTAAATAATAATAATCACATTTGATTTAACACCACCTTAACTTCAATAGCTTAGTTGTACACCATTCCTATACCTCTCCACCCCCTATCTTTTTGTTATACTTACTACAAATTATATCTTTAAACACTATAAATTCAAAACCATCGATTTATCCTTACTTTTTAAAATGTATTTGCATTTTAGAACCTGTAAGAAGTAAAAAGTGAAGTTACATACCAAAACATATATTACATTTGCACAGGAATTTATATTACCCATATGGTTACATTTACCAGAGGTCTTTATTTGTTTATACTGCTTTGATCCACTGTCAAGTGCCTTTTTCTTTCATTCTGAAGAACTTTCCGATGTTGAATCAGTTTACTTGCAATGTGTCCTTTTATTTCTAAAGTAGTAACAGGTAAAGTGCCTTACAAGTTTTTTTATGAGTTTTAATAGAGATAACAAAAAATATTTTGTAAAGCTATCAAGATATATTTCTTAATGGTTGTTTTAGTTTCCTAGGCTGCTCCAAGCAGATACCATGAAATGGATTGGCCTAACAATAGGAATTTATTTGCTTACAGTTTGAAACTGAGAAAACATCCAAATCAAGGCATCATTAAAGTGATGCTTTCTCTCTGAAGACGGGCTGCCAGCGATCCTTGGCTTCTCTGCCACATGGCAAGGATCATGGTGGCATCTGCCGATCTCTCCCTTTTCTTCTGGTTTTTGTTGATTTCAGCTTCTTGCTTCCATGGCTGTCTCCCTCTCTCTCTGTATTCATTCATTTATCTATAAACTCATCCAAGTTCTGTAGCTCCTATTCAATGGAGTTACAAATATAGTCAGAATACCAAAGCAAGATTCACACACCTGACTGGTAAATGCTGGGGCCCTTCTTAGACCTTGGATGAAGCTTGCCTTATTGCAAGTCAGACTAAAAATACTCAAACTTCTGTTTTAATTACTTGGTACCTGGACTACCCCCAAGTCACAGCATGTATACTTCCCTTTAGTGGGTCATCTATAGTTATAGCCTTCTGTCTTCGTCCCTGATTCTAACCACTGACATGATTTCCCTTAAGGTACTTGACATCTTGCCAGGACTAGCACTATTTGTAGGGCTACATCTCCTTTAATGTTAAATTTAAACACTATAATATAGACTCTTGGAATCTCACTTGTAATAACTAACATTTAAGTAGCATTTTAGATTAGAAACACTTTCATATCCATCCTCATAACAACGTCGTAAAACTGATATTATCTACTTCCCATAATGATGATACTGAAACTGGAGAAGTTTAAGTGAATTTTCAGTATTACACTAGTACATTTAACATATGATTTAAAACCAGTGTTTCTGACTTCAGACCTTAACATACCTAAACTTCTGTTTGGTAAAAGAATCCTTTATTTGCCAACTTGATGTTAAAAAAAAAAAAAGCTTTTATTCATTAATTCAAATATGAAATCAACAGGCATTTAGTGAGTACCTTTATACCACAGACACCTTTACCCTCAAAGATGTTCATAGCCTAGCAAGAATACAATCCTGAAAACACAGGAGCAATGTCTTAATCATCTTTGACTCATCAACTCCTGACATTATCAGACAGTGTATTTACTGAATGAATGAATGAATGAATATTATATGAACGAGTATATTAAAAATTAAATAACTTTTTAAGGCAAGTGCAAACACAATTTCCAGAAATCACTCTGGAAAGCACAATATGCTATATAAATATTAAGCATTACTACCATATCCAATTTTAGGTGGAATTTTAATTTCAATTAGGATATCAGAGTGAGTTCTTAGATAATCTTAATAACATCTTTTTATCTTATTTCATATTATTGCCTTTGTGTTCAACATACCATCAGTGGGAAGACTGTTTTAAGTCCCTACTTCAAGAGTTCGTTAATCCCCTGACCTGATCGCAATCTCTTCAGCAAATTCACCCACACCCTATTTCTTTCATTGCCAAAATTCCCATATGGAAGGGGAGAAGCCCTTTCAGAAGACTTGGCACAAATTCCTATAACAACACATCGCATTTTATTGTAATTATCTGTTGACATGTCTTTTTCTCCCTCAAATCAATGTCACTTGATAATTTACCAACTAAAAGTTATCAAGATCTTAAAATACAACTCATAATTTTTAAGTAAAATTTTCTCCTCAGAAACTAACCCAAAATTAAGTTATGTATTTAGCAAAATATATAACAAAGCTTCCACCATTTGTTCCCATTTCCTCAACATACACCTTTCACTGAAGTTTTAAATCAACACGTAAAATCCTAAGATGAATATTTAATTTTTGAAAACACACACAAGTTAATTTGAGAAGATAGTTTTGAATGAGAAGACCCTCTGCTTGATGAAAATGATGCCCAGTTTAACACATTTCAGTATAAAATATCAGTCTATGTGGTCATGACTGAGTCGTTGGCTAAAAATAGTGCTTTTGGCTAAGATTTCTATGAAGCACTTTCAAACAGAAGTCGTGGACCTTGTGCTGATTTTTCTTTAGATAAGAAATTTGAAGTATCTTCATTTAGTCTAAGAGAAGTATCTGAAGTTTGGGTAAAATCACTGTATTAATAACAGATGGTCATTACTTCAAATTCATTTTATGTGTTAAATTTGCTCATCATTTTATGTGATATTTGTGTACATGTGTTCAGAAACTCCAATTTTTTTAAAGGATATCATCAATACCAATTCCTCAGAGAAAGAGAAGGAGCAGTATTTTAGAAGCTCGGTATCTGAAATAGTTGGAATATATCCAGGACTGATCTGTTACTGAGACCCTTGGAAGGCTAAGATTTTTTTGCTTTACATAAATATGCCACAAGCAGATGTTTAGAGTTTATGATATGTACCAGCACCACCTGACATTTGGATTTGCTTCAGGCTCACGAGGGGGACAAGACCAGAGATGATACTTGACTGTCAAAATTTAGCTAAACAAAAGTGAGTAGTTCATTGTAACCCTTAGAACAAAATATATAAATAGGATGGTATATGGTATTTGTTGCTTAAATAGGTACTCTCTATGCACTGTTTATGTGCTGAATTCCAAAACTCATCATTTCAACTCTTTACTCCCCTGTTTTTCAAAAAATAACTCCAGACTATGATATTCAGAAATTTACTTCTAATGGCAAATACAAGCATAGAAGTACAAGGCTCACAAACAAGTTAAAGACAAAATTTAGAACAGGAATATTCTGTCAAAAGGATTCCAGCCACTTTGGCAATAGCTGTGTGACAGTGGTTACTCCTGATAGCCTACTGTCAAAGGCAGAGTTGCTGGAAAATGACTGACACATTTCATCAGAGCTTCCACTCAGCTGTCTTAGCCAACTGTCGCTGGTAAATGACTTAATCTTTGCTAAACTTTTATGCAGGAAAAGCAGAGTAGTTGAAATGCACCCACATATAGACCTGAAACTCTAATGAGATCATTTGACATTCTGATTGATACGAAATCTACATTGTGTTTTGACTTGCCTGCCACCATTGATATGGTGTATTTCCAGTTTGAAAGGTTCAAAAGCGATAGTTATTTTACAACACATCCCAACTAAAACTGGGAACAAAGAAATACGGAAAGGAATGAGTTAATTGCAAGTTATTTGTTACAAGGTAAATTTTTAATCACATTTCATAGATATATGTATATTTTCCCCCTTAGGGAAAGTAATTTGATTGGGAGGGACAGAGGGACATAAATATTTTATGTAATCTCCTAAAAATAAAGAGAGTCGTGTGGGTTCTTTCATGAATGTATGTTTATGTGCCTTAGGTTGAGGAAATTTATTCATGAATGTTGAAATGCAAGATAAAACCAGTTGCAGCATCTGCCTAAGTCAATTGTGGATAATCTCCTGCCATCCTAAGACATTTATAACTTTCTTCCTAGGATTTCAGATTGGTTTGCATTTTATGGTGAACTCACACTTCCAAAAAAGTGTTAGGTGGCTGTGACTTTCCTGCTCAATGTTGCTCTTTTCTACCAACCTATATTCCCTTTGTGAGCAAGGACAGCAATCAAAATGGATTCTGGGAGCCTGCACTCTACCATCGAGCTAATTCTATTATCACATTCACATATGAGTTGTGCAGAGAGGGCCACCATCTGCATTCAAGTGTGCTCCTCCATTTTCACTACTGCTTGAAAAAGATAAACTGCTATTACCAGGAGAATTAAGAGGGAAAATGTTTGGCTTATGCCATCCAAGGCATCTTCACCAGGAGAAGCTGGCCTGAGCTTGTTAGTCACCCAACAAGCTA
The DNA here is from genome assembly GCF_030445035.2 of Dasypus novemcinctus. Lineage (NCBI taxonomy): Eukaryota > Metazoa > Chordata > Mammalia > Cingulata > Dasypodidae > Dasypus > Dasypus novemcinctus. Next base: position 38,055,219 of record NC_080692.1, on the reverse strand, counting down.
AGTCTCTGTGATCCAAGGCAACAACCACAAATTGCATTCTGCCCGTCACTTATTTCCCTTCAGTCCAGCTGTTTCTGATTCTTTACAATTTACTCTGAACAGTGGGTCTTTAAAACTCTCTCTCTCTCCTAGTCTTGAAAACTGATTTTCTTTTAACCAGGAAATTTTATCTTGCCAGCAATGAGAGCTCAGATACAGACGTGCCCAAGTTTCAATCGAAACTCTTAATTCGTAAAATTTGAATTGCTTCTCTAAATTTGGCAAAATGCCTTGCTTTCTCCAAATTCATAAGACAGATGAGACACAAAAGTGAGATAAATTATGGCATCCTGCTATTTCAAATGCCATATTGATATAGTCATTATTGGTGCCAATAAGACTCACTGTCATCTAATTTTAACCTGTTTCTGTGTTAATTATACTTAATTTTTGTCTTTCCTCTTTTTTGATATCTTATGTTCTTCATTTCATATACTGTCAGTTTTTGAGTAATTGAATCTTTATGAAAATTTACTGAGCTGAAAATTTACTATGTACAAAGCACAGCATCTTTACTCTTAGGTAGGGGTGAAGGGTATAAAAAGATGAATCAGATATGCCTAGCACATAATATGGGCTCAATAAAATGTGTGAAGGAAGGAAAGGAGAACTAAAAGGATGGGAGAAAAGAGGGATTGAGGAGATAAAAGTGCCTAATAATTTATTCCATGTGAGAAAGTATACACTCTATCCCACCCCTCTGCTCTCATTTCTTCATAGCAGATGTTATTACCTGATATCTTCTTAACATATATGTTTAGTGGCTTTCTCCTTAGCCAAAAAGTAATCTCCATGAAAAAAACAAGCTTGTTGGTATTGTCCACAAACTGTGAAAAAAAAATTTTTTTTTTGCTTGGAACCTAGGAAATACCAATGAAATGTTTGATTAAAGATGGAGGGAGGCATAAAGATGAATGTGTTCCTGATCTTAGAAGTTCAAGAACACTTCACTTTCAACATTACACCCCAATGCACAAACTTCCTTCTAGAATCTTTACTTCCACAACAGTAAAGAAGCTTACTCTGAATGTATCTGGCTTAGCTAGCAGCAACTACTGTGCTATCAGAAGCTGAATTCATCCTCATCAAGTGAAGAATTTTCTAATGAAGTTCATTTTGGAAGTTGATTGCTTTTGATAGGACTTTACCTAGAAGATTAGATGAATGTTATCCATATGACCTTTTAGGCTCTGCTTCTCCACCTACCCCTTCTTCCAATTTCGTGTTTATTTAGACTTCTTTTTTATTTTGTTTTTCTCCACTTTAGCCTCAAAAGTTCTCTTATTCCTCCTGACTCAACAGTTCTTGCAGCTACTTTTCTTATCTCCCTTTTTCTACTTTGTATATGCCCGTCTTTTGATACACATTTGATTTACTGCAAATAGCAATCTATTTCCCTCCTGGGAAAAGTTTGGCTACCTCTGAGAACACTGTTAAAATAATGGATAATTCCTAGTTGATTATTTGTATTTAATTATAGTTCGGATACTTTACTTCTCTTTGCAGTTTGTAGTGATTAGGAAACCTTGTATATCACTCTCCAGTTTTCCTTTAAAGGCCATTCTCTATTTGTCTGTGGTATAAATGGCTCTTAATTTTATATTGAATAGGTTGATTAAAAAGAGGTGGTTTACCCTTGAGAGGTTTTTGGATAAAGAAGGTAGAAAAAAGTAGATCAAGGAACTATGACCACACTAATTGACACCCAGATGGATCTGGGGTCCCCTAAAGACTCGTAAATAAATAGCTCAAAAACCAGACTTGAGCTACTGCCTTAAATATTGTTCTTGATCTCTTTGCAAATTCATTAATTATGGGCTTATTTGCAGCCCTGTGGTGAAGACTCGCTATTATTATTATTTTATATTTTTTCCACTTAAATAAGATCCTGTACCTTTTTGAAAATTGTCATTTTGTAAATAAATAAATAAATTGCCGTAGTATGTGCCCGTATTAAGAAATGTAAGACATGCAATTCACACATCCTGTGTCATGCAAGTACCTGTGAACTCTGACAGGCTATAATTACTGGCAGGCAGAGTTGGCTGTCAGTTACTAGCATGACTTTAGTAGGATGAAATGTTTCATGCTGGGGTTTCTTCCCATGTGACCCCTTTCTGGTAACCTGAAATCCCCCCATTAGATGTTTATCTGTTTAGGTCAATGATTCTCAGTGGGGAGGGAGAGGGGAGAGATGGAGGCACTGAGGTTTGAAAAACATATTTAATACATTCACTGTTTTGTCATACAAATTATTGTAACTGAACCTCTTGATTTGATCTTTCTTGGTGTTGAAAATAAAGTGGAAAAACATTGAAAGATGCCTGCACTTTGCAACGTTGAATAATAACAGGTTGGGTGAAATTTTGCCCTCTCCATGCTTCTCACAGTAAATGAAAATGCCTTACCAAGGATGAATATATCCACTCAATAATGATTTCAAAAAGTTATAGAACAAGATCAGATTTGTTAATTCCTAGAACCCTACTCCAACCTGTATAGTATAGGATCTGGTGGCCCCGAATCCTACCTCTTTTTACTGCCCCTCTTCCTCTTTCCACCGCTCCTCCTTCATCCAGGTGAGATTCCAGGATTCATTATTATAATCAATCTTGCATATAGCCCCAACTCTCTTGCCGCTCTTTCCCTATGTTGTTCTCAAGTGGTTGTGCCAGTTATTAAGTTCCTGCCTTTCAACTCCAAGCGTGCTTTGCCCTGCTTTAGGAACCTGAAGCTGCAGTCTGCAGACATTTCTCCTTTGCCGGCTGACTCAGGCTTTGCCAACAGAGGGCGCTGCAGGGCGACGTGAAAGGCAGGAGGGTGAAGGGACGTTTTCTTCCTCGGATGTTGTTAATCCCGTGATGCAAGTGGCTTGTCACTAGGGCTCCCCGCAAGCTTCCTTCTTCACCACGCGGCTCCTACAGCACCATGCCTGCCCTCAAAGATCGGAATTTCACCCTTGTGCGGCCCTCTGAGTCGTATAGCCTTCTTTGTTCATTCTTGTTTCCAGGAATGGAAGCCACTGGCCCAAGCTGCTCCTCAGGGCACCTTAGAGTTCTTTTTCACCCCCTTTTAGTAGGTAACCATATTTCACCTTGATAACAATTTTTGATAATGTTTTCCCTGTTCTAGTCAACTGCTGGACCCTGACAAATACACTTGGCTAAATCCGAGTGCTGGTTAAGCCAACTCGCTCCCTGTTCTACACCCTGAACCTCAAAGCTAAACAAGGCTGGAGTAAAGCATTCACCTCTTCTGACTCTCTCACTCTCAATGCATCATCCCTCGTCTGTAGCAGCAATTCTACTTTTCCTTAACTGCATTCACTTTTCTCTTCTACATGGCAATTTCACATTTTCTCCTCTCTCCTCAATCTTTCAATACCACTCTCCTGATTCTCACTCTCAGCTCATAACTCTGCTTTCTATGTGACTGATAAAATAGAAGTCATCAGAAGAGAATACCCACACAATTCTAGTGTCATGGAACAACCCTCTCTCTCTCTTTCTCTAACTTTCGTGTCACATGATACTTTTAAATATCTTATAGACCATATTTTTCTTTCTCTACAAGATCATTCCTCTCAATATAAAGCCTGTTTTAATATCACTCATCTTAAAGGTACACTCATATATCCTTTCAGTCCCTCTCAAGTTACTCCTCCATTTCACTATTCCCCTTTATATTCAAATTCTTCTAAAAAGTTGTGTATGTTCTTTATTTCCTCTTCTCCCTTTCTCTATCCAACTCACTCTAGCCCAATGAAGCAAGTCTGTCAAGGTCAGCAACTTTACTGGTTGATTCTCAGCTCTCATCTTCATTGAAATACTAGCAACATTTAACATTGCCCATCACTTCCTCCTTCCTGAAATACTTTTTCTCTCGTATGAAGAGATAGTTCTCCTCCTACCTCAGTGGCCACTCCTTCTCAGTCTACTTCGTTGATTGCACCTTATCTCCTTGACCTCTAAACATGGGAGTGCCACATGGCTGTCCTTAGACCAAAGTTTCTCACCCTCTCCAGGTGATACCATCCAGATATCATAGATTTAAATACCATCTACACACCTATAATTACAGAAATTCTTGTCTCCAGCCTGACTACTTCCTGAACTCCAGACACGTATTTGCCTCCCCTCATGCCCTCTCCACTAGGATATCTAACACTACAAAATCTGACTCTTTACATACCCAAAAAGTGCTTGCCCCTCAGTCTTCTATATTTCAATGTATGTCACCACTCAGCTGTACAGACCAAAACCCTAGAATCATTTCCTCTCACACACAATGTATCAAATCCTTCTGGCTCAATTTTCAAAATATAGCCAAATTCCAACCCCACCTCAACACTTCTACTGCTACTGCCCTACAATGATGTGATCATCTCATATCTTGATTTTTGCAGTAACTTTTTAACTAGTCTCCCTACTTCTGGCCCACTGTAACAGAGATTGCTAGCTCTCTGACATAACCCATTCTTGCTTTTCCATAATAGTTGAATTGAAAAGGCTGTTCATCCACAAAACATCAACCAACCTCCTTTTCAATTGGAGGTATCATAATTTTCATCATTAAAATGAAAGCAGAAGGGTAAACGTGTTCACTTCAAGGCATGCTTCCCTTTATATCATGGACATTCTTGAGATATAGCTTTAACTTTGCAATGAAGACAATAAATAACCCTGTGAGACAATGAAAAATAAGAGAAGGAATCTGAATTGCTGATTGTTTATATAGAAAGGAGCTACTTATCAACCTGAAATTCAAGAGTAAGAAAGAAATAACCTTTTAACTATTAGAATTTGTACTCTCTCTGTTCTAGCAGTTATCTTTAGCCTAATATAGAAACAACTTCCTTATCTGGCATGCTACCATTATAATATCTAAAATATGTGACATTGATGTAATAGTAGAGCAACAGACAGAAAAGAAGCCTACTAGGTGTGGAAAAGCTAGAGACACTTGTCATCCCAGCAAATGCTTTTGTAAACAGTTGTCTGCAAAAATGTTGAAGGCAGAGAACATGACTACTGAACTAATAGGTCTAGGAGAAATGTCTAGAAAGAGTCAAGTAGTAGTATACATTGATTGCTTGCAAATAATAACAAGGAAGATATGAGCTCAGATAAGAATTAGCCAGTTTGTAAATTGAAATGGAAGAAAAGAGAGTCAGGAGATTAGGGGGCTAGGAAACCTATAAGGTTCTAGAACCCAAGCATCAGATTCTTATCTTGCCTTCCCATTCAAGCCTATTGTTTCAAAAAGCCTCAAGGTAACTGCCATTAGCTTGAGAGAGAGGTGAGTAGGTAGCAAGATAACAAAGAAATAAAATACATGAAAATACTATGCTAGATAAAAACATCAGTGGCTACTGTCAAATGTGAACAGGAAACTAATACAAAAGAAGCCTAGATTGTATTGGAGAGAACGGAGGATTGAATTTCCAAGCAAACCAAAGCCTAGCCTGGAAGAAACCTGTGACGGTTTGAACTTGAAAAAAAATGTGGTCATACCAAACTTGCACACTCAAGAAGCAAACTGCAGGGAAACAGATGTAGCCCAAGCAGTTGGGCTCCTGTTTACCATACAGGAGGTCCAGGTTTCGATACCCAGGGCCTCCTGTTGAAGGATGTGGGAGTGCTGCCCTGCACAGGAATGCCAGCCAAAGCGGAGAGCTGGGGCAGCAAGATGACACAACAAGAGACAAGAGGAGAGACAATAAGAGACGTAGCAGAACAGGGAGCTGGGGTGGTGCAAGAGAATGATCACCTCTCTCCCGTTCCAGAAAGCCCCAGGATCGGTTCCTGAAGCTGCCCGATGAGAATATGGAGAGGAACACATGGCAGGTGGACACGGAGAGCAGACAATGGGCGGGGTGGGGGCAAAGAGAAATGAATAAATCTTAAAAAAAAAAAAAAAAAAGGCAAACTGCAAAAGGGCCCTTCAGGTGTTTTCCAGGAGGAAATGGAGAGGGAATTCCTCCAAGAAAGCAGAACCACCACGGTCTAATCAAGAATTTCCTCCCCTGCCAGGGTAGGGCAAGTTAGCAATTTCTGCCAGCAGGAATTCATCACTTCATGACCAGTTTTTATGTTTCCAACTGGGAATTTTTATTGAGGTTATCCTGTCCACACCCCGTAATTATTTGTGTTTGCTGAATTTTGAGCATACAAGCAACTTGTCTTTTAATTTTTAGATTCCAGGAGTACATCCAGATCTGATAGAGAATACTGCTCATCACCCAGGGATTCGGGGCTTTACTTTAGATGAAAGAGCTGGTTGGGACTTTAGGTTATCTTTCTTGAGGAGGGAGTGAGTGTGTTTTCTTTATGAGAAGAAATGTGCATAGATGTTTGGTGGCCAAAGAGCAAGACTGTGACAGAGATAACTGTCTAATGTAATCTATTCTCCTTTCTCCCATAGTAACAGAATTGGAGCCAGCACATGACTAAACAGCTTTACTACATTTTCTAATCTCCCCCTTCATGTGTCACAGTTCTTGGCAATGGAATATGAACTATTTCTGAGACGAGCCTTTAAAAGATTGGCCTTGACCTTCAGTGAGGAGGCAAGTACCTATGAATCTTGTCCGTCAAGGAGTGACGTCTGGCGGTTGCCATGGCCCCTGAAGGGGAGGGAGGAATAAAATAGATGGAACAGGGGGCGTTTTAGGGTGATAGAAGTGTTCTGCATGATCTTGCAATGATAGATACAGGCCATGTTAATTTTATCAGATTTTATAAAAGCATATGGTCCAAAATGTAAACCATGATGTGAACCATTGATGATGGTTAATAGCTATGTTTCAATATTTGTGCATCAATTGTAACAAATGTACCATCCACACATAAATGTTATTGATGAGGGAATGAGGAAACGGGGGAGGATGTTGGGTATATGGGAATCCCCTGTATTCTGTATGTGACTCTACTGTGACCTAAAACTTCTTTGAAGAAAAAAACGACAGGAAAAAAAAAAAAAAAAACAGTAAGCTACTGGGGGAATAAATGGAAGAAAATGTCACCCTACATGCAGGACAACAGTCTTAAAGTGATAAAAGGCAAAATGTCAAAAAAAAAAAAGGTTGTTTTTTTCCTTTAAATATTTTTTCGTTATTTTTGTTAAAGATTTATTTTATTTATTTCTCTTGCCTTCCACCCCATTGTCTGTGCTTTGTGTCCATTCACTGTGTGTTCTTGTATCCACTTGCATTCTTGTCATGTGGGACTGGGAAACTGTGTCGCTTTTTTGTTGCGTCATCTTGCTACATCAGCTCTCTATGTGTGCAGCGCTCCTCCTGGGTGGGCTGTGCTTTTTTCACACAGGGTTGCTCTCTTTGCGGGGTGCACTCCTTGGGTGTGGGGATCCCCTACATGAGGGACACCCCTGCGTGGCGCAGCACTCCTTGCACACTGCAACACTGTGCATGGGCCAGCTCACCACAGGGATCAGGAGACCCTGGGTATAAAACCCTGGCCCCTCCATACTGTAGGCAGATGCTCAGTCAGTTGAGCCACAACTGCTTCCCTTATTGTTTTTTAATATCCCAATTTTTTAGAATATTATTTTATTACTCTTTATTCATTTTTTCTGTGTTATACTATAAAACTATCATTATTATTTCATTTTCTTGTTAATGGTATGTGGCTATTTTATAGGTTTCATTTTTGAAGAGGTTTTAGATAACAGAAGGGTGACAACTGTGGCAGGGGAGGATCATTGGTGTCAGGTGTCAGTGAGGGGGGGTTATATGGGAGGAAGTTCACCTGGGTATACATATAAGGCATATAAATGTGTTCAAATATTCATGGGGGCTTTGTCACGGTGGGTGGAGATTCACGCAATAACCAAAAAATATCAAATTCCCATCCAGGGAAGCTCTGCCACATTCTCTAGTGGTACAAGAATGCCCCAAGTACAGGGACAATGACTTGTCAAGGAGGATGGTCCATTGAAGGACCCTTGATATTGATGACTATGCTTATGAGCCCTTGCCCTTAAAATTGAAACTTAGCCTTGTGACGTATGGTACCCAAGAGTTACCCACTGGGAGTCTCCTTGTTGCTCAAATATGGCCTCTCTCTAAGCCAAACTTAACATATAAAAGCAATAACTTCCCCACAGTGTGGGACATGACTCTCAGGCATGCGCCTCCCTGACACCAAAGGATTGCTACCAAGTACCAACAAGCAATGCATCAGGGGAAGGAAAAAAAAATGACCTTGATGAAAAGGGGGAAAGCAAAAGACAAATGAGTTTGTATGGCTAAGACTTCAAAGTGAGTCAGAGGCCTTCCCAGAGGTCGCGCTTATGCACATCTAAACAGGATCTCATTGATAGCCAAATAGTGACGCTCCTCTGGGATATGGAGACAACCAGACACTATAGTCGGGGCAGATAACTCAGGAATTTGGCCCCTTGCCAATGGGTCCCAATCTGGTATTTATGCTCTCCCAAGTGTGACAGAATTAGACTCAGCAGTGATTTCCCATTGCATGACTCATTTGTCCTTCTATTTGAACCTTTAATTAGTACTAGGGTTGGTAGGTGTACAAGCCAAGAGACTTAAATCTTTGGGCTGTCCATGTGCCACCTGAGCCCTGAATCTCAACAGAGTTGTAGCACCTACTCTCCAGTTCAGTGGACTCACCCAGAACAACTAATGGGAGGAGTTGGTGGACAAACAACATATCAAGGAACCAAGAGCCCCAACAATTGCAAGCAAGAGAGTCCCATCCATTGGATGTATGGGATTGAAGCCCTCTCCATTAATGGTGGAGTAGGCATCACCATCCCAGAGTCCTCAGGACTGGGAAATGAACTAAAATAAACCTACTAGTATTCAACTATAGACTTATTGTGATTCTAGCAATGGAAGAAATACCATTGTTGTGGAGGCAGTGACCCATGGATGTTCTGAGGTTAGGGAGAGGGAAAATCAAGTGTAAAGGGAGGCATTTTTGGGATTTGGGAATAATCCTGAATTACATTACAATGATAGATACAGGCCATTATATATCCGACCATAACTTACAGAATAGAATGGTAGAGAGTGTAAACTACAATGCAAACTATAATCCATGCTTAGTGGCAATGCTCCAAAATGTGCTTATCAATTGCAATGAATGTACCACACTGATGAAAGATGTTGCTAATGTGGGAAAATGTGGGCGGTGTGGAGAACAGGGCATATGGGAATCCCCTATCTATCCTTTGTAACACTTATGTAATCAAAGTATCTTTTAAAAAATGAAAAAGTAGAAAAAATAAAAGACTAGGCTTGCCACCTTCATTCTCTTTTCCTCCTTCCCATGAGCCCACACGTGGCTTTGACACTGCAGATGGGAACAACAATATAAACTTGACAAAGAAATAAGATGGAAAAATTTGGGTCCCTGACTGATTGGGTAGAGAACAACTTTCTACCAACCTGGAACTCATTTTCCTGAGAGAAAGAAATAAGCCTTTATTTTGTTTCTTTCAAAGGGGTTCTTTTGAAGGAGCTACTATAACAAAGGGGTCCCTTTGTTACTATAGCTCTTTCTAAGGCTATAGTCTGTTTTCCACAAAGTTTTCAGAGTATTTCTTTTAAAACTTCAGTCAGATTAACTCATTCCTCTGCTGGAAACACTTCAATGGCTTCTCATTTCATCCATAAAAGCCAAAACCCTAACAATGCCCTCTCCTGATTTGATCCCACCTTGCCACCATTTTGCCCCTTTCTCTCTAACCTTCAGCTACAAAGGACTCCTGCTGTTCTTTGTACATACTCTCACCTCTATACTTCCTGCTGTTTTACCTACTTAGTCTCACTTTACCTGGGTAACCACTTTGCTAGCTTCTTCACTTCCTTAGAGTCTTTAATCAAATATTTTATGAAAGAAAAACTTCCATGACAACCTTACAGAAAATAGCCCAAGCTATTATACCTCTTACCAGTTTTATTTATTCAAATCTTGTCTCTCTCTCCCCATGAAAATGTAGGCTTTATGAGAGCAGGAGCTTTGTTTGGTTCTCTCTTGTATTCCCTGCAGCTAAAATAGACCTGGCACGTAGGTTTCAAATGTAGTAACATAAAAAGTTGTTTGCATTAATAAATGAATGACCAGGAGCACAATACAAGGCAGATTGAGGATGCAAGGAAAGCAATAGGAGTCATGGAGATCTGGTAGTGGGTAAGGGAGGCAGGTCTCTAAAATGACTCCTAGGTTTATGGCTTGGATGGCTAGACTGAGGATGACATGGTACACCAAAATAGGGAACACAAGAGATGGAATGGGACTAGAGATCATGAGTTCAATTTCAGATGGAGAGCTTGATGCCAGTAGAAGTTGAATTGTAGTCTAGATTTATGAAATTAACTCAGATGGAGAAAGATAAAAATCATATCTATCCACATATGACTGTATTGAAGTCTTGGTAGTGGATGGGCTCACTCAGGAAAAGTATGTCAACAGAAGAGAATGAAGAAAAGCTTTTAAGGAGCAACCACTGTTCACTGATATTGGTGCCAGATTAATGGTGTTCTTTGTGTCTGAAAATATCATTTCTCTTAGATCCAATTCCTATTTTGAAATCTGGAAAATTATCCCCAATGGGCAGCATGCCAATAAGCTGGCACCAGGCCCTTAAACTTTCAGGCTGATGACAAAGAAAGAAGAAATTTGTATAACAAGGAAAGAGTTTCCCATATGCACCTTTTCTTACAGGGCAGCAACCTATTTTCCAGAGGGGAACTTTCTATTTTCCCATGACCCAACAAGAAAAGTGGTTTCTTCCAATTGCTTTCATGGGCATTAGGTTTTTCAATGAAAGGCTCAGCTTGCTAATTCCTACTCCAGAATCTGTGTCTTTAGTCGTGGAAGGAGGTGTGCTTCATTTTCTCTTTAGTAAGCCTACAGAATTGTGTACTTTTGTTTTGGATTTTTTTGGGTTTTTTTTTAAAGATTTATTTATTTATTTCTCTCCCTCCCTCTCCCCACCCCGGCTGTCTGTTCGCTGAGTCTTCTTTGTCTGCTTCTGTTGTTGTCAGCAGCACAGGAATCTGTGTTTCATTTTGTTGCGTCATCTTGTTGTGTCCGCTCACCATGTGTGCGGCGCCATTTCTGGGCAGGCTGCACTTTCTTTTGTGCTGGGCGGCTCTCCTTACGGGGCGCACTCCTTGCATGTGGGGCTCCCCTACGCGGGGACATCCCTGCGTGGCATGGCACTCCTTGCGCGCATCAGCACTGCTCATGGACCAGCTCCACACGGGTCAAGGAGGCCCGGGGTTTGAACCATGGACCTCCCATGTGGTAGACGGATGGCCTAACCACTGGGCCTTTTGGCCATGCAGCACCCACTTCCCCTTCTTGGTTTTAGTGCCTCACCCATTTCCTTGGCTTACCCACCCTCCCCACTCCCCTAACATGGACTTTTGGTGTAGTTGACACCACCTACAGCTCTGGGACAGTACTTGACTCAGGACTGGACAAGAAGAGAATCCCATCATCCTGGCCAGACTGCTCATTTGGGGTGGAGCCCATGATGCTATCTGGGCTGATGAGAGTTAGTCCCAAGAGTTGTATCTAAACTGTTTAGAGAGTGGAGTGTATTCCACCATGAGGCATGAACCTTGGAGGATGCTGAGCTAGAGCTGCAGGTTGCCTGCTTGCCTCCAAATCAAGCTGTGAACAAAGCCAGTAAAGATGGCAGAACGAAGAGCTAAAGAGAGACTTGGTCTGGTTGCATCATTTTAACCCCTGCATCAAGGCATGTCTGAAGCCAACAAATTCTTTTTCTATCAAGCCAGTTTTAGTTGGGGTTTTTGTCATTTGCAAATCAGAGTCCAACTAATGCAGCGAAGATGGCCAGAGTTATGAAGAAAAGTCCACATTATAATCTGCAGATGGGCTGTGGCAGGGCAAAACTCCTGCATCATTCCACAGCCACACTGTGCCAGGGCTACTCATGAACTGGATTCAGCTCTCAGTTTCCTTGGGGTTACGTTGGTAAAGGAAGACTATCTTATTGCTTTAAGATGTAACAGACTCTTGTAAACGTGCCCCCATAGTAAAAGGGAGATTTGTCCAGTTCTCATAATCTCGAGTACGGGGGAATTATCAGGGTTTCCCTAGAGACTGCAAGACTATTGGAATCAGGTTGTCCACTTCTATCCTGCTTCTTGGAATAGCTATGAGCAATGTCACAGCAATTCCAAGACCCAGGTTTATTTAAGCAAACCTAATAAACTTGTCCCCAGGTCGCCTCTGCTCCAGCTTGGGGGTTTGATTAATGTCATAATCAATTAATCAACAATCTGAAGTCAAAAGGCCTTTATCTCAATATTTTACTCTTTCAGCCTCTTCCTGTTCAGGCAGAATCTTAAATAAATTTGTTGATTAAACTCACTTTTAAAATAAATCTATTCTCTTTTTTCCCAGATCAATGGTAAATTATCAACTGACAATTTATGATACCACACGGTAAATTGCTGGAGAGGTAACTTTTTTCTTCTTCTTATATGCCTTTGTTTTTGTGAAGGGAATAGGAGCTGGCACTGTGTACATATACCTTGTTCTTTTCATCCTCTGACAAGGAATCCCAAAGGAAGATCCTGCGGGACACTATCTGTCCCAGCAGGAAAACATATAAAAGCCCATCTTGCTTTTGAAGTTTATCGCTTTTAAAATATTGCTATTATGATGATAAGCCCTTTTGAGATTAACTTTTTTTCCCCCATGGATATGCCGATAGTGTTCAAATCGAAAGCAAAACAAAGTCACCTTTGGATTTATTTTTTTTTTCTGAAGTCCACTTCACTGAAAAATGAGCATCTTATTAGCATGGAAAGAGGAGACCAACTAGGTAGTCTGGTGTTTAGCTCCAAACTCCGGTGGTCCTGGGTGGAGTCTAGTGATCTCCTTAATGCCGACTGTCCTGGCTTTAGGATGCTGTTGGATGTGGTTCCAGGCATAGGTCCTGGCAGTGATTCTTCCCCCACTCCCGCTCTCTAGGCTAATGCACATTATAGTTCAGCCTGCTGAGAAAAGGTTAATTTCATCTCCAAACTCTCATGGGCAATCTGGAACTGAAATATTATGCTCCTGGAGGAAACAGGTAGAGAAGGGACTTCTTGTTGCTATTAGAATATACACGGAATATTTCTAGCCTTCCTCTAGCAAGGGCATTCAGCGGAACAAAAGTGGCCCTCTTACATGTCAAACAAATGGTGGTTGGAGACCCGCAATGGTATAGGCTTTCCGTAGCCCTGGTCCTCAAGGAAGTTCATCTAGATTGGTACTGATGGCCGAATACTATTTACCACCATAGAGCCTATTGTGATCTGGGCATGAGTGAAGTTTGCCTTGTCCCCTATAATTACAGCCCAGGTAAAATATTTTTATGTTAATCTGTGAATGCCAGAGGCAAGGATCTAAGTAGATAATTCACAAAAGAAAAAAATACAAGCAGAAATTTTTAAAAGACAGGTGAAAAAAATATTCAGTCTCACAACTAATAAAAAAAAAATCCAAATATGAACATCAATGAAATGTAAGCCAATTTAGTCTTCACAGGGGAAATCCTACATTCTTCCTAATACCATTAGGATCTTCAGACTGCTTATAATTTTTTTCTAAATCTTATTCAACTTTGATTCTCTGACTTCAGTACACAGACGGTGAACTTGTCGTTTTACAATGCTCTCCTTTTTCAAAACCTTGTACCACAAACAAAGAATGTATACTCTTTCCTTAATTTTCACATAACAAACAGACTTACCAAGGATTTGCACTGACAGAAGGCTTTTGTGTCACTATTTTTTAAAGCCCTATTTCCTTTAAAAAATTTTGTCGCTGTTTTCAGAAACTCTCTCTTCCGACTATCCACCCCATCCCCAATCACCTACTTACACCAATACTCAATTTCTCTTCTTTTTATTCTGAGGTTTTCCAGTCCTTCCTTGGTTCAAAGCCTCCTCAGTTATTGACATTCCTCCCTAAATAAAGATCTTTACTTTGTGGCCCACCTTCAACACAGAAACACTGATAGAGACTTTGAAATTTCCTGCCTTGCCCTTCTGTCTCTCCACAGGTTTCTCTGAAAAGAATGGAATAGGTCAGATATTGGGTTTCTTTTTATTTTGAATTGCAATACCTTCTTTAAAAAGCAGAATCTTTTAGAGCAGGTGTAGCTCAAGTGGTTGAGTGCCTGTTTCCCAAGTGTTAGGTCCCAGGTTCAATCCCTGGTACCTCCTAAAAAAATAAAAATAAAAAATTTAAAAAGACAGAAACTTCTGGTTTTAAGGAACATCATTTTCTCCTTTACATTAAGTACACTGAGATTTTCACAATAATAATACTCAGTGCAGTGATGCAAGAGATAGCCACATTTGCACACTGCTACCAGGAGTATACATGGGTAAATATCTGCTGAAGAGCAACATAAAAATAGCTTTAAATTTGAGACATTTTAAAGAGCCCATACTTTTGAGTCTAGTAATATCACTTCTAGAAATTTATGCTAGAGATAAAGATTTATGAACTAAGTTTTAAGAGTAAGGATGTTTATGTCAGTATTCTTTATAGGAAGGACCTAAAAAATTCAACAGTAGGAGAATAACTGAATAAATTATGATATTTTCACACAGTATGAAGCCATTAAAAATTGTGTTTTTGAGGAAAATGTAAGACATGGGGAAATGTATTTTTCCCATTACCAGACTTAAACTCTCTAAAACCATGACTAATTGAGAGCTAATTGGTGTTTGTAACTCTCAAAGTTCTAGCACAGTGCCTGGCTTGGAGTAAGTATGCAATAAAGATCTGTTGAATGATAAACAAATGAATGAATGAATGCATGGACAAATTTTGGGTAAAATGAGAGTTCTCCTTATCCTTTTCTAATGTTTTATATAATTCTACATGATCTCTTCTCTTTCAGAGTACACAATTTAGATGGGAAGAAAAGATACACACATACAACAATATTGAACAAGACCCAATATAATTAAGCACTGAATTATATTCAAATTCTGGGGGGTTGGCAAAGGCAAGAAATCATAACCCATTTTGGTGCAAACTCATAAATCCATGTCCACTGATGGATAAGCAAACTCACGTATATTACCTACTACCTTTTCAGCAATCATGGTCATGATCAAAGGACAACACGTTTTCCCAAAACTGCACTAAACATCTTCCACCCACAAGCCCACTCTCTCCAACAGTTCAAGGAAACCCATATAGGAAAGTAAGCTAGGAAGAATTTGGAATTACACGTGCAAGCTTACACAGATTCTTTTGTTCAACTGTTAGTCTTGAAACCAATTTTCTAGCAAAGCACATATCTTGTCAGATGACCTGGTTGAATATCCTCCAAACTAAGTTCAGCAAAGAAAAATGTCATTAGTTAAAGCTGCCTGTTGTAATGTGAGATTAAAATAAAAGACAGATACTATACATCTATTTATGTGCTATTGTCCTTTGGAGGACAGTAAGCCCTAGTGATATCCCCCACACAAGAATCAGTTTTTGCTCCCATGGGGGCAACATCAGCCCCACTGAGAATACACTGTCTGTGCTATGCCCACTGAACTAACAATCTAGAGTGCAATGCTCTTAAAGTGCTGTGCTGGATCAGTGGGATTATGTTTATAGACAAGATTCACAGCATATATAAAATGCAGCCCAATATTTTCTTAAGCATTTGATTCCTTTGGTGTTTTCCCCCCCAATCATGCCTACTTCTTTGGAATTTTAGGGGGTAAGAAGTTAAATCTAAAAAAAAAATCTAAAAAAAAAAACAAAGTAACCGAAAACTAGCAAATGATTAGAGCACAGGTAAAATTCACCATCTATTCTAGCCCTCCTGAAACTCCTTTGATAGTTTGCATTTGGCAATTCTATGGATAGTGGCTTGCAGCTTTCTTTGCCTCCCTGCCCCCACTCTCTCTCTCAATCATTCATTCTGCATATAACATATACAACCACATATCTATATCACTGAGAAAGGATCAATCATTTCCCCCTATGCTGCTGAGACATACAATATTTATCACAGGTTATCGAAAAGAAGAAAAGAAAATCTAAGAATATTCCCTTCAGCTGTATTTCTGTTGTCGAACCGTGAGCATCCTAGTCCATCCAGGTTTGCTTAGTTGTCAGCTCAGTCCGGTACAATCTGTAAACTAACACGGCTGATAAAGTTAGGGTACCCACTGGCCATTGGAAAGAAAAATAGACTTGGTTATTGGTTATCGTCTTCACTATGTTAAACACAGCTCCCATTAGGCAAACTCCCTTCCATTTCTTTAAACCTCTCAATACCTTGTAAATCAAATATTTATCAACTGAGACCCTTTTTTCTAGCTGTCTGATGTTTCAGCTCTGACAAAGTTGGCCACTAGCCAGTTGGTAAAGAAACCTGTGAAAAGAAATCAGCCACAAGAAAAAAAGAAAACTATTTCATTTTTATTTCACAGGAACAAACTGCCAACAACCCCCCCACACTCGCTTTTTTTTTTTTAACTTGCCCTTGTGGAAATGCTTGTCTGGAAGGAGCTGGTCTGCCCACTCATTTAGTAAATAAATATTTACTGGACATTCATCAACTGGTTCCATATGCCTTTGGATTCTTGTAACCTGTATTAAAAGGTTGGTGACCTGCTATTAAGGCACATTTTGTGACAAACATGCAACTCATAGAAATATGTGCATAAAGCACAGCAATTTATAAAGGTGGATCGGGAGTAGTTTGACGAACAGTATGCTTAAAGAAAATAGACAGAGCTGTTTATGGAAAGCTTTCTGAAGGAGACAAGCACTGAACCCTGACTTAAAACAGGAAAAGGAATCCATATGGCGAGTGGGTGGAGGGAGGTGACAAATCTACACGAAGGCGCAATTGGCATATTTCCAGAAAAAGTAATCACTCCAACAAAATTATCATGTAGATGGACCACATTTAAAATAACTCAGAACCATTTTCAGAACTTTTCCATAGCCATACATAAAGACTGTAACCTAAAGTAATACTCTTGATGATTCTTTACAAAATATCTTCAATTAAGAAAAGTAAATATCCTACATAATCATGTAGCAACTGTAGTTATTGGCTTGTTGACTTTCAAAAGAACATATTCAACACAAATTTGAGTATCCAGGACCAAAGTTCACCCTGTATTTTGTTCTCAACTGGTACACAACAGAAAGACAAATGGCCATTTTAAACATCCTGCAGTTTCTGAGCCAATGGGTCCACGGGTAGAGCCAGGGCATCAGTGCTTTTCAAAATCTCTACAGGTAATACTAAATTGTGCTACTGTTACAGATTATGGATCCTCGTGATTTCTTATTGTAATCAAGATCCCAAAATAACTCATTTCAGCGTATTACATGAGTATGTCCATATACTGCTTTGAAAGTTGGTTCTTAAGCTTAGTATGCGTTCTCCATTTTCAGACTCTCCATTCTCCTTTTGAAAGAAGAAAAGCAATGACCATTCCTCTTCCAGTTGCTACAGAGAATAATTTCTGTATGGTTGTATTTGTCCCTTCCACATAACCCAACTATAAGATGTCTTGTGTGTACTGATGCGGCAACACTATTTGCAAAAGCCTAATGGAAGTCACACGGCCAAGAATCTTAAATAAACAATGTCACTGATTTATAAGATAAATCTTATAAACAACAATTTTTATTGTTTATAAATATATATATGTTTTACAAACAACTATAGATGAAAATGGAGAGGATAAACTTCTCCTCCCAGATCAGACATACACCGAGCACCCACCCCAGGCACCTTTCTGGGTACTGGAGGCACCCTGGTGAACATCACAGCACCAGCCTTGCCTTCATGAATCTTACAGAAAAGGGGAAAGATAAATAAGCAAGTAAGCCATGTGTCATGATGCATTGGTGAGTATTGGGCAGAAAATGAAGGTGGAGGATAGGATAAGGATAAAGAGCCTTCCCAGATAGGAGAAACAGAAATGATCACTTTAAAGAGGTGACTTTGAACCTATAGTCTTTCAGCTAAGACCCAAAAGATGAGAAGGTGATGGCCATATAAAGAGTGAGGACAAAAACACTTAGATACATGAGTAAACTCTGGCTGGAAAGAACTTAACCATCCAGGGTCAATTGTATAATGATGAAGTTGGGCTAGATGATTAAATGATACTTCCTATTCCCAAATGCTATAAAGAATAGAGTAGACCTGAATAACTGGTGGATAAAGAGATAGTTGACAAGCATTAAGCAAAGCATTCATTCCAGTCTGATAAGTATATTAAAGCTATAGATGGAAAAGATCTGTTTGCCTAATTCCAGTTCCACCAATTGGTTTAATGACACAGATATAAAGGCACTCACCCTTCATATTCTATAACCAGGAACATCTAATCAAGGATCATCTATATGGCATTCCTTGAAACAATAATTTTAAAAGGAAAAGCTTAATGGACAAAAATACATGAATGGCTCATGTAAAAGGAGGACAGGATTCAATTATTTTCATTAGTTAAGAAGACAGAATAAGAATGGGAGAGCAGATGTAGCTCAAGTGGTTAAGTGCCTCCTTCCTATATATGAGGTCCCAGGTTCAATCCTTGGTACCTCTTAAAAACAAAACAAATAAATGAAAAACACCACCCCTCATTGGGTAGCAGATGTAGCTCAGTTGTTGATCACCTGCTTACCATGTACAAAGTCCTGGGGTCAATTCCCAGGACCTCCTAAAAAAAAAAAACATCTAATGACTTTCAAGCTGTAGTAGGGAAAACCTAGGTTAAATATAGCAAAACCTCACTATTTCCCACCTCAATAATTTCCAAAACTCTGTAATTTCCAGAAAGAAAACAGATTGCTTTAGCACATATCTCAGTAAGCATTCAATAGTGTAAAGGTAGATGGGGAACTCACATGAATTAGGTTCCCTTACTCCAAAACATGCTACAGGAACTTGGCTAGGTATGGTCCCATATGATATTTCTAATAAAGTCATAGTCCTTGGCCAAAAGTAATATGCTAACTTTAAAAATTGGGTTATGGCATCTTTTATTCTGACAGAGCTTTCATTCTCAGTGGAGCTCTTATTTTTAAAATCAATAACTCCCCAGGAGGTTTTCCATATAGCAATGTGGATTAAAAGTCAAAGTAATCTCTTTCATCCAGGAGGGATAAGGTTTCGTAAAGTTTCCCATTATATTTATTATAAATAGTAACATATATCACATGGAAAGATGAAAGTCATCCTACAATGTCATCTTTTCTATATATAAAGAATACGAGGAAAAGCATTGCTTTAAAATAAAAAATAAACGATGCCATGACTGCTTTAGCATTTAAGAGGCTAAGAGTTTATCCTCCTTAGTTTCAAAGTTGATGACAATCCTTGGGCTTCCAAATCCTGGCTCAGTGGTTCTTAGCCCTCCACTACACAAGGATAGCTATGTTAGCAAATTGTGGTCTGAGTGTGATGTGTTATAACCAAAAATAACTGTTTTATGACAGACACTGCTTCATCAGATAAAATATCACAGAGAGAGGACTATAAATTTCTGGTAGTAAATAAATACTACTAATAATATTGGCCAATGTTTACTGAGTACTCACTCTGTTTCAGGTGCTTTTGGAACAATTTATTACTTCTTTTAATCCTCAAAATAACCCTCAAGGGGTTATTCTTTTTCCTATTTTCAAGACAAGGAACCAGAGACTCATAAAGATTAAGTTACTTTTCCAATTTCAAGCAGTTAAGTGAAGAGCTAGTATTTGAACCCAGGCAGTTGTATCACTTCAAAGCCGATTCTCTTAATACAATATAATCCAAGTTTTGAGAATTAAGATAATTTTTACAATATTAAATCCAATTTGTAGTTATCTTTGTTTATCCCTAATTCAAAAACATCTTAAAGCTCTCATAGGAAAAAAACATATCTTGAAGACTCAAATCACGGTGTTTCTTTCAAACTGAAAGAGGTATTCTCCTTCTTCCATGATGACCATAAGGCTTGTTGCCCAAGAGTAGATGCCCATTCGGCACAAAGGAAAGGTCCACCTCCCTTTCAGTGGAAAGAAGATGGAAGATAGAGGTGGAGAAGGAAGGCAGATAGCAGGGTCCTTCATTATTAATTTCTTGCCCTTCTCCCACCTCAACCAACCTTGGGGAAGTACAAGGTGTTGGGCACAAGAAAAGCTTTAGAAAACTTACAATTTTCTAAACTTGGGAGAGCCCAAGACAGAGAATTTTTCACTTTGTCTCCTGATTACGACTCTGGGAAGAGCTGCTTTTGACATGGTCCACTCACCTAGAACTGGCCACAGCAAGGTGATCTCAATAGCTCATCACATTTGGGCAGAAAGAAAGCCAGAGTCCAGCTCTCCAGAGAGCCCTCAGTTCCTGGTGGTGGGAATGGGATTGAGAAGTTGGACTGAGAAACTCCCACATGTGCCCCTATGAAAACTAGGAATATAGTTGAATCTGGCTAGAGCACTTGCCAGAAACACACGCTGTGGCGAGGGCACAGTGGGCCTGAAGCCAAAGGGGACCTTCCTGGACCAAGATCATACAGGAGTCACAACTAGGCCTCATGGACACTGGCAGCTCAGAAAGGCAGCAGGGAAGAGAAATGGTTTTGATGGAACAGAGAGAGAGAATGGATCATGGGCTACACCACTATTATGCGTTAACAGTGGACACCATTAGAACAAGAGTAGGACAAGTTGCACTTCAGTGATGCATGAATCCAAGAAGCAACAGTCAACCCTTAGCAGAAACGGTAAGAATGCAAAAGATAGTGATCCATCATCAGTTAAGCCATTATGTTCCTTTATGTTCCTCAATACTGCTTTAAAGAAAAGATGAGCCTGGAGATAGAATTCTAGAAGACCAATGATTTATTTGAGTCATCTTCACAGTCCAGTTTAAACACAAGCCTAAAAAATATACACAACATTCAGTGTGAGGAATATCAGGTCACTTTTGAAAAAGTTAGAACTTACTTTTCTTTGCACATCTGACTTTAGTGTGAATGTATTTGTGATCTCATATTGTGTGATTACAGAAATATGTCAGAACTTTGCCTCAAAAATAAATAAGAAAACATAGTCAAGGCAGTAAACATTCCTACTTCTGTTGCTGAACGGTAGCAAGTGAATAGTATGCAAGTGATAACAATGAGCACTTTCCCCAGTTTCCCCAAATTTGATTATTTTAGTAAGTTTTCATGCTTTAATCCATTAAAGTGTATTGCTCAAAATCCTGGCATTACAAAGGGTGTTGGCTTGCAGAACTTTGAGAACTTCTGCTCATCATTCTCTCCTTCAGACATACTGTCAACCAGATTCATTTATTAAACATGTACTATGGCTTGGGCACTACAGGTATGAAGTTAAAGAGATACAGTCTCTTTCCTTAAGAAATAATCAAATAAATCATGGACTAAAGGAAGGTGTGACAGTTATATGGTGGGACATTGTTTTTCAAATAACTTTCATATCCTGAAATAAAATGTGGGAGGGGGAAAGTGGGAAGTGAGACCCTGTAGAGTGAATCTACCTAGAGCCGTAGGTATTGGAAAGATTCCCCAATCTCTCCAGGCACAGTAGCAGCAGAGGCCTGATGGGGACATGTGAATGATGGGGTGATGGGTGTTCAGTGATACTGGCTTTGGGGAACAACATCAGGGATCAAATGTTCTCCCTCCCCAGACCTTCACCCTTGCCCTAGCCTTACCACCATGCAAGGCCCCTTCATTCCAGGGAATGAAGGATAAACCTCAAAGTGACTGGGAATAATTGTCAAGCACCTTTGGAGAATGGGATCTATTTCCTTTGAGGTGTAACCTAGTTATATTTTTTGTATTCCTAGGTAGTGGACTGAAATTCAGACACCTGCAATACGTATGAGGAGGTGTGTACAAGATATTTTTGGAGCACGAAACAGAAGTGTGAAAATCAGACTGAAGGGGTTACTAGGGGGTTATTAGAAGCAGTGACCTTGAGCCCTGGTGGAAAAGAATTAAATATGCAGCAACAAGATATAAGAAAAACACTAAGGCCTTCCCTGCAGGGGGAACAAACATAGGCATAAAGACAAAGAAAGGGTGTTCAGGCACTGGAATTCGTTAGTATGGCTGAAGTTACAGGTGCATGAGGGAAGTGGAAGGAGATTGGGCTAGAGGTGGGCTGGAGGCCACAGCCAAGGAGAGCATGAGAAAGGCATTGCTGGAGACAGAGACCAGTAGGAAATTACTACAATAAATCTCACTTAGAGCAATGGAGGCCTGAACAGAGGCAGCGGTGGGAGGTGGAATGGAGATGCATGTAATCAGAAAGAGAAGTCTAGCATGACTTCTGGATGACAGAGAGAAGAAACTTTCAAAAATTTTTGATCATGGCCCACAGTAAAAAATATATTTTACATTGAGACCCGGTGGCTGCACATCCACACATCACATTCACATAAAATACACACCATATATAACAGACATTAAAGTTTTCATGGCACAATATTCAGCCTTACTATGTGCAATCCACTCCGATGTTTTCTGTTTTGGCTTTGTTTTTAAATGCCAGTCACGGCCCACTAAATTGATTTTACAACCCAATAATGGGTCACGACTTAGCAAATATTTAATATGATGCTGTTACAAGAGAAGAAAATGTAGGAGGAGACATTGCAGGGAAGGAGAGAGGAGGAAGAACTATGCTTTGGACATGGTCCTTTTGGAGTAGTGGGAACTAAAGCTTGTCCAAGCTGCTTTTGTTTAGACTATACAGTGCCTGAAGGTCAAGGTGTCCTGTTGATCCGAGAGCTGACCTTCCACGTCTCTGAGGAGACTCATGGTGGAGCCACAAAAGGCAGCTCCATACTTCCCACCTCCATGTCCAAATACTCTTTTGTGCTGGGACCCTGCTGACCAACAAGAAGAGCAAACAATTTTATATGATCCTGTGTACTTAAGGTTTGATGCACAAATTTTAAAAATGAGTAAGCACCCAAGAAGGATACGCATCCCTCAGATTTCAAATTTTTGAAATTTTAAGTACACATTATTGGCAGGGATGCAAAATGGAGGTATAATTTTAAGCTTCATAGTAACATTTTTAATAGTGGGATGGTGCATGTGGCCAAAAAATGAAGTATATAATCATTTATTTCTAGAGTACACGCCTTTATACAATATTAGTTAGCTCTATAAATAACTGCTAAATACAGAGATACTTACTGAATATTCTGTAGCTCAAACTTTGCACATACATACACACACACACATGCATCTATATCCCTTCTTTTTAAGCATATTTGGCTCTAGCCTCTCTCATTCTCCCATACCCTTTTATATCCTCACCCAACCTCATCACACCAAATCTCAATGCAATCCTGCATCCTGAAAAATTATTTGTTTTGCCACCAGCTACAGTTAAGTGAACCATCTATCTAAGAGTATCATTTACAAAGGTAACTGAAATTTCATCACCATGGCTTAGATTAGTAGAAGGTGTCAACTTCAATTCCAGTTATGGCACCATGTGTCCTGGTGGTAATTCTATTTGCTCACATTTCTTTGTACTGATTTTCAAGTGGCCATCCATGCCACAGGAGCTTGGAGTTCCCTCTAGAGACCAGTGCTAGTCTGTTTCTCACCTTATCACCACTATCCCTAGGAAATCTCACTGACTTTTGTAATGTCAACTACCATCTAGGAGTAGATGAGCCCAAGTCTGTATCTCCAGTCCATACTCTTTCCTGAGTTCCCCAGAACTATTTCTAAACCCAGCCATTAGGTACCTCTGCATAAGCAATTTAATTTTGATACATCTAAGCAGAATTCATTCTCCTGCCCGCAACCCACATCTTCCAGACCTGTTCCATCTCTTGTATTCTTTAAAAAAAAAAAAAAAAAATTTGTTTTTTTTATTTCTCTCTCCTCCCCCCCCCCCCAATTGTCTGCTCTCTGTGTCCACTTGCTGTGTATTGTCTGTGTCCGCTTGTATTCTTGTCAGTGACACCGGGAGTCTGTGTCTCTTTTTGTTGTATCACCTTGCTGCGTCAGCTCTCCCTGTGTGCGGCGCCACTCCTGGGCAGGCTGCACTTTTTTTCACGTGAGGCGGCTCTCCTTATGGGGCAAACTTCTTGCACAGGGGGCTCCCCTATGCAGGGAACACCCCTGCATGGCATGGCACTCCTTGCACGTATCAGCCCTGTGCATGGTCAGCTCACCACATGGGCCAGGAGGCCCTGGGTTTGAACCCTGGACCTCCCATGTGGTAGGCAGATGCTCTATCAGTTGAGCCACATCTGTGTCCCCATCTCTTCTATTCTTGATCTTAGTTCACGGGTGGCAGGGACTGAAGTAAAGGAGGGATGGAACGTCAAAACAGCCACCATTCAAGGTGGTAGTCTTCAACCACCAGTCCAAACTGCTGACTTTATAACATCCCTTTCCAGTGGAAAGCCCAGCCATGCAGACATCTTGCTCATAAACTTCCAGTATGTTTCAGAAGTGGAAATAATTAATGCCCAACAGAAACCCCTCTGCCCCTAGCTCCGCTGCGTGTTAATATACTTGCCAGCAAAGCAGGGACACAGGAGCAGGAAAAGTGGAGCCAGGCCTCTGCGATCAGTCCTGGTGTCTCCCAGAGGGCCAGCAGCTCTTCCAGACCATTCTCAAGCCCATTACAGACTGTAAACAGCAAGGGAAAACATCATAGTCATGCAGGGAGTTGTTATTGCATCCCCATATCAAATGGAAAACTGTAAAAGCAAAGAGGGGACTGCACTGAACCATTGAGGCAAAATACTTGAAAAACATTTTAGGGACGTGGAAAGCCAAACAATACAGCAGCATTCCCAAGCCCAGCATCCACAGGAGGAGGGTGCCCAGACATCCTGAGTCCATGGGCACAGGGGACACTTCCAGCATCCAGCCAAGGGGGCGATGACAGCTGCAGTGGAGGCAGGCTGGAGTCGGGGACAGGGAGGGATCCTGTATTTCCTATTGGCTCTTGTTAACAAAGGGCCAGCATTTCCAAATCCTAGACTTGAACAAACAAAACAATGAAAAAGAACGAGAGAATGATTTACAAGTTGAATCACTGCTTGGCTAAGACTTTGGTCCACCCATGTCCTTGTCACAGCCCCCTTCTGGAGCAGTCACCTAGTTCATTTTATTGTTTGAAAATTCTCTTCCTCTCCTGCTCTACCTTTCACTTCTGACTTTCTTTTCCCTTTTCTTCATTTCTGTTCCCTGCCATTCTGGTTCTTTATTTTTGTTTTTGTTAGGAGGTACTGGGGGTAAGATTGACCCAGGACCTAGTATGGAGGAAGCCGGCGCCCAATGAGACACACTGGCTCACCTGAGTTGGTTTTTACATTTGTTTTGCTTGGTTTTTGTTTTGCTTTGTTTTGTTTATCTTTTAGGAGGCACCAGGACCTCCCAAGGGGGAAGCAGGTGCTCAACTGCTTGAGTTACATCCGCTCCCCATTCTGTTCTTATAAGTGGTGATTTCACTTGCCTTCTGAGTGATTGAAGGAAACGTTTACATCTTCTTTTCCAAAAATAAAAGTAACAAGCTGACTGTGATACTTCAGTTGAAACCAAAGCAGCAGACGGAGGTCTCAATTTAAATTTTTCTTCTTTTTTTTTTTTTTTTTTGCACAGGACATGACTTGAATTGGTTTTATTTTCCTTAACTTTAAATATATATATATATATATATGAAAATTCATATTAAAATGTTCTTTAAATATTTTCTGCTTTTGCCGGCCACTTTGTACTAGATCATGGCCACTTTTCCCATCACTTCAACAATGTCAATGGATTACGCTCCCTGCCCCCCAGTCAGGCCCCTACGGCAACTTAGCTGACAGCAAGGCTCTCTGGCAGCACTTTGTAGAGCCGGTGTGTGCGGGTGGGATTGTGGGTTGAAGGGCTCCTATTGGCTTTTGGTCTTTAACTGTGTGTGCAGCCTTCTGACGTTTGGCTAAAACCTCAGGATTCTCCCTCTGCCTTTTGTCTGACCTCATGGTACTAGAGGAACCCACTCACCGCTCTCCCCTAGATGGGAAAGCTGGCTGCCCTTTCTCCTGTGCCCTCCCCAGGAAGACCTATTTCTCATGACGCATCTCAGCTCCTCCTGGAGGGATGACTTTCTTATGTAAGAAACCTGGAGTTCACCCACCTGACTGACCCCTCTTTATATCAAGGCACCAGCCCAGGAAAAAGCTGGCAACCTCCTGCTCGTGTGTGTGTGTGTGTGTTTGTGTGTGTGTGTGTGTCCCTTCCCTAAGTTTTGCAGGCTTATGACATTTTGTACGTGCTCTCGGCCGATGGGCAGAACACCCGGAGTTTCTGGACTTCAGCCCACTGGTTTGCATCATTCGGACTGACCTGCTGAGAGCTAAAACTGGCACCCATCTCCCTTGTGCTTTCAGGTGGTCACGTGGGGCAGTGGGCGCCCCCAGCTGATATCGAGCCAGGAGGGGGATGTGACTGATGCACACGTGAGTGGCTAGAGCTCTCGGCTGGGAGAGGGGGACTAATTACTATTTTTTTTTGGCCATGATTACTTTTCCCTTCCTTTCTTTTTAAAATTAAATCATTCAAGCCCTGCCTTCAAAATGAAAATTTTCTTTTAGTATTGTTTAGCAAAAAACAATAAAACTCCCATTTTTTAACCATTAAAAAAACAAAACAAAACACAGTCGCCATGTCAGAATTCTAGTGCTTTAACATAAAGCTCTGCATCCTCATGCAAGAGGAGATTTAGGACATTTTTTATCCAGAGAGTTTTATTAGAAGACACTTTCGGTTACAATCCTGTTGATCATCATGTAGAGCAAACCACGAACAAAAAATCCTCTGGACTCCCAAATTCAGCTTGATTCCTCTCTTTCTCCCCTTACTCACCACCTTGGTCTACGAACTCCAGCAAGCCAGTAGCGTCAAGTGAGAGTCTGTCTAAAGTGAGAAAAAAGGAAAGTTGCCCTGAAGATTTCAAATCCCCTTAGCCAAAAAATAGGAGACAAAAACAAAACAAAACAAAAAAACACCAAGAAAGTGTTTCATCAACCCAGGAAAAAATCAGATCTGCAATCCCAATGTGTTCACCTAAAAAACAGGTGTTCATTTTAAGCCTCTGTGTTCTCTACAAAACACCTTCCAGACAGGCACTCAAGAAATACTTGTGGCCAAATGTCACAGTCAGATTAGATAAGGGGCATCTCGCCTGTTAATTGCTCTCCAGGCTTTATTCATCTGTCTCTTATCACTAAACTTAGCTGCTCCTAAGGAAACACAGAAAAGCTCATAATAGCTGGTAAGTAGCTTCATCAGAACATTTAGAATTCTGTCGGAGCCTGTGATGTTCAGCTGCTGGGCTAACATGTAGAGCACAATATTCTGGTTTACAAGTAGGGGGTTATGCCTTGTCTTTTGAGCAAGGTAGAGAGCATTTCCCTATCCAGAGATGGGACTCAGCGAGATTGAAAATATTTTTACGTTATCGCCACTGAATCTGTAAACAATAAATGAATCTCAAATAGCCAGCAGTCATTGGAGTAGGCAAAAAAGACTATGGGTGACTTTCTAAGATGCAAAAATGTCTGATACAGTGTTTGACACATAGCAGGTGTTCAATAAATGCTCCTATGCTTTCCTTCTCCCCTTTTCCTCCACCCTCTACCGCCTCCCCCCCCCTTTCCTTCCCTGTCCATCTGTCTGCCTGGTCCCTGACTAGCAGGCATACAAAACAGGCAGAGAGTATCTTCGGAGCCCGATTATGTTCCTTTAGCTCAGTAAGACCAGGAATCTTATGCAAGACGCGAACACACGGAACTCTCACAATTCTTCTTAAAAGGGGTTGGAAGGTTTAGGAGAGGGACATGTTTTCTGGCCAGGCAGCCTTTTGCACATCCTATATGGGAAAATGTTTCTATAGTTCGTGTATGTGTCAGTCCCCAATATCTAAAGACTCCGAAATCTCTGTTTTTTCTTCAGTGGATGGAGTGAAACTGGCCATCAGGAGAGAGGAATGATTAAGTGCTAGACAAAGCCTGAGGAAGAAAAACTGCAGTGGAAAAATTCATATTTCCCCATTTTACCCCTCCTCTTAAAGGGTCCCTTACCTGCTCCAAACGCCCAATCCCTAGGAGTCTGTCCTATATCTCTCCAGAAGATGACAACTATGCCTTCTTGGGAAACGGACTTTGGCCCAGTGGTTAGGGCGTCCGTCTACCACATGGGACATCCGCGGTTCAAGCCCCGGGCCTCCCTGACCTGTGTGGAGCTGGCCCATGCGCAGTGCTGTTGCGCGCAAGGAGTGCTGTGCCACACAGGGTGTCCCCCGCGTAGGGGAGCCCCACGCGCAAGGAGTGCACCCCGTAAGGAGAGCCGCCCAGCGCGAAGGAGGGAGCAGCCTGCCGAGGAATGGCGCCGCCCACACTTCCCGAGCCGCTGACGACAACAGAAGCAGACTCAGCAAAAAGACACAGAAAACAGACAACCGGGGGAGGGGAGGGGAATTAAATAAATAAAAATAAATCTTTTTTAAAAAAATAAAAAAATTAAAAATAAAAATAAAAAACTATGCCTTCTTCATTCTTGAAAACCACTGACGTTTGTCATTGTACTGCCGCCTTACATCAGTATAAAACACTGCTGTTTTAACAGGGTTATAACTGATATTTAACCACTTTTAGGCCTCACAACTACAAAGCAAGCACAGCAGTTGTCTTCATTTGATGGGTAGATAAGCTGAAGCTCATGAGGTCAAATGGTCATAAAGAAAAAAGTAACATAAAGCAGCACTCCTGTGGCTGCCACTGAGATGACAGCATGGGAGGGGCTTGTTGGAAAGGTCTCTATTGAACTCCAGGGGAAGAGTGAGGTGCGATTCCAGGTGAAAGCACTGCTCTCCTCACACTGATCCTTCGTGGGCCTCCCTGGTAGGCCTCCCTGGTTTACCCAGACAGCAGTAATACAGTGAATTTTTAAAATAAGAAAAATTTGCTCCAAAAAAACGACTAGTCTATGGTTTAAGTTGAGTACTTAGACGTCACTGAAAATGTCTTCTCCAGTTTTGCCTGAGGTTCACAGTCAGACTCTACTAAATGATGAAGTAATTGCAATACACAAAATAAATTCAGGAGCTATTCAAACAAAACAAAGTGATTTACACATATCCCTCCTCAAGCTCAACAATCTAGATTTGTTAGTATCTAGCAAGCTCATCAAAATCTACTAATGCATAAATGTCTTTCACATACTAGACCTCAAATTACTCGAATAATTGCTAGAAATGACTAGAGAGCAGGTGTTCTCATCTGCAAAGTTAGGGCTAAGGGAATACATTTCAACTCCATCCCTATGGAAATTGGTATTTTCCACACAGCCACCCACTATTGGTGATAGCAGGTTGTCATCAAGTTGCTGTCTATGGCATGTAGGTAAATAAAAATGGAAGGAAGGAAGGGAGGGAGGGAGGGAGGGAGGGAGGGAGGAAAGAAGTTTTATCTTTTATCTAAATATTCGATATTGAATAAGTCATTTTGAGAACCAGATAGAAGAGTCAAATTGTCTTTTTGAGTTCAAAGTCAATTATCAGTCTAGTACAGACCCAGGCTAAGACAGATATAGCATTTAATGTCAAGGGTGGCTATAATTTCTGGGTTTGTGAAAGAGTGATTCCTGCTTCGTATATTCCAAAAAGGACACGAGGTTTCTTAAAGGCCCCGTATAAATCAATTCACAATCATACGGAGATAGTTTGACTGTGACTCCAAAATGTCTGCGTTTCATTTTCTCCCTGTTAAAGATGAAACCACTGACATTCATTTTTTATGGACATTTCTAGCTAAAGACTTTTTTTGGTAAGTTAAAATTTGAAGTGCATGAAAGAGAAATTATTCTGATTTATGATGACTTCCAATCAGGACCAATTAAGAGAAAATGAAGCAGGGAAATTGGAGTGAGGAGGGGAAATATGATCCTGCAAAGTGAAAGTGTTTAAACCGAAGTTTCTTTGACTTGCTATTCCCTGGGTAGAACGCAGCAAAGGCAACGCCAGAATCGGCGTTCCTGTGCCCCCAAGCCTTGGCCACGTCCGGCTTTTTCACCTCTAATCCTGCACTCAGTCCTAACAAGTGGGACTGGGATTGTCTACAATGCCCTTTATTCAGTGGGCTTTTAGACAGAGGCAACGCTGGTCCCTTACGGCAAGACTCAAGTATAAATGTGAAGTGAAGTCTGGCCATATTACCTACCACGTGCTCCACTGACTGCTGACTTGGTTCCCAGCCGCTCTGGTTTTAGGCTGAATATCCAAAGCCCCAAAGTTCACAAGGTTTTTTTTTTTAAGTATTTATCTCAGTCCAGCCCGTAGAACACAAGAGGCCTCCGGGCTGGGCCTGTGTTTTAGAGGGCCCTTCGTAGCATGTGCACACACACACACCCCTCCACTCACAAATATATTTACTGAAAAACATGTGGGTCTCCTGCCCCTCAGGGTCTGGCCCTGGCACAGCACAACTTGTTGTCTAAATAGACTCATGACAGACACTGTTACGACCCAGGGAAACACTCTTCACGGCTTACCCCATAGCCTCCACACAGGGAACTTAACTCGATCGCTGTAAAAGTTCGTGGGTTGTGCCACTGCTGCGGAATGGGCACTGCTTTAGAGTACAAAGAATAGTTCGATGGCAGAGGCACTTATGAGACAAGACAAATTAATTAGCCTGTCAACTCTTTCCTCTGAGGCGGCGTAGGCGCAATAGGTTATTGCATAACAGTACTTTCCCAGTACTGCTTAATGTTTTCTTGCTTTTCTTTGTGTTCCAATCCGTGATTCCAGAGATATTCACAAATTACTATAAGATTTGCAACCATCGTGCATCATAGCTGAAGACTATTTCACAAGGCTAAGTAATTCATATAGCGCTTACATTTGTGTAAATGTATGTGTGTGTTGTGTATGGGGAGACCAGGATTTCCCAACCTCTGAACTATTGGCATTTGGCTGAGATAATATCTCCAGATGTTATTGCCAAATCTCTCCTGGAAGGCAAAATCATCCCTGGTTGGGAACCACGAGATTAGATAGCCTATGTGAAACACAATGTTTCTTTATGTTGGCAACCTGATAGATATTGAACCATAGAATTGGGAAGTTTTTATTTTGGCAAAATTATTTAATAAGATTTAGTTGTATTTTTTTTTAGAGATTTATTTTATTTATTTATTTATTTCCCCTTCTCCTCCCCACCCCAGTTGTCTGTTCTCTGTGTCTATTTGCTGCGTCTTCTTTGTCTGCTTCTGTTGTTGTCAGCGGCATGGAAATCTGTGTCTCTTTTTGTTGCGTCATCTTGTTGTGTTAGCTCTCTGTGTGTGCGGTGCCATTCCTGGGCAGGCTGCACTTTCTATTGCGCTGGGCAGCTCTCCTTACGGGGTGCACTCCTTATGCATGGGGTTCCCCTACGCGGGGGACACCCCTGCATGGCAGGGTACTCCTTGCGTGCATCAGCACTGCGCATGAGCCAGCTCCACACGGGTCAAGGAGGCCTGGGGTTTGAACCGTGGACCTCCCATGTGGTAGACAGACGCCCTAACCACTGGGCCAAGTCCACTTCCCTAGTTGTATTTTAAAACTTAAAAATGTCAGCTCTATTTAACTAACATTTTAAATTTTGTCATTAATTATAACTTCTATTTGCTTTTTGATTTTAATAGATTAGAATATTTTAGGAGAAAATAACTACTTTGCAACCATATATAAAATAAATTTAATTTTTGTTCTTTACATTCCATTTACTATTTTTTGATAAAAATGTATTCAAAATTTTCGCTTAATACAGATTGCCTTTTTATTTTTAATCTTTTAAATTCATTGAAAATGATAGAAATAGAAAATACCAAAGTGAATCTCAGAAAATAAAACCAAAACCAAACGCCTAAAACCATGAACAGAAAATCTTTGAAAGGCTTAAATTTTTAAACATTGGAAATGATGAAAGTGAGCCAGATACCTGTCAAGTATGACTCACACATAGAATTCAGGAATAAGACCACAAAAAGTCTTTATTTAATAAAGATTTGATTATATATCACAAAATTAATTGAGCAAGAAAGTTTTACTCAAAAAACAATAAATGGAACAGATAATATAAAATCCGTGCAGCTTCCTCTTGTTTACTAAAACAAGGTTTAATTATTGGATCCAAGCAATGGAAGAAACATAGAATCGTTCTGTATTCTTGTCCTAGCCTAGAAAATGTTAGGTGTGGGTCTAATCTGACTTGATTCAAAAAGAATTTGAAATGACGTACAGAAACATGTATACTAGGGATTAAATGATAGATGAGAAAATCACAAGCGAAGGAAAAATGAAAAGAGAAACATATGGAGATACATTCCTCTTCTCCAGATAACTACCTAAAAGCTCATGCCTTTCAAAGATAATGCAGGGTTTGTAGAAATGTAACCCCTAGTGACCAAATCAAAGAGAGAAGGATTACTATTAGTTTCAAGATTCATAAACTATCTTTCAGAAAATCAAAACAACTGGTTGTTCCAATAAAATGCAGCTTTTCTAGGAACCGAGTACCTGAGGGGAGCCATTCTAGACTCTGGAAGCTGGAAACCACCTCTTCTGTGTGGTCATGACTGACATTTGTAGCAGGTTCTCTGCACCACCACGTTGGCTAACAAGTTCTTTTCACATTATGATTTCTCTTCATAGGATGCACTGGAGTCAACAGTGCAGTTGTTTTCACTCAAGCTCATTGTCAGCACTATTGGACTTCTCAAGTGTGTCAAAGGAGAGTGGAGAACAGGACCTGGGAAGGCCGGTGCACCCATGTGTCTTCTAATAGGCAGGAATGCACCTGCAACTGCACAGTTGCCAAAGTCACCAGAATTCCCTTGCAACACATTCACCATACCCAATCCTGCTCCATCTGCCCGGGGTTCTGGGCCCATAAAACGACCTTCACAACCTGTTTCTGGGTGTTTGCCAGTTTCTTGTCACTTAACAAATGATGTTATACCCAGGAATTAAAAAAAGAACTATCACGTTTACTCATTTCAAATCACACATCATTTATGCTCAATAAAATTAAGTGTTTCTATTATCTCAAAAAAAAAAATCACAAAATAGCAAACTCACTGTTTGTCTTACATTACCCAAAAAGAACTATGCTCTTATACCAATTAAGCTATTTGCAGTTACTATTCAAACAATCCTCACCAATGCAAAGTTCAAATTATTACTTTCATACAATTTGTTTTAAATTGTCAGGATACAAATGACCTTCCATATCACTACCTGGTGATACCTCACAAAGCTTTCTGTCTAATGCATACTGGCCCAGTAGGACGATTTCCAGTATGGCCCCAGAAAACTACAGGAAGTCAACTCCTAAGTTACAACAACAAGCATGATATATACATGCCTCTTAAGTGATGTGTGAGCTCTCATTCCTCCCTGGCCTACATTAATGCTAGATACTAAATAGCTTCTTTCTCCCACTTGAGATATTTTTTATAAAGGAACCTATTGACCTTTGATAAATAAAAACATATCTAAACAAACAAAAAGCCACTATCTCTGAAAGCTTGCTATTACCTAGTTTCTTTCAAAATGGCTATAGCCTTCCCTCTTATTCCTCTAAGTCTAATTTCTTTATCATTTTTGTTTTGTTTAACAACTCTTCATATTTAGTGAGTACTTATTATGGCTGGACAGCATCCTACGAGTTTGCTTTACATGCATTTAGTCATTTTATGCTCGGGACAATCCTTTAAAATTTGGTCAGGTTGGTCACAATTTCACAGATAAGGAAACTGAGGCTTGGATGAGTTGAATAATTTGCCCAAGGTAATCCAAACACCACAAAAATCTAGAATTCAAATTCAGTTCTGTCTGAACACAGACCATACATCATTAACCATTAAGAGTCTTAAAGATCATTCTGTTAACTATTACTATTGCAGACACATGACTCACTGCTTTAATAAAATGCATACATACACATACATAGATACATTCATAAATGCATACACATATGTACATAAATATATATACTGCATTTCAGGTACACCATGAGTTAAATAAACATTTAGGGACTAGACGACGCTGCTTATTTTAACCTTTGAAATAATATTCATTGGATTTTTTCATTTTAAAATTAATATGTATGCATTAGAGAAATTTGGGTAAATACACAAAAGAAGAGGAAAGGGAAAAACGTCCAAGTTGCTAAGCTCAAAGATGAACACTTTATATTTTCTTAACCATGAATTATAACATTTTTCTATGGGAAAGCATAGCTTAAATTTCAAAGCACTGACTTTAAGATATTTTTGACTTAAGGGTTAGTGGAACATTTGGAGTTTCTCTTCCTTACCATATACTCCTCATGTGCAATCCCAGGAATAAGATATAAAATATGTGCAATGATTTTATTAAACATATGCACAGTCTTTTATCTGCCACCTGAACAACCAAGTTGGGAGGCAGTGTCACAAAATGATCAGCAGTCATCCTTAGGAGTCAGGCAGAGGCTGAAATTCCAGCTCTACCACTTAGGGCTGGGTGACCTTAAGGAACTATTTGTCCTCTTGAGCCTGAATTTCCTTATGTGTAAAATACAAACAATAAGTATTCCTATCACACCGGAATGCTGTGAGAATTGACAAAGGCAATATACTTAGAGTCCTTGGCAAGTACTTAGTGCTCAGGGGAAAATGGGGGCAGTGAAGAGAGCATAGTTGGATTTGTTTTTAATATCTCTGGATCCCTACATAAAAACTAATGAAACAGTTGTATAGAAAACCAGAAACCTATTAACATTTACAATGAAATTAGATGACTAGGTTTCTTCCCATAAAATCTGGTAAGGACAAAGCACTAACATCTATAATATCATTATATCTGCGTCTGTGCAGAAGAAGGCAGAGAGAAGCAAAGACAAAGTGTGGTGGGCAATTTGAGAATAGCCGCTAAAACTGAGAGGGTTTTATCCAATCCCAATCCAGTAGTAGGTGAGTGTAAAGAGGCTCTCATTGGGGACTGATGGGAAAATAGGAATCTAACGTTTATGAGTTTTCTTCCAGGACAGGGGTCCATTTCAGGGTTCCACTGAGGAGAAGCTGCTGGAATGGATTCAATATTGAGGCAGAACAAGTCCAATAGAGACAAAGGAAAGAGAAGGTCCAAATAAAAGTAAAAGGGAACTGTATCAGGAAATCTTAGAAAAAACAATTCTCTGAAATTAGAAAAACTACCCTGAACCAGGCCTCTAAAATTTCAGAAACCTGATTTCCCACAAAAATGAGCAGCAGAGTAAGAAGGAATGCAGTATTAACATAGGGGACAACATGGAAGAATCTTGAAGACCTTATGTTGAGTTAAGTAAGCCAGTCACTGAAGAACAAATATTACATGACCTCACTGATTTAATTAAGCAAACTGAGTAGACTCACAGAGCTAGCGCCTGGAAGATAGGTTACCAGGAGAAAGAAGGGGAGTGGAGTGGGGTAAGCAGATGCTCAATATGGGCAATACCTATGATGAGGGGGACGGGGGTGGGTGAGCAGTGGATGAGGGTGACAGTGTCGCAGTGATGTGACTGGGTTCAATGATGTTGGAAGGAGAGGGGGAGTAGGGTGGGGGGTTGGTTGGACTATCCATGGAACTGGGGGGGAAGGCTGGAGGAAGGAGCAGGTGAACTCTAGGGATTTACAGGTCTGTGGTTAAAACTACAATGGTGGGAATGCCCTTCTGGCAAATGTAGCAGGGGAGGGTTACTGGTACCAAGCATTGGGGATAGGGGAATTTTCAGGATAGAGTGCACCTAGGGCATATTCTATGGAATATGAAAGTGTTCATCTTCTCATAGTGTGTTATCTCAATGGGTGGTGACCCACAAAATAAACAAATAATTATTAAACTCCCATTCTGGGAAACCCTGCTATGTTCTCAATTAGAGGGGCAGGAATCTCTCTAGAAATAGGCAGTGCCTAACAAAAGAAAACAGAATTATTACATGTAACTATGAAATTTATTCTTCAAAAATTGAAACTTAGTGGCAACCATAGGTTCCAAGGGGAGAGGAAGGAAAGAATAGAATAGATGGAACATAGGACATTTTTAGGGCATTGAAATTGTGCATGATCTTGCCATGACAGATACAGGCCATTTTAAATTTTATCAAAACCTTTAAAAGTGTATAGTACAAAATGTAAACCATAATGTAAACCATTGACCATGGTTAATAGCAGTGCTTCAATATTTGTATGTCAATTGTAATAACGGTACCATACACATGTAAAGTGCTATTAATAGGGGAAAGAGTAAGAGGGAGGAGAATGTTGGGTATATGGGAATCCCCTATATTTTCTATGTGACTTTTCTGTAACCTAAAGCTTCTTTGAAGATAAAGGAAAAAATAAGACACTGGGGAGAACATACAGAAGAAATCATCACTGTACCTAAAAGACAGCACATCTTATGGTGATGAAAGACATTGAAGAAGAATGTGTGTTTTACTTTATTTATATAATTTTTAAAATTTTTGCTTTTATTTATTTTTATTTTGTATTTTTGTATTTTATGTTATTTAATATAATTATTACCTTGTTGATTTTTAGTTGTTGGTTTTGTTTTTTTGGCTTTGTTTTTGGGGAGGTTTTGGATTGCAGAAGGGTCACAACTGTGGCAGGGGAGGATCACTGGTGTGGGGTATTGTTGATAGGGGATGTGTAGGAAGGGGAGAACCTGAGGCATGGCTCTACAGCACATGAATATGTTCAAGTGGTCATGGGGCATTGTCTCAGTGGGTGGAGACCCACACAATAACCAAAAAAATATTGAATTCCCATCCTCGGATGCCCTGCTACATTCTCTAATAGAGCAGCAAGAATCCTCTAAGTACATGGGCACTGCCTAGCAAGGAGGTCAAACCATTACACCAGGCCCTTGACACTGATGGTTGTACTTATGAACCTTCTCTTGTGAAGTTGAAACTTAAGCCTAGTATTATATATTGCCTAAGAGTTCCCTCCAGAAAGTGTCCTTGTTGCGCAAATATGGCCTTTCTCTAAGCCAAACTCAGCATATAAATGCACTACCTTTCCCCATGTGGAGCATGACTCTTGGGGATAAGCCTCCCTGTCACCTAGGGATTATTACAAGCACTAACTAGCAATGAATTTGAAAAGACCTTGACAAATAGGGGGAAATATTAAATACAAATAAGTTTTCATGGCTAAGAGATTTCAAAGTGAGTTGGGAGGTCATTCCAGAGGCTACGCTTATGCATGTCTTAGCAGGATTTCATTGACTGCCACAGTAAACAGTGCCTCAACCATTAGGGCTCCTGAGGGCTCTAGAGACATCTAGACACTATAAACAGGGCAGAAAAGCTCAGGAATTTAGCACCTTGTCAGTGGGCCATACTTTGGAATATATGCTCCCCAATGTAACAGAGTTAGACTCATTTATAATATCCCTATACATTACTTGTCTGTCCTTGTTATTTGAACCTATAGTTAGTACTATACTCATAAAAATATGTATCAAAAACTTAAATCTGTTCATATGCTGGTTGAGCCCTGAATATCAGCAGAGTTGCAACATCTCCTATTGAGTTCACTGGACTTGTCCAGGGCAACCAACAAAAGGATAATGATAGACAATGGCCCATACCACAAAACAGAGTACCTACAACTGCAAGCAAGACAGGTAGTCAACTACCACACCATGGAGCCTAGAGTGCCTACAACTGAAAGCAGGAGGATTACATCCAATATCCATGTGGAATCTAAACCCTCTCTTGACATAGATGTGGAATGGACACAACCAAGCCAAGGTCCACAGGAAGGAGGAATACAGTAAGGATCAGAGTGGACTTAATCATATTCTATTCATGAACTATTGTGGTTAATAATTGAGAAAATGTGGCATTGATGTGGAAAAAGTGGCCATGGTGGCTGCTGGGTTCAGGGAAGGGGAGGAAGAGAAGAGATGTGGAGGCATTCTCGGGACTTGGAGTTGTCCTGGGTGGTGCCCCAGGGACAATTGCCGGATGTCGTGTGTCCTCCCATGGCCCACTGGATGGAACATGGGAAAGTATGGGCTATGGTGTGGAACACGGGACTTGGGGTGCAGCGATGCCCGGAGATGTACTCACCAGATGCAATGGATGTGGCATGATGATGGGGAAGAGTGTTATTGGGGGCGGAGTGGTGGGGTGGGGGTGGTGGGGGCGAATGGGGACCTCATATTTTTTTAATGTAATATCTTTTTAAAAAATGAATAAATAGAGTAGAATTTGAAAAAAAAAATTAATTAAAAAAAAAAAAAAATGACAGTTCCATACACCTGCCCCACTGAATCTAAGATCCCTCTCAATCAAAAACATAGTGGGCATCACCATCCCAAAATCCTCAAGATTAAGGAATGAACAAATGGGGAAATGCAACAATAAGCTAAAGCGGACTTATTATTCTAGCAATGGAAAAATTTGCAGCACTGATATAAAGGCAATGGCCACCAGAGGTTCTGAGGGGAAAGAATGGGAAGAATAGGTGTAACATGGGGCTTTTTGGGGACATTGGAATTGTCCTGCATGACACTGCAATGACAGATACAGGCCTTTATACATTTTATCAAAACCTATAAAATTGTGTAGTGTAAAATGTAAATTATAGTCCACACTTAGTAGCCATATGTTCATCAATTGTAACAAATATACCACATTAATGACAATGTTGTTAATGGCGGAAAGTGTGGGAAGGGAGAGGGAGGAATACATGGGAATTCCCTATATTTTTCATGTTTATTTATGTAATCTAAAGCTTCTTCAAAAATAAAAAGTAAAAATAAATAAGCAGCAGAAATCAAAATAAAGTCCTATAAAAAGTTATTAGAATTATAGAAGATAATAAGGGACAGAAGAACATCATCTATAGCTAACAAAAGTATATCAGGGCTTTCTCTTTCAGCCATCTTTGAGCCTGTGCAGGCCTTCCAGGGAGAGGATAACTAAAATGGCAAATACATCTTAAAGTCTGTGATCCAAGGTCATTTTGCTGGCTATAAGTAGGGTCTCCAGAACCAGAGGGGGCACACAGTTTGTCTCAAAATTGTAGGTATTTATGTCTGAGATGAAACTGAATTCTCTTTGAGCCAGAGAGTTGCTTATGTGTACAAAGCAAAAACAACACAGTGACTCCTGGCAGCAAACCCAGCAAAAGAAAAGTAATATGGAGAAAGTTAACCCATGCCC
This sequence comes from Dasypus novemcinctus, assembly GCF_030445035.2. Lineage (NCBI taxonomy): Eukaryota > Metazoa > Chordata > Mammalia > Cingulata > Dasypodidae > Dasypus > Dasypus novemcinctus. The sequence continues at coordinate 38,015,904 of NC_080692.1, read as the reverse complement.
ATAGAAACAGTGGAATGGTTCATACCAAATTCTAAAGTAACATTTTTGCTAAGGCCACTGGACACAGAATCCATGTGATGCCATATCCCTCAAAAATTTAAATTTGTTGAAAAGTTTAAAAATTAACAAAAAAAAAGGAAGAAATAAATTTAAAAAGTAAATAAATTAAACTGTGGATTTGTAAAAGAAATTTATCAGAAAAACATGGAGAGGTCAAAATTGTAACCACCTATTTCATAATGAGCTAAAAGAAACTGATACAAGATAAAAAAAAAAGAAGAGCATAAATCAGAATTAGAAAAGCCTAGAAATAAGATGACAGAATACAGGAAAGAATTATAAATAAATGTAAGTATCATTTAGATATGAAGTCTAAACTAGAAAGAATGTAAATGAAAATATGCACAAAATTGTGCCTTAAGAAAATAGAAGGTGAAAGGAAAAAAACTTCAAAAACCAAAAAGAAAATAAGAAAGAGATTGTATTAGTCAGCAAAAGGGGTGCTGATGCAAAATACCAGAAATTGGTTGGTTTTTATAAAGGGTCTTTATTTGGGGTAGGAGCTTACAGATATCCAGGCCATAAAGCATAAATTACTTCCCTCACCAAAGTCTACTTGGAGCAAAATAGCTGCTGATGTCTGTGAGGGTTCAGGCTTCCTGGGTTCCTATATTCCTGGGGTTTGCTTTTCTCTGGGTTCAAGGTTCTTTTCTTCCAGGGGCTAGCTTCTCTTTCCTCTGAGTGCTGACTTCCCTGGGCTCCAGCTTAAGTCTTCAGCATCAAACTCCAACATCAAAACTCCAACATCAGAAACCCTCAACTCTGTTCTTTGCCGTGCCTTTTATCTGTGAGTCCCCACCCATCAGGGGGTGGGCATGGCTCTGAGGGCAGCTATTGTTTCAACCTGCTTGAACAAAGGCAGTAGGAGCCATTGTTTCAATCCACCTGAATAAAGGCAGGTGGCAGCCATTGCTTCAACCTAGCCTCAGACAAAGGAAGCAGCAGCTATTTTTCAAGCCTTCCTGAACAGAGACAGAAGTGGTGGAGATTTAATAATGCAAGGCTCCCTTGGGGATGTTGAGGCAGTGAACTGAAGAGCTTCATTTGCTGGTCAAGCAAAGAAAACTTGGCTTTGGAGAGCCTTTGGAAGATCATTTGGTGCCCTTCTTGACCCCTCCCCAGGGCACTTTTAAGATGGTCTGTGTCTCTTTCATGGGTCCCTGGCCAGATGTGGCTGGGAAAGACTGACTTGAGAAAATCCTCTCCTGTATGCCCCTCCTTCCAGAATATGCCCTCTAGGCAACAAAAGGAATATAAAAAACTACAGAGGCAGATATTCTGGGACAAAGGCCTCTGGCTTAAAACACTTAGAGAAGGGAGAGATATCTCCTGGAAAACAGAGGGGATGGCCAAACCCCTATAAACAGGGGACTTCCAAAACAACTATGAAGCAAAATCCCAGTACAAGCAGAGGTCCAGAAAGACAGGGAAAACTATGCACATTGTATTTGCCCTAAGCAGAACTTCCTGATAGGAGGACTGAAGCTCAAGAAAATCTCTGTCTCATCACCAGGTGGTTTTAAAACCAGGAAACAGACATCCTAGGGAGTAAATCCCAGAGTTAACATTTTAAAATATTAAAATGTACAGTATGCAACAAAAGAATACAAGACAAATAAAGAAACAGGGGAATGATAGCCCATTAGAAGGAAGCAAATAAAAATACAGAAAACACCAACAAAGATGACAAGAAAATGGAGATACCAAAGAAGCTTTTAAAATCATTTTTAAAAGGCTCAAGGAGATGAAGGAGCATCCAGAGAAAAAAGTAAAGGATAATAGAAACACAATGAATCAGCAATATGAGAGTCTAAGTAAAGAGATAGAAATTTTAAAAAGGAACCAAACAGAAATACTGTAGTTGAAGACCACAATAACTGAAATGAAAAATGCCTCAGAGGATTTCAAGAGCATATTAGATCTGGCAGAAGAAAGAATTAGTGAATGTGAAGACAAGACAGTTGAAATGAGTCAAGCTGAGGATAAGAAAGGACAAAGTTAAAATAAAAGCAAAAGAAAATAGCCTAAGACACCTCTGGGACATCATCGAGAGCACTAATATACATATTTTGGGTGTCCCAGAAGGAATCTTAAAAGAAATAATAACAGAGAACCTCCCAAATATAGGAAAAGATGAAAGTGTGCACATCCAAGAAGCTCAGAGAACACCAAGCAGGATTAACATGAAGAAAAATACACTTCATCATATAGTGATCATATTACCAAGTGCAAAGGACAAGGAGAGAATTCTGAAAGCTATAAGAGAATAGCAATGTGTTATGTACAAGGGAGTCCCCATTAGATTGAGTGTCAATTTTTCATCAGAACGCATGGAGGCAAGAAGGCAGAGCATTCAAATATGTATAGTGCTAAAAAAACAACATCTGCCCGCCAAGAATCTTTTTCAAAAATGAGAAAGAGATTAAGACATTCTCAGATAAACAGAAGCTGAGAGATTTTGCCACTGCTAAACCTGTGCTGCAAGTAATAGTAAGGGGAGTTTTCCACACTGAAAGGAAAGTATACTGGACAGAAGTTCAAATTATCATAAATAAAAAACTCTAGTAAAAGTAACTGTAGCTGAGTGTGAGGGTTTCGTCCTCGCTCAGGCCCAAGAGTCGGGGGGGCTTGCTCCTGCCAGGCAGCCGGCGGGGGGTGCTCCAAGATGGAGCACCGGTTTTCCAGGCGTGGGGGACGCGCGGTTGAGGAAAAACCACAGAGACCGCTTGAGCGCAAGAACAGGTCTGCTTTATTACGGAAGTACACTTAGCTATATAGGGTTGGGTAGAGGGAGGGGCATGATGAAGGGAGGGTTGGCTAAGGGGCGGCTGTGGACAGGCTGAAGCTGATGGATAGACCTGAGGTAAGCAGTTACTGGGGAAGAGGGCAGATTGTGGGTTGGCAATATGGGCGGGACTGGTGGGAAGGACGGCGGGAGCTGGAAGGGGAGGAGGGGTGGAGAAAGGCGGCAACAAGTAACCACTTGGGTACCAGTTACAACAGTCATATTGTACTATAGAGTTTGGTATATAACTCCACTTCTTATTTCCTACAGGTGCTAAAATGCAAATGCATAAAAAGCAATGAAAACTTATGTTTTTGGACATACAGTATACCAAGATATAAGTGGTAACAAATACAAAAAATGGTGGGGGAACAGAGAGGTATAGGAAAAGTGTATGTGCATGCTATAAAAGTTGGTATCAAACCAAATATGATGATTATATATTTAGGTTATTAAATTTTAACACCATGGTAACAACACATAAAAATAGATGAAAATATATATCATGATAGAAAAGAGAAGGCACATGCTAATGTACAACAGAAGAAAGCAAATAAATACAAATTTAGGAATTAATGAATGTGAGGGCCATAAAAATATAAAGACTAAATAGCAAAATGGCAGAAGAAAGTACTATATTATCAGTAGTGACTTTAAATGCAAATGGGTTAAATTCTCCAGTAAAAAGGCAAAGATGGGCTAAACGGGTAAAACAGCATGACCCAATTAAAAGCTGTTTGCAAGAGACTCACTTTAAATGCAAAGGTACAAGTAGGTTGAGGGTGAAAGTGTAGAAAAAATATGCCAGGCAAGTAGTAAGCAAAAGATAGCTTGGGTAACTATACTAATTTCAGGTTAAATAGGCTTTAAGTAAAAAATAGTTATGAGGGACAAGGTAGTCATTACATACAAATAAAAAGGACAGTTCAAAAGGAAGGTGTAAGAATTATAAATATAAAAGCAGAACCCTAAAATATATGAAGCAAATACTGAGAGATATGAGTGGAGAAATTGATGGTTCTATGTTAATAGGAGGAGACTAACATGCCACACTCAATAATGGAAAGAATATGTGGTCACAAGATCAATAAGGAGGTCCAGACTTGAGTGATACACTAAACCAACTAGAACAAACAGACATATATAGAACACCATATCCAACAAAAACAGAAAACACATTCTTCTGTGTTAGATCATTCTCCAGGATAGACCATATGGTGGGTTCAAAACGAGTTTCAATAAATTAAGAAATATTGAAATGCAGAATGTATATTCTCTGACAACAATAGAATGAAGCTATAAATCACTAACAGAAGGAGAAATGGAAAGTTCATGAATATATGGAAATTAAACAACATACACTTAAATAACCAAAGGGCTAAAGAGGAATCAGAAGTGAAATTGAAAAATATCTTGAGGCAAACGAAATGAAAATACAATATACCAAAACTTAAGTGAGGCAAGGAAGGCAGTGCTTAGAGGGAAATTTATAGCTGAGAACCCTCCCTCTCCAGTCACCCTCTCCTATCACCCCCACAACACCCTGGCTTCCCTTCTTTCCCACAGTTTCTAGAGGAAGAGTGCAGCCTGCCATTCCCTATTCTGCCGTCTTGGATCCTGAAACATCCTTTCTTGATAAAAACACTTAGAACACTAGGAATAGAAGGAAATTTCCTCAACATGATAAAGGGCATGCTTTAGTTTGCTAAATGCTGCCAATGCAATATACCAGAAAAGGGTTGGCTCTTATAAGGGGAATTTATTAGGTTAAAAGTTGACAGTTCTGAGGCCATGGAAGTGTCCAAGTCAAGCGATCATGAAGAGATGCTGTCTCACCAAATTGCAGCAGTGGGTGATTTGGCACAGGGCAGGGCATAATGGCAGCCCTGCTGGGCTCTGCCATCTCCTCCAGGCTTACTTTCTCTCTGAGCTCAGCTGTGGGTGATCAGGCATATGACTCATCTCTCCCCTATCCTCCAGGCCTCTCTCTTTCAGAATCTCTGGAGGCCTCTTTTCATGCCTGCTGATTCCAGTCTCCATAATTCAGGACCTCTTTTTCAGCCTCTAGGGGTTTCTATGTCTGAGGCTTTTATTCCTCTGTTTATTAAGAACTCCAGTAAAAGGATGAACCCCCCCCCCAACCAGGTCATGTAATCTAATCAAAAGCCCTTAACAGAAGTAATTTAATCAAGAGTTCCCACCTAGAACAGGTTTACATGCATGAGAACGGATTAGCTCTTAGGACATAATTTTTTCCTGGGATCTACAAAACTTTAAACTGTCACAGTACATACATGAAAAGCCCACAATTAATGTCCTGCTTAATAGTCAGAGACTGAAAGCTTTCCCTCTAAGATCAGGAACAAGGCAGGAATACCCACTAATACCACTGTTATTCAACATTGTACTGGAAGCTCTTGCCAGATCAATTAGGGGGAAAAAAAAAAAAGAAAAAGGCAAAGAAATCAAAGGCATCCAAATTGGTAATGAAGAAGTAAAACTTTCCCTATCTGCAGATGACATGATTCTATATACAGAAAATCCTGAAAAATCTACAACAAAGTACCCAGAGCTTAAAAAAATGAATTCAACTAAGTGCAGAGTACAAGATTAACACACAAAATTCAGTGGTATATCTATGCATAAGGAAAACAATCAGAAGAAGAAATCAAGAAAAGAAGTCCATTCATAATGGGAACTAAAAGAAGCATCTAGGAATAAATCTAACCAAGGATGTGAAGGATTTGTACACAGAAAAATTATAAAACATTGCTAAAAGAAATTAAAGACAACCTAAATAAATGGGAGGATATTCCATGTTCATGGATTGGAAGACTAAATATGCTTAAGAAGGCATACCCAAAGCAATTTATAGCTTCAATGCTATCCCAATCAAAATTTCAACAACCTTCTTTGCAAAATGGAAAAGCCAATCATTACATTTATATGGAAGGGAAGCAGATGTGGCTCAAGAAGTTGAGGACCTGCTTCCCACATGGGAGGTCCCAGGTTTGGTTCTTGGTGCCTTCAGAAAACAAAAACAATCAATAAGCAAACAAACGAAAAAAAAAAAAAAAACCTCAGGGGAGCCAATGTGATTCAGTAGTTGAACACTGGCTTCCCACATACGAGGTCCCAGATTCAATCCCCAATCCCAGTACCATAAAATAAGATAAGATAAGATATAATTTACCAAAAAAAAAAAAAAAAATTTATATGGAAGAGTAAGGGGCCCAGAATAGCTAAAGCACCCTGAGAAAGAAGAAGAAAGTTGGAAGACTCATTCTTCCAATCTTAAAACTTATTACAAAGCCACAGTAATCAAAACAGCATGGTGGGAAGTAGATCTGGCCCAATGGATAGGGCGTCCACCTACCACATGGGAGGTCCATGGTTCAAACCCTGGGCCTCCTTGATCCATGTGGAGCTGGCCCATGTGCAGTGCTGATGCGTGCAAGGAGTGCCATGCCATGCAGGGGTGTCCCCCGTGTAGGGGAGCCCCACGCGCAAGGAGTGTGCCCCGAAAGGAGAGCCGCCCAGAGTGCAGCCTGCCCAAGAATGGCACCGCACACATGGAGAGCTGACACAACAAGATGAAGCAACAAAAAAAAACACAGATTCCCAGTGCCGCTGATAAGGATAGAAGTGGTCACAGAAGAACACGCAGTGATGGACACAGAGAGCAGACAACGGGGGCAGGGGGGATAGTGATGGAGAGAAATAAATAAAAAAATAAAAAATCTTTTTAAAAAACAGCATGGTACTTTCACAAGGAAAGACATATGGAATAGAATTTAGAGCTCAGATCAACCCTCACATTTATAGCCAATTGATTTTTGACAAGGTGACAAAAACCACTCAATTGGGAAAGAATAGTAGTCGCTTCAACAAATGGCACTGGTAAACTAGATCTTCATTTGCAAAAAAAAGAAGACCCCCTACCTTATACCATATGCAAAAATCAACTCTAAATGGATCAAAGACCTTAATATCAGAGCTCAAATTATCACACTCCTGAAAAGGAAATGTAGGGAAGCATCTTCAGGACATTGTTTTAGGCAATGGTTTCCTAGACTTCAGATGCAAAGCACAAACAACTAAACAAAAAATAGATAAATGAGACCTCATCAATATTAAAAGCTATTGCACCTCAAAGGACATTATCACGGTAAATAAAAACAACCACCTACAAAATAGAAGAAAATATTTGGAAACCACATAGCCAATAAAGTTTTAATATCCAAAATATATAAATAAATCCTTCAATTTAACAACAAAAAGACAAATAACCCAATTAATATATGGACTGAAGGCTTGAACAGACTACTCTCCAAAAAAGATATGTAAATGACCAGAAACCACATGAAAAGATGATTAACATCATAAGTAGGGAAATGCAAATCAAAATCACAATGAGATACCATTTCACACCCATTAGAATGGTTGCTATTTAAAAAAAACAAAAACAAAAAGGAAAAGGAAAGGAAAGGATGCAGAGAAACAGTAACACATATTCGTTGCTGATTGTAATGTAAAATAGTGCAGCCACTGTGGACCAGTTTGGTAGTTCCTCAGAGAGCTAAGTATAGAACTACCATATGACCAGCAATTTTACTACTAGGTATATACGCAAAAAACTGAAAGCAGGGGCTCAAAAAGATATTTGCACACCTATGTTCATAGCAGCATTGTTCACAGTTGCCAAAAATGGAAGCAACCCAAGCGTTTGCCAACTGATAAATGGATGAATAAAATGTAAGCTTATACATACAATGGAAAATACTATTCAGCCATAAAAAGGAATGAAGTCCTGATACATGCAACATAGTGGATGAACCTGGAAGACGTTACACTGAATGAAATAATCCAGACAAAAAAGGACAAATATTGTATAACCTCACTGATTTGAAATAATTAGAATAATCAAATTCCTAGAGTCAGAATCTAGAATATAGGTTACCAAGGGATGGGAAGTTAGGCTTAAAATGCACAGAGTTCCTATTTGGAATGATGGAAATGTTTTGGTATTGGATGGTAGTGATGGTAGCACAACATTGTAATTGCAGTTAACAGCACTGAAATATGTATCTGGATATGATTAAATGCAAAGTGTTAGATTGCATATAGTGTAACAGAATAAAACTTGTTTTAAAAAATCCATGGAATCATACTAAACAAACAATGACCTCTAAGTTAAACCATGAACTTTAATTAAATAGTAGAATTATAGAGATGTGCTATCATCAATCATAACAAATGTTACACACCAATGCAAGGTGTTGGTAGTGGAGTGATGTATGGGAATCCTATATTTTATGCCTGACTGCTCTGTAAACCCACAACTTTTCTAGTAAATAAAGAAAAAAGAAGAAAAATGACCAACAGAAGCCATATGCTAATAAAATCATTGGACTTAAAAGAAAAAAAATATTTGAGCATCTAGAGGAAAAAGCAAGTGACTTAAAGAGAAAAATTAGGATGTCATCATAATTTAAAATAGCAATCCTTTCTGCCAGAAAAAAAAAATGGAGAATCCTAATTAAGATACACAAGAAAAGAAAATATATAAAGAAAATATAAAGAAACAGATTCTCTACCAGCAAAACTAACTTTCAGGTGCAAAGAACATAAACTGCTATTACCTTGCAAGAATTCAAGGAATATTATTCCCATAAGCCCTTCTGGAGGAATGTACTCAAGAATGAGCTTCAGAGAACCCACATCACTAGGGAGACAAAAACACCAGAACTGGTAGTGAGGAATAAATATATAAGCATGCAATTATTATAGAACTAGCACCAAATGGAAATTAAAAAGGGGAAGTATAGGGTGGAGTGGCTATATACTTAGGTAATGTAGAGTACAGCTGTAATAATTAGTGAGGAGTATGGAGAGCATATATGCAAAATACTTTTAATTGCTCTCACTAATTATATTGGCAGTGGTAAAGTATTAGAATTGTTTGTATATATAATGCAGGAATTGAGTAAATGAGTAATTATAGGATATTCTGATTCTGTTATTCCCTGTGCCCTGAAACTAAGATTGTTGGTGTAAAAGAAAGGAAGTACAAATATAATATAAGGAAGTAAAAGACCCTGTATTACTGAATTTAAATTGGACCTATCAATAAGATCATGAAGTAATTCTTTCCACTGAAGAGGCTTAAAAACAATAGCCAACCTTGTAGCAATGAGATTGTGGCCTTGAAATAATACCATTTTCCTCTAAAAGAACACTGAGGTTTCTTGCTGAGTGCAGAAAATGTATAAGATGACCCTGAAAAACCTTGCCATGCCAAATATCAAGGAAGTTACCAACAGTTTTGTTATAAGGACTCAGAGACAACTTGAAGAGGCTCCCACTAGCCAAATAAATGGTATTTTGAACTTCGACAAAGAAAAATGAATGGACTGAATTAGTAATGAAGTTCCTTAAGGATCAAATGCATGTCTGGTCAAGTGTCTGGTCCAGGTGCCAATTTTCAGGGAGTACTGAGGAAAGTATTAAAGTGAAAAATTCAGATTGGTGGGAAACTCTGCAGATCAAATGCCTCAGGTCTTCCAGCAGATAATTTGTGAGGAAAAGAAAAGGGATACAGGGGAAACCCACATATTAAAAGAGATCGAAAAGACAACATTTAAAAAATAGTTAAGATAGGGAATGGATATAACTCAAGCGGTTGATTGCCTGACTCCTACATGGGAGGTTCCAGGTTTGGTTTCTAGTGCCTCCTGGAAAAAAATAAAAGCAAAACAACCAGCAAAAACAAACAAACAAATGAACAAAAACAATTCAAGGAAGTTGATATGACTCAGGAGCTAGAAAGTTGCTTTTGACCTGGATAGTGGTTACAACAAATGCATCTTCAATCTCTACATTTCTATGTGAATTTTCTACATCTATTTTTATTTCACAAAAGATACTTTAAACAACTAAATAATAAATAAATATTAACTATACTTAAACTGAAAACAACTTTAAATGTCCTAACATAATAGTAAACAGCTAAGGGGTGGAAAATAGAGATTCAAAATCAAGATGTTCTTAGAACATCTCAGGAAGTACCTAGACTTGGCTTTAAACTTGAGGACTGGTCACAGTGATGGTATGAAATGAAAGAGCTTTGGTGTTTACCTGGGTGGCAAGGGGAAGAATGACAGTGCTTAAAAGAATGAAAGTATTAACTGTAAGTACTGGGTGGGGGTGGGGAGGGGAAGGAACCAAAGGAAATAGAAGGAAAATAATATTTGGAACAACCAGGAAAAGAAAAATCAAAACCAAATGTGGTAGTTTGAGACTATATGTACCCCAGAAAATCATATTTGTAAAGCTGGTCTATCCCTGGGGGTGTGAACCTATTGTGGGTTGGACCTTTTGATTAAATGACCCAAGTTAAGGGTCTTTTGATTAGATTACTTCACTAAGGCATGGCCCAGGATGGGTCTTAATCCTCTTTCTGTAGTCCTTTATAAATGGGATGAATTCAGACAAAGAGAGAGAAAGCCACTGAAATAGGAAGCTGAAGTAATAAGATGCAGAGGAAATGGGAGAGAACAGCAGATGCCACCATTTTGCCTTGCCATGTGGCAGACCCCAGGATTGCCAGCATCTGGTCTTCAGGGAGAAAATATTGCCTAAAGATGCCTTGATTTGCAAAAATCATCTCAAGACTGTAAGCTTGTAAGCCAATAAACCCCTATTGTAAAATCCAAACCATTCCTGGTAAATTGCATTTCAGCAGCCTAGCAGACTGAAAACTTAGCAAGGTTTGTTTTGTTTTGGTGCTAAAAGGTATGAACATACAGCACATAGTATTTGTGTGTGGCAAGTATGTGGGAGATGCATCCTTTATGAAGGAAAATAAAGAAACTTTTGTTTTGACTAATACAAGCCAATCCAGCCCTTCCTAATTCTCTGGAAACAAATTTTTTTTAAATCTATGGATGCCCAGCCCTGAACTTGAACTGCAGTGCTAAGCCCAGTCCACCCTAGGATGTTTTAGCTCTTGCTACTTCTCTATCTAGAAATGATAAACAATATAGAGGTCTTGGGTCAGTCTCCCCAATATGCATACTCCGAAGCAGAGATCTGCATGCATGAGGTTTATTGGAGAATGTTCTTGGGGACCACTCTGAGGGAGTGAGGGAAGAAGGATTGGGCAGAGGGAAGAGTAAAACTGTGATGTGAGCAAAATACAGGCCTCAGACCATGCCACAGAAAGCTCTGGATTTGAGATAGCTATGCAGAGTTGCCCCACCTTGAGCTAAGGTGCATGGGACTTTATTTTCCCCCACCCCTACTAACCAGACATTGGCTGTGGGCTGCACCTGGGGAGGCAGAGTGATATTAGACTACGCTGGTCTCTCCCTCTGAGGGTAATTCAGCTAAGGGAGTCACTCAGCCACAAGCTATCAGTCAACAAAACTCCCAGATGTTGGAGAGTAAATGCCTCAATCCTAAAGGGCAATTTGGATAGTGTGCCACAACATCCGCACCAGAGCACTTCGACCTTTTCACTTTGCTTGGATCAATCTGTGTATCAGGCATACTTTGCCTCTACAAGCTTGCATTTCATCTTGCCCCTTTGGTACCTTTTTGGTCTTGTGTTCTGAAGAAGAGCTTTGCTTTAAAGTTTCAAAGTTTCAAAGATGTCTAGGAGCTTGGCTTTTAAAGACTTTTCTGTGCAACTCGAAATTCAGTTTAAGTGAAGATTTGCAATACATTCCTAGTGTCACAGAATTCTCATTCATTCACTCAACCAATATTTATCTAATGCTTTCTGGGTACCAAGCACTGAGAGCTAAGCAGAAGGAACACAATAATGAGCAGAATGGGAACTCCTTTTGGCTGAAGTTTACTGTCTCCATTAATCATTTAATATTGTTCAATCCTGCAAAATGATGGCATTCTGCATGTGTTCAGAGTAAACTTTCCTTTCACTTCCATTCTGGGGTTGAATTCTACAGAAGATAATTATGTCAACCTTGAAAGATCCACAACACTTCAGGATTTTTCTGTGACATTTCTTCTCTGAGCTTAGTGGCTTCTATGACTTGACATCTATTTGAGACTGTGGCCAGCAAAATTAGTCAGGGTCTTTAGGTAGCAATTCAAGATGGTGTTCCCTGACACCTTTATAATGATCAGGTCTCACATTCTGGGACAGTTGGTGAAAAATCAAACCACCTGTGTTTAATATCATTTGATAACACTCACTTGCATAAATGCTAAGCTCATGTTGGGAGACAATTCTCCATGTCTGTCACAATTCTGTATGTTTAGAGCCTAAACTTAATATTGAATAATGGAACATGTTTTTGCTTCATTATTATTATTACTAGTTTGCTAATTATTTGCATGTAAACCCCATTCCCTCCTGCCTCCTTCAATATCCTGCCCTATTAATTATTTCTTCTTCCCATTTGTCACTTCAATGACTTGCTCTTCACAAGTGCCTCCTTCTCAGCCTATAAATATTAAACATACTCCAATTTCCTCCACCTTAAAAAAAACCTCCTTCTGAATTTATTGCCTTATCTCTTTCTTCCTTGCACAACTTTCTTGAATGAGTAATCTTGACTTACTCTTTCCATGTACTCACGTCGTGTGTATTTCTTAACCCACTAATATCTGAATATCACCAGAAGCTCATCTTGAAAATACCACTAATATTACTAGTGATTTTTAATAGCCAAACTCAACATAGTTCTACCTGACCTATTTATTAGTGATATCTATAATATATTTGCCAAACTCTTCCTCCTCAAATTTCTTCCTTCCCTAGCATCAGCCACACCCCTCTCTTCTGGTTCTCCTCTTAACTTTCTGACTCCAATTCAATGGCTTCTCCTCCTGCAACCTGTTTGCTAAATTTGATATTCCATTCTGGTTCCTTTTCCCTTATCCCTACTATGTTCCACTTCAACCACCTTAAATGTGCTTTGTTTCCTACTGTCATCTTTCTAAATCTTTACCTCTGATTCACAGACACATTTTTCCAATTACCTAGGAGGCATTTCTTCCTGGATACCTGCATGCCCTTCAGACTTCGTTCATTCAAAACCAAGTACTTTATTCTCCCCTTCCCAATTCCTGTACAATTTTTCTGCAATAACTATTGCAGTTAATGTGTGTCATCACTCCAGTCATCTAAACCAAATGTTACAGTGACTTCAACTCTTCTTTTCTTTACCACTACTCCACATTCATTAGTTAACAAAATCCTCCCAATTTTATCCAACAAGCATCGTTTAGATTCATCTTGTCTTCCTCCCTCTTCTGCCATAATCCAGGTCCTTTCTGATAATAGCCTCCTAATATGCCTGCCTGCCTCCTTTCTCTCCCTTCTCTCGTGAGAATACTGCTAGCAGAGCTAAGCGAAACAAAGGTGTGATGGTGTCCCTCCTCTGCTTTTACTTCTAGGGTTTTGCAATGCCAAGAGAACAAAATGTAGCTTCTGACTCAAACCTGCTTTTCCAACTCTTTTCTTACTCCGCTCTGCCAGACACCCCATGTGCACCCAAAGCAGGTGCCCATGACTATTGCTTGTCCATCGTCACTTTGCTGCTCCCTCTGCCAAGTGAGTGTCCAGCTAGTGAACTTAAACTCATCCTTCAAGGTCTTCACTAAAATTTCACTTCATCTGAATATTCTAAACTCTCCCAGGTGTAGTCACTGCCTCCTTTAACTACCCATATCACTTGATGCATCCTCTATTGAGCTCTTTTTTGGTTTATTTGCATATTGTGCTCCACTGTATTCAGAGCTTCTGGAGAGCAGGGACCACATTCTATTCACCTTCTGATCTCCAGCCTTAAAGCAGTCGCTTAAATATGGGAGGGACTCAAGAGTTTCCTAAATCAGATTAAACTTGAGGACATGTAGCTGCAATATGATTATGCCTGATGTTAAAATTGTGCCCCAATTACTATTAAAGCTGAGCTGCTATTTTGCTTTTGTACCAAGGAGTTCAGTAGAAGTGCATTCTGAATTTGACATTTAAATTGTACTGGCTTCAAATAATTTTTCCAATCCTAAAATCCAGTATTAAGGAAAATGGGACCTTCTCTTATAAATTGTTTCCACCTTTCATGAGAGAAATCTGGCAAGATCTGTGAAATTCTTACATACTTTTGACACAGCAATTTTTCACATTTAAGAATTTATCCCCAAAAAAATAATCTTAAATGTACACAAACATGTAGCTAGAACAATGTTTCCTTCAGCATTTAAAGTAAAACTTAAAAAAAAAAAAACTAAGCATCATAAGTATCCATCAATTTGTGATCTCTTAAGTAAATTATGATACATCAATAAAATGGAATGCCATGCAGCCATTAAAAATGATGTTGTATACAAACAGTGAACCCTATTGTAAATGATGGACTATAGTTAATAGTACAATTATAAAAATGTTCTTTCATAAATTGTAACAAGTGTACCACAGTAATGCAAGCTATTAATAATTGGGTAGTATATGGGATTTATAGATGTATGCATGATTTTTCTGTAAACCTACAACTTCTCTACTAAAAAAATGATGCTGTACAAGACTACTTAATGACATTAAAATATTCATATTTTAATTAAAAGCAGGAAATTAAACAACATGTTTTAGTTTCCTAGGCTGCTCAAAGCAAATACCATGAAATGGTTCTGCTTGACGAATGGGAACTTACTTGATTAAGTATTAGAGTCGGGAAAAATGTCTATATAAAGGCATCATCAAGGCAATGGATTCTTCCTGAAGACCAGCTGTCTGCAATCCTTGGCTCCTCTGCCTATGACAAGACACATAGTGGCATCTGCTGGTCTCTCCCTTCTCTCCCAGGTTTCATTGGCTTCAGCTTCTTGCTTCTGTGGCTTTCTCTTTGAACTGATTCCATTTATAAAGGTTTCCACCATAGGATTAAGACCCATCCTCAGTGAGGTGGGTCACACCTTAACTGACATAGCCTCAGAAAAGGTCCTGCTTACAATGGGTTTACATTCACAGGAATGGATTAGATTTAAGAGCATGTTTTTCTGGGGTACAGACAGCTTCAAACCACCACAGCATGTGTAGTACGGTTCTGCTTTATTTTAAATTATTTCATTTATATGTGAGTAGAGAGGAAGATACAGGACACTTAGATCCTGTCATTTTACTTTGACAAGTTGACCCCTTTTTACAGACTTTACAATCAGAATGTTATAAATATAAAACAATGATGCATTTTCTTCAAAAAAAGTATTTTTGCAAGCTAACTTCACTAAGCTATTATAATTCATTGACCTATCTTCTATACAAAATATTTAGCCATTATTGTCATAATGAATAGTTATTTTCTATGTGCATTTTGTAATGAAAATTTGCTGTGTTGATCAATTTGTGCGCATAAACTCTATAGAGAGTGTAGCTTCTGTCAATGTGACTAGCAGTCTGTGGTCACTTTTTCAAAAAGCTGATTTTCCAAACTCAAATTTCAAATATTCAAATTTTATCAGGAATTACTGATTCTTTTTTTTTAAAACATATTTATTTATTTCTGCCCCCTCCATCCATCCAAATGCTCTCTGTATCCATTTGCTGTGTGTTCTTCTATGTCTGCTCATATCCTCATTAGGGCTCTCCTCTGTGTCTCTTTTTGTCGTGACATTTTGCTGCATCAGCTCTCAACATTGGTCGGCACTCCTGCATGGGGCGGCTCCCTGTGTGGACTGGCATTCCACGTGGACCAGCTCGCCGTGCAGGTCAGCTTGCCTTCACCAGGAGGCCCTGGGTATCGAACCCTGGACCTCCTGTACGGTAGATGGGAACCCAATTGCTTGAGCCACAACCGCTTATCAAGAATAATTGATTCTTTTGTCAAGTTTTAGATGATTATGATGATTCACTGTCAGGTAAAACTGTCAGATTTAGCCATGTGTCTTTTATATTTACTCAATCAATTTCTTTCTCAATCAATGTTCACAATTTTTAACGTTAGCAACAACGTGAATTTCAGTTTTCATTTATGTGAGATTTTACCATATTTAGTTTTAGCTCTAGACAATTTAACTGTGTTAATTATTTCTGCTAAAAATAATGTCCTTAATTGGAAAAGTACATATGATTCATTTATTGAATAGTATGTGAGAAATTTTAAGCAATTCCTCCTAGATATTCCAAGATTGCTCTATGAGCCACACTTGGTCAATTGAGTTGCTGATCTAGTTCTTCTGCAATCCTTGGCTCCTCTGTCCACCATGGATTCTGTGCACCAATTATCCATGCCATTGTAGAAGCAAAGAGCAAATGGTGAGATGAGAATATCTCCAAAAACACAGTGATGCCAATTTGATGGTGACAGAATGACAGAGTCAAAGATCCTTGCCTCACTGGAATATTGAAGTGGTTCCTATAATTTGAGTGGTAGAAATATGGCTGCTTTTTCTTTTCTTCCTTTTTGCTCACTGATATTTTTGAAATTTATGCATGTATTGCTTTTGAAATATGAAAATAGTTTTCATTAATGAAGTGGTTCTGAGTCAAATGCATGGACTGAAGTCTGCATGAGAAATATCTCTTATTATAAGCTTTGTAATGTTTATAATACTCTCCTAGAAATTGGAGCCAGTGACTCTATGAGTATATGCAAAAGGCTACTGGAGGGTAAAGCATCAGTGGTAGGCTTAGGATGATGACAAAAAAAGAAGCAAAATACCTATTAAAGTTTGAGTGAACAGTGGACTAAAGTAGACTTATTATTATTCTGTTACAGACATTATTATTCTAGCAATGGAAGAAATTTTATCATTGATATAAAGGCAGTGACCACCAGAGGTTCTGAGGGGAGGGAGAGGGAAGAATAGGTATAATATGGGGTCATTTTCAGGACATTGGAATTATTCTGCACAGTGTTGCAGAATAATACATTTTGTCAAAACCTGTAAAATTGCACAGGGCAAAGTGTAAACTATTTTGTAAATTACAGTGCCTGGTTAGTAGCAGTGCTTCAATATGTGTTTGTCAATTGTAACAAATGCACCACACTAAAGAAAGATGTTGTTAATGTGGGAAAGTGTGGGAAAGGGGGTAAGGTATATGGGAATCCCCCTATATTTTTGATGTAATATTTGTGCATTCTAAATCTTCTTTAAAATAAAAATAAAAAAATTTTTTAAGTCTGAGTTTTGACTTCACTTATTTCTTTAATGTTTCTTGGAAACTGGGAGGTACATGTTATCTGCAGTCGCTGCATTTCCTGTGATTTAGGGAACATATTGTATATAGGAAAAGGGCTCCCATTATCCCACAATTTCCCATTTTCTGAACTCAAAAAGAAATAAGCAAATAAAACTTGAAGCTTTAGCAAAAAGATTAGGCATTCATTTAACCTATGGCTTTTAGTAGTTTTCTATACACACAGATTTTAGTACTACATACAGATTTTCAGCAACTGTATGAATGAATCCTTAAAGAGGTAATTTTGACAAGTGATTTAATTTTATACCGTTGTTTGGCCTCTGGGCCTGTTTGTGATGGGTAATATTATGTGTCAACTTGGTTATACTATGGTGTCCAGTTGTTTGGTTAAATACTAGTCTAGTTGTTACTGTGGAGGAATTTCATAGATGGGGTTAGAATAACTATTCAGTTAACATTAAATGAGATTATATTCTAGATTGTGAGCAGGGGCCTCATCTAATCAGTTGGTGGTCTTTTCAGCAATAATTGAGGGAAAGAGATCAGAATTCTTGCCTCAAGGCTAAACATCAACTCTTACCAGAATTTCCAGCCTGCAAGTTTCTTCTAAGGAATTAGGACTCAAGATGTCCACATCACATTTGACAATCTCCAGCCTGCAGTGTGCCCTGTGGAATTTGGACTTGCCAGCCCTTCATAATTGTGTAAGCCAGTTCATAATAACTCTCTTTATATGTCTGTGTGTGTATATAACTTTGTATATAAAGGATAACACAGTATTCTGTAGTATCCTTATACTCTAGCAAGACAACAGGAGAGTTGTAGGTTAGAGTTCCTTGGGAAGCTTTCAGCACTCACAAGGGAGAGATGGAGTTCTGAAGAAGTGGATGAGCTGGGAATCCCTTCTTGGTGGATTGCGGGCCCTTAGGTGATTGATTCCATTCTTACAGAATGTAGAGAAGTAGATCAACTATAGAGAAGTGGATCTACCTGTAGATAAATGGACCAACAAGGATTAGTTTAAGATTTCCAAGAACTGTCCTCCTCCTTCTGCTGGCCTTCTATCCATGTGAATGCCAACAGGGCTGCCTATGAATAGTCTTGAACTTGAGCCAGGATAAATGGAGCATCAACCATCTCCAGTACCACCACCACCAATATGTAACTCCAGCCACAGCCTGCGGCAAAGACCACACTTGTCATATCCTCTGCATGCCTAGAGGTGTGGCCATTTTGGGATTAAGGGTGGTATTTAGCTTTAGAGTCACCAGCTGCTTCCAGAATAAGAGAACATCTTTAGTCTCATTTAATAATAGCACATTTGTCCAAATTTGACGAGGGTTTTCTATTACAGACAGGTAAAATTTTTCTAGGGGATTTATTTTTAGAGCTGTGTAAATTAATCCATGGAACTAGACAACAGTGTCAGTTCTTGCTGCTCCTGAGCAAGAGCCTCTTCCAGGACACCTGTCTCTGAAGCTTAGAAGCTATCTGGAGGAGGCCTGCACTGTTACAATCTGGCCACAGCCTCTAGACACAGCCTGTAGAAGCTTCCTCTCTGCTCCTCTTGAGCAGCTGAGCAGATACCCCAAAGGGAATAGAACTGTAAGTAGGATCAGGGCAGGATGCAAGGAGAACAGTTGAAGAATCCCAGAACTACACAATTATAGGGCTCTAAGTCAGTCAGTATTTGTATGCATGACTTGAATGAATTCTGTCTTTTATTTAATCAATGTGATGAGGGCAGATGTTCCCATAGTTACTGAAGGTACATGTCAGAGTCATAGCCTTGGGGATAAGTGATCAAATTTCCCTTGTGTGTCATGATATTAAAGTAGTGTGGCCACCTGTAGTTGTAAGAAATATTAAACTGCAATTTGGCCAGGAGCCTGTTTAGAGGGGAGGAGAGAAAACAAGAATCTATTAACATAGATTTGGGGACAATTCGGCACAAAAAAATAATAGAATAAGGGTATTTCTCTTCTCTATATGATGGAACATCAGGAAGCTAAAAGTACCAATTTATGCAGCCAATATTATTTGTAAGTCAGGAAAATGTTCGCTCACACATTTGTTCAGGCAAATTCCTGCAGAGGAGTTAAATTTTAAAAGATGAGGAAAGGCATCTTGGCCACTAAGATTAGAATGAGGGAAGGTGAGAGGTGAATGAGTAAGTACAGCTCAGGAAAACTGGGGCATGAGTAGTGGTGAATGGGGATAGTAACCTGGGAACGACAAGCTAGAGCCATACCATGCGGGGTCTTTTTGCCATACTGAAGGCTTTCAACTTGGCATCATAGACAGTGGAGACTTGATCCTTCATGTGCTGAGATGTAGCCAGTAGTTACCAGAGTTTAAAGGTAGAGAAACTCAGTGTGCTGCGGTTGAGCTGGAGAAAGCCATATCCTTGGAACGGAGTATACAAAAACCCACCTCTTCATAGCCCAGTCTACCTTGTGGTCACAAGTCCAGTCCCAGTGTGCTGGCTGCCACTTATTTACTCTGTGACCAAATCACCTAATCTCTGTAACCCTCCTTTTCCATCCTTTAAAGGGGGGGATATTTATATCTCTTTTATAGGGTTATCTTGACAATTAAATGAGTTAGTAATGCAGGTGAAAGTATATTAATACAGTGCCTGGCAAGTAAATACTCTGTAAATGGTATTTTCTTTTCTCTTCTCCTTTCTTCTATATTTTTATATGTGAACATAGCTCTGCTGGAATGAATTCCTTTCCCTTCCACCAAGTCTCACTTGGCTATCGATTCATTTATTCGTTTGTCCATTCATTCAGCAAGTGGTTATTAAATGCTTGTCATATACCAAGAAATGTGACAGGGGTTTAAGATGAACCTGGCAGTGCCTACCCTATTGGAAAGGAGAAATAAATAAATGCACAAAGGCAATATAAAAATAATTTTGAAATCTTCCTTGACAACCTCAGTCATAAGTGATCAATCATTTCCTTGATATCTCATGCCACTTTCATCACTTAGGACAAAATTACCTTGTAATGTAGCTAGCTTTTCAAGTGGCTGTGAGTCATCTCCTTAACCAGATGTAAGTTCCTTAAGGATGGGCACCATATCTCATCATTTCTGCAATCTCCTCCTTGCCTTCATCATAAGAATTCAGTAAATATGTGTCATTGATTTTAATGAGATGGGGGGGCAGGACCTTTTCACTCATACATGTATGCAAGCAAATTCTTTTCATTCATACATAACATTCTACTTCTCTTTTTTTGGCCTGTCATTGAATAGATATCAGAGAAGACAAGCCACGCATTATAGGTTTTCATCAATAAGATCGTGTACATGTCATCAAAAAGGGCTGCTGATGCAAGTTACCAGAACTCTATTGCCTTTTATAAAGGTTATTTATTTGGTATAGAAGCTTACAGTCCCAAGGCCCAAAGAGTTCAATTCAAGGTACTGTAAGAAGTACTTTCTCAACCAAAGTAATTGGTCTCTGTTAAAGCAAGATGGTGTGTGATGTCTGCAAGGGTTCAGACTTCCTTTTTCCTCTTAAGTCTCCATGGTCCAGGTTCTTCTGATCTCAGTTATAGGCTGCCATAAGGCTTATCTCTCTCCCCCGGGCTCATTTCTTTCTGGGCTCAGCTGCTCTGTTCTCTTCACAAGGTCAGCTGTAAACTATCAGGCTCAAATCTTTTCCCAGGGCTCTTTCATCAAAACTAATTTCTCTCCTCTGCTGTGTCTTTTTCTGTGTTCTCCTGCGTATCTCCTTCCATGTGAGAATCTGTTTTTATCAGCCCACCAAGGGTGCTGGGACTCAACACTGAATAGCACTCTAATGATGTGGTTGAATCAAAGCCCTAATCTTAACATAATTTAATCAGATGTCTCAGCTGAATCCAATACAATCAAACGGTTATCATGCCCAGAGGAGCAGACCAGTTTACAAAGATAATCCATATCTGTTTTCAGAATTCATAAATAATATCCAACTGCCACAGATGGCCATGTCTGTTTTCATTCCCTAAAAATGGATGATTCCTAAACCTTACCTTTTCTCAAGTCTTCAGCCCCAACAATACCTTACACATAATCTGCAGATGGATGACCTATAGCTTCCTCCTTCACAGGAAAAGTGAAGCATTTAAGTTAACATTTCTCAAACTTCCTCTCCCCTTCCCCTCACCTATATATACATTTATTTTATCTCCATCTATTCTTTTTCTTCATCTCATCTTCATCCATGCTTAACATTACATTCATCTCTTCTCTGGATCTCATTTTCCGCCAACTTCTGATAAATCTTGCTTTCTCAGTTATTCTTACCTGATCCATGCCCATTCCCAGTAATTTAAGTCTCTTTCAACTGACTCCTTCCTCTTAAATAAACATGTTAAACTTTCTCCAAATAATTTAAAGGAAGAAGAAGAAAGGGAAAAATAAGAAGAGAGTGGGAGAGAAAGGAATAAAAAGAAGAAAAAACATTCTTTGACTCTGATTCCCCTCTAACTGCCTTACCTGCCCTCCATTCATAACCAGGTTTAGTTTGGATATTACAGCAGCATTTTTAATGACTTTTCCCAAAATTACAAAATGAATACAGCTTCAATGCTTAGAAAACATATTTCACAAGCATTTCTTATGTCTCTATATTTTCGATATAATTTTAATGGCTACATTTTTTCATCATATGACTGAACCATAAATCACATAACAAATGCCTTTTGAAAGAGTGCCCTTAGCACTCTTTCCTTTTTCCATAACTTTCACTCTTCATCCCACTGAAGTGTGGCTTCTGTAACCATCAAGTTACTGAATCTGTGTTTGAACTGTCCTTCAATGCCTGATTTTCAGATTGCTCTCAGCTACTCTAATATATTCGGCACCAGTGACAATCATTTCCACCCCCATCAAATTTTCTCCTCTGATGGTTTCTGTCATATCATTGCTCATATTGCCCCTTACAGTTGTTTTACTCTTCTTGACCCTCTTTGCAATGTATTTGATTTTCCTGGTAATCTCATCAACCAACATATTAAGCTATCACCTACACACAGAAAACTCCAAAATCTCTACTTCCAGCTCAGAAATTTCTCTCCTTAGCTCCAAGTCATTATATACAGCCACGTACTGGACATTGCCTTCAAACTTAGTAGTTTCAAATATGAATTCATTTTCTTCCTCCCAAATCTGTTCCTTTGCCTGAATTTTATATCTCAGGTATGAAGACTTTATGATAGAACCTAGCTGCCCAAGGTAGAAATCTTGGCGCCATCTTAATTACTTATGTTCTACATCCATTTCCATGATTCACCAATTCCTATCCATTTGCTCCTCATAGATCTCCTTTTCTCTTGTTTTGATTTGCTAAATGCTGTTGGGAGCAATATACCAGAAATGGTATATTTTACAATGAGAATTTATGTTAAAAGCTTACAGTTCTGAGGCCATGAAAGTATCCAAATCAAGGCATCATCAAGAGATCTTTTTCCCTGAATGCAGCTGTAGGCATCAGACCATGACAGGGCACAATGGTGGCCTCAGCTTGACTCTATTCTCTCCTCTGGGCCTCTTTGCTTTCAGCTTCTGGCTAAAGTGGCTTCCTCTCAGCTTCTGCCTCCCAGGACCTTCTCTCTCACCTTCTGAGTTCCTCTTGTCTCTGCAAATTTTTCAGTGTCTGTGGCTTTAATTCCTTCACTTACAAAGAATTCCAGTAGGAGGATTAAGACCCACTCTGGAGAGTTTTTTTTCCGGCAAGATGGTGGCAGCGTGAGCTTGCCTGGTAGTGTCTCTGCAGGGGGCGGCTGGGCAGCGTTGAAGGCTCTTTGGGACCGCGCTGTTTCGGGGATTTTTGCTGGTTGGAAGGTGTCTGGACGTCAATTCGGTGGGAAGGTAACAGAGAGGATACGTCTATAATATATAAACGGAGGTCCCAGCTGGGCGCGGGAAGTTCCCTCCTTGGGTGGGCGGAGCCGCGGTAGCGGGCGCTCCGGCAGCTCCGGAGCCGCGGCGGCCAGGGTTTTTGTTTTTTTTTTCCTTATTCTAGAGGCTTTGTGGTGCTGAAAAATTCGCGGATACTGGGCTGGCTGGTGAGGGATTGTTGGGACAAGACTCCTTTGCAGATTGATTTGCGGAAACAGACGGTGTTTCCCTGTGAAGCGGGGGACGTTTTAGCCTCCGGACAGGGGGGCTTCCGCCTGGAGCCCCATCCCCACAGGTCCGGCTGCCGATCTGCAACGGAATTGGATTTTGGACAATAAGGGGACACAATTGGGAGACTGTTGTAGGGTGCAGTGAGGGAGGAGGACACGTCTGGAAGCAGATTGGGGAATATTTTGCGAAGTTTGGGATTTAGGATCTTAGAGTCTGTTTTCGGCGTTTCCAGCTGAAGCCCACCCCACCCGGCGGGGCTTGGGATCTGGGTCATTGAACTGGCCGTGGTGTAGAGGCGCCCTCAAGTGGCCGTTGCGTGTGAGCACAGGGAGGGAGCTGTCCAAAGGCTGATACCCTGAGGAGTTAGGTGAATTTCAGAGATCAGACATTCAATATAGAATTCGCCGATCTGGCTTCCCCCACGGGGCTGGCACCCAGCTACGGGGATCCCTGAGGGCTGTGTTGCACTGCGGGGCTCCTAAGCTTTCTGTGGACCAGATTTGAGGTTGCCAGGTCTGGGTCCCCTGGACTCTGGCGGTCCACACCCCAGACTCACACCTCTTGAGTCTTCAGTGTCTCAGACTTTCCACCCCCGAATCCATCACGCCCTGGGGTCTACCTGGGGTCCTTGAGTGCTCTGGACCTTAACGTTGGCGTTTTATCTTTATTGGTTCATATTGTTTTGTTTTTATTTTCACTTTATCTTATTTTCTACTCTTTTTGACGCCCTGATTGCTAATATTGCATTATCCTCTAGTCTTTTCTCCTAGCGTGCCCCCCAAAGTCCTTTTTTTTTTTTATATATATATATACAGTTATTTAGGGGTTTCTTTGCTTGTTGTTTTAGATAGTGTTGTAATTGTGACACGTGTATACCTGAATCTCTCTTCGCCCTATCTGTTCCCCACCGTGTGCCTATCCTCTTTTTCTTTCTTTCTTCCTTCTTGTCTTTCTTTTTTTTTCTTTATTATAATTAGTGTTTTTTTTTTTCCGGTTTTCTCTCTCCCTCTTGTCCCTCATTTTCCACTTATTTTATTTTAATTCAAGTACACAATAGGTGCTACAGGGAACACCTCATATGTACTGGGTTTTCCCATCCTCCACTACCTCATTTCTGTGTGAACTGATTCAGGCTACCTACACTATCCCCCCTCCCCTGCATCTTCATATCCACTATCATCTACTGGCTCTCCTATATTCCACCCCCCACCTCCCATTCTTTGACCCACAAACTGTCTAACTCTTAATTTCTAATACCTCTGTCCTGTTTTCTGTCTGTTATCCACTCTTGAAACTATTACCTTTCTTTTCTTTTTCCCTCTCTCATGAAAACAATAGCTTTGTAGTTCATACCATATTCTGCCTATATTCAGTCATCTACTTCATAAAAGGTACTCTACCTACAGCTATAACTCTATACAATCTACATGAATCTAACCTCCATCCTCCCAGATCTCATATTCTTGCTTTGTTAACATACATTACTAATACTACTTTACACTTTTCCCTTGCTGACACAATTGCCTTTCCCCAACACTAATACTTTCTTCTAAAGTGAACTTAACCAACAACAAGTAACTTGAATAAGAAGAAAAAAGTGACAAAGAGAAGATATAACACCTACGCAAAAATAACAACTAATTAACCTCCAAAAGTAGACAAAGAAGCTAAGGAACTGATTAAATTCGACAAAATAAAGAGATGACCAGAAAGCAACAAAAATCTACAAACCAAACCAATAATCAGGAAAACATGACTGAATGCAATCAACAAACCAATAATCACGAAGGGGAGCAAAACTTGGCACAAGCAATGAAAGAACTCAGAACATTTATCACCGACAAATTTGATGCAGTAATGAAAGAGGTTAACAACATGAAGACATCACTTGGAGGGGAAATTGCAGACATACGCAAAAACATAACAGATATGATGGGAATGAACACCACAGTTCAAGAAATCAAAAATACACTTGCAGCAAATTTCAGCAGGCTAGAAGAGACAGAGCAGAGAATTAGTGATGTGGAAGACAATACATCAGAAATCAAACAGATAGTAGAAGGGGTCAATAAGAAGATAGAAAAAATCCAATTAGGATTTAGGGACCTGAATGACAATGCAAAACTCTCAAACATACGTATTATAGGCATTCCAGAAGGTGAAGAGAAGGGAAAGGGGTCAGAAGGAGTGTTGCAGGAAATAATGGCTGAAAACTTCCCAAATCTACTGAAAGAGACAGATGTCCATATCCAAGAAGCACAGCGCACTCCACAAGTCATAAACCCCAACAGGCCCACCCCAAGACATATACTTATCAAATTATCCAAGGCTCAAGACAAAGAGAAAATCCTAAAAGCAGCAAGAGAAAAGAAAACCATCACATACAAGGGAAGCTCAATTAGATTAAGTGCTGATTTCTCTTCTGAAACCATGGAGGCAAGAAGACAGTGGTATGATATAGTCAAGGTACTAAAGGAAAAGAACTTCCAACCAAGAATACTCTATCCAGCTAAACTAGCATTCAAACATGATGGAGAGTTCAAAATATTCACAGACAAACAGAAACTGAAAGAGTATACCAACAAGAAACCTCCCCTTCAAGAAATTCTAAAGGGAGTTCTGCAGGAAGAAAGGAAAAAACAGGAAAGGCAAAGTTGGAGGAGAGTATAAGACCAACAACAACAACAAAAAAGACAAAAAAATATATACAAACAAAATATGACAAACACAAATCCAATCAAAATATGGCTAACACAAATAATTCCTTGATAGTAATAACACTGAATGTCAACGGATTAAACTCACCTATCAAAAGATTCAGACTGGGACATTGGATAAGGAAATATGACCCATCCATATGCTGTCTACAAGAGACACATCTTAGACCCAGAGACGCATGGAGACTGAAAGTGAATGGCTGGAAAACAATCATACAAGCTAACAATAACCAAAAAAAGGCAGGAGTAGCTATATTAATATCAGACAAAATAGACTTTAAATGTGAAACAATTGTGAGAGACAAAGAAGGATACTACATTTTAGTGAAAGGGAAAATCTGTCAAGAAGATCGAACAATCATAAATATCTATGCCCCTAACAAGGGTGCCTCTAAATACGTCAGGCAAATGCTGGAAAAACTAAGTGAAAGTATAGATACATCTACAATTATAGTGGGGGATTTCAATACACCACTATCAAATCTGGACAGAACATCTCAAAAGAGAATCACCAAAGAAACAAAACATCTGAATAGTATATTAGAGGAGCTCGATCTAATAGACATATATAGATCGCTACACCCAAACACAGCAGGATATACATTTTTCTCAAGCGCACATGGATCATTCTCCAAGATAGATCATATGCTAGGCCACAAAGAAAGGCTGAATGAATTCAGAAAGATTGAAATCATACAAAACATTATCTCTGACCACAGTGGAGTCAAGCTGGAGATTTGCAAGGGACAGAAGCCCAGATTTCACCCCACGATTTGGAAATTAAACAGCACACTCTTAGAAAAACAGTGGGTCAAAGAGGAAATCTCAAAAGAAATCAATGACTACCTTGAAACAAATGATAATGACAACACAACATACCAAAATTTATGGGATGCAGCAAAAGCAGTACTGAGAGGGAAGTTTATAGCCATAAATTCATATATCAAAAAAGAAGAAAGAGCAAAAATTGAAGAACTAACTGCACATTTGAAGGAACTAGAAAAACAACAACAAAGTAACCCAACAGGAAGAAGAAGGAAGGAAATAACAAAGATAAGAGCAGAACTAAATGAAATAGAAAATAAGAAAGCACTTGAACAGATAAACAAAACCAAGAGCTGGTTTTTTGAGAAGATTAACAAAATTGACAAACCTTTAGCAACACTAACAAAGAAAAAAAGAGAGAAGATGCAAATACACAAAATAAGAAATGAGAAAGGCGATATCACCACTGACCCCACAGAAATAAAGACTATCATAAGAGGATATTTTGAAAAACTATATTCCAACAAAAATGACAATCTAGAGGAAATGGACAAATTCCTAGAAACACATAAGCAGCCCATATTGATGAAAGAAGAAATTGATGATCTTAACAAACCAATCACAAGCAGAGAGATAGAATCAGTTATCAAAAATCTCCCAACTAAGAAGAGCCCAGGGCCAGATGGTTTCACAGGTGAATTCTACAAAACATTCCGGAAAGAACTGACACCAATCCTGCTGAAACTATTCCAAAACATCGAAACGGAAAGAACATTACCCAACTCCTTCTATGATGCCAACATTACCCTAGTACCAAAGCCAAACAAAGACATCACAAGAAAGGAAAATTACAGACCAATTTCTCTAATGAACCTAGACGCAAAAATACTCAACAAAATACTTGCTAATCGTATTCAACAACACATTAAACGTATTATAGACCACGACCAAGTGGGATTCATCCCAGGTATGCAAGGATGGTTCAACATAAGAAAATCAATCAACGTAATACACCATATAAACAGATTGAAGGAAAAAAATCACATGATTATATCTATTGATGCAGAAAAAGCATTTGACAAAATACAGCACCCTTTCTTGATAAAAACACTCTAAAAGATTGGAATACAAGGGAATTTTTTGAATATGATAAAGAGTATATATGAAAAACCTAAAGCCAATATTGTTTACAATGGAGAAATCCTAGACTCCTTCCCTCTAAACTCAGGAACAAGACAAGGATGCCCACTGTCTCCGCTCCTATTTAACATTGTCTTAGAAGTACTTGCTCGAGCACTGAGGCAAGAACCAGAAATAAAAGGCATTCAAATTGGAAAGGAAGAAGTCAAAATTTCATTATTTGCAGATGACATGATCCTATACATAGAAAACCCTGAGAGATCTACAACGAAGATTCTAGAACTCATAAATGAGTTTAGTAAAGTCGCAGGTTATAAGATCAATGCGCAAAAATCAGTAGCATTTCTGTACACCAATAATGAGCAAGATCAGGAGGAAATCAAGAAACAAATACCATTCACAATAGTAAATAAAAAAATCAAATACTTAGGAATAAATTTAACTAAAGAGGTAAAGAACTTATACAACGAGAATTATACAAGATTGTTCAAGGAAATCAAAGAAGACCTAAATAAATGGAAGACTATTCCTTGTTCATGGATAGGAAGACTGAACATTATTAAGATGTCTATCCTACCAAAACTGATCTACACATTCAATGCAATCCCAATAAAAATCAACGCAGCATTCTTTAAGGAACTAGAAAAACTAACTATGAAATTTATTTGGAAAGGAAAGAGACCCCGAATAGCCAAAGACATACTGAAAAAGAAAAACGAAATTGGAGGAATCACACTACCTGACTTCAAAACATACTATAAAGCTACGGTGGTGAAAACAGCATGGTATTGGCATAAAGAGAGACACATAGACCAATGGAATCGAATTGAAACCTCTGATATAGAACCTCACATATACAGCCACATAATATTCGATAAACCCACCAAACCCTCTCAATTGGGAGAGAGTGGCCTATTCAACAAATGGTGTCTGGAGAACTGGATAGCCATATGTAGAAGAATGAAAGAGGATTACCATCTCACACCTTATACAAAGATCAACTCAAGATGGATCAAAGACCTAAATATAAGAGCCAAGACCATAAAAACCTTAGAAAGCAGTGTAGGGAAACATCTACAGGACCTAGTAATAGGAAATGGATTTATGATATCTCACCAAAAGCACGAGCAGCAAAAGAACTAATAGATAAATGGGACTTCCTCAAAATTAAAGCCTTCTGCACCTCAAAGGAGTTTGTCAAGAAAGTAAAAAGGGAGCCCACACAGTGGGAGAAAATATTTGGCAATCATATATCTGATAAGAAACTTATAACTTGCATATATAAAGAACTCCTATATCTTGAAAATAAAAAGATAAACAACCCATTTAAAAAATGGGAAAAAGACTTAAACAGACACTTCTCTGAAGAAGAAATACAAATGGCAAGAAAGCACATGAAAAAATGTTCCAAATCTCTAGCTATCAGGGAAATGCAAATCAAAACTACAATGAGATACCATCTTACACCCATAAGATTGGCAGCTATGAAAAAAACAGAAGAATACAAGTGCTGGAGAGGATGTGAAGGAAGGGGAACACTCATCCACTGCTGGTGGGAATGCAGAAGGATCCAACCATTCTGGAGGACAGTATGGCGGTTTCTCAAAAAACTAGCCATAGATTTGCCATATGACCCAGCAATACCACTACTGGGTATATACCCAGCAGAACTGAAAACAAGGACACAAACCGATATATGTACACCAATGTTCATAGCAGCATTGTTCACTATTGCCAAAAGTTGGAATCAACCCAAATGCCCATCAACAGATGAGTGGATCAATAAAATGTGGTATATACACACAATGGAATACTACTCGGCTGTAAGAACAAACACACTACAAACACATGTGATAACATGGATGAATCTTGAGAACCTTATGTTGAGTGAAGCAACCCAGACATTGAAGGACAAATACTACATGACCTCAATGATATGAAATAACCAAGCTGCCCTAGATAGCAAGAGACTGAACGATAGGCTTACAGGAAATCGGAGGGTGGAGGAAGGATATGAGCCGATGTCTGCAGGGGTGCAATTTAAGACGAGAGGGTGGTAAGTATGAACACAAAGAAGAGATAAAATGGGGGCAAGGGGTTACCTTTTGTTGGGGCTTTACGGGTTTGAGGGTGGCTGGGGAGGGACGGTTGGGTAACGGTGCCCAAAAGTGGGGGGAGGGAGGGGTAGCATACGAACACAGGAGAGGGACAGGAGGTGGTGGAGAGTAAAATGCCGAGAAAATCATAACAAAATATAATAAAGAGGGTTACCGGTTTAGAATGCTCGGAGGGGAGGGTCTGAAGCAGGACGGGCTCCTGGGGAATGTCTAAATGCTCATTCTGCCAGAGTGGGTGACACCATGGGGTAGAATCCCAAGTAGTGAGAGTGGGGGTGGACCCACATCCTGGGGAGGACTGATGCCACCAAATAGAGGGAACTCTATCCCTCAAGAGAAAGGGTGGCCCCCAGGGCATTGGGGCAGTTGAGCAGGTTAGGCCCTGAACACTATTCCATCTATCTCTGGAAGTGGCTCCTCAGGAAACGGAGATTGGCTGTCACTGTGGGCACCAAGGTGGAAGGGAAAATGGACGCTAAATGTGTGGAACCAAAGTAAATGGGGGGCAAGAGAGGAGTTTCTTGAGAGTACACAAGGATGGATATAAAACATGTAATATTACACCATAACATATAGGAGATGATAGACTGATAATGTAAACCATAATGTAAAACATAGGATAACTAAAAATGTAAAGAACTGTGTATCCTAAAGTATGCACCATAATGTAAGCACAGATATTACCTTGTTAGAAAGCTAATGTCTCAGACTCTGTACATCACTTTAAGTAAATATGATGTGAATAGGGTGTAAGAGTATCGCTGTGGAAGGGAAAAGGTTTTGTGATGGATGTATGGGAGTGCTGTATATTGTATATATGCATTGCTGTGGTCTAGGACTCCTATGAAGAAATGCTGAATAATTAGGGGGGGGGGGAAAAAAAAGGATAGGATGTGGAAATTTTTTCAAGTCAACATTCTTTATCTAAGTTCTTTATTTAACTTTATCCAAGTTCTTTATCTATTTAAACCCATCGCTATATGCCATTCCCTAGTAAGGGACCATGACATTATATTGGGCCTCAAATTTCGGGGAGTTCTGGATCACAGAGTATTTCAACAATGGCAAAGGAGGAATACTGCTATGGGATACCAATGACAGGTGATATATGGCTGACAGGGAGCTATACAGAACATATGTCCAGGGTGCATGGTAATGATTGGATATACTCATGGTGGCAACAATTGGAAACCACAGCAGGGGGGGTACTGGGTTCCTGGCCAGTGGTGCTCTGTCGTGGTCCCTAGGGGAGCAGCGACAGTCTCCCAGGTACAGCGGCGGGGACCGGGAGGGAGTGAGGGTTCAACGGTGAGCCCCTGATGCTAATGACTATGCTTGTGAGCTGATAAACCTAAAATAAGAACAAGGCCTAGAGCAACATTGTGCCTGGGAATTTCCTCCTGTCAGCCTTCATGTTACTCAAATGTGGCCTGTCTCGAAGCCAAACTCAGCATGTAAATGCAATGCCTTCCCTCCAGCGTGGGACATGACACCCGGGGATGAGCCTCCCTGGCAACGAGGGACCACTATCAAATACCAACTGATGATGCAACTGGAAAAGGACCTTATACGGAAGGTTCAATGCGGATCAGCAGAATATCCATGTCTACATAAAATACCATGACTTTAAAATGCTGTTTGACCTAAAGTAAGGGGGAAATGGAAAGGAGAAATGAGTTTATATGGCTACGAGTTTCTAAAAAAGAGTCTGGAGGCTGGCAGAAGGATTGCCCTCATGCACAACTGAGCAGAGTCAGAGAGACAGATAAAGCAGATACAACCCCCAGATAATGGTTCCTTTGAAGGCTAAAGAGACCCATGAGAGTTATGGTCATGGCCGATGGGGTTAACTATCAGGGCAGATGGCCCCTCTTTGGAAATGGTGTGTATGTGTGATGAATCTGGACTCAGATGGGATCTCCCTTCATAAGTCTTTCATGCTAATGTGCCGGAGGTGCAGTTAACGTTGGGGTTTAAGATATATTTAGGGGATTTGAATCTCTGGACCGACAATGTGATAGCCAGGTCCTGAGCCTCAACAGACTCCAGCACCTACAATCTGATTTATTGGACTTACCACACTCAGCTAAGATGGAGTTGAAGAAGGACAATCACCACACCGTGGAGCCTAGAGTGATTACAACTGAAAATGGGAGGACTGCATCCAGCATCCATGTGGAATCTGAGCCTCCTCTTGACATAGAGGTGCAATGGACACAACCAATCCAATGTCCACATAGAAGAGGTGGCATGGAATTGGGAAAAGTGGACATGGTGGACGATGGGTATGGGGAAGGGCAGGAGGAGATGAGAGATGGAGGCGTCTTTGGGACATGGAGCTGCCCTGGATGGTGCCTCAGAGGTAATCACCGGACATTGTAAATCCTCATAGGGCCCACTGGATGGAATGGAGGAGAGTGGGGGCCATGATGTGGACCATTGTCTATAAGGTGCAGAGGTGCCCAAAGATGTACTTACCAAATCCAATGGATGTGTCATGATGATGGAAACAAGTGTTGTTGGGGGGGGAGAGGGGGGGTGGGGGGGGGTGGGGATGAATGGGACCTCACATATATATTTTTAATGTAACATTATTACAAAGTCAATAAAAAAAAATTAAAAAAAAAAAAAAAAAAAAAAAAGAAGACACACAGAGATGGAGCTGGACTCAGATGTGATCTTTGTTCACAAGCCTCTCCTGTTACTTTTACTGGATCTGTAGTTGGTGCTGGGGCTTAGTGTATACCCAGGGGACCTGAATCTCTGGACTGACCATGTGATAGCCAGGCCCTGAGCCTCAACAGACTTGCAACTCCTACACTCTGGTTTCTTGGACTTATCCCACTCAGCTAACATGGAGGACTTACCCCACTCAGCTAACATGGAGGCACACCAGGGAGCCAAGAGTGCCAACTGAAAGCAGGGGAATTGCATCCAGCATCCATGTGGAATCTAAGCCCCCTCTTGATATAGATGTGGAGTGGACACAACCATTCCAGGGTCCACAGGATGGAAGAATAGAGTATGGATTAGAGTGGACTTACTGATATTCTATTCATGAACTATTGTGATTAGTAATTGAAGAAAATGTGGCATTGGTGTGAAGAAAGTGGCCGTGGTGGTTGCTGGGGGCAGGGAGTGGGAGGAAGAGATGTGATGTGGGGGCATTTTTGGGGGTTGGAGTTGTCCTGGGTGGTGCTGCAGGGACAGTTACTGGACATTGTATGTCTTCCCATGGCCCACTGGTTGGACTTTGGGAGAGTGTGGGCTTATGGTGTGGACCATTGACCATGAGGTGCAGTGGTGCTCAGAGATGTATTCACCAAGTGCAGTGAATGTCTCATGATGATGGAGGAGGTTGTTGTTATGGGGGAAGGAATGGGGTGAGGGGGTGGGGGTATATGGGGACCTCATATTTTTAAATTTAACATTAAAAATAAATTAATTAATAAAAATAAATAAAAAGTTTAAAAAAGAAAAAAAAAAAAAAAAAAAAGACCCACTCTGGGCCATGCAATCTAATCAAAGGCCCTTAACTGAAGTAATTTAATCAAAAGTTCCCACTTACCATAATTACACACACAGGAATGGATTAGCTCTAAGAACAGGATTTTCTGGGGTCAATAACAGCTTCAAACTGTGACATCTCTGAACTGTGCATATCAAAACATATTATACATTCATCACAGAGCACTTTGTACTTTAAACTACAATCAGCTGTTTTTTGCCTTTTTCTATCATCCATTATTCTGTTACCTTTGGGACTGTATCATATCCACCCTGGGAACCAGTCCATGGCATAAAAATACATTTTGTAAAGAGGAAAAATATAAATAAGTTATTTGTTTGTACATAATAAATGTTTGACAAATTGAATAAATGAATGACTGATGGCATTACTGCTCCTTGACAAAATTCTGAAATAGGAGGTTTGTCTGTGGTGCCTGCCTTTCTTTTCTGCATCTCTTATATTATTCCTTCCTTTCCCAGAGTACTTAGGCCTGTTAAATGTCAAAACTGTTAAAATGTCAAAACTTAAAAATATTGATAATGTGGAGCAATTGGAATACACATGCATTGCTGGAGGGAATATAAAATGGCACAACCACTTTGAAAAAATAGTTAAACAATTTATTCAAAAGTTAAACATGCACCTTCCAGCCATTCTATCTTCTAGGTACTTACCTAAAAGAAATGAAAGCCTATGTCCACATAGGCACTTGTACATGAATGTTCATAGCAGCTTTATTTGTAATCGTTAAAACTGGAAATAACCGAAATGCCCATAAATTAAAAAATGGATAAACAGTATGGTATAGCTGTACAATGGAATACTATTGACAATATAAAAGAATGAACTATGGATACACAAAATATCACATGTGGGTACAGTTGTCACATGTATCTGTACCATGTTGTCTTTGCACAAGGCCTTAAATGGAAGAAGCCCATTCTATTGAGGATTGCTTCTACGGTAAATTTTTTGCTAGCTGAGCTAGTGGCATTTTGTGATTAAGAAAGGCATTAAGATCAGCAGTACTTTCCTGAGTCTTTTTACTTGGCTACTGAGGATTTTTAAATACTGGATATTTTTTAAATGTCATAAAGACTCGTATTTGCTACAAACTTGGAAATAATGCTCAAAGGTGGCAGACGTTGATAGCTGTCCAAATACTCATGATCCTCTTCCATAATGTAGGGCTGTTGTTGGGAAGGGGATGCCCTGTTAAAGACAACATTTCTCAGCCTCAGCTACCACCACATAATTTTCTCACCCTCATACAAAGTTAAAATGCAGGTCTCCTTTGTAAAAAATTATTAAAAATTTCAAGATGGTGATAGTAAAGCATTAAGCCAAGAAAGGGCCCTTTCTAAATATGGGACCCTGTGCTGCATGGGTCACATACCCATAACGTCATACGTTCTAGGCTCCATTGCATCTGGCGTAGAAGATAAAGGAAGGGTGTAATTAGGTCTTGTCAATGGAATGTGAGCTGAAATTTTATGTATCACTTCAAGACAAGATGAGTAAGAAGCAAATATACCCTCTCCATCTTCTCTCTTCTGCCATCTGCCAGTTGAATGTCAATGGTCAGAGTGCTCTCAGGTGCCTTGGTTTGAGCATGTCAGAAACTCCATGGGCTGGAGTCCCAGAATAACTGTGTGCCACAGAGTCTGCCCTCCCTCCCCCTATTTCAACTGGTGCCAGTCAAAAGCTTTCTCTGCTACTTAAGTGAGAAATAAATATCTGACATGATGAGCTACTGAGATTTTGCAGTTTCCTATACTAGCAGCTAGCATTACCCTACCAAATACAAAAATTAAGGATATAAAACTCTGAGCTGAATTTCAGAAAGGTAGCAGAGTCCACTGTTCCACTCATGGTAAGTCTCAATCTTAAAGCCCCCACCCTATTCTATGGCTAGCACAATTCTGGGCACATAGTAGGTGCTCAAAAACCATTTATTCATTTATTACTGTAATAAATACTTTCTGAGTACCTCCCATATGCCAGGTACTGGATACTGGGAATTCAGCAGTGAACAAGACAGATGAAGCCCCTGCCGTCATGAAACTTACATCCAAGTGAATGATTATGTTGAATAAATGAAAGAAGGGATGAATGTATCAGGAGAGAAGTACACAATATTCACATTGTGGTGAATTGTTTTGTTCCTCAGAACACTATCATGATATATGACAGAACTACCATATCAGTTAAGACCATCTTATACCACAGTAGAACTTAACCTACTTTGAGTAGCAAATGCCCCCATAAATGAGCAGGTTCCAGACCATTCTTTAGTGGGCTGACAACCATCCATGATAGGACAGAAGCAGTAAAGAGTGGGCAGAATTAGTCATTCTCTTCTGACGCAAAGTAAAAGACTTGGAAGAATGCCAATTAAGAAAAATCCATTTTTATCCCTAAACTAGATTACATTCCAACAGGCCATACCATTACCTTTGGAAGATAAAGCACACAGTCTCTTACAATAAAAAATAATAATATTTTAGATCTTATTAGAAAAAGCTTACAGAAATAGCTATAATCCTTCTGTTTAATAATAAGTGTAAATTAGTATGATAACCATATATTATATAGCATGGTTTTAATTTCAACGTTTAGAGCAATAACAGTTTTTTAAATTACTTATTTATTTTACATCTAAATAAGTATGTAGTAAGGAATTTGGCCTCCAAAGATGTAACCGAGAGTTAAAAATTAACAATTTATTATGATTAATGAATCATAACATAGATGCTTTGTCTTTTTTTTTTTTTTTTTTTTACTTTTCCTGTATATTATAAAAAAGCCAAAAAGTTAATACCTGAGATTACTGAAACTCTCTGGTCTCACACCCTTATTTATGGTTATTCCAAACTGGTCTCAGCTTTTTTATACTTGCTATGGTAAGACTAAATGGTAACCACTCCATCCTCCCTTGTTTGAGTCTGTAAAAACCCTAAACTCCTCAAACTCAGGAAGACAGATTTTAGGCCATTAGTCCATCAGAGCTCCTTGCTATGCTTTGGCAATAAACTCTTTCTCATGTGAAACCCCAATGTCTCAGGAATTGGTCATTTGCGGCACATTGGGCAAGAACCTTGCTTTTGCTCAGTAGCAAAGTAAGGTCTGGCCTTGGTCCCAACTCTTGGGAGATAAACTCTTTTTTTTTTTTTTTTTAAGCATTTGTTAACATTTGATGAACCTTCCTCCATATGGCTTCAAGCCACCCTTAATCTTCTTCATCTGTTGAAAAATTTGAACCTCATGATGATAGATTGCTTCAAAGTTATCCCTAGAACTTTGTTGTAGCTCAATCATACAACATTAAGGATGGGAGCAGTGCCAGTCTTGCTTGATTATTTAGCTGTGTCTGCTCACTGACCCAAGGTCTAAAATTTATCAAGGTGATAATGTCTCATACCGACCTTCCCAGAGTAACCTGGGAGACATTTGTCAAAGTTGATCCTGTAGGTGATGCATGCCACCAACACTGCCCCAGCCTCTCAGTTTTTTCTGGTGCTTGGCAATACGGACATGGCCGTGGCTCATGTGACTCCAGAGTTTCCGGGACTTTCTCAATTGGAAGGCATGTCAGAGATCGAATGGAAAAAGAGGTTACATCTAAACACAAGAACTTTTGAATGATAGGAATGTCTTTGTTATTCATGATGGGTCCCTTGGATCTTACTTGATAGTTTATACTAACCAAATGACTCAGAATGGGGCTGGCCACAGGATAACAATGTTGTGATTAGAGAATTGGGCCTTTTAGCCATCTGATATCAACATGACCTCAGGGAATATGGGAGAACTGGTGATGGAGTTCAACCATGTGGATTGCCCACATGTGGATTGCCAGTTAATCAATCATGCCTACAGAATGAAGCCCCAGTAAAAGCTCTAAACAGCAAGTTTGCGTGTATTTTCTAGGTTGGCAGGACTCTATAAGGGTAACATATCCCTGACAAAATAAGCTTCACATTTGGGACCTTCTCAGAGCTCTCCCTATGTGTCTATTCATTTGGCTACTTCTAATTAGCATCCCTTTACTATAATAAAACTGTAATCATTAAGTATAGCATTTTCCAGAGTTATGTGAGTTTTTCTAGTGAATTATCAAAATTGGTGGTTGTATTGGGAAACACGTGAACTTGCAATTATCAGAAGCTTTGTGCTGACTTGTCAGTCTACAGAACTGCCCTTGATCTGGTCTTTTGGTCAATTCCAAGTACTAAGCATTTTAACAGCAACATATTTTCATTAGCCATATGAAGAAACTACACAAATTAACCTAAGCCACCATTACCCCAAATCTAAGAGATTTTTAGAGGTCTTACCCAGCCTTTATAAGCCCAGGGTTTTACCTACCTTTTTCACACTGAACACCAGTCACTTCAGCCCCAGTGGAGGAAGCTGTTCTAGAATTTTAATCCTCTACTCAGTATTTTTAATTTTTAAAATATAAGATATATTCAAAACATGTACAAATAAGTAGCAGCTTAGTGATTTATCTCAAAGGAAACACACTCATTTAACTGTTCCCCAGGTTAAAAATTAGACCGGATCCAGACCCCAAACCACTGTGTCTTTTCCCTATCCCAACCCCTTTTGTTCTCTCCAAGGTTACCTATATTCATATTTCTAATACCATAGATTAATTTTGCCTATTTTTAAATTTTTTTATAACTTTATTTCAAGTTCAAAGAAGAAAAGAAAAGAAAAAGGCAGCTCTGGAGTAAAGAAAGCAATACTCCTAAAAAGTTCTGTCTAAGCATTTTTATCCCATCTAATTCCAGCTATTAACTCAGTTGTTCCACTAGTGTTCAGAAAGATACACAGATGAACAAAGATTAGCTAAATAACATAGTCAAGATTTCCTTGTTAACAACAACAAAAAAACGAAGAGGACAAAACACTCATGTTCAATCTTGCAAAACCAAACTCCATATTCTTTTTTTTCTACCTTTTGCATTAATATACTACCTTCTTTGCTTTTGCCTATTTTTGAAATTTACAAAAATGGAATAATACCATATGTATTCTTCTTTGTTTTCTCAAATTTTGATTTTGAAAACTTGTAAACCAACACAAAAGTTGTAAAAAGAGTACAAAAAACATCCATATGCCATTAAACTGGATTAACCGGTTACTAACATTTGTTCACATTTGCTTAATCTTTCTCTCTCTTTCCTAAATAAATAACGATAGAGAGATATATTATGGATAGATTATATAGATAAACAGCCCATTAGAAAGTGAGCTGCAACACCTGTAGGAATTAGAAAAAGAACAACAAACTAATCCCAAAGCAAGTAGAAAAATAGGAAATAACAAAGATTTGAGCAGAGCTAAATAAAATTAAAAATAAGAAAACACCAGAAAATTTTAACAAAACCAAAAGTTGATTAATAAAATTGAAAAACCCTTAGCTAGACTAACAAAGAAAAAGAGAAGATGCAAATACATAAAACAAGAAATGAAGAAGGGGATATTACCATGGATCCCACAAAAATAAAGAGTATCAGAAGAGAATACTTTGAAAAATTGTATGCCAACAATTTGGATAATTTAAACGAAATGGACAAATTTCTAGAAACATACAAGCAGCCTACACTGATGAAAGAAGAAATTGATGAACTCAACAGACCAATCACAAGTAACTGGATTAAATCGGTCATCAAAAACCTCCCAACAAAGAGCCCAGGACCAGAAGGATTCACAGGTGAATTCTACCAACTATTCCAGAAAGAACTAACACCAGCCCTGCTTAAACTTTTCCGAAAAATAGAATTGTAGGAACATTGCCTAACACATTCTGTGACACCACCATCACGCTAATACCAAAGCCACACAAAGATGCCACAAGGAAGAAAAGCTATAGTCAATCTCTCTAATGAACCCAGATGCTAAAATCCTCAACAAAGTACTCACTGATCATATTCAACAACACATCAAATGAATTATACACCATGGCCAAGTGGGTTTCATCCCTGGTATGCAAGGATGGTTCAACATAAGAAAATCAATCAACGTATAATACAACACATTAACAGAAAGAAAAAAATCACAAGATCATCTCTATTGATGCAGAAAAAGCAGTTGACAAAACATAGCACCCATTCCTGACAAAAAACACTTCAAAACATAGAAAGAGAAGGAAACTTCCTCAACATGGTAAAGGATATATATGAAAAACCCACACCTAACATCATATTCAATGGTGAAATGCTAAAAGCTTTCCCTCTAAGATCTGGAACAAGATAAGTATGTCCACTGTCACAGCTCTTATTTAACATTGTGTTAGAAGTACTTGCTCAAGCACTTAGGTAAGTAAAGGATATAAAAAGCATCCGTATTTGAAAGGAAAAAGTAAAAATTTCACTATTTGGAGATGACGTGATCCTATACATAGAAAACCCTGAGAAATCTACAAAAAAGCTTCTAGAGTTGATAAATGATTTCAGTAAAGTGGCAGGATATAAGATGAATGTGCAAAAAATCAGTAGCATTTATGTATACCAATAATGAGAAATCTGAGGAGAAATTCAAAAAAAAATTCCATTTACAATAGCAACTAAAAGAATCAAATACCTAGGAATAAATTTAACTAAAGATGTAAACAACTTGTACACAGAAAATTACACAACATTTTTAAAGGAAATCAAAGAAGAGCTAAATAAATGGAAGAATATTTCCTGTTCATGGATAGGAATACTAAACATCATTAAGATGTCTATCCTACCCAAACTGAAACACAGATTTAATGCAATACCAATAAAAATTACCACAGCATTTTTTAGTAAATTGGAAAAACTAACTATGAAATTTATTTGGAAGGGAAAGGGGCCCCAAATAGCCAAAGACATATTGAAAAAGAGAAATGAAATCAGAGGAATATACTACCTGACTTTAAGACATACCACAAAGCTACAGTGGTCAAAACTGCAAGGTATCAAGGGTAGACATACTGACCAAAGGAGCAGATTTGAGAGTTCTGATATAGATCCTCATGTACACAGCCAACTGATATTTGACAAGGCTACCAAGCCCACTCAACTGGAAAGAATGGATTCTTCAACAAATGGTGCTTGGAAAAGTGGATATCCATATCCAAAAGAATGAGAGACAATCACCATCTCATGTCCTATACAAAAATTAACTCAAGATGGATCAAAGATACAAATATAAGAGGCAAGGCCATAAAAATCCTAGAAGATAATGTAAGAAAGCATCTATGAGAACTTGCAATAGGAAATGGTTTCACAAACTTTACACTAAAATCACAAGAAATGAAAGAAAAAATAGATGAAGGGATCTCCTTAAAAGTAAAAATGTTTGTGCTTCAAAGGAGTTTGCCAAGAAAGTGAAAAGACAGCCTACCCAATGAGAGAAAATACTTGGGAACCAGCTATCTGATAGGGGCCTAATATCCACCATATATAAAGAAATCCTAGACCTCAAAAAATAAAAAGACAACCCATTTTAAAAATGGGCAAGTGATTTGAATAGACACTTTTCCAAAGACGAAATACAAATGGCTGAAAAGCCCATGAAAAGATGCACAACATCACTAGTTATTAGGGAAATGCAAATCAAAACTACAATGAGATATCATCTTACACCCATTAATCTAGTGTCTATTAAAAAACAGAGGACTACAAGTGTTGGAGAGGATGAGAAGGACAGGGAATACTTATCCACTGCTGGTGGAATGTAGAATGGTGCAGCCATTGTGGAGGACAGTTTGGTGGTTCCTCAGGAAGCTAAATATAGGACTGCCATAGGAACCAGCAATCCCACTGCTAGGTATATATCCAGAAGAATTGAAAGCAGGGACACAAATAGATATATGCACACCAATGTCCATAGAGGCTTTATTCACTATTGCCAAAAGTTGGAGGCAACCCAAATGTCCATCAATAGATAATGGATAAGCAAACTATGGTATATACATAAAATGGAATATTATTCAGCTGTAAGAAAGAATGCAGTATTAACACACAGGATAACATGGATGAATCTTGAAGACTTTATGCTGAATGAAGTAAACCAGGCACTGAAGGACAAATACATGACTTCACTGATACGAATTAAGCAAACTGAGCAGACTCAGAGAGGTAGAGTCTGGAAGATAGGTTTACAGAAGACAGAAAGGAAGTAGCCGATAGCGATAAGGTGAAAGGGTGTAGTTGTGCTGTGGTTGAGCATGATAGTGGTGCAGTGATGTGATTTGGTTCTGCGGTGCTGGTCTGTGACGGAAAGCAGGGTGGGAGGGTTGGGTTGGACTATCCATGGAACTAGGGGAGGGTCAGGGGAAGGGGTAGGTAAACTCTGGTGATTTGCTGGTCTGTGGTTAAAATTACAATGTTGGGAATGTTCTTTTGGCAAACACAGCAGGGACGGGTTACTGGTATAGGGTGTTGGATGTGGGGGTATATGTAGAACAGGGTGCATCTGGGGCAGGCTTCTGTGGAATACCTGTGTGATATAGTGTGTTATATCAGTGGGTGGAGACCCATACAATAAACAAGAAAATATCAAACTCCCATCCTGGGGAGTCCTGCTATGTTCTCAGTTAGAGGGACAAGAATCACTCAAGAACATAGGCAGTGCCAAATAAAAGAAAACAGACCAATATGTCAAACCCTCAATATTATTGAATGTAACTATGAATCCTATTCTTCAAAAATTGAAACTTAGTGGCTACCATAGGTTCCTAGCAAATGGGGAGGGAAGAATAGAATAGATGGAATGTAGGGCATTTTTAGGGCTTTAGAATTGTTCAGCATGATCTTGCAATAATGGATATAGGCCACTTCAAATTTCATCAAAGCTTATAAAAATGTACAATCCAAAATGGAAACATTAATGTAAACCATTGACCATAGTTAGTAGGAATGCTCCATATTTGTACATCAATTGTATCCAATGTACCATCTGCATGTAAAATATTATTCACAGAAGAGAGGGGTAAAGGGGGACGGTGCTGGGTATATGCAAATCCCCTATAGTCTCTATATGACCTTTCTGTATCCTCAAGCTCCTTTGAAGATAAAATGAAAAGAATAGACATGAGGGAATGGAAGAAAATATCACCGTACATACAAGACAATGGATCTTATGGTGATGAAAGACATAATGTCTAAAAAATTTTTTTATTATTTCAAATTTTAAAGTATTTTATTTTATTGGTTATTTTTTAATTATTATTTTATTTTTTTGTTAATTTTCTTTGGTTACTTTGTAGTCTTCATTTTTGGAGAGGTCTAGATCACAGAAAGGTCACGACAATGGCAGGGGAGGATCACTGATGCAGGGTATCAATGATGGGAAGATGCATAAGAAGGGGTTCACCTGGGGCATGCCTCTAAGTCATATGAATATGTTCAAGTCTTCATGGGGCATTGTGTCAGTGGGTAGAGATCCACACAATAACTGAAAGAATATTGAATTCCCAACCTGGGGGGTTCTGCTACATTCTCTAATAGGACAGCAAGGCTCCCCTGAATGCAAGGGCAGTGCCTCGTGAAGGAAGGCACACCATTACACCAGGCCCTTGATACTGATGATTGTAATTATGAAACTTTTCTTGTGAAATTGAAATTTAGCCTAGTTTTATATACTGCCTAAGAGTTACCTCCTGAAAGCCTCCTTGTTGCTCAAATGTGGCCTCTCTAAGCCAAACTCTGGACTTTGGAGTTGTCCTGCATAACATTGCAGTAATAGATACAGGTCATTGTATATTTTATCATAACCTACAAAACTGTGCAGGACAGAGTGTAAACTATAATGTAAACTGTAATCCTTGGTTAGTAGCAATGTTTCAATATGTCTTCATCAATTGTAACAAATGTACCACCTTAATGAGGGATGTTGTTGATGTTGGGAAAGTGTGGGAGAGGGAGGGAGTGGGGCATAAAGGAATCCTTTATATTTTTTATGTAACATTTATGTAATCTAATGCTTCTTTAAAAATAAAAAAAAAATTAATTGAAAAAAGAGAAAGTGAGCTGCAAAATACAGACCTGACACTTCATTTTCAAATGCATCATCATTCATGTCAAGAATACAGACTTTTTGCTACATAACTATAACATTATCACACTTAAGAAAATGAACAATAATTCCATAATGTATAATATGTAGTCCACATTTAAGTTTCCTCACTTATGCCAAAAATGACTTTTATGATCGGGGCTCATTACATTTAGTTGTTCACCATCTCTTTAGTAACTTTTATTCTCAGACCTAACCCCTACTTCTTTTTAACCCATGGCATTTCCTATTTGAAAATTCCAGACTACATATCCTTTAGCGTAGCCACACCCTGTACTGGTCTGTTTCTCCACGCTGCCATTTAATTGTGCCTCTATCCCGAGTGTTTCCTCTACACTAAAAGTTAAACCTAGAAGCTCGTTGAATTCATGTTAAACGTTTTAGACTTGAACACGTCATTGAAGTATGCTCTGTCTTTACATCTATCCAACACGCTGTTATATCATTCTTATATAACTTTCCAATTCTCTGCTACCATTTCTAAGATTAGCAGGAGTAATACACTAGTATTACAATACTATAATATTAAGAGTAATAATAATAGCTCAGTAGACTCAGACCATTACCGGTTATATTTCAAGTGATCAACCCACTTTTCTCCTTCAGCTATAGCATCACTATTTAAAGAGCAACAGGAGTCAAAGGCATGTGTTTGAATTGCTGTTCAACTACTTTCACCTTGGTTCCATCTCTTTGACTTTTCTCAGATTTGTATTTCTCCTCAGTAAAACAGAGATAATGAAAACTAGTTTACAGAATGGTTGCAGAGGTTAAAGGAGAAAAGGAAGGTGAACGGGCCTGATACAAAGCAAAAACGAATGCTGCTTGTGAAGTTCCTGGGGATGAGCCCAAAAATACAACCTTCCTTTTGCTTGAAGGAATCTGAATAAGTAAATGAAGTAAGCTTTCTGAAACATTTTAGTGTGTGCCCCATTGCCCTGACAAACCACAACCACCGCTGA
The DNA here is from genome assembly GCF_030445035.2 of Dasypus novemcinctus. Lineage (NCBI taxonomy): Eukaryota > Metazoa > Chordata > Mammalia > Cingulata > Dasypodidae > Dasypus > Dasypus novemcinctus. Next base: position 37,971,492 of record NC_080692.1, on the reverse strand, counting down.
TGTTTCAGGTGGTCTGGAGAAGGGAGATTTGGCAGTGAGAAGCACTGGGTGAAAAAGATCTGCTTGTACTTCTAACTCCCTGCAGAGCAATAAAATTCTTGGTTAAAGAATTACTGTAGAACTATTAATAGATACGTATGACCAGCTCAGATGATATGAATTTCCTACCATGAAACTAGTAACTGAAAACCAGTAAAATGGTTTAAGTTTGAGGTAGTTCTTTCCTCTAAGCAGATGTGCCTTGCTTAACATTTGTTTTAATTATTCCTGATGTTTTGCCTATCACATCATAAGCTTCTTCAAAGGGAGAGAAAGAAGCAGTTGTCATAACAACAAAGCTCTTCATTACCCTGGGAACCTTCGACAGCTTTATTTAAAATGAAGGAGAAAAAAGAATTCTAACCAATTAGCTTTATCAGTCTGATTCATGTTCTTCTTAAAGTGATAACTGTTTCCTGAAGAACTTACAATTTGATGGGGAATGTGTCATGAATATTTATGGTAATGTAAAACTCAGGGAAAAAAAATTGGCAAGCTAATTATCACTTGGAAGGTGTTTCTGGTCAAATTCCTGCCCAGTGATCCATTTGATTTTTTTTAATGACTTTTATTAAACAAATCAAAGAATTAATGGGACTTTTGCCAACATCTATCCATTGGTTCAAGAACAGCAATGAGGCCTATTTTTGTTTAAACTTTAAAGCCAAGGCTTCACCCACAGCTAATTTGATTTATGTTAACTTTGCATTAATTTAAACCGGAAATGTTCTTGCCTGCCCTCCACCCCTCCTTTTCTGTGCCAGAGATTGGGCGGAAGTCCCAAGACAGTTTTAATTCTGCCTTTCTCTGTAGAATTTAAAAAGCAGATGTTTTCTTCTGGCTGCAGGAGATAAGACTGAGAAGTAATTATTGTTCTGGTCCCACATCCCACAGGTGTTTTCATTCTTGCCCTGTGGCCACGGGAAAAATAAACAATAAATCTGAGAAAGTCTAGTTAGGTCACCCTTCAAGTTCAGACATGAAACCAAATGTTTGACTATTTCCCACTAGTGAAACATGAGGCAGGGATCAGCAAACTTTTCGGTAAAAAATCAGATATTAAATATTTTCAACTTTGCATGACATAGGGTCTCTGCCACAGCTGCTCAGGTCTGCTGTTGTTGAATAAAAATAGCAATAGACAATACATAAACCAATGGGCTTAGCCAGATTTAGTCTAACCAATTTGCTGACCCCAAAGGATTCCCAAGAAATTAAATATCTACAACCAAAGAAACAGGTATGTGTGTAAGTTATTTAAATAAGCAATAGCTAACACCTGTATAGCATGTTCACAAAGGGCTTTCACAGATATTCTTTCATTTAATCCTCAAGTGAAGATTACTCTGAGGCAGGCATTATCATTTTCTTATTTTATATATGAGAAAACTAGACAGGGTTATCAGGTAACCTTCTTGCTTTTCAATATAAGTCAGCTGATCTCTTGATTTCACTTTCAGTGTTGTTTACACACCACAGTTGCCATGTAAAGTATGTACTTTATACAGATAAAAAAAAAATTATGGATGGTAATTTCTTGACAAGGCTGTGTGGATAAGTGTAGTTAGTGGTCAACAGAGTAAAAAAAAAAAAAAAAAAAAAATCTGTCAGCACTCTCAAGCCCTAATGAGTCCTTCATAATACTAACTCTGGCATTAGACCGCGTTGGGAGTAAACCAGAAAGCCAGAAAATTCTGTGTGCTGGATCTCAGGGTCATTTCAAAAATTAACCATATAGGCCTAGTTCACTCTAAACTGAGTATCTTCCCAAACTGAAACCAAGAAGAACTTCTTCAATTGTCTGAAGTCAAAGAAGGGAATGCAGCCAGAAACAATCTACATTGAACCAAATGATCAAATTCAGGAGCAGTTATGGACCAGGTTTGGAACATATACAGAATCCACATATAGGAGAGATTCATCAGTTATCAGAGATTGTACAGAGAACTATTACTTAATTATGACAAGTATACGCAGTCAGAATATTGCATTAGGAAACAGATGCACCATCTGTTAAGGAAACATGATTTAACTGATTTTCTCACTAGACTTTGGCCTTATAAACATTAACTCTATATAATCCAGCTCAAATAAAAGAGAGTCTCCGTGAAAAATCTTGCTCATGAGGCATCAGCAGGTGGTATCCCCCCATATCTAATTCAGTCCAATTCTATAAACATTTAATGAATATCTCCTGAATATCAGATATAGTAAAATGATCTTTGCCTTCAGGGAGTTTACAGTGTCAGCAAAAAGAATAAAACACATATTTGTAACTGAGTATTGTACAAGGCAGAATATGGTTAAGAGGAGGGTTTAATATACGTGGATTCAGAGGAAGAAGAGATCTGTGGGAAAGCAAAGGAAGGTCTCCTGAAGAAGGGGACCAGGGGAAATTAGAAAGCTTAAGTTGGATGGAATTTTCATGGGACAAGAGAAGGCAGGCAGCTGACTGGCCCATGAACTGGTATGAGGGACAGAAAATGGAATTGTAGATTGGGGGTTCTGCCGGCTGCAGTTTGTCACTGAGGTTAAAAGTGGAAGCCTATGGATCATATTCAGCCTGCAAAGTTTTGCTTTTCTTTTTGGGTTTAAATAGTATATATGTATTCAAATGTCAACATTCGAAAGGTTGAAATTTTTCACGTAAGAGTTAGATTTCTGGCTCCTCTTTAAAATTGGAAGACCTGGCAACTGGGGACATCATCACAGCCTGGCAATAATCCAAGCTGTGTAGTGGCTGAGCCCCAAGCAGACCCACTGTACCCATTTGTATCACCTACATGGCTTTGGAGGCAATTAAATTTGCAACAACTCGATCAGAAGGAACAAAATAGATATCTTCTAAGATAAAGTAACAGATCTTGAAACAAATATGATGAGGAAAGTGCTTAAAATTACACTGTTGACTTCAAAAATAAGTGACCAACTATTAAGTTATAAGCTACAAATTAATGAAATTGGAAAAATAAAGTATGTCACTTATGCTTTAGAGAACGTCAGAAAAGAAAATTGAGTTGCCTATCACTGAAAATTGTCACTTTAATTCAGTAAACAACGCTGAGCAATCAAGGGGTTTTGCAGAAAGAAGTGATGATTGGAGTCAATCTTGGCTTTTCCAAAAAGAATTTTAATTCTAACTAAAACAAATTTAAAACTTTGTATGCTTTTGTAGCAAGTAAACAGGTTACTTTATGAAATATGACCATACTGAAATATATACTTTGAAGTACATTTATGCTTTGATTTGTAAGTTGGTTGACTTCAATTTGAATCATTGGTCCTATAACTTTTTTTTACAGTGTTCTGCATGAATTTCAAAACACTCCACATAAATTCAGGCATTAAATACATGTGGAACTATATTCATTAAAATTATTATATTTGTACAACTTAAAGAAAAGCGATTATTATTTCCAAATAATTCCAGTTGAATATATTCTAAAGTCCATTTATCAATAAAAGAAAATTATTTCTGAGGTCTATATACAGTCTATGTTGCTTTACATTTGCTGTTGACTGTTTTCTTTTTCGTGACTCACTATAAAATGCCAAAATGTCAGTTAATTACATAAGGAATTTAAACTTATTTATTTCATAACATTTACATGTGTATAGTCAGCCTTTTGAGTAATTAGTATCACTATCATAGACAATTTTTGTCCTATGTTTAAAACATTCATGTTTTCTTTATACATTCATAGAATAATTTCAGAATGCTTACTGCATAATAGTCATCTTTTTTTGAAGTTAACAAGGTAATTTTAAGCACCTTCTCAATGACCATTATATTAATTCAAACTCTCACCTTTACACCATTTATTGAATGGGCATATCTCATTAGCCTTCTTTTTCCATTTATTTCTTTTTTTTCCATTCTATTAGTTTTTACCGCCTCAGATTGTTAGTTGCCTCTGCCTTTAAGATATTAGCATACTTACAAAATTTCAAATCTTGTGCCTGGGCTATTGATAAGAATAAGTCCAGCAATAACTACTAGTTATCTATCAGCTAAAGTTATTTCTCATTTCTATTGCCACTAGATTGCCACTAGAACCATTTGTTTTTTAAAACTATAGTCTCCTTACTTAATTACAAATGAGCTCGAATTTGACAATTATATGGGAATTGCACATAGTTTTATTTCCTGGTTAGAGCCTCCCTGATGGAAAAAAACACTTTATCTCCTTTTTGAAGCAAAGGATCTTACTTAAGCCAACAAATGCTCATCCCTCAGGATAGAACCACAAAGAAGCTGTAATTGTTTTGATAATCACTAGGTTTCTGTAAAAGATTCCCACATACATGCACACATTTAGCTTGCTGTCGTGCCATTCATACCTCATAAATCAATCTGGCAGGTCCTTATAATCACTTGTGCTTTCCATGCCTGAATCTCCTTTGTTTTTCAATGTCTTCCTTGTGCTGAAATATGTATTACACATGCTGAGATCATGTGTATCATCCCAAAATGTTTCCACAAGGAGATATAGTCAGACTTGCCTATATTCTTCTTGATCTATAATGTGATGTTTGCTCAGTCTCCCTAAAGTCATACTGCCATTTTTTTCTGCACTCTATCACAATCTACGCTCATATGAATTTGCTGCCAGTTTTATTTCCAGTCCATTTAGGAAAACTACTATCCAAATTTTTCCTCCTATATTCGTACCTTGTTTCATATAACATTTTCCCAAATACATACTCTATTTATTCAAACACTAGTATTTAGAACAATCATCTGCTTATCATTACTCAGCAAATTTTCTTTTTACATGTTATGCTCATACAGACCCTAATAGGAATTTGGTGATAATTTTGAGATGTGTGTTAAATTCCAAATATACTATTGATATTAAATTTTCTTTATGTAGTCACTTATATCTCTCACTTAGTCCTGCTTAAGTTATTAAGTTCATCCAGCATCAATGGAATCAGACGATTTCCACATCTTCATGATTTGTAGGGTAAAGTTATCTTTGTGAAAGAAAGAATCAGAAACCCTAAATTATAGCAAAATTTGACCCTGTGATATCCTGTTTATTAATTAAAATATTTTAATATAACTTTGATCACATTTTTTTAATTCCTTGAACATTTAGCAAATTTTATACTTTCTAAATATCTTTTAATTCGATTTCCTTTAGATGCCCCAAAATTGAAAACTTTACAAAAATGTTAATATCTTAAAATGGTTTAGGTTCCTTTTCCTTATTCCCCCTTAAAAATCTAAGTGTAGGGGAGCAGATGTGGTTCAAGCAGTTGGGCACCTGCCTCCTACATAGGAGGTCCTGGGTTCAGTTCCCAGTGCTTCCTAAAGAAAGACAAGCAGACAAAAAGCAGACACAATGAGCAGAGACAATGAATAGAGACAATGAGAGTCAATGAGCATATAGATGAGGCGCCATCTAGGGGGGATATAAAGTAAAATAAATTAAATTAAATAACATTCAATCTAAAAAAATAATCTAAGCCAAGGTGGGTCTTTTTCTGTAGAGTCATCTATTTTTATCCCAAGGGGCACATGATTAAATCTTTCTCAAATCTTTCCAAACAGAAAGCCCTATATAAATAAACAGAGCAAATCTACTTTAAATTAACTTATGTGAAGATGGTAGTTTTCAAAACACCTTTAGTAAATAAAGGGAGATGTAAAACATTGTAGTTTGCTTGGTTAATCTGAATTGCAAAATGTCTTCTTCTTCAGAATTTATCCATTAAATGAGTCGAGAGAATAGCTTGAGGCCAAAGCATAGAGGCTTTCCTAATGCTTTCTGCACAGGTGTCTTGTCTTGGAATGTCCAGGACAGGTATGTGTGGCCCTAAGAATTCCCCGTTTACTCAAATATGAATGATCCAATGATCCCTCTTCCCTAGGAAACAGTTATTCAAGGTCCCTGGCACTTCACTCTAAGTCCTATTGTCAGCAATTCCTTGGCCCAGGCAACTAAGACTTGACTGCTCTTCTGATAGCATTCTGCAGGAGAGCTCTGTGAACTGTCTTCAACATACAGGATATTTCTGAGCAGGTAAGCCTACACTAATATGTGGTTCAGTCCCTCGGGCTGCCACCAGACACATCGGGCCGTGTGTATATGCTCCCAGTATATGCATGAGAGTTAAACTGCTCCCTCCAGAAGAGAATCAGAGACCCACACTGGGAGCATGGGCCAGCTTAGTGCTGAGTGGGTGAGAGGGGGAGAAGGGGCAAGCTAGGCTCCCATGAGATCCTATCATCTTTTAAGTTGCTGTTTTCTTGAGTTGGCACTCACCCTGTTACTGCAATCTTTAACTGTTTTCTGGAGCTTTGAGAAAGATGTTTTCTGCCAGTTCTTGCTCATTGTTCAAAGCTTCTATGGGGGGATAGAACCCTGAAGTTTCTCACTCTGCCATCTTGACTGCGGAGGTGCGGATGTGCTAATTGGTTTGAATGTTTGTTTTTAGAGAGGTTGTAGGTTTATGGAAAAATCATGCATAAAATACAGGGTTACCATATACCACCCTATTATTAACCTCTCACATCAATGTCGTACATTTATACAATTTTTAAAAATTCTACTGATAACCATAGTCCATGGCTTACCTTAGGAATCACTGTTTGTGCCTTAAAGCCCCATGGAGTTTTAAAAAATGTTTATTCTAGTAATTTACATACAATCTAAAGTTTTCCTTTTCAAAAACATTTAAAAACATAATTAAGTATAGTTAGTTACATTCATAATGTTTTGCTCCCATCACAACCAGCCATTACCAAAATTTTCCATTATCCCAAATAGAGACTAAAATTTAAACATTAATGCCTATTCCTTATCCACAACCTTTTCCCTGGTAACCTATATTCTAGATTCTGACTCTACAAGTTTGCTTATTCTGATTATTTCATATATGTGAGATTATTCAGCACTTGTCCTTTTGTGTCTGGCTTATTTCATTCAACATGGTAGCTTCAAGGTTCTCATTGTGGTAGCATGTATCAGAACTTCACTGTTTTTGTGGCTGAATAATATTCCACTGTCTGTGTTCCATTTGTTTATCCATTTTTCAGATGACAGACACTTGGGTTACTTCTGTCTTTTGGCAATTGTGAATAATGCCACTATGAACATCAGTGCAAAACTATCTATTAAAGTCTCTGTTTTAATTCTTCGGGATATAGAAGTGGGGTTGCTGGGTCATATGGTAATTCTATACTTAAGTTTCTGAGGAACTGTCAAACTGCTTTCCTCACTGCTGCACCATTTTATATTCCCACCAGCAATGAATGAGTGTTCCTATTTCCCCACATTCTCTGAAACATTTGTAACTTTTCAACTTTTTTTAATATTAGCCATTCTAGTGGGCATGATATGGAATATCATTGTGGTTTTGACTTGCATTTCCCTAATGGCTAACGATGATGAGCATCTTTTCAGGTGCTTCGCCATTTGTATAGCTCTTTGGAGAAATGTCAGTTGATGTCTTTTGCCCATTTTTTAATTGAATTGTTTGACTTTTATTGTTAAGTTATATCATTTTTTTTCATATTCTGGATATTAACCCTTTATCAGATATGTGATTTCCAAATATTTTCTCCCAGGATGTAGGTTGCCATTTTGACTTTCATGAGAAAAAGTTTTGAGGCACAAAAGGTTTTAATTTTGGGAAACGGACTTTGGCCCAGTGGTTAGGGCGTCAGTCTACCATATGGGAGGTCCGCGGTTCAAACCCCGGGCCTCCTTGACCCGTGTGGAGCTGGCCATGCACAGTGCTGATGCGCGCAAGGAGTGCCGTGCCACGCAAGGGTGTCCCCCGCGTGGGGGAGCCCCACGCGCAAGGAGTGCGCCCGTGAGGAAAGCCGCCCAGCGTGAAAAGAAAGAGCAGCCTGCCCAGGAATGGCGCCGCCCACACTTCCCGTGCCGCTGACGACAACAGAAGCGGACAAAGAAACAAGACGCAGCAAACAGACACCAAGAACAGACAACCAGGGGAGGGGGGGAAATTAAATAAATAAATAAATCTTTAAAAAAAAAAAAAAAAGGTTTTAATTTTGATGAAGTTCTATTTATTTATTTTTTTCTTTTGTTGCTTGTGCTTTGGGTGTAAAGTCTAAGAAACCATTGATTAACACAAGGTCATGTGTTATGACCTTGGCTATGTTTTTTTCTAGGACTTTTATAATTCTGCTTTTTATATTTAGGTCTTAGACCCATTCTAAGTTGATTTTTATATATAGCATGAGGTAGAGGTCCATCTTCAATTTTTTTTTTTTTTGTATATATGATTCTTTCCCAATTGAGTTGTCTATACCCCTTGTCAAAAATTAGTTGGCCATAAATGTGAGGACTGATTTCTGAACTCTCAATTCTACACCATTTGTCTATATATCTGTCCTTGTGCCAGTACCATGCTTTTCTAATTACTAAGGTTTTACAATAAATTTAAGATCAAGAAGTATGAGTCCTCTAACTTCATTCTTCTTTTTCAAGATGACTTTGGTTATTCAGTGCCCCTTAGCCTTCCATATAAATTTGATTGTCTTTTCCATTTCTGCAAAGAAGGTTATTGGAATTTTAGTTGGGATTGTGTTAAATCTGTAATTGCCTTAGGTAGAATTGACATCTTAACAATTTTTGGTCTTCCCATCCATGGACATAGACTGTCCTTCCATTTATTTAGGGTTTTTCTTGTTGTTGTTTTTTAGGTACCAGAGGTGGGGGAATAAACCTGGGACCTTGTATGTGGGAGGCTGATGCTCAACTACTGAGCTGCATAGGCTCCCCTGAGTTAGTTTTTTTTTTCATTGGTTTGCTTGTTGTTTGTTTTTGTGCTTCCTAGGAGGCACTGGGAACCAAACCCAGGACCTCACTTGTGGGAAGGAGGCACTCAACTGCTTGAGTCATGCCTGCTCCCCCATTTTGGGCTTTTTGACCTAAAGTCTATTTTATCTCATATTAGTATAGCTACACCAGGTCTCATTTGGTTATTACTTACATAGCATATTTTTTCCCATCATTTCATTTGCAACCCACTTATGTCTTTGAATTAAAGTGAATCTCTTATAAACAGCGTATGATTGAGGCAAGTGGATTTGGCTCAACTGATAAGGCATCCGCCTACCATATGGGAGGTCCAAGGTTCAAACCCAGGGCATCCTGACCCATGTGGTGAGCTGGCTCATGCACAGTGCTGATGCATGCAAGGAGTGCCAGGCCATGCAGGGGTGCCACCCGTGTAGGGGAGCCCCACGCGCAAGGAGTGTACCCCATAAGGAGAGCTGCTCCATGCAAAAAAAAAAAAAAAATCATACCTGCTCCTGGAGAGCTGACGCAGCAAAATGACACAACAAAAAGAGACACAGATTCCTGGTGCTGCTGATAAGAATGCAAGTGGACACAGAAGAACACACAGCAAATGGACACAGAGAGCAGACAATGGGGGGGGGGGAGAAATAAATAAAACGCCCCCATTTCACACCCTTAAATCCTTCCCCCATGTTCCTAAGGACTGATGTTCATGAGTGACCTATGCCAGTATTCTTTGTTCCTTTTCCATCCTCTCAGATTTCCTAGTACTCTGGTCCTGGGCCAGAGAATTTAGCTTTAAAGATGTCTAAATTGCTGACCATGACTTATCACATCATCATTCTCTGCTGTGAATAATTCAATGATTCTGCAGCGGTTCTAGTCCTTTCACTCACTTAGAGATCATCTTTCAGTAATCTTTCGGGCATTACGAAAACATGAAGAACCCAAATTCTTCATTCTGAAATGTAAGAGTGGATATTTGTTATCTGAACTGAAGATGCCATGAGTTCACTGTCATTCAACAGAAAAATTTTAAGAGCCTCTGTGTACCAGGCACTGCTCTATGTACCAGAGAAATGGCAGTGAACAAGAGAGGCAAGAGCTCTGCTCTTGGGGAATTTACATCCTATAACTTTGCCATTAGTTAGTATTTGTCAACTACATTTTATGTGGAAAACATATGTTAAGTGTTTGGGGACAGCCAATAAATAACATCCCTTTTTCCCTGAATTCAGAACCAATGCAGAGATAGAAGAGATAAGCAGATGGAGATCAAAGCAACAGTTTTATTACTGTTAAGACTGATGAGAGAACATGGATTTAGATCTGCCTTTATCACTGAATTTTAAAAGACATGTTTCCCTATTTCCTGGTATAGTGTGACAGCTGCAGGCCATTCCCCTAGAAACAGAGCCCTTACCACATGGCAGAGAGCTGAGAAGAATGCCTGAGACCCGTGGATATGTTCACTTGGAGAAAGAAAAGTCCAGAAGGGGCTGAGTCCAGCATGTTCATTTTCTCTTGAACTCCTAGGTCAGGGAACTAAGGGGAGAGGCCAGGAGTTTTATTCTAGGAGAAGTCCCTTCACATGGAAACACACCAGAGTAATCACTTTTAGGAAGAACAAATGAGACTCCGACAAGTACAGGTGAGTCCGGGAAAACATTTTTGTCCAAAGATTTATTGAGACTTATGAAAAAGTCTTTAAGAGTCAAGGGTGTGCAGGTTAATGAACACTGAACTTATTCAGAGTGTGTCAGCCAATGGGCCTCATACCTAACGATGACTGTCATTTTGAAAGCAAAACTTGAGCGTGAAGAAAAAATCGGTAGGTCGGGAGTTGCAAGCTTCCCATTCACTTCCAAATTAAAATAAATAGCAATTTTAAGTACACTCAATATGTAACAGGGAAGAGTGATTACAATGGTAATTGGAGGAAATATTTTAATGAAGCATTATATGTAGAGACAAGTTGTTTGAATAAGCCTATCATTGAAAATTCAGTATCACCTTCTTGCAGGCTTGGATTTATTAAACTATTTTCCAATATAATCTAAGAAGAAACAAATGGTTTTCACCATAACAATTGGGGTAATCACCAATAAAAACTCAAGTCATGTTGGATGACGACTCTCTCTCTAGAAGCTGCTGCAAACACAAGAGTCAGTCACATTCCAAAGTTATGGCTTGTTCCTAAGAGATTGGGTCACACTGTTCAGTACCCAAATTTATTTAAATCTGTTATTTTATTTCAAGTGCTAATTGTCTCTCACAACAAACAGAAACTCCTCTTGCTGCAATTATTGGCATTACAATAGATAATCAGCAGGAAAGCCTGAATGCAGTAGGAAGAGTTGCCTTGGTTACGAACCTGAGATGCTTTGGTATTACAGTTCTAACCATGTTTCTAAATTTCCTAAAACACCCCAAGAGCAAAATGTTGCATTATTTTCTCTTCTTCTCATGGCCCATCCAAGTTAGTTTTAACCAATATGGAGACCTAGTCTTACACAGATAATTGGACGAGGTCTTCCTCACAAACAGGGCTTTTATTTAGAGCATTTGTTTAAACATGTGCACTGACTTTTAAAATAATGAGAAGGAATGAGAGTTATTGTTTTGTGCTAGAGTAACATATTATATTTGCTTTATTCATGATCACACAATGAGGCCATTACTCTATAGTATACTCTCATCTCCCTTTTCTTAAAAGCAAATGGAAAAACAGATCACCTTATGGCCCAATTCTATTCCAGTCCTAAAATGTTATTTTCCTTCTTGAGTGTAGACTGAGTAGGACTATTGTGGCAGGTCAGAAGACAGCTCACAATTACAGGCCTCTGCTAGTAATTGTTTTGTGTTGCTGCCTCCCCATCTATTTAGGAAATAGAGATTTTAAAAATTAGGGTGATTATTCAGGCAATGGTCTAAAAATACAACTATTAATGTAGACAGCACAGAAGAGAACTCATCTCTAGTTTTCACAGGACATCTTGTTGTTTACCAAGCTGCATTAGTAACCAGTATGATCTCTTCCTTCACTCATTAATCTTGCATACAAGTGACTTTTTTTGGTTATCTCTAAAATATCAAGTGCACCCCCAAGTGACTTACATTTTACCTAACTCAATGAAGATATTCAGAAACATAAAAGCTAACTACTCTTATTAAGGAATTAATCCTGACAAACCCTGTACTAGAACTTTTTCAAAACTTCATACTATCTAATCATTACAACAATCTTATAGGTAGGAATTATTACCCCTATTTATAGGTAAGGAAATTGATACTTAACCTGAAGGGATTTTTTTTTAACTGAAATGGTTTCACTAGCACTGTATAGAACATCTTGATGAAAATCCTAACTCTGCCAATTAGCACTGTATTGGCAAGTAACGTGATCACTCTCTGTCATAGTTTTTCCATCTATAAAATAAGGGAATTAAGAGAAATAGAGTTACAGTGAGAACTGAATGAGTTAATGTATGTAAAGCACTTAAAATAATGCCAGGCATATGGTAATCATTCAACGTTAGCTCTTTGAATGTTTGGAATATTGTAAAATTTCCCTAAGTGATTATGCTGTGATGTTTCAATTATATTACTATAGTCATTTCTTGTATCTACAATAAGTTTAATCAGTTTATCAAAGTCATTAAAGATTGTACAATTTCAGTGTGCTTATAAAGCATTTCTATTCAGTTCTTAGCATTACTTGGGTAGGCAATACACATTTTGATATAAATGTATATTATTTTGTAACATATATTTACTAATATTTGCAACTAGCTTTAGCTTTTCTAGGTTACCATTATTAACTAGAGGTATCAAATATCTCAGTCAAAGCTGACATTATGCAAAACTGTGACAAAGATTCCTTCCTAATCTGCTGTCTACCCTCCTAGGAACTTCATCATGTCCTCATGCAATTTCTTAAGAATCTATTTCCCTAGATTTCATTCTCCATGAAAAGAAGTTTTCAAATTTTTCCATCCATAAGAAGTACGCTAGTTTTTTTGTGGTTATTTTGTTTTCTGTGTGTGTTTTTTTTTATCCTCCCCCCCCCCCTTGTGGCTTTTTGTGTGCTGTCTGCTCTCTGTGTCCCTTCGCTGCATGCTCTTCTATGTTGTTGTTTTTTTGCATATCTCCTTTTTTTTGTTGGGTCACCTTGCTGAGTCACCTTTCCATGGCATCCGCGCGCCAGGAGGTGCTCCACGTCATGTGGGCGAGCCCGCCTTCACAAGGAGGCTCTGGGACGCAAACCCAGGGCCTCCCATATGGTAGATGGGAGCCCAACTGATTGAGCCACAGCCGCTTCCCAAGTGTGCTAGTTTTTAAGCTACTGTCTTTCAGCTCCAAGTCCACCCTTCGATAGTGGGTAGGGCTCTGCAAACATTATTTCTTCTTTGTCTATTAGGCATCTTCAGCTGAGGGTACTATTGAGAGGATAGGGACTAGCTTCTTCTACGCTGCTTGTTCAGATCATGCCTAGCAGTAGCAGTGGTTCCAGTGTCCAGCGTTTTAGGTACCAGCTTGGTGGTATCTTTTCCCTCAAAGGTCTGAATCCTAAATACGGGGCCATTCCTTGGACTTTCTGAGTACAAAAAGCAGCCAAGTCTGAATCGCAACTCTGCAGGGACTCTTCCCTAACTTCTAGGTTCTGATAACTCCAATCTCTCTCCTTCATTTCTCCTCCCCTAGGGTGGTATCTGCTTCTGTAGTTACTCTTTATTACCCTGGTGTCCCCTTTTTGTTTTTCATTCTTCCAAATTTGTCTAACCAATTCTTTATTTTAAATACCCTCTGTTGAAATTCCTAACGTGGCTTCTCTTTTCCCATCTATACCCTACTTATTCCAAAAATGCTATCAATAACTATTTCAAGTGTCATGGTCTTGGAAGTATTGGAAAGATATCAAGAAAAAAAAAGAATAAAGGAGAATTTTAGACACCTTTTAGTAGATGGGGAAGACCTTTCTGGGGGTAGAAATAAAATGCTTTCCCTAACCACCAGAATAATTATTTTCTACAAGACAACTCGTCTTGTCCACAGCTACTGAGTCAACATTTCCTACTATCTCCCTGTTAATTAGGGTTTTATTGTCTTTTTGTTATAAAGTATAAGCCAGTTTCAACTGAGGGGGGTACACCTGTGCTCTGTGTGAACTCACAGCCAGAGGGCAGACAAGATCTGGATGTCTTAGTGGGTGCCACTGAGGAAAGATACTGATGACAGTGGTGGTTTGAAGCTGTATGTACCCCAGAAAGATGTCCATTTCTGTGGGCATGAACTCATTGTAAATAGGACCTTTTGATGAGGTTACCTCAAAAAAGGTGGGACCCAATTCGATCATGGTCCCACCTTCACTTAATCCTCTTCCTGGTGTCCTTTATAAGCTGACTGAAATTCAGAGAAAGATGAAGCCACAGAGGAAATTGCCAGAAGTTGACACCATGGAACCCAGAAGAGAAGGGAGAGACTAAGAGGCCACCATCCGGAAGCTTGCAGAGAATAGATCCTTCACGGCAGTGTTTGTGACGAGCATGGCTACTGCTCAAAGACTTCCTCAAGCCCAGAGGACAAAACATCATTCCACAGATGACTCTCTGACCCTGAAATCTAATGGAATATGCCCTGCTGGTTTTGGAATTATTTGGGATCTGTGACCCCTGTTTTCTTTCCAATTTCTTTCTATGGAAATGGGAATGCTTATCCCATGCCTGTCCCTCACTGTATGTTGGAAGTAGAGAACTTGTCCTCTCAGTTCCACAGAGCCACAGCCAGAGGGGAATTGTGCCCTATGACAGGCCACACTCATAACCAATTTTGATATAACTTTATATTAAGCATTTTTTTCTGACGGCTTTTGGGATTTTGTAATGGAATGAATGCATTTTGCATAAAAAAAGAACATGTCTTTTGGGGTTCGGAGGGTGGAATGTGGTGATTTGAAGTATGTACCCCCAGTAAAATATATTCTTAAATCAATTCCATTCCTATAGGTGTGAACCCATTGTAAGTAGAACCTTTCTATGAGCTTACTTCAGTTAAGGTGTGGCCCAGCCCAATCAGGGTGGGTCTTAATCCTATTACTGGAATCCTTCATCAGAGGAGTGAAATTAACACACAGAGAGAAAAACCAATGAAACCCAGAAGAGAAAGGAGAATTTCCATCTCCACTTCAGCCAAGTAGGTTTCCTGGGGAATTCATCAAAAACCTTCATCGGTATTCCCAACTTGCATCCTGCCCTATGGAATTCAGACTTGCCCATCCCCACAACAACGTGAGCAAATTCTTATTTTTAAAATCTCATAATATTTACATGTTTTCACATGTCAGTTCTCTTTCCCTAGAGAACCCTTGATTAATACAATGACCAAGAACCAGAAATCTCTATTCCCTTCCCCAAAGGCTCTGGCATATCAGGATCCTCCTAGAAAATGAAAGGTGTCCCTGGAGGAAATGACTGGAGAGTCCCTGCATAAACTGATTTTGAGTTCTTGCTACTTGATGGAAAAAAGACTGGAAACAGAAATTCTGTTTAATTATAAAAAGCTAAGTTGATTAACATTTCTTGGGCACTTAAGTTTGATTTTTTTTCAGTGAGAATATATGGATATATTATTTGTGTAAATTAAAAAATGAATTTAAAAGAAAATAACCAGTTTCAAATGATAATGTATTTAAACATTCCCAGGGAGCTTTTGACCAATGCCTACCCGATTGACTTAATATTTTTATTTTCTGGCAACTATATTTACTATTTAGGCTTTTAATTAACATAACATCTTGTGATTTTATTTATTATAAAAGTCTAACAATTATTACTAGTTGTTCTGATTTGTGGATCTGCCTGTTCTACGTTAAACTTCTACCCATGTTCCTGTTTTACTTATGCTTCCACCGTACCTCTACCTGTTCTCTCATACACAGCTCACACTCAGAATACTGACTGTAGTTTGCCTAATGAGATTTATTGGCATGTTTCCTTCCTTTTGGGAACTATGATGGTCTGGAGTTGTATGTACCCATAAAAACATGTTCTTCTAATTCCATCCCTGTGTAAGTAGGGTCCCATTGTAAGTAAGATCTTTTGATGAGGCTACTTCAGGTAAGGTATAACCCACCTCATTCAGTGGGGGACTCAGTCCTATTACTGGAGTCCTTTATAAACAAAATGAATGCACAGAGAGACTACAGTCATAGAAGCAAGAAGCTGAAATCAACAAAACCCAGCAGAGGAGGGAGAGACCAGCAGATGCCACCATGTGCCTTGCCATGTGGCAGAAGAGCTGAGGATCACAGGTAGTCAGTCTTTGGGAAGAAAACATTGCCTTGATGGTACCTTGATATGGACATTTTCCTGGACTCTAACTGTAAGCAAATAAATTCTCATCATTTAAGTTACTTTCCATTATATGAAAATGTTTTACATTTCATGGTATTTGCTAGAACAGTCTATGAAACTAAAACAGGAACTCTTAGACATTAGCTCTTGCCCCTCTGCCATAACTTTAGTCTTGTTTGTTTTCCCATCTTCCAGGTACTCCCCTCACCACCCTAAATTTGAATCTCTACATTTCTAGTACTCGCATTGTTTCTTTTGCACACCAAAACAGTCTATGGCATTGGTAGCCCCCAATCAACCACACCTCCTCATATATCCTTGAAGAACCTGCTTTCCTTGAATCTATATTGGTCCTGTGACCCACACCCAATGAATGTGACAGTTCTAGAACTAAGCCTTAAGAAGGATAGACAGTTTTCACTCTTACCCTGAGACCATAAGGGGAGAGAAAAAGTTAATCTACCCCAGTGTCCCAGCTTAGTCCAGTCTCCAGTTTTCCTGCCAACTAAATACAGCTCCACAAATAACCACTGGCAAGATGGGTAGAATAATCTCTCAGCTGAGCTAAGCCCAGATTACCAAATACATAAAATGGTTATTGTTTAAGCCACTAAATTTTGGTGTGGTTTGTTATGCAGCAATAGGTAACCAAACATATGCTAACTGGCCCAGATTGGGTTCTCTTTCCCCTTACATACCATGCAACAAGTTTAATGTGGCCATCTGAATCTGACCTGACCCATTGTTACCTATAACCCATTATTGATACTGTTACATTGACATTTACTCCACACACATACTTTATTCATAAATACATTTTGCCACCTGGAATTTTGTGTTTTGCTGCATATCTTTGAATTTTCCCAGTGTTGTAACTAATATGAGATTTTCATCATCCTTGCTTAATTTGTCTGATCTCTACTACCAGTCAGTCTTCTCTTACTAACAAAGTGACCAGTCTAGATTTTGCCCATGGTCAACTCAAAATAGCTGTAATCAAGGAAAAGAACTTTGGGGTAATTCAGTGATCCATCAGAGCTTTTGCCTTCTACCAGGCTCCTTCCTGCCTTGTGAAATTCACTGTGTCTTTCCTTAGTGGGATTTTTGCTCCTGCCTGCAGGTTTTCCTAAATCTTTCTATGCTGCTGGAATGGCTAGTCTTGGGACCTCCGCAGATCTATGAGTGGTGCAAATCTTTAGAGAAGCACTGAGCAAACTCATAGGGAACTAGGAAGAGTCTTGGGAATAGAGGACTGAATAAGTAAGGACGTGCAAAAACCAAGGTGGTTATTTTAAAAGGGTTATCCATATATACGTATTTTAAATAGACAGTTAATTTTAAATATGTATGATCTTTTCCCTGAGATCTGTACTAGACCAATTAGGGGTCTTACAGGAAAAGACCAAGAATCAGCAAAATGAACTTCTTTAAGAGTTTTTTTGATGACTCTTTCCTTTGTTATCTGAGTCAATAGCAAGTAAAACACAGGGTCTAGTAGTACATGAAATTTTAAATTATTCAGAAACTGATTATATGGCTTGTGAATCACTTTATCTCTTTTCATATCTTATACTTCCCTCATCCATTAGCATCTCCAATTAGAATGTGAGCTTTGGGAAGTGAAATTCATAACAAGGATCTTTATAACCTAAAGAAGGCAAAGACTACCATGCCAACTCCTTAGCTTTGTGAATTAAGCAATTGTCTTAAGAAAGAAAAGTGACTTACTTGCCAGGGCAAGTGAATGAGTAGGTGAAAGAGATGTGAAATAGGAAAGTTTTTTTTATAAGCTAAGTTGCGTAGCAGTGCTTTTAGAGAAGACTATAACAATCGTAATAAAAGAGAGGCTGGGGAGGTTACGAAAGGATTTTAATTTTCCATCCTTTTCCTACTCCTTCTATGGAAAATTGGAAATTGACTTTAATGGATTGCTTCTGTTCCTGGAAGAGACAGATAATGTTTGCTAATCCAGTGTCCCAGACCTAACTGATTGATATATATACTATTGTCCTTCGCCTTTGAAAATGCTAATGCTGACAGGGTTATTTTTCTTGTTTATGATGATAGCTAAAAAGACTGAAGCATCCCCAGCTGACCTGCCACACTGGCACATGTATAAAATGTCCTTTCAGCATGATAGTGGCCCTTGAATCATGCACTGTCACTTAGTCTGTTTTGGGCCAGAGTCTCTGTAATACCCATAGCAAGCTGGTCCATTCATAATGGGGACACCCCAGGATGGATGGAAAATTTAGAACATAATCTTCTCAGTTCACCCTGGCCATGCCTCTTATGCTTCTGATTTGTTTAAGAAGACAACTGGAGAAATAAAAGAGAAGGCAAGAGATTCAAGATGAAGGCATTTGACTCTGCTTCTAGGAAGATTTGGAAATTAACACTGCAAAAGGTGCATTAAGTGTGGCACTCTTCCTTAGAGATGCATATGTAAAGAATCATTATTTTGATTAAAAATCTGTCCATGGCTACCCATCTCCTCTATGGAAAAATCCAAATTACTTAATATGGCATGCAAAGGTCTTTACGATTTCATCTCTGACAATTTATCCAGGCTCAGAGCCTTCTTTCTCACTGCATTCCCCCACTACTACCCCATCCCCACTTCTGAATTAGTCAGGGTTCCTTAGGAAAACAGAACCAACAGGAGATATCTGTAAATATTATGAGATTTTATAAAATTTTCTCACATAACCATGAAGATGCACAAATCCAAATTACATAGGGCAGGCTGCAAGCCAGGGCCCCCCATGAAGTCCTCAATTAGTTCCCCAGGAGACACTGACTGAAGCAGAGATGGAAATTCTCTCTCTGAATGCTGAAATCACTTCTCTTTTTAAGGCCTTCAACTAATTGGATGAGACATCACTCATTGCTGATTGCAATCTTCTCACTTGGTTGTAAATGTAATCAGCCATCTACACAATCAACTCACTGATGATCAAAGTCCATGAAATGCCCTTGTAATACAATTAGCCCAGTTATTGCTTGACCAGACAGCCGGGCACCATTACCTGGCCAAGTTGACACATTAGCCTAACCATAACACACTCCCCATTACTCTTTCACCTTTCCATGCCTTTTGCACATATTGATACCTTTGTTTGCAACATTCTTCTACTCTGCTTCACTCGCTAACTCCTTTTGCCAGACACACCTCCAGTGGCCTTTCCTGCAGGAAGCTCTTCCTTCTCCACTTTGTTCTAGGGGGGTCTTTCGTAGCCAGTCTCATGACGACCCTCCCGTGGTGATGCTTATCTCCTGGTATTCATGGTAGGGTATAGTCTTCTCCCACGCTGCATAAAGCTGACCTGTGTAACCTATAGGTAGCTGTCAAATGCATAACTTTTGAGGCGAGGTCAGAGATTAGCTACGTTGCTCTCCCCTGAATCACTCACACTGGGGGAAGCCAGTTGCCATATTTTAGAGACACTCAGTCAACACTATGGAGAGGAAGACGTGGTGGGCAACCAAGGCCTTCAGCCAACAGCCAGCATCAACTTGTCCAGGCATGTGTAGGAATCATTTTAGAAAAAGATCCTCCTGCCCCAGTCAAGCTTAACTGTGCCGGCAGCCCTGCCAGTATCATTCACAGAAGCTGATCCCAAATTCCTGACCCAGGGAAGATAAGTAAGATAATAAATATTTACTGTTGCTTTAAGCCTCTAAGTTTAGGAATAATCTGTTAGGCAGCAATAGGTAACAAATACAGAGTCTCCCCTGTATTTCTCTGAAGTGCCCTGGGTTTCCCTCCATGGAAGCCTACGTACTGGTCTTTCTCGTCCACTTGCCTGAGGTCATCTCAACAGCAGAGACACAGCAATTCATCTTTGAGTTCACAGGGCTTCAGTGGCCCAGAGAAGGACTATTCCTTGTGACCGTACAGGTTGTACAACTGCTCATAGCTGCCTGCCCAAAGGACTGAAGCATATGGAGGCTGAAATTAACCCTCGGCTCACTCAGCAAGCTGAATGCCCTGGTGAGGGCTGCTGCCACGGGGTGAGAAACGCACTTTTTCCTTTGCACAAAGGCAGCTTCCACTCATTAACCTTGCCTTAGGGCCGCTATTCTAATTCATCTGCTGAGTCAGTCAGGGTCTATTCAGGAGACAGAAATCACAGCTAAAAAACAGAGAAAGTTTAATATAGGGAATAATTAACTAAAAGAGAGGATTGAAGTAATTGGAGGTTAGCTACTAAGTATAAATCTGGGATTCAGTACCATTCAGCATACTTTCTTATTTACTGGATATTTCTTCTCTTCTATGTGAAAAAATTTAGTATTCCATTGATTTGAGGGTAAAAATGTTGGAAGACTCCAGAATGGGAAATTTAACTCTTTCTAAATCATCATTTTATTTTTTTTTAATTGACTTTGTAATAATATTACATTAAAAAAATATATATATGAGGTCCCATTCAACCCCACTACCCCCACCCTACCTCTCCCCCCCCCCCCCCCCACTCCTTCCCATCATCATGACACATCCATTGCATTTGGCAAGTACATCTTTGGGCACCTCTGCACCTCATGGTCAATGGTCCACATCATGGCCCATACTCTCCCCCATTCCATCCAGTGGGACCTGTGAGGATTTACAATGTCCGGTGATTGCCCCTGAAGCACCATCCAGGGCGGCTCCATGTCCCAAAGACGCCTCCACCTCTCATCTCTTCCTGCCTTTCCCCATACCCATCAGCCACCATGTCCACTTTTCCTAATCCAATGCCACCTTTTCTATGTGGACATTGGATTGGTTGTGTCCATTGCACCTCTATGTCAAGAGGAGGCTCAGATTCCACCTGGATGCTGGATGCAATCCTCCCACTTTCAGTTGTAATCATTCTAGGCTCCATGGTGTGGTGGTTGCCCTTCTTCAACTCCATCTTAGCTGAGTGTGGTGAGCCCAATAAGTCAGATTGTAGGTGCTGGAGTCTGTTGAGGCTCAGGACCTGGCTATCACATTGTCAGTCCAGAGTAAATCATCATTTTAGGTACACCTCTTTGCATTCCTCACACATACATTCTGAAAAAGTTGTGGTCAATAAACAATGGAAAGTTTCTGGATTCCAAGGAGGAACAGATAGAAAAATCAGTCGTGGGCAGTGGTCTTTAGGGCAGAAAGTCGAACCACTGTGATGGAACTGGCCCATCAATTAGTTCCACAAACAGTGTCACTGGCTTTTCTATTTAATCGACTGCTTTCAGACCACTGTGTTGAAATGCTCTGGGATGTGAACATTATTAGACAAAGCAGTACAAAACAAAATGCCCCATTAGAATAGATTGCAAGGAAAGAAAGAAGGCCCTGCTGGGACCTAGTTTTAAATAGGCTGCCCCATTTCAAATAACAGAGGTTTCCTTTTCAAATCTTTATTATTTGTAGTTATTCCTTGAAACAATTCTCCTCAACTTTCCTAAGCTTCCGTGCAGCATGGTGTGATGATTATTCTAATTCTAGTCAGTTTCTTAATTCTCATTCTTTCTCTGAAATCTGACATTATACACTCCGTTTTAAGAATTTAGATGACTTCCTGGTTTATCCTATAAAAGGGAAAACTGCTTCTTTATCTTCTTTTGCTAGATTGGTGTCTCTACCCCTCCACCTCCTGGTATTAACTTTATCATTCACTTCGTACTGCCTTCTCACTGTCAAAAAAAGAAGCTATTTTTTTTAGTCCTTTCCCTCTGTACTGTCACTTTAGATTCACAGTTGCTAAGTGTTCCAGGAGCCCACCAGAGGGACTTTCTCATGGTGTGATTTGCAAACTTTGAAATAACACCCACCAGCAGAAGCACCATATGCTGTGGAGTTACACAGTAAACTGACAGGAGCATCTCATTTGTCATTTGAAATTCAGAAAATGTCAGCAATTTTCCTACCTAGCAATTGCCTAAATGCCCCTCTGGTTAGCAAGGAGTAACATTTACTATAAATGCATTATGAAAATATGAAACTGTATATTGTGACTCTAGAGGAATTATAATAGCAAAGCCACTATTAAGAACTACACGACACGATGAGCATATGGACAGACGTTTGAAATCTCTATATTCACTTTATATTCTATGTATGTGTCTCTAGACGAATGGTTTTCTCCATAAGGTTGATGGCATTTGGACTATTCACATTCTGTAACACTGGTGATTCAAACATACCTTTTCATGATAAAATGCAATACCAAAGAATATTTTTTTAATCCATTAGATGCGAATTTGACATAAAACACAAGCTGTTTCTTTTGTGATCAATTTTCATCCAGCTGTACTTAGCTATAACAGAGCCAACAGAGAAAACTACTTGGCAACTCGTCCTAATTAAAAGATGTTAATTACTGATAAATACTATACACTCTCTATGTTATAAAGGTTCATCTAAATCAAGGCTATTACAGAACGAAAGAAATTAATAATGATTTCAAATCTGGTAAGTGTGGCCAAACTAACCATTAGTTCACCCTTAAAATGACTTCACAATGAAATCTCTGAATTGGTATTATATGAAGACTGGAATGTCCAAGGCCTCGCTCATTTTGCACATCTTTTATGTGTTAATCACAGTATCTGACGGTGTCTCTTCTTCATATCTAAATGCTGATGACAAGGTAGAAGCAGATGCAGATATAGCATGCAGAAGAAGAATGAAACATGATATGAGTCTAGGTTTTTCCTTCTCTCTGAATTCACCTTTGCCACGGACTCCCTGGCATAGAGGGTATTAGACTGAGTACTCCACTAGCGTTATGAACTCTAGATCATGACCGGTAGGAATAGGAAAACTAATACCTACTGAGCCCCAGATGTTTTCTCATTTGATACCGCAGTCCTTCAAGTCAGGTATAAACACCCTCTTTTTGCACATTAGGAATTTGGAGCTCAGAAGTTCCTAAGTTTACTCAGTTAATAAGTGGCAGAGTTATAATTAAAACCTGCTCTCTCTGAACTCAATACACAGGTTCTTTCCACTAAATCATGCTCCCTGTTACATAAAGGAAATCGGAAAACTTCATTTTGCTTTATGATCCAATATGCTTCCTTCCCTTATCACTTGTCCACAAGAGCTACTGTGTTTATTGACTTTTGGTGACTTGTCAAGCTAAGGACTCTGACCTTGGCTCTGCCATTAGCAGAAAGACAACCTGGAGAGGTCACCTCAAACCTCGCGGGGCCTCAATTTCCTCAATTACTGAATGAGTAACAACCCCAAGGCTCTCCTAAAATTGTGGTGATGACCAAATGAGATAATGTGTTGGGACAGAAGATATTTAGAAAAATATCAAGTGAGGTATTTTGGTTGAGTGTTGCAAAGGAGAATGAGGAAAGAGAGAGCAATTTGGACTTGTTAAAACCCACAGATTGATACTTACCTTCAGAACGAAAATCCACCAGTGCTGACGGGCAGTTGTACAGCTGATTTTTTTATAGTACTAAAGAGTTAGAAGTATGGGGTCTGGATTCAGAAGGACAGACCGGAGTTCAAATCCAGGCTCTTCCAGTTTCTGTTTGTTTGAGCCCAAGTAAATTAACTTAAACTCTCCTACCAATGGTGCTTCATCTGAAAAATAAAGATTAAAGTCTGAACCCCCTCGCATCCAGGGCCAGCTTCGTGGACATGCATTCTGCGCAGTCACACAGTGCCCAGGCTCAGAAAGGCCCCACACTTGGTTTAATGCTTTGCTGTCCTTGACTTGAAATTATACTAATTTTATCTTTGTACTCGTTTTAAGTGAAGTCCAATGTGACAATGGAGCACATGCAGAAGAGATATGCACAATATGCACATCCACCTTTCCTGCTAGTCTGTTAGCATCCAGGGGTAGGGGTGCCCCCACGAGCACAGAATTCCTGTGGACCCGTGATGGTTAAGGGGGTTCAAAGCAAGTACAAGGTAAGTGTGTTATATATATGACTAAGAGGGGCAGTGACACCCCAAGGGGCCACACTTTCCCTTTGAACTTGTTCAAAATAGAGAAAGGAAGCAGTAACAGTCTAAGAAACACAAACAACCAAGGTGCTCTATCACATCTTTTATTTGCATATTACTTTCCTGAATTAGCCGACCACTTTCACTGAAAATGATAACACAGAGGAAAAGGACGGAAAGGGCAACCCATATCCTTACTTATCAGTAAGTCAAAGGTACCAGCTATCGGAAGAATGTGCACATCTCAAGAAGTGAATAAAAATGGCAGAGTTAGTTTAGCTCAGCATTCCACTCTTCTGGTAAGAGACATGTATGAGCTACGAAATATGAATTGTGTAGTTTTGGTGATTCCACATATGAGTTAAGTGCTCTTATATTTGCATTTTAAACTAGCATTTATAAATATGAAGATGAATGAGAAATTTATGCTAACAATTTAAATTTAAATTTTTCCTTAGTTAGAATGACATTAAGTAAAACAACAACAAAAACAAAAATAAAATAAAAAGCACAATGACCAAATTGAGAGAGAAGAAAAGCAAAAGATTTATATTTTAGTACCTTTAAAAGCACTTTTTTTTTTTTGGCTCTTTGGAACAAAGGACTCCACATTTTCATTTTTTACTGGGCCCTGCAAATTATGTAGCCAGCTCTGTGCATAGCATTTGTGACTGTGATAACTAAATGAGGTTGCATGAAATCACTTGGCACGCTCTCTGATACATACTCAACACTTGGTAAAGTTTGGCTACTATTGTGATTCTTCTTGAAGTTTTATGCTACATTCAAAGTGTGAGTTTGGTGCTGTAGAGAGCAGAGGTTAAGAATGTGTTTTCTGGCCAGTTAGCACAAGAAAAGATGTTCAATATCATTAGGTATTATGGAAATGCAAATCTAAACCACAATAAAACCTCACCTCCACTAGGGTAGCTATTATTAAAAAAAATAACGTGGATACTGCACAAGGATGACATGCAAAATTGTGAAGTGTTTCAAGTTTTTTGAAGTGATCCTGCAACTCGACAAAAAAGGCAACTGAAAAATGGGCAAAAACTTGCATAGACATTTTTCTAAAAAGAAATTCAAATAGCAAAAAAAAACAAACACATGAAAAAATGTTCATTATCACTAGTTATTAGAGAGATGCAAATCAAAGCTACCATGAGATATCATTTCATGCCTACTAGAATCAGCACTATTAAAAACAACAACAAAACTACAAGTGTTACAGATAATTTGGAGAGATAGGATGCTTAGTCATTGCTGGTGGGAATGTAAACTGATACAGCCACTATGGAAGTCTGTTTGGCAGTTCCTAAGGAAGTTAGATATAGATCTGCCATATGGCCCAGCAATACCGCTACTAGGTATATACCCAGAAGAACTGAGAGCAGTGACACGAACAGACATCTACACACTGGCCATCGCAGTGTTATTCACAACTGCCAAAAGATAGAAACAACCCAGCTGGCCATCAACTGATGTGGTGTATACATACAATGGAATATTATGGAATATTATGCAGTAAGAAGTAATGACAAACTTGGGTGAAACTGGAGGATATTATGTTGAGTGAAACAAGCCAGACACAAAAGGATAAATATTTCACTATTATGAACTGAGTAAAATGAACAAACCCATGGAGTTAATAGCTAGAATATAAGCCACCAGAAAATAGGATGAGATCATAGAATGGAAATCTGAGGGTTAATCTATGCAGAATTGGTTAAAAAAAAAAGTGTTTTTTGTAAATGTTTGGAAATGAATAGAAATGGGGAGAGCACATGATAGTGTTTGTAATTAGCAGCACTAATATATGGGTATGATAGTGGTTGAAAGAGAAAGGCCAAGGTCATGTATATCATTAGCAGGAAAGCTAAGAAACAAAACCGGGGACTGTATAGCATAGTGAAACATTTGCAAAAAATGAGGATGGTTATTAGTGCATATATAAGAATGTTTTCTTCTGAAACAGAACGAACGTGTGTTAAGGTTACAAGATGTTAATATCAGGATGATATTTGGGCAAAAATACAACCAAAGCAAATTATGGACAGCAAAGTAATATAGTAATAATCTTCCATCAATGGTAAAAAAAAAATGGGGGAAATATGCAAAGTGAAAGAAACTAGACAGAGTACTACACATTGTTTGACTTCATCTATAAAAATTTAAATACAAGTAAATTATAGAGATGGAAATAGACTGGCAGTTGGTGTATGGCAAGGGAAGAACAGAAAGATTGAGAGGTGACTACTAAAGGGTGAGTTTTTTATGCTTTTGCTTGTTTGTTTTTGTTCTTCATTGTTTAACTTTTTTCTTTTTTCGTGGAAAATTGAAAATGTTCTAATATTGATTGAAGTAATGAATGCACAACTCTGTGATTATACCAGATGTCATTGATTATACACTTTAGATGGACCATATGGTTTATGAATATGCTCCAATAAATTGATAATTTAAAAAAACAGAAAACAAGTGTTGATGAGGTAGTGA
The DNA here is from genome assembly GCF_030445035.2 of Dasypus novemcinctus. Taxonomy (NCBI): domain Eukaryota; kingdom Metazoa; phylum Chordata; class Mammalia; order Cingulata; family Dasypodidae; genus Dasypus; species Dasypus novemcinctus. The sequence goes on along the minus strand of NC_080692.1, from coordinate 37,944,886 downwards.
CGAAATTGGAATCCCCGTACATTGCTAGTGGAATTGCAAATGATGAAGCCACTGTGGAAAACGGTTCCTCAAAAGTTAAACATAGAATTACCATGTGACCTGGCAATTCCACTTCGAGGTTTATACCCCAAAGAATTCAAAGCAGGGACTCAAACAGATACTTATACACCCATGTTCATAGCAACATTATTCACAAAACCAATAAGTGGAAACGACCTAATGTCCCTCAGCAGGAAAACGGATAAGCAAAATGTGGGATATATAATACATACAATGGAGTATTATTTGGCCATAAAATAGAATGAAGCTCTGATACATGTCACACCACGCATGAACCTCGAAAGCATTTATGGTAGGTGGAAAGAACTGGGCACAAGAGGACAAATATTAAGATTCCAGGGAAGCAGACTTGGCCCAGTGGTTAGGGCGTCCGTCTACCACATGGGAGGTCCCCAATTCAAACCCCGGGCCTCTTTGACCCATGTGGAGCTGGCCCATGCGCAGTGCTGATGCGCACAAGGAGTGCCATGCCATGCAGGGTGCCCCCCAAGTAGCAATGAGCAAGGAGTGCACCCCATAAGGAGAGCTGCCCAATGTGAAAGAAAGTGCAGGCTGCCCAGGAATGGTGCCACACACACACAGAGCTGACACAACAAGATGACACAACAAAAAGAGACACAGATTCCCATGCCGCTGACAACAACAGAAGTGGACAAAGAAGACCACGCAGCAAATAGACACAGAGAACAGACAACTGGGTGGGGGGGGGGGGTGGGTAGGGAAGGGGAGAGAAATAAATAAATAAATCTTAAAAAAAATATTCCACTTATATAAGCTATTTAAACAAGCGAATGAAAGCAAATTAATAGACAGAAAGTAGATAATAGGTTAGCAAGGGCTGGGATGAGGAGGATTGGAGAATTTTGCCTCCTAGGTACTGAGTGGCTATGTGGGATCATGAAAAATACAGGTAACGGACGGAGGTGGTGGCGGCACAATACCGTAGTTACAGTTAAAGTCACCGGAGTCTACACTTAAAAGTGGTTAAAATGGGAAATTTTGTGTTGTATATACGTTACCACAATTAAAAAAAATAATGCCTGCTCTGGAGTCAGACTGCCAACGTCCTTGTTAAAATCCACGTTCTACCACTTTCTAGGTGTGCGGCTTTCGGCAAGTCACAAAGGGCCTCAGAAAATGACAGAGCAAACATCATAGGATTGTTGTAGAGAATCAGTGAGTTAATGTGCCTGTATGATAGCTACAGAGCCTATAAATGTTCATTAAATTTTTGCAACTATTAATTTTGTCTTTTGGGGTGGAGAAATTTCTCCTTAGAAGGAAGAAATTAAGTGTACCTCAGAGAAATCAAGGAAGGCTTTACAGAGGAAGTGACATTTGAGCCGTCCCTTGTTTCCTTTGACTCAAAAGTAAAGTTACATCGCTATATGCCATTCCCTAATAAGGGACCATGACATTATATTGGGCTTCAAATTTCGGGGAGTTCTGGAGATCACAGAGTGTTTCAACAATGGCAATGGAGGGATACTGGTATGGGATACCAATGACAGGTGATATATGACTGACAGGGAGCTGTACAGAACATATGTCCAGGGTGCATGGTAATGTTTGGATATACTCATAGTGGCAACAATTAAAAACCACAGTAGGGGGGGTACTGGGTTCCTGGCCAGTGGTGCTCTGTCGTGGTCCCTAGGGGAGCAGCGACAGTCTCCCAGGTACAGTGGTGGGGACCGGGAGGGAGTGAGGGTTCAACAGTGAGCCCCAGATGCTAATGACTATGCTTGTGAGCTGATAAACCCAAAATAAGAACAAGGCCTAGAGCAACTTTGTGCCTGGGAATTTCCTTCTGTCAGCCTTCATGTTACTCAAATGTGGCCAGTCTCGAAGCCAAACTCAGCATGTAAATGCAATGCCTTCCCCCCAGCGCGGGACATGACACCCGGGGATGAGCCTCCCTGGCAACTAGGGACCACTATCAACTACCAACTGATGATGCAACTGGAAAATGACCTTATACGGAAGGTTCAATGCGGATCAGCAGAATATCCATGTCTACATAAAATACCATGACTTTAAAATGCTGTTTGACCTAAAGTAAGGGGGAAATAGAAAGGAGAAATGAGTTTATATGGCTACGAGTTTCTAAAAAAGAGTCTGGAGGCTGGCAGAAGGTTTGCCCTCATGCACAACTGAGCAGAGTCAGAGAGACAGATAAAGCAGATACAACCCCCAGATATTGGTTCCTTTGAGGGCTAAAGAGACCCATGGGAGTTATGGTCATGGCCGATGGGGTTAACTACCAGGGCAGATGGCCCCTCTTTGGAAATGGTGTTTATGTGTGATGAATCTGGACTCAGATGGGATCTCCCTTCATAAGACTTTCATGCTAATGTGCTGGAGGTGCAGTTAATGTTGGGGTTTAAGATATATTTAGGGGATTTGAATCTCTGGACTGACAATGTGATAGCCAGATCCTGAGCCTCAACAGACTCCAGCACCTACAATCTGATTTATTGGACTTACCACACTCAGCTAAGATGGAGTTGAAGAAGGACAACCACCACACCATGGAGCCTAGAGTGATTACAACTGAAAATGGGAGGATTGCATCCAGCATCCAGGTGGAATCTGAGCCTCCTCTTGACATAGAGGTGCAATGGACACAACCAATCCAATGTCCACATAGAAGAGGTGGCATTGGATTGGGAAAAGTGGACATAATGGACAAAGGGTATGGGGAAAGGCAGGAAGAGATGAGAGGTGGAGGCGTCTTTGGGACATGGAGCTGCCCTGGATGGTGCTTCAGAGGTAATCACCGGACATTGTAAATCCTCACAGGGCCCACTTGATGGAATAGAGGAGAGTATGGGCCATGATGTGAACCAATGTATATGAGGTGCAGAGGTGCCCAAAGATGTACTTACCAAATCCAATGGATGTGTCATGATGATGGGAACGAGTGTTGTTGGGGGGGGGAGAGGGGGGGTGGGGGGGTGGGGTTGAATGGGACCTCACATATATATTTTTAATGTAATATTATTACAAAGTCAATAAAAAATAAAAAAAGTAAAAAAAAAAAAAGTAAAGTTAAAGGAAATGAAAAGGCAGCCAAATGGACAGCTCAGAAGGGCCTGTACCATTTAGTGATTTGGATATTAAAGTCACATTCTTTCCAAGCCATCTCTAAACTTTCACATAACTTTTGTAAAGCGACTGAGGCTAGCATACTCTTCTCTTTACATGTTGATTTATGCTCTCAGGAACACCATTATGAAGACATTTAAAACACCTTTTTAAAGACACCGCTAAGTCTTTAAAAACACATAGTTGTCAAAAACAATCCAAGATCCCCTCCCTGGAAGACTGCCTAAGAGGACCTCTTAGGAGAATGAAATTGCCCCTAATGTGCAGGCACACAGGAGTCATTCAGCCTTCTGCCACGGCTCAAGTCTGTTCATTTTATACAGTTGCCCAGTTTGACAAGGCATCCAGAGAAGGACTGAGAGCTGTTGTCAGCATAAAGATGGGAGAGCGGTGATGTACTGGGCTAATAAAAGGACCCACAAAGGTCCCTGAAGCCATAAATCCTTCTCGCGGCTTTTAAAATCTGTTTCCTTTGTAGGATGGCCATGATGGAGCTTTGACAGAGTGCCCTTTCTGTCCTCTCCCATGCATGTCGGGAACCCTGAGCTGAGTGCAAGGAGGGAAGACAAAACACAATATAACTTCCTGCGTTAACTGTTTTCCCTTCCCTCCATGCAGCAAGGTTACAGACTTGCTGATGGAAGGGCAGTGCTCCCTGCACTCCGATAAATTCAAATGGTCACCTCTTTCCCTCACTCACTTGGAGAATTACCAGATTTTTCTGTGCATTACCCTAAACTCTGCCACCAATCATTAGAATTTGTAGTAAACAGGTAGATTTTTTTTTTTTTTTTTTTTCTTGTTTTAGGCCTGACTCTTCAGGTGAATCTGGCATGGAAATTGTTGCAAATCATGCACTGGATTTTGAGTGAACACAGCAGATGAGCAGACCAAAGAATAGGTACCATGACCATAGACACAGTCAGCTTCCGTGCTTCTGTATTTGCAGTAAACAACGTTTCCCTGCTTGAAATAAGCAAACTCATTTTTATTTTAATTCAGACAAAACACAGAATCGAGTCTTGGTAATTTATTAACGTATATATATTTTTAGGAGGTACTGGGGATTATACCCAGAACCTCATAGGTGCTCAGCCACTGAGCTCCATCCGCTCCCCAATGAGAGTTGGTTTTTCATTTGTTTGTTTGTTTTGTTTTTAGGAGGTACCAGGATTCCAATGGAGCAGACACTCAGCCACTTGAGCTACATCTCCTCCCTTCTTGTTATTTTATAGCTACTCCTTTACTCTTTATTTTCCTTCCTGGTTTTGAGTCTACATTTCATTTCCCAAATTTACCAAACCACTTCAGGCTGCTTAAACAAGTTAAGTCTGCCCTTAGAGGATGAGGATGCAATCACTGAGGCCCTGGCTGCCCAGAGGGCTATTAAAACACAGTGGGCGTGTGATCTGCAGGCTTGGGTCCGTGTAATTGTTCCAGTGTCAGGCTGGCCAGGAGGGCAGTCACCTCAGGTCGTCTGAAGCACCTTACACAGAAGGAAAACCACGATGGTGGTCAAGAAGCAAAGTGAGGGGAAGCGGATTTGGCTCAGCGGATAGAGCATCCGCCTACACACAGGAGGTCCAGGGTTCAAACCCAGGGCCTCCTGACCCATGTGGTGAGCTGGCCCATGCAGTGCTGATTCACGCAAGGAGTGCCCTGCCACACATGGGGGACACCCACATGCAAGGAGTGCACCCCATAAGGAGAGCCACCCCATGCGAAAAAAGTGCAGCCTGCCCAGAAGTGGCACCGCACACATGGAGAGCTGATGCAGGAAGATGTTGCAACAAAAAGAGACACAGATTCCTAGTGCCGCTGACAAGAACGCATGTCGACAAAGAACACACAGTGAATGGACAGAGAGAGCTGAAAACAGTGTGTGGGGGGGGGGAGGGCGGGAGGGGAGGTGGGAGGAACGGATGAGAAACAAATAAAAAATTAAAATAAAAAAAGAAGTTAAGTGAAATTAGAGCTAAAATTGTGGAGCTAATTGTCACATCTGAATTACAATGTAAGGTACAAATGGCACATTCAACAATGAGTTTAAAAACTAGAAGGATCAAATTCAGGTTGGATATGTAGTAAGAAGAGACTAGGAGTCTAAAATGTAAGGTAATAAAATGGTGAGAGAATATTAGAAGCATATGTTTTTTTATGGAGCCACAGAATCTTGAAGATATTAAAAAATGTTTTATTTTTTCTTATCAGTGATAAAATATTATTGAAGTAAATATATACCATCCCAAGATGCCTACTTTGGGGAAGAAATATCTATTTGGGTATGTGAATTCTGGGCATAATTGTTAAACATCAGATGCATTATGTTAGAACTATTCTAAATATGCAACATGTTCATACACAGGAAAAACCAACCTGGAACATTGGTGTGTTTTATTTATTGCTAGAGGTCCTATTCCTTTCTTTGTTGTTTTTCTCAAAACCCAGAGACCTTATTTGAAAATATTTATGTGTGTATGAGAGGATAAGAGATTTTTTGTGCATCAGTCTTTGGAACTTGTTTTCTACATTACTGTATTCTTACACATCTTTTTCTGTGGGGCAGAATGACTGTTTTTCTTTATAACCATCAGCTCATAAATCCACAGGGACAGTTCACAATAACTTTCTAGTTCTGAAAGATTTGGGGGGAAATTGTATTAACTTTATGGCGGCAGATGAAGCAACTTGGTTTTACCTGAAACCTTTATCAAGCTGACCCCATAAGGTGAAGTAACATAGTTTTCCGCATTGCAGTAGGTCCTGGCAAGGCACCCAGTGACTGTGATTCGTGTCATGGTCAGATTGGTCAGAATTTTACCAGTTCACTTGGAGATTTGGGCTAATTTTCTCCCCTTTTGGAATTTCAGTTTCCCCTCCCAGTACTTCTCTTCCACTTCACAAAGATTTTGTGAATATTAACATCAAAGGGCTTTGAGCACTGCTGAAGAAAGGTATGCTCCAAATACAAGGTCTTAAATAATTTGAAAGGCTCCACTTCATGATTATCATATAAATTATCAGGAGGATTTTATACAGAGAGCAGTTACTTTGTGCTAAATCCAACTAAATAATGAAAAAAATGCATGGAAAAGACAGAACTAGCATATATTCTAAAGTTGTATGTACAATAATATTTCAGCTGAATTGGGAATAAAGGTAAAAATCAATAGAAAACTGTTGGCAGCAATTTTTACATGGCTTTATACTGTTTTACACTGTAGATGTGCTTGATTTTAAATTATTGGCATTTCCATTTGATCAAGGACTTAGAGTTCAGTGCAGAGGACAAAAATCTGTGGAAATTTTTCATCATCATCAGTCTCCAAAAAAATGATAATTAAGCCACAACAAGATAACTACCTAGCCAGTCGAATGGATAAAATTTAAACAACCGACAATATCAAGGACTGAGGATATGAGGCCACCAGAACACACATAAATTGCTAGTGGAGTGGCAAGTGGTACAACTATTGCAGAGATTAGCCTGGAAGTTCCTAATGAAGTAAACATGCCTTACACAATGACCCAGCAATTCCTTTCAAGGAAAAATGTAAGAAAATGAAAGAAAAATGAAAATATATGTCCACAAAAAGACTTATGCAAGAATGTTCCCAGCAGCTTGTTCATAAAAGCCTGAAACTGGAAAATATGCTCATTAAGAGGAGACTGGATAAACAAATTGTGGTATAGTCACACAATAGAATACTTCTCACTTATAAAAAAGGAGCAAACAATGCACGCACCAATATGGAAGCTTCTCACAGACATTGTCTTGAGCAAAAGAAACCATACAATAGAGTGTTAGCAGGTTGGTACTATTCTGCAATATTGAAATGACTCTTTCCAATTTAGTCATATAATAGATATATTGTCACACACATGCACACACACATTCCCACTATGTGTGGCATGTTTGAATGTAAAATCCCTACATTAAGATTAAATCCATAAATTCATTCCCATACCAGTGGGTCCTACTTTGGAATTTGTGCTCTTGATTGTGATGGAATTGGACTCAGATGTGACCTCTCTACATATGCCTCTTCTGTCATTTTTACTGAACCTGTGATTGGCACCGGGGTTTGTGTATGCTCAGGAGACTTGAATCTCTGGACTGTCCATGTGCCAGTTGGGCCCTGAGCCTCAGCAGAGTTGCAACAGCTACTTCCTGGTTCATTGGATGTACCCAGGTCAGCTGACGGGGAGGTGGGAATGGTCAACCCCCACACCAGGGAACCGAGAGTGTCTACAGCTACAAGCAGGAGAATTGCATCCATCAACCATGTGGGATCTAAGCCCCGTCTTGATTTAGAGGTGTAGTGGACATCGCCATCCCAGGGTCCACAAGATGGAGGAATATAATATGGATTGGAATGAACTTACTGGTATTCTACTATAGAACTATTGTGACTCTAGCAATGAAAGAAATTGTATCATTGATGTGGAGATGGTAGTCACGAGAGTTGCTGAGGGCAGGGAGAGGGAGGAAGAGGTGTGATATGGGGCATTTTTGGGACTTGGAGTTGTCCTGAATGATATTGCAGGGAAAGATGCAGGACATTGTTTATCCTGCCACAACCCACTGGATGGACTGGAGGAGAGTGTGAACTACAATGTAAACTGTCCATGCGGTGTGGCAGTGCTCCAGGGTGTACTCACCAAATGCAATGAATGTGCCTTACTGATGAAAGGTGATGTTGATGTGGGAAGAGTGGGGTGGGGTGGGGAGTGAGGCATATGGGAACCTCTTAAGTTTTTTAACTTTACGTTTTGTGTGATCTGGTTATCTTTAAAAAAGGAAAGACAATAAAAAGTGTTTATGATGAAAAGAAAAAACAAAACAAAAAAACAAAAAAAAATTAAATCCATAAAAATAACTGGCAGGGGTTTTATATGTGTGGTATCATTCAGTGGGTTAGAATGGGTAAGGGACTATTATCACTCTCTTTCTAGACAAGGAAACTGAGGCTTTCAGAGGTCAAATGCAGTCACACAGCTAATACTGAATAGAGTTGAAACCCAGACTCACATCCCTCTGAGTCCAAAGCCTGTGGGAAAAGCCAGTACCCTTGGCTGGCCTTCATGCTTTAGTGCTAGCATTTTTCCTTTCTTCCTTTTTTTTTTTTTTTTTTTTTTAAGTATGGAACAGAACCTACTCAACCTTTATTAACCTATGTTGGTTTATGACATTGAGATAGAGAAGCAATGCATCACAGAATATGGATTATTTCCTGATAAGTAGTTAGATTTATCAGCATCTAGTAGTGAAGGAGGAAAAGAAAACCCTATTCAACCTGGAAGAAAAGAATACAGATCACTTGCAAGGGAAGTTCTCAATATTAATGGCATAAGGGACTTACTGCGGTAGTCAAATATAGACCTAGATTCAGTCCAAGGACCACTTGTTTCCAGGTTTCATCCATCTACTTTAGTTCCTCACTTTCTGCGAACCCCTAAAAGCTAAAATCCAAGTCAACTCATCTTTAGTCATATACCACACAACTAAGGCAATGATCTTTGATCCCAAATACACGCAAAGACTCGGTATTCAATTTCCTCAAGAATTAAGACAAGATATAAAAAGTATTTAAAAAGTCTCAACTCTACCAACACACATACACGTGCACACACATACACAAGCATGCATACTTCGGGTACATACATACACTCACATATATGTATGTACATACATAAACACCTAGGGGAACTTAATATCATTCTCCCATGTACCCAGATGCTGACCAATAGGGTTTACCTCATTCAGATGGGCCACACCTTAGAAAAAATAACATCTTCAAGAGATCCTAATTTATAGAATGGTTCATATCCACAGGAATACAGCTCAAGTCCAAGAACAGGTCTAAATTAGGATACATAATTCAATCTACCACACCATCCCAGAGTCTTTGCCCAGGATCCCCCCTCTGATTCCATGAATCTTTACCCTGCTAAGCCCTCCCTTCTTCAAACTACAGCTTCAATGCCACTTCCCTCAGAGATACCCACCTTGACCCTCCTCCTTCAATTATATCCTTTAACTCGACTCTCTCCTAGTCCCATGTATATTTCCTTCATAGCACTTAAGACTATTTGAATTTATATTTCACTGCTGGAATTATTTGTTAAAACTTCTCCTTTACCACTAAATTATAAGCAACATGAATCAAGGATACGGTTTCCCAATTCTGGTACAGTGCTTAGCATAGAGTACAAGTTAAGTAACTCCTTGATGAGTGACTGAATGAACCCAATGAGCCCAAAGAGATGTGCTGAAAGGTGGCATGTGAAAGGGATGCCCAGGAGGCAGAGTCCAAAACTGTAGGGTACTATTACATATTGAGCAGAGAATGGACCTGTGTGCACCAGGTTTCCCACATACCAGAAATGTGACAATGAACCCATTCCATAGTTTCTCTAAGCCTTAGTTCTTCAATCACAGAAGTGGGAAAAATAAGAGCACTTATGTGCTAGGTTGCTGAGCATGAGAACGTATATGTAAAGTGTATTTGCAGTGCTTAGACAACATGACAACTTTTAGCATGCCACCATCTGTTAACACGCACCCAAGGTCAAAGGATAGACCTCAGAATCTTGAAGACTGATTCCACTAATTACATTTCTGACATGACTCATCTCTTTAAGACATCATAGATAGAACAGATATACCAGTACTCTTTCAGCACCTCCTCTGCCACCAGTTTGGTAAACCACTTAATAACCACATTAGACCTTCAATTTTTATCCCATTTTGCAGAGTGTTTGAAGGCCATCAGGCTTTATTCTACCATCCACCTCCCACAGAACCAAATGGGTTCTCATGGGATGCAATTGATGCTTCTGAAAACAGACTCCATTGTGTCTCCCTCCTTAACTCCCTATCCTCTTTTCTTCCCAGTCGATTAAGAGCAGACACTGAGCCCTGACTGGGTCTGGTCTCCTAAAACTGAGGCAAGATCTATGGAGGTTCAAGGAATTATTGTGGTGTGTTGTGAAAGAGGATTTCTTTAAAGTACAGGGACTTGCTTTAAGGGCATCCCCTGTGGGAGGTAAGTAAACTAGTCAAGTCCAAAAACCTCAAGGAACATCTTCATATGTGGTTCATGGGGATAAACTTCCTAGTCCCTGAATTTCAGAAAAAGCCATTGTTTTCTGATGTAATTGATTGCAAGCTACAAAATTTCAGGTTGAAAACAATTTTCTTCAAAATTACTATTTCTGATGAGAAATACCATGACATTATGATTTTTCTTTCTAGGTAATCTATCTGTACAGGCTTTCCTTTTAATTTTTCTTAATTTTTGGTTCTGAATTTCACAACGATATTTCTAGATATAACTGGGGTTTTTCCCATTCATACTGCTTGGCACTTATTGGCTTATTGGGTTCTGTGACAGTTTGATATTATTGATGAATTCCAAAAAGGAATATTGATTATTAATGTAAACCGGTCTGTTCCTCTGGGCGTGTTCCCCTTTGATTGTATTAAGTTCGGAGGTTTTACTTTTACTTGAATAAATCAAGATTAGGGCTTAGATTCAGCCACATCAGTAAGATGTTGAGTCCCCACCCCTTTAATAAGCAGACACTCAAATAGAAAATGACAAGGCAGAGGAGAGAGTTTTAGTTTTTGACACTGGAGCCCCAAGGAGAGAGCCTAGCCATTCGTGTGATAGTTGACATCTGACCTTGTGGAGAGAGCAGAGCAGCTGAGCCTGGAAAGAAACGAGTCCCAGGAAGAGAGATGAGCCTTATGCCCGCCTACAGCTAAGATCAGAAGAAGCTGGGACCATGGAACCTTAGGAAGAAGAGGAAGGCTGAACCCCAGCAGAGACTGGCAGCCATCTTGCTCCAACATGTGGCAATAGACTTTGGTGAGGGAAATAATTTACTCTTTATGGCCTTGTGGACTATAAGCTTCTACCCAAATAAATAACCTTTATAAAACTCAGCAGATTTCTGGTACTGCATCAGCACCCCTTTTGGCTGATTAATACAGACCTTTAAATATGAAAATTCATATTTTCTTTAATTTCTTTCAAAAATATTCTTGCTTCCACTTTCTCTTTTTTTTTTTCGTTCTGGACCTCTAATTACAAAGATGTTGGTCTTCTATTTCTCTTACCTTTTACTTTTTAGTTTCTCTCTTTCTGAAGACTTTCCTCTTCGAACCCTCCTATTGATTTCTAATTTTTTACAATTTCAAATATTTACAATAACTTTTTTTTTTAAATTTCTCTCCTCTTCCCCTCCAGTTGTCTGCTCTCTGTGTCCATTTGCTTTGTGTTCTTCTGTGTCTGCTTGTATTCTTGTCAGCGGCACAGGGAATCTGTGTCTCTTTTTGTTGCATCATCTTGCTGCATTAGCTCTCCATGTGTGCAGTGCCACTCCTGGGCAGTCTGAACTTTTTTCACACTGGGCAGCTCTCTTTACGGGGCATACTCCTTGTGCATGGGGTTCTCCTACACAGGGCGCACCCCTGCGTGGCACGGCACTCCTTGCGCACATGAGCACTGCGTGTGGGCCAGCTCACCACATGGGCCAGGAGGCCCTGGGTTTGAACCCTGGACCTTTCATGTGGTAGATGGACGCTCTATAAGTTGAGCCACATCTGCTTCCCAATAACTTTTTTCTTATGCCTGATTCTTTTCCAAAAATATTCTCTTCTGGTTTTGTGGATGCAACATTTTTTTTTTCATCTCTCTGAGGATATTTGAGTTTTTAATTATCCCTACTTATCGCAATTTTTTCTAGAATGATTGTTGTTTATTAATCTTGGACTTTTCTTTTATGTAGTTGACTGTCTTCCTGAGTCTTATGGACTTTGGTTGCCCTTTCATATTTAAGAACAGAAAACTTTTTAATATTCTTCTTAATGTTGCTGGAGCACATTTCCCTTGAGTTCTCAGAGTTTATTATGTCTTTATGTCATAAAATTTATTTTAACTTATATAATTTATATAATTTAATTATATAATATAGAATTATGTAATTATATAATTTAAATTTATATAATTTAATTTTTAACAATGTCTTTATCAGCCAGCTTTCAAAAGTCCTGAAAACTTAACAATTGACTGTTACTAGTCAGTGCCAGCAAGCTCCAGCACACCAATGCTTGAGGACATGAGTTTCCTTGTTATTCATGACTATAAGCCCTACTTCAGGGCCTGGAGTAGACACTCATTAAATCTATACCAGTCAATGAATGAGCAAATGAATACATGAATGCATCAGAAAGAAATCACTTCTGACTAGAATAAAAGAAGACTTCTCTTTGACATGCTATTGAAGAATTGTATTAATTCACATTCCAAATGAATAATATTACAATTTTAATATTTATTCATTTGTAAAGGAATAACATTTATTCATTCCATAAAGATTTAGTGAATAAGACAGATCAAGTAACTGCCTTCTAGAAGGTAGTCAGTACCTGTGGTAGTTTGGAGTTGAATGCACCCCAGGAATGTTCTTAACTTTATTGCCTTCTTATGAGTATGAACCCATTGTGAGTAGGATCCTTTGATAAGATTGCTTCAGTTAAGGTGTGGCCCATCATGGGCCTTTTTTCTTCTTTATTAGAGAAGTTGTGGGTTTACAGAACAATCAGCATAAAATACAGGATTCCCATACACCACATCACCAACACCACCTTACAATGGTGTGGAACATTTGTTACAATTGATGATAGCACATTTTTATTACTGTACTATTAATTAAAGTCCTTGATTTAAGTTAGGCTTCACTTTTTGTATAGTATCATTGCATGGATTTAAAAAATTTTTTTATTCTGTTAACCATATATTACAAGCTAACATGTCCCCCTTTAATCATATTCAGATATATATTTCCTATTGTGTTCACAATGTTATGCCACCATCACCACGCCCATTACCAAAATATGTTCATCATTTCAAAAAGGAACCCTGTGCATTTTAAACCTTAACTTCTGATTCCCTATTCCCAGCCCACCCTCTGATAACCTAAATTCTGACTCTATGAGTTTGCTTATTTCATTTTTTTCAGATCAGGGAGATCATAGAATATTTGTCCTTTTGTGTCTCCCTTGTTTCACTCAACATATCTTCCAGGTTCATCCATGTTGTTGCATGTATCAAAACTTCATTTCTTTTTTTGGCTGAATAATATTCCATTATATGTATATACCACCTTTTATTTACCTAATCATCAGTCAGTGGACATTTGGGATGCTTCCATCTTTTGGCAATTGTGAATAGTGCCACTACGAATATTAATGTGCAAATACCTGTTCCAGCCCCTGCTTTCAATTCTTTTGGGTATAAACCTAGTAGTGGGATTCCTGGGTCATATGCTAGTACTATACTTTGCTTTCTGAGGAACCATCAAACTGTCTTCCACAGAGCTGTACCATCTTGCATTCCCACCAGCAATAAATGAGTGTTACTATTTCTCCACATCTGTATTTTCCATTTTTCAAATAGCAATCATTCGAATGGGCATGAAATTGTATCTCATTGTAGGTTTGATTTGCATTTCCTTGATGACTAATGATGTTGAGCATCTTTTCATGTGCTTTTCTGACCATGTGTATATCTTCACTAGGGAGATATCTACTCAAGTCTTTTTGCCATTTTAAAAATTGGGTTGTTTGCCGTTTTGTTGTTAGTCAAGTCTCAGGATGGGTCTTAATCCTCTCACTGAAGTTCTTTATAAGCTGTACGAAGTTCAGACAAAGAGAAAAAGGTGAAGTAAGAGGTTGAAATTCAATGGAACCCACAAGAGAAGAGATAGGGCAGGAAAGGCTGCCATGTGCATTGCCATGTGATAGAAGCACCCAAGACCAGGGATTACCAGCAGCCAGACCCAGGAAGCCAGTCTTTAGGGAGAAAGAATTGCTTTGATGATGCCTTGATTTGGACTTTCTCTCAGCCTCAAAACCATGAGCTAATAATTCCCATTGTTTAAGCCAAGTCAAAGCACCATATTTGCTCGAATAGCCAAGGAAACTAAAACAATACCCTTCTTTTTCCCCACAACAATCACCCCACCCCATTGACTGCAGTCTGAAATGATCTATGACCTCTTACCTCTTCATTCTGTTTTTATTTTCCTCCAAACTTTCCAAGACATTCTTCTTTTATTACCCCAACTCTTTGCGAAAGGAAATTAAAGATCATTGAACATATTCTATACACTAGGAATTTATATACCTTATTTTACGTAGCACTCTAGCTTATAAGAACTTGGTATTATTATCCTAATGCTTAAATAAGGGCACAGAACTTATATTTTTAATCAATAAGACAGGAGATAAGGCCAGATGTGTCTGACTTCCAAGTCCATGTTCCCTTTACACAAACTTCCTCTTAGCTTTTATAGAGTGCTTTACTTCATTATATGCATGGTTAGGCATTCCTACCACCTTATATTTGCTTATCCCATATTATTAAGCTTTATAAGAATAAAAGAACATGTATTTCTGTGCCACCTAGGACAATGGAATTTTGATAAATTTGGTTTACAGATTAAAATATTTTATTTTTTGCTTTGTTTATAAAATAAATGATCAACATAAAAAATGAAAAATAGACCATCAAAACAAGAAAAAAGCCATGCAAGGATAACCAGTTTTGCTATTTTATTATCACAATGATTTCTATTCTATGCATAAATTTTGAAAATTTAATTGGCATCATATTGTCCATATTGTTTTACTGCTTTCTACTATTCCATACTTGACATACCATTTTCATAGTTTCATACTTTTTTTTTTGCTGTGGCAACATATATATAACATAAAATTCTCCATTTTAGCCACTTTCATGTGTACAATTAATTCAGTGATATTAATTATATTTCTGATTTGTGCTATCATCACCACATTCCATTACCAAAATATTTCCATCACCCCAAAGAGAAGCTCTATACCCATTAAACAATAATTCCCCATTGTCCCCACAACCCCAATCCCTGGTAACATTTAATCAATCTTCTGTCTCTACATCATACTGTTTTTTAATTAGACTTTTTACACTATAATTTTCCCATCATTGTTTTTATGATTTATTATAAATAATGCTTCATGAAAATTCTTACAGATATATCTGTACACATCCTTATTTCTTATAATAAATTCCTGTATATGAAATTGCACCTTTTTGTGACTTTATCTGTGTGTTATCAAATTGGCTTCCTACAAAATTGTACCAACTTACCCTTTTACTAGCAGTAGGTAGAGTGTGCAATTACCCACACAATTGGCAACATTTGGTATTATTATGTCCATTGTTAATGTCTGATAAACAGAAAGTGGTATGTTTTCTATTTTTCATACATTTAGCTACCGATGTTTTGCAAAATACCTATGTATGTCCTTCACCCATTTTTCTACTGGGATGTCATTTTTATTGAACGATAAGCTTTTTATATGTCAAAGCTATGCTTTTTTGTCCTTCCTGTGTTGCAAATGTTGTTTTTTCCCTAGCTT